>NC_134141.1:79129500-79768500 GCF_033958435.1 Carettochelys insculpta | reverse complement strand
GCCCAGCGATACAAGTAGAAGATTCACCATTTGGCCCTAGAGAAATTCCATTGAACAACCAACAGAAACATTTTAAGGACACAGACATGATGAATTTCTGGACACGTGCTAACATTTGCAAAGTTAAGGTTCAGACAAGTTCCCTTTCGCTTGTGCTATTTGGCCACAAGTGCCAGAGCCAAGAGGTCCTAAATCCTGAGTAAAATAGCCTCAACTCTGTCCTTCCTCTTGGGAGCACTTGATACAAAAAGACAGTGTCATGGTCTATGTTTGAAGTTAAAACACATTCCCTGGTCCATCTCTCACAGTAAAACCGGATCACATTAGTTCTGTGTCATGGCTGCAATAAACGATGCTCTGTGTAATGCACAATTACCACCATAGAGTGCTGATAATTAAAATTGAAACAAAAGCAACAAAACATATCTGATTGCTGGTCTGCATTAGATTATAAACACACCGCCATGACATGTATTGGACCAATGGGCCCAGCTAAAACAACAAGATGCAGCAAGGGAGGCCAAATATCTACTCATTCTGAAGCAAGGAAAAATCCTTTCTTTCTCCCCGAGCAGTGGTAAGCCAATGACCAGAGCCAACATGGCCACAGTCTAACTTACACAGAACTAAACTTTACTCCCCAGTTTGTAGTGCTATTTGTACAACCTCCATCAGTTAGCAGGAGGGAGCAAGGGAGGGAGGGAAGCTGAGTAATAGAAGTGTAGGAAAAGAACGTCTCCTTGTCCCACAGCTAGAACTTTTAAATCCTATCACTTCTGCTCCAAAGAGATATTTATAAATCCTACAACAATGTCCAGTGTCACTCTGCTTCCCACTGGTGAGTGTGGAGACGATCCTCCTACCTGTGCTGAGCAACAAGGATGATAGAGCAGAAGGAGAATGTTGCTCTGCTTCCTCTGCCACTGCCAGTGAGTGCAGACAGACATTACTGCTTCTCCTAGCACCAGACCCCACTAGCTCTCCTAGCCTCCCAACCACCCAGGGATTCTGGACACAGTGGCTACTGGCCAGCCCCTTCCTCCTCCCACCTGATGGCATTTGTGTGGGCACATGCACTCCTGCATCCCCCCATGCATCGCTCTTGGGGAAAGTCCTTCTCAGCACCCTTATCCATGGACTAGAGGGAAGATCCACATACAAGCTGATCACTATCAAAAGCTGAAAGTGGCTGGAGCATGTTCAGTCAAAATAAAATCTTTGAGGAATTCAACTGCTAAAACTGAGAAAACTGAGCCTCAGCCTACTTCAATTTTTCAAAGACTTAAAACTTAGCTAAAATTAAGGTAGACTTGCATGAGAATGACAGAAGGCACATCTCTGACTCTGCAAAATTTTGGTACTCCATTCCAAACCCCGGGAATTCTACAGATGTTGAAAAAAATTGCCAGAATTCTTAACATATGCAACAATATTTTCCATTAACTTTATTCAAGGAAATATTTGAACCATTTTGGGTTTAATTTTCTCAAACAAAATTCAGGAAAAAACCCCAAAATGGAAAATTTCAGCATGAATAATTAAAGTTTGGCAAACCTATATGCCACCGAAAACAGGGAGATGTGGGAGATCTTAGTGGTTCTACATGCCCTGTCAATAGGGATAGAATAAGTGAATACCCCTTTTCCTCAGTGCAGTCTACTGCCTTTTGACATTAGCCACCTGAAGTATCAATATATATATGTACGTTAGCATTATTAAACCTGTGTATTACACGGATCTTCAAGATAAGTGCCCTTCAATGCCAGGTGCGGTACAAACACAGTCCACATCTAGAGGAGACATGTTATGTTGCGAACTTGTATATTAAGGGAAGATATTCCACAAATCCACTGTAATTAGAACACGGGAAGTTACCACTGGATTTTAAATTTAGGTGGGGAAACTACCGTGCTCCCTGAAGTATGTAATAACATCTGAAGTGTGGAGATCTTCAGTACAGATCTTCTATATGGGGCCTAGGAATTGAAAGAATAACAACTTACTACAACATCCAGGACTGTTCCTAAGAATGCAATACCCTATATTTTCATGTAATTCAATAACGGGATTTCATAATTATCATCCATATGGTGGGTAAGACCTCCCCGTCGACAAATGTGACTTGCCATTTTTTAAATCTACACTATGTCCTCTAGTCTTGTCAGTCTCATCTGTCACATTTTGGCCTCAAGTAATCCATTTTGTTCTTACCACAGAGAGGCAACTTCCAGTCAGACTTCAAATATGTATCATGCTTGGAAATGTAGCATGCTTTGGTGATAATTACATATCTGTATATAATGGTTCTATAATGCTTAAACTGCAGAAAAAGAGGGAGGGAAAATTTAATGAATTTCTCATACTAAAACGGTGTTTTCCCTTTGGGCATAGAGGAAGAATCTACAGATTCTCTAAAGATAATTAGGCAACAATCTCTCTTCCTATACATTGTACTTGCTTTCTCTTTGTGCCCTTTGTCAGCACCAACTTCTGGTCCTACTTCCTGGCTCATTCATTATACTAATTTTAACTGTTACCACTTTCGGTCAATCACAGCCAAAAGGGTAATTACTATTGTTTCATGCTGTCATGGGAGCCTCTTTGGATGTAAGATGCAAGCTCCTGACTAAATGAGAAAAGATTCTTTGTGAATCGCTAAGGTTTGATTTGGTGTTATGTTGCGAAAAGTAAACTATCATCTTTTTTAGTTGAGAATTCTTTTTACATATTGAGTAAATGTTGACTAAGTTACATTTGTTTTTACTTTATTATATATAAAAGTGTCAGAAGATTGGCATGATTTTGATATTGTTTATGGACCTGGCTTTCTCTAATTGTTCTCCAATTTCTGTTACCTCTTTATGAAAATTAGAAGATGGAACATAGAAGACAAAAATTAAATCTTTCCTAATTTCATGGAATCTCTGAATTAAAATTTGGGTCTTTGGCTATATTCTCTGGCTTATACTCAGCACACACAAAGTTGCATCTGCAACATTATTTTTCCCTGAGCAAATCCACCAAATGGAAAAAAAATTAAGTAACATGAGTAAGCACATTTACAGTTCTTCAAACAGACTGCACATAGCTTAGTGTTATGTTATAACATTTACTCAGTATTCTTCATTTCATAACAATCAAAGAGCTGTCCAATTTCTAAAACAAGTTACTTCCCCCCAATAAACAGAACTCGTCAAACAAAAAGGGCTTTTTTTTTACTTGAAGTATATGAAATGTCAAATAATGCAAATTATGTTTTAGAACAAAGGTAGATTTGAAACGCAAACATGAAAGTCTGTGGCTTTATTGTTTTAATTAATCTGTTCAAATTTTTTTCTGCCTGCTTATCTCAAGTGTTGGTATTTGTTCAATGGCAAAAACAAAAAAACAATCAAAATGCCAACCACACTCACCTCTTCCTGCACACTCATAAAACATAACAGAAAAAAAGTGTAAAAACTGTGGAAATCAGCTAAACACTGCTGAAAAACTCATAAGAAATTTTCAGTGAAGCTTTTCCACAGCTTTGCACTTGTGTATTTTATCTAGAAGACAAAACATTGGAAAGAAAATGGTTGTCTAGTGACTTAGCTTCAGCTTTCTCACATACACATGACAATATGATTTCTGTCTTTTGTGATCCACCTGGGCATTTTTTTCTAAATCAACACACAACAAAAGGATAAAACATCCCTGATAAATGTCTACATTGAAATACATTTTTTTCTAGAAATAAAAATAACCCCTCTACAGCCAAGAAAAGTTATGCCAGGTGAATCTAATTGTTCCAAAGTCATGACACCTATAATCTATTTCATGCACAATTTTTTTTTTGCCCAGGGTAAATAAAATTATTCATGAGATTCTCCCACAGATGCTAGGCAAGCATCAAACACATAAGATGCATGTAATGTTTCATTTTATGCTTTAATTGCTATTTCAGGTTAGCTTTTTCTTCATCTCTATAGTTATGAGTGTTATTTTCAAGATCCCTTTTCTAAAGGCATGGTACTCCACCCCGTGTCACTAGATCTCAATGGGGAGTAATGCTATAAAATCTACAAGTGCTGGAGGCATTATACTTTCTTATTACGAGGCCCAAATGTAACTAAGCTGACACCAGTGTTTTCTGACAGCAATAATGTTCACCTTCAACTACTACTGAGCAATAATTATTCAGTATGTAACATATCACTTCTGACTTCCAAGAAAAGAAAAGGTTAAGCAACTAAAGATTTAAATTCTTAAACTGGAATTCATACTGGGCATAATAAAATCACCCACCTCAAATGTTACAGCTTATTTTTTTACATTTGAGAATGCCCTCTAACCCAGGGGTTGGCAACCAAAATAGCAAGAGCCATTTTTTTCAAATTCAGTGAAAAAAAATCAGTAATTCAAGAGCTGCAAGGCATGTGAATACAAGACATTCTTTAATAAATAACATCAAACTATATTTTTGTAACCTCCTATTTTAAGCACAGAGCACACACAATGATTTGTAATGCTATATATGTTTACTGCAGGTCATTCACAAATTTTTAATATGTTCTGTTTTCTTACACTTTACATGTGTGTTTGTACCACTATCTTCCTGACTTTCACTCTGAAACCTATTACAATGATAACAATTTTACTTCATGTTTAATTTCGGTTTTCTTTTATAAAATGAATGTTGCCCTTTACAGCGGGAATACTGCAAGCTTCCTTCCCCTTTTCAAAATGAAGGCTTTCTTAGCAACATGATGGCAATACTGATACAGTATCATATCCCACAATGCACTACACATATTATAGGGGGAGTTATCATTTGCTGTTTAGATATGAGTTGTTCAGTGTCAAGCTTTGTGACAGATCCTGGCCAGCAGCCAGCTACAGCACCCTTGTGGCAGGGAAATATGTTGATAGCTGGATATGTGCTTTCATGTTCCCCAAGGACTAATGCCCAGGAAGGATCAGCTTTCAGCCCCAGGATAAACCAACACCTGGGGCTAATTAAGCAGTGTGGCCAATCAAGGCCTGTGGAGCCCTTGAGAAAGGCTCCCCTCCCAGACAAGGAGAGGGAAGGAGATAGAGGATGGACAGGGTCTGTGGCGAGAGGGACTCACAAGGAAAAAGAACTGTGGTTGTCTGAGGAAGATACTGGTGGAAAAGGGGATCTGGTGGAAGTGGCCCAGGGAGGTGGTTTGAGGCACTAGGAGGGTCCAGGGAGGGAAGCCCCTCCTGTCGCAGCTGTATAGGGTCCCTGGGAAGTGTGGGAAGGGACCAGGTTCCCCCCAGATCACCCCACACATCAGGGCAGCCTTAGAGGGCAGGAAAAGACATCCCACCTCTAAGGGGCAGCGGGCAAGGAGCAAGCCTCCTCTATGAAAAACTGTATTTGGACTAGCCAGTGATGAGAATGGCCTGGTGATGCTGTAATCCAAGCCCCTGAGAGTGCAGGAGACAGAGCAAGGGACACAACAGGCCACTGAGGCTGCTTTTAAACCATCACTCAGTGCAGGGACCCACAATGACAAGCCTGGGATTTTCGTACAGCTTTTACAGATTTACCATTTATCAAATAATCATGAGGCATTTTGTATAGTTATTTTTGCAATTATAGCATTGGGAGCTACAAAGAAGTGTACTCTGGAGCCGCAGGTTGCAGACCCCTGCTCTAACCCCACTAAAGCAGAGAAAGTGAAAAGCTGTATGTCTTCCTGGACTGATCAATTTTCCTAGCTGGCACCTATATTCAAATAGAAAACAAAGAATTTCTCTTTTAGAAAGACCCCGGTCCAGGAAAAATACTTTCTCCCATTTTGATAAGTGAGTGGATTCCTCAGCACAGACAGAAAGAACTAAAGAGCTTTCCTAATATGGTAGCCAGAATCTGGATAACACAAAAACATGACTGATTAGAAAATGAACCTTAAAACAAAGAAATATTTGTCTTCATCTAAATCAATTACTCAGATTAGGTACTTCAATTTGCAGTCAACTTTTTTTCTTTTTTGTTAACTTGATAAACAATGCATTTTAATGAATCTTTTCCAGATTCTATAAGAGCTGCTTTTTGCTCCATTGCCAAGTACAGTAGACCATTGACTTACGTGGGGAGTGCATTCTTGAGTAAGTCAAATTTTGTATTACTTGTGGGAGGGGAGGTAGGAAACTGACCAGTGCAGCAGTGCTGGTCAGTTTCCCCAATCCTATGAGCAACAGGGAGCTGGAGCCTGGCTCCAGGCTGCCCCCCACTAACAGGAGACAGGAAACTGACCAGCACTGCTCCACTGGTCAGTTTTCTGGCTCCCCTGAGTAACATGAAATTTGACTTACATGGCGTTGCACAAGGTCAGTTTCCCTGCTCCCCTTTGTGGCAAGCAGCCCAGAGCCACGCACCAGTTCTCCACCACCCTGAGTTGTGTTAAACCAAGATATGTGCAACTTGAGTTCACATATCTCAGGGTTCTACTGTAGCTTCAAACCTCTGGACTGGAGTGCTTTGAATGCATGAACTTATTCTAGCCACCTTCTTAAAAATGATTCCCAGCTGTCTCAAGACAATGTGATCATCTCACAATTAGATAAACTTTTCCCAGCTTTCTTTCATTTGGATCAAGTGAACTTTAGGAGACAGCTAAGGTGAGTGATAATTTCTATTGGGTATTTAATATAGCATGGCCACCCAAGAGAAAGTAGGTCTACATCCGTCTCAAGTAGTAGCCTTTTTGCTTTTTACATCCCTAAGCATTTTGGAGTTAGCAAAGAATTTATCAGTCTTGTATAAAGGATCCAAAATTTTGTGTAGCTCTAAATGATTTTTTTATCTTCTATATACACTCTTTGAGGAAGTACTAGACAGGTCTATCTGGTCAACTCAATACTTGTACTATACGCCAAAGACCAATTTCATCACTCCTTAGTTTTCTATTCTCACACTTGTCCGATTGATCAGGTCATTAAATACGTTATCCGAGATGCAGTGAAAATTTATCATCATTGAAGACTTCAAGAAAGAGTTTTGTTTCTCTGGTGAAATTGTTATGCCTCAACTATTTAAATCAAAAACAAACGGTACAGTTCCTCTTAGAAACACCCAACTTATGTTAAATAGAATGTGTTTGTCCTACAATAAAATTAAGACAGAAAAATGTTTGAAATTGAAAGCACCTATGAACTACAAAGACAACCAAGAATGACAAAATTCAGTTAGTGTTTTAGATCAATTGTATATTCCAAATTCAAAAAGTGCATTGCTGATGAACAACTTATATCCTCAATTTCATAATGCAAAAATATTTAATTGGCCTTTTCTCATATTTAAGAATCTTCCTTAGAGACCCATTTCCAATTTTTTTATCATTTCAAAAACATAATTTGTTAGTTACTGTCAGTTCTCTCTCATTCAACAGAGGATCTTTATGCTTCAGATTGTTAAGTACCTCAGTCTGCCCCTAAATCAAAATTACATCAAAAATACAAAATAAATATTCCATTACAAAGACGTAGTATTGTGTGCTTTATATTGTATATACACATATAGCCTGGGTCTACACGGAGCTCTGCTCAGTGCTGCTGCTGGCAGAGCTATGCAAAATGAGCTTTTGGGGATTGCAAATGGCTGCTTATTTGCATACTCCCAAAGCTCATTACCATAGCCACATGAGAGTTCGGTGCTGGCAGAAGGGGGTGCCGGTATTGCGGAGGCCATGTAGATATGAGTCTGCTGGCTAACCTCCCGCCCCCCCGTCATCATCCTTATTCCTGAAAGGCCTCTGCTGTGCCAGCACCCACTTCTGCCAGTACCAAAGTCTCCCACAGCTGTGGCAGTTAGCTTCAGGAGTATGCAAATAAGCAGACATTTATAATCCTGAGAAACTCACTTTGCATAGCTCTGCCGGCAGCAGCACCAAGCAGAGCTCTGTGTAGACCCAGCCGTATCTTGTTAGAGATCCATATCCATATATTACCACAAATTTCTGGAGAAAAAAATCATTCAAGATTTTTTTCAAGCAGATTTTGACACTTACAAGATTTTACTATGGACAATTTATATTACCTTAGAATCAATACACAGTAATAACTACATGCCCAGATAAAATTCAGAGGTTATTTTGAATGAACATTTGTCTGAATGAACATTTAATACTATTAAAAGAATGAAATTAGGGTTCAAAGGAGACTATTTCTTGCGTTACAATAAATTATAATAGGATATCAAAGAGCTTTGCAGATGTGAACAAATGCCATTAGGATTAATGAACCCATAATTGGACTCTAATTTGTGTCAGCTAGAATTTCCAGCCTCAAAATCAGATATAGTTATATCATCTAGCATACATGTGAGACTGTTTCACTGAGCTTGATAAAAAAAGGACTTTCTTACAGATATGTGCATCTAATTCCCACTACAGCTAATGGAGTTTGTCTAGTGATAACAGTCCAGACCACAGATTTCCTATTCCTACAATTTAGTATCATTTCATAAAACTCTTGACTTGAAAACAACTACTACATGCAGCATTCTCAACATTTTATGTAAAGCAAATATTAATAATTGCTTGGAAAGTAAGGATAAAGATTGCAGTTTTATGTATTGTTAAAGGTTAAATTAAGCCTTTAAGTTCATCCTTCAACAATAAATGGCAGATAACTTCCCAACTCCAGGAATGGCCACTTGAAGTAAAACTCAGAATCTTAATTTCTCCTGTGCTCTAGCTAGGTAAATAAGTTACAAAACCTAGACCCAAAAGGGTGCAATTTATTTCTCCTCTATGTTCAGCCAGATTATCTGATCAGCATGTGTGAAGAGGTGTCAGAGCTTGTCTTTACTAAGCAGAAGATTGACCTGGTCAGGGTCAATCTTCTGGAGCTTGATTTTGCACATCTGGTGAAGACGTGGCAAAATCTTTCTCTGAGGTCAGCAGTCGACCCCTGTACTCCACGCTATTGCAGGGAGTACAGGAGATCAACATGAGAGTGTAGAATCTAGGTCTTCACAAGGGAGGTTAGTCTATTCCAATACGTTTACTCTAGCAACACAAATACTGTAACTAGAATTGTGTATCTGAAATCGACTTATTGCCCAAGCATAAACTTAGCCTCAGCCAAGACACTACCCTCTCCGGCTACGTCTACACTAGCCCCAAACTTCGAAATGGCCACGCAGATGGCCATTTCAAAGTTTACTAATGAAGCGCTGAAATGCATATTCAGCGCTTCATTAGCATGCGGGCGGCCACGGCACTTCGAAATTGACGCACCTCGCAGCCGCGCGTCTCGTCCCAACGGGGCTCCTTTTCAAAAGGACCCCGCCTACTTTGAAGTTCTCTTATTCCCATCAGCTCATGGGAATAAGGGGACTTCGAAGTAGGCGGGGTCCTTTCGAAAAGGAGCCCCATCAGGACGAGACGTGTGGTGGCGAGGCGCGTCAATTTCAAAGTGCCGCGGCCGCCCGCATGCTAATGAAGCGCTGAATATGCATTTCAGCGCTTCATTAGTAAACTTTGAAATGGCCATCTGCGTGGCCATTTCGAAGTTTGGGGCTAGTGTAGACGTAGCCGGAGAGGGTAGTGTCTTGGCTGAGGCTAAGTTTATGCTTGGGCAATAAGTCGATTTCAGATACACAATTCTAGTTACAGTATTTGTGTTGCTAGAGTAAACGTATTGGAATAGACTAACCTCCCTTGTGAAGACCTAGATTCTACACTCTCATGTTGATCTCCTGTACTCCCTGCAATAGCGTGGAGTAATGAAGCTAATGAAGCTGAATATGCATTTCAGCGCTTCATTAGTAAACTTCGAAATGGCCATTTGCGTGGCCATTTCGAAGTTTGGGGCTAGTGTAGATACGGCCTCCCAGCCCTACTACAGCAGAGAAGGAGCTGTATCCTACTGATGAGCAGACTTTTTTTAAGATGGCTTCTGTTCATAATAAAATGGAGTTTTAAAGTTTTTAATATTTTTAAAAACAAATTTCTGCTACTCTGGGCTTGTCTACACTAGCTCCCTCCTTCGAAAGGGGCATGTGAATGAGCCCAATTGGTGAATAGCAATGAGGTGCTGTTCTGTATATGTAGCATCTCATTAGCATAATTCTTGCCGCATGAACTTCTAAGCTGCTAATTTCGAAGCGGCAGCAAGCTGTGTAGCCACAGGCACTTTGAAGTAGCCGCACAACTTCAATGTGCCCTTACTCCCAAAACTTTTTGGAAGTAAGGGAACTTCAAAGTTGCACGGGTAATTCAAAGTGCCTATGGCGACACGGCTTGCTGCCGCTTCAAAGTTAGCAGCTATTCACCAATTGGGCTTATTTATATGCCTTCTTCAAAGGTGGGGGCTAGCACAGATTAGCATTTTGTGTAGCTGCAGCCTGGAAGTGCCTTCTTCTGGGCATTTTTGTTCCTGTCCCAACAGAGATGGTGTCACAAGAAACCAAATAGTGTCTCAAAAGTATACAGGAAGTGTCCTTTGTTTTTATCCTGTGTCTGGTAAGAGAGTATTTACACATCAATTGTGGAGGACTTCAGCAGGACACTTTCCACATAGCAGGGGTGTAGCTCTGTAGCAAGTAGGGATAAACTGGTTCTTCTCTTGCATTCATTTCTTATTTGAGCCAATTCTTCACTATACATGAAGCGAGTCCACTTTTGTGAGGATATGTGGGACAAGGAGTCTCATGGAAACAGTGGTACAATTAGCAAAATGTAAGAATCCCTATTCCTGATCTGTGGTTTATTGCCAGTTACTGGTCTAGGAATTTGCACAATACAGATTTAATGTGCCTGACAACTGTTGCTGCTTCGATATTTGCAAATTCAACAGCTTCTGGGAAACTGGCAGTCTGTTATAAACAGGTGGTCACATCTTCCCTGGTTAAAGACATCACTACTAACTTCGTCCCATGGAATTGCATGTGTGTGTGTGTGTGGTAACATTGGTTCTATCTGGTAGAAATCTTTGTACTGCTGACATGCTCTACACTTGAGCTGCATCTACACTATGAGATAAATTTGACTTTAAGGCAGTTAGCTTGACATTACCAGGTGACAGTCTTTAATGAAAATACCAGTAGCTCGATTTACAGATGCACTGATCTCAAGATTACGAAAATTGCAGTTACCTGATGGGTATAGCGTCAAGCCTGAATTCAGAAGTTTAATTAAAGGCCAGTGTGGAAGCACCACATCTTAAAACTGAATGCATTAGCCTCCAAACGTGCCCCCTATGTATCCCTCAAAGCTGTGCATGCTGCACCTGGCTCCCAGCTCCCTGTTACTAGCGGGAACTGGGAAACTGACTGCTGCCGGGCGACTTGAACCATGCACGGGGCCAGGCACCCGGCCGCTGGGCTGCTGGAGCCACGTGCAGGGCCAGGCACCCCACTGCCGGGCAGCTTCTGCCACACAGGGACAGATGCCCATGACAGGCCCCCACCCTGCAGGTGCCCTTGGACATTTGCAAGCAGGCATCTCCAGTCAGCAAGCTCCTGCGGCTCTGCCACCAGAGCTAGTGAGTGGCAGGGGTTTGTGGTTTTCTTTATTTTTTTTGGGGGGGGGTTGTTTTCAGGAATTTTTTCTTTTTAAGGGAAGTTGGGGTGGGACTGGAATTGAGGGAGCCTGTGAGGAGGGGGAGTAAACCCTCACATTTAAGGGCTACAGGGAAGAATGGACAGCCCTGTTAGTCCAGTAAATGGAGGATTTACTGTACTAGCAGGAGCTGGGAAATTGACCAGGGCTGCTGCGCTGTCAGGTTCCCAGGTCTCCCAAGCTGCTGACCCAGGAAACTGACGGTGCTGCTGCTCCTGGCTCAGAATGGGGGGCTGAGGGAACTGTGGGATAACCCAAAACACACAGCTGCCACAGTTGATATTTGGTGATTTTAACGTAGAAGAAATGTGTTAAATTTGTTGGGAGCCACTGGGAAGTGAGGATACTCAAAATCGAATTTAGAAAAACCATCCTCATAAGATTAATTAGAATTTATCTCGTAGTGTAGACATAGCCTTCGTCTCATTATTTCTTCAATGCTGTTATTTACCAGCTGCCAGAATATTACTTATTTAGCTCACCCTTTTTGATTTTGCCAATTCCTTGTTCTCTTCATATACTTATATAATGTTTTCTATCTCATCACTGTGGGAACCATGATCAGTCTTGTCTTTAAGAGCAATTTTGAGATCACTGGAAGCTGAATTTTATGGTGTGAGCATTCAGGAGGAAAATGGTTATATTCTACGTCTTTTACTTATCAGGTGTGTCACTGCTTGTAGCATCTCATCATTAGCTGTTTCTGTCTCCAATTGCTCCTAGAGATAAAGCATGTTGCACTTTTATCACGTTCTTATGCATGCTTACTATTTGTTTCAGATCATCAGGCTACATATTGATAGATGGAGCACATACTCTTGAGAATGTGTCTGCCATTATTAAGTGACATCCATGCTTGAACTCCAGAGTCACATTAAACTTCTGGCACCTTATAGACAATCAGATATTTTGGAGCATAAGCTTTCGTGGGCAAAGCCCCACTGCATCAGGTGCATGAGCAATGGGGGCGAGGGAAGGTTCAGAGGAGGATTTAAAGATACTATACTTCTGTGCAGCACTTTTTTTTCCTAGAAAAAAGGGTGCTGGAACTCAAAGTCTGATGATTCCTCATAAGTGTTGGGGTTTTTAATTTTAATGCCCCAGTCCCTGCATTGCTGCGGGACCAGCAGTGATAATTTTTCTGGTGTTCTAATAGAATAAAAGGTGTCAGAATGTCATTCTGGTGTATTCCACCAGAAACAAAGCCTTTCTTCTGTGCTCTCAAAACTAGGGTCTGTACGCTTCATGGTGCTTCCCCAAGCCCCTCTGTGATGTGTGATCAGTTTTTGCTTTGAAGCTATGACCACAGAGAAAATAAGGCAATCTTCTACATCTACACACAAGACTTTGTCTTATTTCAATTTATACATATATTGTCTCCGCATCTGCCATAGTCCTATATGCAGGTGAGACAGGCAACCAATCAGTTCCACAACACTGTAACAGTACTGCTCCCAGGCCTCTTTTCAAGACTGCTGTGGAGAGTTTGTCATCTTTCAGTGGGTCAAAAAACTTCAGCTGAACAGCTGATATCACAATATGCTTTAAATTGTTGAATGCCCTTTCATGCTCTGGTAACCAGACCCATTTAGAGATCTTGGGGAGATGTCAAAAGTGAGTGGTTCAGAGTGTATAGTTATGTACAACTGATATAATTCAACATACTCTTCAGAGTTCACAGACAGCTATAGTCTCCCTCTGTTTTGCACTACAATTACTAAAACTGAATCCAATCTGTTGGCCCTTCTAGTCTATGAATGATATTATAGGCTTCGCCTTTTGCAGACATTTTTCTAGACTCTTTCTTAGGGCTTGTGAACTTTTCATGAAACCTGTACCATAGGTTCTGTATCTTAACTACCTTGTATGTTACTATTAGGCACCCATTTCGTGTGACTACATCTTCATAGAATGCTATGAAATAATTTCATATTTGATTGTGTTGTTTTTCTGCCTCCCTATGGTGTACATCAACTTAACGAGATGAAGCACCGTTCATATGTAGGCCCAAGACTAGTCGCTTGCCTCTCTGTAGCATCACAAATTCTTCAGGGGCCCTTCCAAGCACTAGAATTGTTCCTCCTTTCACAGATACTGTTGACTCTTCTACTTGTATGTGCCTCTTACATGTGTTTCTCTCAGTTATTCCACATTTACCTATGCCCCGTGTCTATCTTGAATGTCATATTAGTGCCTTTTGAGCACATTTTAATTAGCCAACTTTTTGAGTTTTCAGCCTCCTCCACTGGTTTAAGAACAGCTCTTCCTCTTCATTTGAGAAATCCTCCTCTGGCTTCAACACACGTTCTTTCCTCCTTTCTCTGCACATTTTCACATAAAGATGGGTATATCATAGTTTCCACATATTTGCATCAGTGGTGGGCATTCTCTATACTCAGGTGGTTATCACGTTGTTCTCTGCGTTCCATGTGTCTCTCAGTGGCCAATTTAATTGCTGTGAATTTTTCCCTGGCTAGTTTAGCTACAGTACTCATAGTTATGTGCTCTGTGTCTTTCCTTTGCATTTCTTCTTCTTCTGTGGCTTGGCATGTAAATATTATCCTTCCCAGTGTCAGATCCATCTTCTTTAATAACAGTTCAGACTTTCCTATTGTTACACCTCCAGGCAAACGGATCTTTAATGAGAGTCTCGATTGTCCATATTCACAGAGCTGATTTTTTTGTTTGTTTGTTTTAAGACTGTGACAAACTCCTTTATTAAAAAGGCAAAACAGCAGAAATGTAGCATGCCAAAGACTAACAAAATGATTTATTTTGTGATGAGCTTTCATGGGACAGACCCACTTCATCAGATCAAAGTGGGTCAGTCCCATGAAAGCTCATCACCGAATAAATCATCCTAGTCTTGAAAGCACTACATTTCTGCTGTTTGGTTTTATTAGAATACAGACTAACGCGGCTACCTCTCTGTTACTAAACTCCTTTACTGATTCACTTTCTGTCTGCACATCTCTCGTGCAACATTTTGTTTCCTCAGGACTTAATTATCCTCAAATATTTTCATTACTTCTGCAAAGATTCCTTCTTCTTCCCTACCACTTGGCATTGTAGGCACCCAAGGTGCTTTCTCTCCCACTGTTAAGCACAGAGCAAACTTTTCCTTCTCCTGCAGGTTATTTGTGCATATCGTTTTCACAGACAGTTCAACTTCTGCATGAACCATTTCGAGGCAGATTTATTGTGTTGTATGTTTATCAGGGTTCACGGAGGAGTTATGTACAGCAATTCAGGCTCTGTAAAAACCATTTCAATATTACCACTCTCTCTGGGTTTTCCAGCATGATGTGCCTTCCACTGCTGGATCCACGTAACATCTTACTGACTTCCTTATTATGAACAGACCTACATATACAAATGAGGTCACAAAACCCTCTAACCCTCTGTTTAGCTGCAGCCTTTAACTACCCATATTGCAGGCTTCTTTGTTTCTGCCCAGCAGGAAATGTGTGGCCAAAAACTAAAGATCGCCTCTAGTGACTATACAGGCAGTGTGGCAACTACATGACTCCCCTGAAGATTTAATAGGTAGCACATCAGCATGTGGAGAATAAGGTTGCACTCCACTAGCAACTCAGACCTGATTAGGCAAAGCCAACTGGTGGTGAGCGCATTTTCCTCTCTTCAACAGTCACTAGCTCCACTGTCTAAGATAAGGCTTCGTAATCTTGCATGAGCTGGTGTACGATTGTTGCAGAAATGTACCATTTAGTAATATATGTCTTTCCTCCGGTGTAAATGCCAGAAAGTAATTGGGATGAGATAAACTTCTTTAGACAGGAGGTCTAAGTTACACCCCTTTCAAACCTCTCATGCTGGTTTGTCTCTGAGATATTTTTGCTTTTTTATCAATTTTAAGTAGATAGGATCTAGAGTCTCCTCTCCCTTTTTCACTTAACATAAATTCCCAATTAACTCACTGGATATTTAAAATAAAGCCTCAAGCTAAGAAATCACTAAATTGAGCAGGGCAAATAAACAGTAATGTTTTGTATGAACCAAGTAATACTAAAATCAAACTGAATAATATCACTATAGCTATGTCTGCACTAGGATGCAACATCGAAATAGGTTATTTTGATGTAGCGAAATCGAAATAAGCTATTTCGATGAATAGCGTCCACACGTCCTCCAGAGCTGCTGCCGTCGACGTTCAACGTCGACGCTGGACAGCACTGCATTGAAGTAGGTGCTGCAGGGGAGCGTCTACACACCAAAGCGGCCCAAATCAAAATAAGGGTGCCAGGAACAGCTGCAGACAGGGTCACAGGGCGGACTAGCACTTCTGGGGCAACAGCTAGCCGCTCCCTTAAAGGGCCCCTCCCAGACACACTCAGCCTGCACAGCACACGGTCTGCAGAGCCACAGGCACGCACACCCCTTGTAAGCAGCATGAACCCCCAGCAGTAGCAGCAGCAGCAGCAGCAGCAGCACCAGCCAGAGGACCCCACACCCACCCCTGCAGGAGCAGTGGTTGCCCTGCTCAGTGCCATGCACGAGGCAGCTGACCTTCTTTTATTTGTGGAAGAGGAGCTGCCCCAGGGGATGAGGAAGCAGCCCCAGACCTTGCTGCCCTTCTAGCACCCCCCCGCCGCATAAGCCACCAGCTGTGGAGATACCTCACAAGCACGGACTGGTGGGAGCGGCTGGTGCTCGGCGAGTGGGACAACGACCGCTGGCTCTGGAACTTCTGGATGAGCTGACAGACATTCCTGAAGCTCTGCCAGTGGCTCACCCCTGCCTTAAGGCACCATGACACCCCCATGCGACATGCCCTGACAGTAGAGAAACAGGTCGGCATCGCTGTCTGGAAGCTGGACACTCCAGACAGCTACCGATCCATAGGGCAGCAGTTCGGCGTGGGCAAGGTCACTGTCGGAGCTGTCCTCATGGAGGTAAGAGGACCCAGGGGGAGGAGGTGGATCCCTGTGGGGACGGGGGAAGCCCTGTGGGGAGGGCCAGACACACCCTGCATGCCCCTCACCGGTGCTCTCTCATGTCCTTCCCCTGCAGGTCATCCGCGCAATCAATGCCCTGTTCCTCCACAGGCTCGTGCGGCTTGGGGACCTGGATGCTGCCATCGCGGGGTTTGCCAGCCTGGGCTTCCCAAATTGTTTTGGGGCTCTGGATGGGACCCATATCCCCATCCGTGCCCCGGAGCACAGTGGAGGACGCTTCCTCAATAGGAAGGGATACCATTCCGTGGTCCTCCAGGCCTTGGTGGACAGCCGGGGCCGCCTCTTGGACATTTATATCGGCTGGCCTGGCAGCACCCATGACGCCCGGGTGTTTAGAAATTTGGGCCTGTGCTGCCGGCTGGAGGCGGGGACCTACATCCCCCAGCGGGAGATTCCTCTGGGGGACACCACCCTGCCCCTCTGCGTCATCGCAGACGCGGCGTACCCCCTCCGGCCCTCGCTCATGCACCCCTACACGGGCCACGTCACAGCCAGCCAGGAGCGGTTCAACACACGCTTGAACCCTGCACGCCAGGTGGTCTAGCGCACTTTCGGCCACCTCAAAGGGCGCTGGAGGTGTCTCCTCACCTGCCTGGATGCAGGCCTCACCAACATCCCCCAGGTTGTGGGCGCATGCAGCGCACTCCACAACCTGGTGGAGAGCAAGGGAGAGGCCTTCTTCCAGGGCTGGGCTGTGGAGGCTGGCAGGGCCGACATCCAGCCACCCGCTGCCCCCAATCGTCAGGTCGATCCTGAGGGGATCCGGGTCTGGGAGGCCCTGCGGGCCCATTTTGACCAGGCTGCGGGGTGAACGCTACCAGGGCCAGCTGCTAGTGAGCCACCCACTGCACCCTCCCATCCTCCACAACACTCCCTGCCCCCACGCCCACACCACAGAGCACCCGAGAGCACACACATCCCCACACTTTTCTTTGAAATAAATGGAAATGTTGTTTGAAACAAAACAGTGCAACGTTATTATTAACAGAAGGAAGCGGGGAACTATGTACATGGGATGGCAGAACAAAAACTATTTACAAACATGGGGGGAATATGTACAAAGGGGGGGGGCAACGTCCTCGGCCCTGCATCCTATTGTCCAGCGCCTGGTGTTGGGGGGAGCGACAGACGTCTCGGCCGGAGCCCTGGTCGAGGCTGGGTGGGGGCCGGGAGAACCGGTAAATAGGGCCGGCCGGTGTCCGCAGGTCCATGGTCCTCCTCAGTGGCAGGCCCCAGGGTGGCAGACGGTGGAGGGACGGTGGGTGGAGCGGTGGGCAGAGCGGCGGGCGGTGCGGCAGGGAGGGGCCAGGTGCTGCGCAATCTGGTGGAATGTGCACATGAAGGCCCCCCAAGCCTCCTGGCGCCAGGCCAGCACTCGCTCTTGGAGCTCTAGCTGCCGCTCCTCCACCTGCAGGCGCCGCTCCGACACCTCCAGCTGACGCCGGAGGGTCGCGAGCAGCTGGGGGTCCGTGGCTGTCCGCGGGTGGCTCCTTCTCTGTCGGCCTTGTCCTGGGGCTGGTCTGTGCTCCGCTGAGGGGCTGGCCTGCTGGGATGGCACCGGTGGGTTCTCCAGGACCACAGACACCTTGCCGGCACTCTCCGGGCCCTCCGATGGTGCAGCTGCAGAACACAGGGGGGAACAAGAGTGGAGACAGCCGTTAGTGTGGGCCCTGACCCATGGCCCTTGTCCCCCCACCCCTCTGCTGCTGTTCCCCATCCCCATCCCCCGGAGATGCTGATGATGATGATGGTTCCCCCCACCCACGGGAGACCCTAGGTTCCGCTCCTCCCATCCCCAGGGATGGGGCATGGTGCTGTCCTGCTGGGGGGCAGGGGCTGATGCACTCTTCTGAGGGACATGCCATTGCTGTCCTTGGGGCCATGGTCATCTGGGCATGTGGAGGGCCCTGGTTATGTCTCTTGTCCCCACCCCTTAACCCTGGGGGTGTGCACCGGGGGGGTACATACCTGACGGTCCACTCCCACGTTTGGGGGACACCCGTTGGGCGGACACCCAGCTGGAGCTGCGGGATGGGAGGGCGATGTGGAGCCCCCCGTCGCTGGAGGACTCTGCCTCCTCCTTCTCCGGCGTCCCAGGGGTAGGCCCCGGGGGGCGCCCCTGGGGTGCAGGGCTTCCCTCCGGGGTGGACTCCATCTCCAGGGCCTGCTGGGGCTCATCGGCCGATGTTTCAAGAGTGGCCGGGGGGGGGGGAGGTGTGCCGGGGGCCCAGGATGGACCTGAGCTCCCAGTAAAAGGGGCATGTGGCGGGGGGCGGCCCCAGATTGTCTGGCCACATCCCGGGCCCGGGCGTAACCCTGCCGCAGCTCCTTTACCTGACTTCTGACGTGGTCAGGAGTGCGGGCAGGGTGACCCTGGGCGGCCAGGCCCTCGGCCAGCCGAGCGAACGCATCCACATTCTGCCTCTTGCTCCCCATTATCTGAAGCACTTCCTCCTTGCCCCAGAGCCCCAGCAGGTCCCAGATCTCGGCCTCCATCCAGGAGGGGCCCCGCTGCCTCTTCCCCCTCTGGCTGGCAGGCTGGGAGCCCTGGGTCCCCTGGGGAGGGTGCCCTGTGGGTGCTTGGGGGGCTGGCTGGATGCCATGAGGTGCAGGGTGCTGGATTGGGGCTGCTGAGGTCCGTGCAGGCTGTGCACATGGCAGTGCTGCTGCCTGCACGAGCTCTCAGCTTCCTGCACAGGAAATAAGGGGGTGGGGAGCTCTAAGGGGCTGTTGCACGCGGCGACCATAGAGCTCAGGGGCTGGAGAGAGCGTCTCTCAACCCCTCAGCTGATGGCTGCCATGGAGGACCCCGCTATTTCGATGTTGCGGGACGCGGATCATCTACACGTGCCCTACGTCGACGTTCAACGTCGAAGTAGGGCGCTATTCCCATCTCCTCATGAGGATAGCGACTTCGACGTCTCGCCGCCTTACGTCGATTTCAACTTCGAAATAGCGCTCAGCATGTGTAGACATGGCGGGCACTATTTCAAAGTTGGCACGGCTTTTTCGAAATAGCCAGCTAGTGTAGACACGGCTTATGTGTCTTTACTAACTAGTAACTGGTAACCTCTGATAGTCATTGTATTGGTTATTTTTGCTTGAATCTATCACTTGTGTGTTCTCTGAAATGAATTTTGACATACATTTTAAAAAATGGACTGATAACTAATGAAAACAATGATGCTGGGGACACTAGATTCAAAATGTTACTCTGATGCATGCACCACAATACGAAAAGGCAAAGGACAGAGGTGGTGCTGAGTCTGATGTGTATATACAGTAGTTCACCAAGCATCTCTACAGAAAGCCTGTTCCCCATTAGTCATCATGTAATTGTGAAATGTACATACAGATATCAGGTAAGGAGTTTATATATAAGTTCTCAAACTAGATAAGGTGGGTGGAATAATACTTGTTATTGGTTCAACTGCTATTGGTGGAAGTTACAAGCTTTCAACATGTACAGAACTCTTCTTCAGGACTGGTGGAGATATGCAACTTGTGAATTGGTCACCAGATAAGGGGCAAGACAGGGTTGGTTCCCCCCTCACCAGGCAAGAGATGTCTACTTATAACCAGGAAAATGCAAAAAGTGCATATTTCCAAGTCTACCATCAACATCTATACAAAAAGTTAATCCAATGTAAGATATTACATTACTGATCGTCTCTCTTTCTATGAGCAGCAATAGCATTCTAGGTCTAAGGGTAATGAAGAGTTGATAGACACTTTGATGGGGCTCATGTTTCAGGTCATCTGTTGTTAACCTGCAAAGGCAAAATATTGGGCTAGTGTAATCCAGAGGAGATTGCTTGAGTGATTGCTAGGCTCCGCTTGAAGTCTTGGGGAGCTAACAACCACATCCAGACACTTCAAGACCCCCTTGTACTGGAGGCGGGAACTGACAAGGTGACTTTCAGTCCTGGGTATCCCAAAGAGCATCATAGAATCATAGAGCTGGAAGGGACCTCAGGAGGTCAGCAAGTCCAGCCCCCTGCTTCAAGCAGGATCAACCCCCAATGAATGAGTTGCACATAATTGTAAATATAGATTAGTTTACCAGTGACATCAGTACTGGGGCTGTCAATTAAAGAGCATTAATGCCTGCTGTTAATGCAGGGCAGATTTAATGTGTTACAAAATTAAAATGTATTAATCACAGTATTAATTGGCAGCCCTACTTTAAAGTGTGCATGCTGCCAGGGCTCCATGCCCCACTGGCTCCCAGCCCTGGTGCTGCTGGACTACGTCTACATGAGAGACTTTTTCCGGCACAACTGTGCTTTTGTCAGGAAAAGCCATGGAGCATCTACACGCAAAATGTACTTTGTCAACAGTTTAATCAACAAAGCCCAGCGCATCTGCTGGCAGCATTATACCTCTCCCCGTTCAGGTATAATGTCTCTCTCGACAGTGTTCAGTTGGCAAAACAGCCATGTAGACGTTCCGGGGCCCTTTTGTCAACAGACAGGGCTTTCGGCTCACCTGGAAGCCCTGTTTGCAGAGCTTTCAGTCAGCCATTCTGTCGAGAGAGGGCCAGGTAGTCTGGCTGCTCTCAGTTGACAGAGAAGAATGCTCTTTTAATCTGCTTTTATGTTTAGGCACAATCTGTTGACAGAAAATTTGCCTGGAAATCCCTTCCAACAGTTACTTCTGTTCATTGAGGCTTCTCATGTAGAGGTAGTCATGGAGTTCCTGCCTGGCCAGGTGCTTGCAGCAGCAGGGCTGCCAGTGTAGAGCTTGTCCTGTCTGGTTTCCAGCCCAAGGGTGGTCAGAGTTCCCCCGCCCCTAACTGGGTCTTGCGGCTACAATTGCCAGCACAGCTCCATACCCCAGCCAGCTCCCCGCCCCTTAACTGCCAGGGTTGTCCATCTCCAACTGGGTCCCTTGGGGGTAGGAGTGCTGGCAGCTACACACCCCAGCTGGTTCCAAGCTCCAGGACTGCTGGAGTTCCTGAGTCGCCAGCCGGGTCCCTGGGGCTACAGCTGCCAAAGGAACTCCCTTAATTGCAATTATTTTTTTAATTGCTTGACAGCCCTAATCAATACACAATATTCTTGTAATTTTTTTAAAAAGTATATTCTTTGTACTATAATTTGCATTAAATTATATTTTGATCACTTACTAGAAGCATGAACTAATGATATTTTTGTTCTTTCATTGCACTATTTGTGAAACACACAGTAAAAAAAAGAACATGTCTAACTTTTCATTTGCTTTCTTCACAAAATACGATCCACCAGACTTATTAAAATTTCTGTGTATACCTGTATAGTACCAGAGGCAAGTTACATGGGTCCAAATCACTATGTCACTAGAGGAAGAGGAACTTTTCAGAACAAATTAATCCCACACTGTGCATTTTAATAACTCTCGCTATGGATGCATGAAGAAAATCATCAGTTCAAACTTGCATATTCACTCATCACAATATAAAGGCTACACAAAAAGGCAATCCAGCAATACTTAAAAGGGGGAAAACTACCATCAGAATGTTAAAAACAGATGGAAAAATATAGAAAGCCAAATATATATTCATGGACATAAGATTCATTTATACACTAAGCTATATTCTAATCCCAGTTACTCTTATTACAGGGAGTTGAGTTTCTCTAAATTTACATTAATATCAGAACTACTCTCCCATCACTGACTTGTCTTCTCAGCTTTCTCCCCAAACTTTGAACACCTTGTTTGTTAGGATAAGTGCAAGTCAGCCAGGCAGTTTTACTGGGCTTGGTAAAAAGATATCAAATGATAGAGAAACACATCTTTTGCTGTAAGGGCCTATTAGAATGAACTTAAACAATGTCTTTGGAAGAAATCCCATCACGTATAGGAATTAAGTAGGTGAGGTTGAGGGGAGGGAGCAGAACTAATATAGGGGCTGGGGAGACAACAAATTAGTTTTTAAGGGTTTGGGAAGTAGCAGGAAGATTCACATCAGACAAACACTGAGCACTAAAATTATTTATTCCGTAAATATGGGACATTTAGCAACTCAAGCCCTCTACCCCCCTGCCCCGACACAGTGTGCAAGAAAGGGTTCAAAAATGAAACAGATTAAAAACCACAATGTAATCCATATTAGAAGTTGCATGATTTGGGTATCTGATTGAATGATTTTGGTCTCTTGCTTTTTGCCTTTTGGGGGTTAGGCTTTCCATACTGAACTTAAACTTGCTGTGTAGCATAGGACATGCACAAACATAAAAACTATTGATCCCTGTTGGAGAGTCCATAGGAGCGGTCTACTCCACCTGCCACAGACCTGGGGCTGGAGGAGTTCTGGGCCCCTGCAGTTTATTAGGGGTGGGCATATCCCTGTTTTCCCCACCTTGTGCAGGCCCCTGACAGCACCAATTAAACATTTGCTAAGACTGAGAAAATTCTATAAAGCCATCTATCCCAAAACCCATTGTTGGCTGCAGAACCTTTCCACTTTTATTAACAGAGACAAAACAACTGGAACCATTCCTGACTACAAAGCTGACTGAAGAAAACTAACAGAGCATTGCCAGTCTGGAGAGAGTTTAAGAGATGTATTAAAAGGAACAGTTAGTGTGTCATAGGCAAGATAATGCAATTCAAAAACTGTTGTTGACTGAGATTTATTTGACCCTAAAATATGCATCTGAAATGGCTGTAGCAATGGAAACAGCTACTCAAGATGCCAGGGAGCTAGAACCTCATTGTGTAATCTGTATAACAAATGAGGATCAAGCAAAAAACACCAACATGGGCAACATGCAAAATGGTGTGGTAATTTGGGACAGGGAGATATGGTTGCCCCATCCCTACTATTCCAGTAGACCACACTCCTACAAAACCCTAATTTGCTTAGAGGCTTCTGTACAGCTCCCTCACTTTAGTCCAGACATAGAACTCAAACCCCTACCTCAGGGACAATTTATGAGTGGAGCTAAATGCCACTTACGTTCTGGCAGCTGCCGTCAATCTGGACGAACCATACTTTTGCTACTGGCTGCTCTGCTGTGCCTGCTCCTGAAAGACTGGCTTGGAAAAGGCAGATCTGTGAACATACCCATGTACAGAGAATACAGGGGAAAAAAATCAGACTGGGTTTCTGCAGGACAGCGGGGATTTGTGTGGCAATTCAATAAAACGTGTGCTATCACATTCATATTACCCATGAGTCTTCAGCCCTAGCCGGTACTGATCAATAGCCCCAAAAGAAAATCTCAGCAGTATCAAGCAAAAGACATTGCAAAGGAGATCCACTACAGAGTAGGTTTTCTTCACTTCCCTGACTGAATCCTTAAAAGTCAGCTAGCCTATAGAAAAATAAACCAGTCACTTGTGAAACCTTGAGAGAAACTCTACAGCATTCTCCTCAGATAGTGGGCTAGTCCCTTATCCACTGGATCTTTCAGGGAAAAGCACCTCCGTGAAAGAACATTTATGCCCTTTGCCAGAAAGGCTGAACCAACAGCCACCTTAGGAATATGAATGTAAAAACATCAGTCTTCTTCTGCACTTTATAAACTTTTGTCTGCTTACTTCCTCTATTGACAAAAGGTGCCTACTGTTAAGCAGACTACTCCCGATCTTCCCTCTCCACTCCCTCCTCCCTCAAGCATATATTTTAACCAGCCCTTTCTTGCAGCATTGCTTCAAGTCTTTTCCTTCATCTGGTCCTGCTGAAGCTCAATCATGTCAGTAGCAGCAACCTTTTCCATCTTTTTTTTGGAGTAGCCTGGGAGGAGGAACCTATCCTGAGCACCATCAACAGACTTCTTGTAGGCTTGACTCAGTGTCCCCTCCTCAGTGGCCGATCAGTTTGGAGTTTTACATTTCCTTTTATTTCTGAGGCTGCTGCTCCTGGAAGAAATGAGATTGACAAGATACAGGAGTGATGTGTCTACTTTTTTTCCTCTCTAACTCTGAGAACCTAATTGCTGTGCCAAACCTCTCCATGTCATCAAAGCCCAAAACACCAGAAACCAAATCAGATCCTCACACAGCAGCAGCTTGCCCAGGAAGTACCAAGAATAGCACTACTAGTGTCTTGGCTATAGCTCATGAACACGTCCTTGACATTTCACACTGTAGTCACCTTTGGAGTAAATCATAAGCTTGTGCTTTTCTGCTGGTGCTGCTGTGACTTAGAATAATGAGATACTTAGCCTCCTCTCTCTGCTAAGACACTCCAAGTTTCTAATTGCTTAAATGGAGGAAATTAGAAATCAGAAGATGCAGTTATCTCAGTATAAATGGAATCCTGATCCACACTCTTTCTGCCTATGGAATACAGAGATGACAACATGAATTTTAAAATACAGACAATATACAACGAGGCTGCCCCAGAACAGGTTGGGTCCACAGAGCAGCTTTTCTTTGCAGCACAGACACTGGCAACTTGCCTTTAATTTATGCAGGTAATTGCTGCATATGGTAATGAAGCATGTTGCAGCATTAACTTCTGCTAGGCAACTTACCCTCTTCAAAGGGTGAATTAACGCACACAACTGAATGCAGATGGCACATGAGCTAGGCTGCCAGTTTTTACAATGGAGAAAAGTTGGAAGGCTATCAAAGCACCAGCCGCTTTGGATGCCTTTTCACTAACTTAAAAAAACATCCCTCAAGTTAACTGATTGCCCATTAACTTGAGAACTTAACACATTTGTAAAAGCCAGCATGGACACTCCCCACATTTTTTTTTAATCAAGGCTTAAATCCATTAATGTAAGGTAAGAACCAGGGAAGCCAAGCCCTCTCTGCAGAGCAACTGCAGCCAGCCAACCACATGCAGTTCACTGGGGCTCCACCTGCGACCCACGGACCCCTGGCTGTCCCCATCCCTCCTGGGCCTCTTGCGCATGAGGGCACCTAAGCCTCCCCGCTCCCTCCCAGCACTTCCGGAGAGGAGTTCCAGCTCTGGGAGGTAGGGAGAGGAGAGGGATGGAGTGTGAATCAGGCAATTTTTGTGCTTGGAAAGTGCTGGGAGGGAGAGGGAGGAGTAGGTAAGTGTGGAGCTCCTGTGTGCAAGAGGCATGAGGAAGGGGGACCACAGGGAGTTGCAGAACTGCAGGTGGAACCACAGTCGGCTGCAGGCTGCTGAGGCCCACTGAGGTGAAGGAGGCCCACTCGTGCAGCCCACACATTATTCCTGATTGTCCATCCCTTCTGTAAAAGATCTGAAACCTACAAATTTGCTACTGGCCATTTCCCCACTCTACCTATTTCATCAATTTCCTTCTCTTTCCATTCTTCCCCTTCACTGGGAAATGTGGCTCTTTCTCCACAATCTCAACCACATAGTTCTACCTCACCTCTACCCCTTTCTGGTGTTTTTTGAACAGAAGAGAAGATGATGTGGCTGTAAGGAGCACAGAAGAAAGGCTGTTATGAAAAAAAAGTGCTTAGTTCTTGGTCCACATGGCTTATTATTAGCTGAATCATTTGTATTAGACATGCAGATTTCTAAAAGCCTCCTTTAGAGCCCCAAGACTGTCAGATCTGCATAAGCAATCAGACTTTTTTAAAGAGTAGAATTGTATGTAAACTTCTCCATCCCAAGGGCTCTCTTTTTTTCTACCTGTTAATTCACCTAAACAATCCACACACTTTCCTAATATCTTTGTTATGCTGGATGAAGTTGATAGCTAAAAACAAGCATGTCTTGATTTATAGGAAATCACAAGACTCACTTAAGCTGATGGACAGGCTGGTCTCACTACATTCTGGCAAAAACAAAAGATAAAATTAAGATCCTTTGTGGTGCACAATAGCTGTAACAGCGTAAGCCATGATACAAAACATTGACTATATACAAGCAGACAGTGGCTGAGCCACAGGGGCTGAAAAGCTTCTTAGGTGACTGCAAATGCAGAGGCTGAGGTATTCAATGACTGGAGTGTCTCAGGTCAGAAACCAAAAGCAGTGAATAAGTGAGAGAAGCACTAGTTGTGAAGCCAAGAGAGAACACATCTGCTGGGCAGAGTTCTGTGTGGAGAGGCTGCCCTGGCATTGCCATCGGGGACTGTACCTCCTGCTGTTTGCGGTAACCCACAAGTGATCCCAAATATTGGTGGACTGCTTGAACCAAAAGTGCCAACACTGTTTTTCCATGTACACAATTGATATAGTTGCCCCATGATCTTATTCTCACACCAAGGGGTATTCTATTTCTATTTACAGAGATGTCAACATATTCTCTAATTTGCCCCTTGACAGTGACAGAAACTGGCCACTGATTATAGTTTCCATCGTTTAAAACAACAGCCAATCTTCAAGGGCTCACAAAGATACCATATTTATGACCCTTCTGACAGCTTTCCTGCAGCACTTAATGTTCTCAGTGATGCCCCATCATCATCCCTGATGCTAGTGAACCAATAGTGTCTCAGCTTCATAAACACTACATAAAACAGTCTTAACTATTCAATCAAGTCTTCAGTGGAACTGGGGATTCTTGACAGAGGAGCTGCATGGGGACACAGGACAACATAGCAGAAAATGAAGGGTGAGCAGCAACATTGGTAATCAGAAACACTTGTCTCAAAAGCAGGGAATGCTATACATTTTTTACTGATTTCACTTAAACTGTTGATATAAATCAGAAAATTGAAGGAATAGCTGTTCATACAGCGTGTCCAGATTTTAAGTAGGGCCGTTTGCAACTGTGCCTGACTGCAAACGTCATCAATTAATATGATAAAGCAAAAATAGGACAAACTTGGTTAATATCACAGAGGTACACTGGAACACTAGAATATTATCATTTATAAATTTTGAAATGCAACCCCCCCAATCCCTAATACAAAAAGGAAGTTTTGGATTGCATAAGTCAGTGCTACTCAATATTAAAACTCAGTTTTTAAAGACAAGTTGCAGATAAGAAACTGTTTTCTTCTATATCTGCATTATTAACAATACTATTTCCAAGGGGATTGTGTTTATATATCTATTATTTAGAGAGAGATCCACAGAAGATATGCACATTAATAGTATGTTCCTCATTTTCTGGGTATTTTGAGATGCTGAAGTTTGAGTTGCAAAAATGCTGACCACTCAGAACTGTAAGTGGCATCAAATAGGATCTCTGCTTTGAGCACATGAAGTGCTACATAATACTAAGTTCAGTAAATTTTCATACCTGGCAGCCCTGGGACGGGGAGGTTGCTGAATATTCAAATACTGTGAATAACAGAGAGATATATATCTAACAATGCATAACACTAAAGAAAAACAAGATTAGATATTAAACAAACAAAAATGTATGCAGAGTACTTTATTTACCAACACCAGTAGTACTGCACACTGTAAACTTACACTGTGTTTGCTACATTTGTTTGTATTTACTTTTGCTATACCGTACTTATGGAAAACAGAACTAAAATTTACCTATAGTTAAAATTCCAGTTATTTGAGAGTTCCAGGTGGTAGAATGTCGGATATGAAAGAGTTTACTGAACTCTGAAAAAGTCAGGTCCCAGGCCACTCAAATAGGCTGGAGTCACATGATCTTCTTCACTCTCAGACAAGACTTTTGGATACACCGCCTAGGTTCTAACCATGATTATCTCAGCCAGTCTCATTCAGTACCTGCAGTTTGGTTCCCTCCAGGAGTTAAAACATTACCCTGTAACCAAACCACCCTCTTGAAGGCAAGTTTTACTTCTCTAGATAGAGCATTTAGGTGAAAAGAGGTCATAAAATAAAGAGCTTATATACAACATGTTTGTTTACCAGGCATCTGTCCTTTCACATGGGGATTTTGGTTAGGTTTAGCTTCCTTTAGAACCCTGCTTACTCCGCAAGACTTCTGAGATAGGCAGTATAATGTCTTCCATTAACTACCAAACTATTTCTCCCGCTCTCCACTTGGAGGAGTAAATCTTTAAAATGTCCTCGATCTTTTGATCACAAGTCATATTTTAACAGTCTATTGTCCTGTGACTTGTTAACTACCCACACTGGCAAAACAAGGCTTGAAACTTCCTTGGAGATGAGATATAGGCTAATAACTGTTGTCTTTCAGTTATGTGCCAGGATATCCTTTTCTGAGAGACCTTGTGTTGCCTTCCTGGTTGTTTTTATATGAGCCCCATTGTAAGGTAAATCAGCATATTCACAAGGGGAAGTTTAACACCACACAGTTTAGAATTACATTCATTTCACTTAACTTTGTCACATGATATATTCATACAGGTATTACATATATCAAAAAGAAAGCAAAATATTGAACAGCTGTTCATTCAGTGAGTACCATATAGTCTGAGAACTGATAGAGGCAGAAGTGCTGTGGTAAAATGTCATCATGTAATTAAAGACAGTCCAATCCACACATACAAGAAGGCCAAGTCAAGATAGTATGGGTAGTCTAGATTCTACCATTTCCTAGTGACTAAGGATTTGACTTTGCAACCTTAACAAGGCACTTTTAGTCTGTTTTGTGTATGTAGCATCTAAATATAATGTTAGCTATTGAAGGAATGGGAAAAGAGCTGTAAATATTGGCACAGACATTAGAGAACACACTGCTCAGCTATAAAAATTGAAAATGCACATACAGTAAATTGAAGAGAAAAGAATGCAAAGCCTCCTTGCAGGGACAGAGCAAATGAAAAGTTGATCAGTTCCCAGTCTCTCTTCAGTGAGAATGGCACTAATATTTTTTTTAAATTAAAATAATCAATAAAACATGAATGCTGTGTGACTCACTGAAAAGGTGAAGGACTCGGAGACAAGTGCTTACCAAGGAAAGACTATTAAGCAGCTAACACATTAAGGCTACGTCTACAACTGAAGCCAACATCGAAATAGCTTATTTCGATGTAGCAACACCGAAATAGGCTATTTCGATGAATAACGTCTACACGTCCTCCAGGGCTGGCAACGTTGACGTTCAAATTCAACGTTGCGCGGCACCACATCGAAATAGGCGCTGCGAGGGTACGTCTACACGCCAAAGTAGCACACATCAAAATAAGGGTGCCAGGCACAGCTGCAGACAGGGTCACAGGGCGGACTCAACAGCAAGCCGCTCCCTTAAAGGACCCCTCCCAGACACACTTGCACTAAACACCACAAGAGCCACAGAGCCGACAACTGGTTGCAGACCCTGTGCCTGCAGCATGGATCCCCAGCTGCCGCAGCAGCAGCCAGAAGCCCTGGGCTAAGGGCTGCTGCCCACGGTGACCATAGAGCCCCGCAGGGGCTGGAGAGAGAGCATCTCTCAACCCCCCAGCTGATGGCCGCCATGGAGGACCCGGCAATTTCGACGTTGCGGGACGCGGATCGTCTACACGGTCCCTACTTCGACGTTGAACGTCGAAGTAGGGCACTATTCCGATCCCCTCGTGAGGTTAGCGAATTCGACGTCTCGCCGCCTAATGTCGAAGTTAACTTTGAAATAGCGCCCGATGCGTGTAGCCGCAACGGGCGCTATTTCGAAGTTAGTGCCGCTACTTCGAAGTAGCTTGCACGTGTAGACACAGCTTTCGAGCCCAATGCTTCGAGAATTTGAAAATTTGAAAAATCTTCAAAGTGGCAATTAAACTGATTACACTTGTGGGTTCTGAAAGACTGCAGATAAATTCCTAATCTTGAGTAGTTTTAAAAACTCCTTAAATATTATCCTGCTAATTGTATGAACATATTTGCTATCACCTTTAGTGGTGTAGAAAAAACATTAAAAACACTGTCAGTCAAAACAATTTTCAATTATAACATGAGTTGCTGAAATCTGAATCCACTTATAACCATACACGGAAATACTGTTGTATTCTGCACAGAAAGAACACCTTTGCAATGAAGCAGTGAAGTATGAGCTCATATTCCCAGATAGTTTCCGTATTTTTCCTTCTTATTCCTACAGGTGCACGACCCATCATTAGAAGCTTGAGACTTGTGGGAAGGCTCTGTCTAACGTACTTATATGGCCCCCTTACCATAGATTGTGAGGTGCTCAGACACTAACAAATTTATACCACCTGAGATCTACAAAGTACTATGATCCCCATATTACAGAGGGGAATTAAAGCAGAGAGAGAGAGAATGAGCCAAGATCACATAGAAAGTACATCACAGAACAGAGTTGAACCTGGATCTCCCAAGTATTAGGTTAATTCCTCAACCACTCACCATTCTTCCTCACCACACATTCTGAATGTTGGCAAGGGTAAATATATATGTGTAGCTCAACTTTACAGGAAATACCAAGTCATCTTGAGTCACCCATGAATGAGGCAGGACTTCTTCATAAGGATCCACTTATCTGCATCATTCAAGAAGGGGAAAATTGGTTTTCTCCACTCAGCCCGCTCCCCACATCCTTCCTACTACCACACAGAGTAGATCACAGGGGCTGCTAAGAAATCTTGTAACTCCAAGGGAATCTACAGTATATTAGAATTTCCTGGACACAGGGTTTGTAACTCAACTGTAACTCTGGTTCTTCTCAACACGTCCCCAACTACATGTAGCTGACAGTAGTACTATCAACAGCTTCTTTAACTATGGTTACTTCCAGAGATTCTCTGTTATAGAGACATTCATTGTGTAGAAAGAAAGGTGTGGCAAAGGGGCAATCTGTACGTAGAACATATGAATTCTGTTTGATACTGGGGGGTTGGGCTTTCTCTTATCTACAAAACTGCAAACTCCAGTTTAAATATGTAGCCTTTAGCCTTCTTTACTACCCATGTCTCCTCATTGGGCTGAAATTCCAAAGGCTGGTGGCAAAATATTAATAAAAGAGCGTCACTGACTTAAAATGCTTAGCAATTGAAATATAATGGAAAGTAAGATAATTCCTAGTCCGAAAACCAGTTTGTAGGGGAATAGGTCACATTGGAAATAAAGTAATCTGGTGAAGCTGGCAAGGGAATCACAAGACACAAGAAAACAGAAGGTTTTTAAAAAGGGAGAATTTGATCATCTGGAGAAGGGGGCTGACTTTTTTTCAACTCGTTGACCTAATGAGAACTGATGCAGCCTTATGAGCCAGGAATAAAATCTGCCTCCTTGCCTTCCTGGGCTGCAATGGTCCTTGAAGGCTCCCAAAGAGAGGGTGATGAGCTACTGACGGGGATTGTGTTTAGGATGCTGATTGTTTTCTAATGTTCTGTTTGCTCTTATGGTTTACATGACTAAGCAAAGGAGCAATAATGAGGAATCACTTCCATGTCATATGCTTCAGAGTTACTTTGTGTCTCCTCAGAAAGATAAGGTGTAAACCAGATGCTCACACCATTGGGCTAAGTTCTTGGGAATAGTGGTTTGAGGTGACAGAGGATTTCTGCTTCAAGGGTGGGGGGGAAGACAAAGGTTTACAGACTTAAATTGTAGCTAGGGACCCCAAGATTAGGGTGGTGGATGGACTCCATTCAGACTTGGAGACAAGCTACCAAACATCCTGAAGCTTGGACTCCCCTCACAGCAATCTGGTGGGCAGGTGGGAAGGGAGTACCTGACCTATTCTGTGATAGAAATACATGATATTTCTAAATTAACTACATTAATATTTCTACATCAGCTACATTAACTTTTTCAGATAAGCTTTGTGACATTAGCAAAGGGGCAGGGATAGCATGCATTGCATTTATGCCCATGTCCCACCTGAACCCCATCTTCACTTATCTCCCAGGCTGGTGGAGCATCCTTGGTAGAGACCCAAAAGAAAGCTCACCCCTGCTGCATGGGAGGATGAGACCCCACTAAGGTTTTTGTGTCCACTATCTTTTTGGACACTAAGCTTGCCCCCCCCCCCCGGGCCCTGATCCACATGTGAAGAACACAAAATTTCACTGTTCAAAGAGCTCTTTTAGAGAATATAACTGAGCTCATGGTTCAAAAAGCTAGGTTATTCAGGTATGAACTGAAGAGTCACATACAGAATACATTAACACTAACTTGATTCAGAGGAATGTGACACGGAACTCAAAATAAGGAGAGACAACTGAACTGGATACAAACTGACATGTAGAGAGCAGCTACTGGGGATTGGCACAGATTTTCCATCATAGTGGCCTAGTTGTGCATGCAAGACCGACATTCTGCCAAAGAGGGGGTGAGAGGGATCTTAATATTTCAGTGCTCTACTCTGACTGAACAGTCCTTATTTCAGTTAGAGGAAGCAGATTTTCAAACTCTGCTAGCCTGTTCAGAAATGGATCTCACTGTCAGACAATTTTTCCTGATCTATCAGGTTTTGTATAACCTGCCAAAGTGAATGGCAGGTTCCTCATTGCTTAGGACTTTAAAACTAGATTAGCTAATAAATGAACATTGAGCAGGAAAACAATCCTGCCATGGCAGGGAGACAGACTCAAATAATCAAACAGAATTCTACAACACAGCCACAGCAACTCTATGGATTCAACCTGAATTGAATATTTGAAGCTTCTACTTCCCTTTAAAAACAAAAACATGCCTCCAGTTGTACTTTTGAGAAAAATGTATATGTTGAGCACAAGATTCTGCCAATAAGGTACATTTGTCAGTCGGAGACAAAGTTAAATGAGACCATCAATGGAGAGACCACTAGGAAATAGTTTTTCGGGAAGGCAAAATGTCCTTCCCCGCCAAGATCCCAACGGGAAATGCTGCAGCCTCACTTTGCCATCACTTGGGTGAGTATGGAAAGGCTATAATCTCTTCTCTGCCTTTTCTCCTATCCTAACAGGGTGCTTTTTCTGTGCTCAGAAGAGCCCCTTTAGAAAGAACTATCTAAAATGTGAATGACCAAAAACAGATCCATAACACTGCTCAACTTAACATCACATTTTGCAATGCTTTCCATACAGTGAACCTGTGACAAACACCAATCCTTCTATCTAATTAGTCATTTAAAAAATAGCAAGAAATGCAATACAGAAGACATAGGACGGATCAGTTAATGTAATAAGTATTACATTTCCTCCATTGTCTGTGTTGTTGCAATCCTGTCTCCTTCTAGCAACACAACTGGTAAGAAAAGAAGAGATACGTGCCAACAATAAAGTGATGGGTTCATAAAAATACAAAGAAGAACGAAAGAGCCAAATTTACCTTGACTACACCTCTGTGAGGGAGATAGGATAGAACTAAATTCCAAATCAATAATTAATAGCAGTCTCTAAGCAATTACATTCTTGTAAGAATGATCTTCCTAAATCCAGAGCTCAGAAAATAACTACAACACATCTGTGGCTTAAATTTATAGTCCCACCAACTACAATTCACTTAACTAGAGAAGCATATATTCCAAACTGTATGCAGGCTTTTGGGTTCAGACTATAAGCTCCATTAGACCACAATTATATTTATTGTTATGTCAAGCATATTGCTGGTAACTAATAAAATTTTAGTTCATTGTTCTTTATAGATTTTTAGGACATCCTCTTCACTAGAGCACCTGAGCACCTTCCAATAGTTCATCAAGTGAGGCGAATATCATTTGTCATGAAACTTGTTGTTGTATTCTCTTCTCCAGAAGGAGAAATGTGTAGAGCTTTTTGGGAAATGGTTTGCCCAGTCTGGGAAACTCTGACATTCTACAAATTATCCTATTCCACAGTGAGATGAAACAAAGACCTTTCAAACATATGGGGAGGATTGGGGTTTTTTGCCTTCCTTGGCCCTCCAAAAAGACCTCTGCTCCACCTCTGAACAGACAATAGCATGGTGGTTAAGGCACTTAGATGGGATATGAAAAGACTGAAGTTCATGGTCTCAAATCAGGCAGAGTGAGTAACCTAAGCTGCAAGTTATTGGCTCTTTGGGGATGGGTCTCTCCCTCCTACAGCCCACCCACTGCCAAAAACTATGTCCTAAGCATAAGTAACCTCTCTCATTGAACCTAGCATGATCCCATTTAAAATGTCAGCACTGATTAAGAACAATCAAAAATAATTCAAGGATTAAATGTACAGGCGAGTGTATATAAGAAAATAGCTCAAAGAAGCACATCTTGCATGTGACCGGATAGAAGATGGTGGAATTTGTTATGCATGTTAGTGCTTGTGAGATTTTGTTCCATAGCCTTGGATGAGTCCTTTACCTCCTAGTTTGGGTTCCTCCCCAGCAGATAGAAATGGCTTTTCACAGCATTTTGTCTCTGATAACTGTGCCAGTAATCCTTAATGAAAACAACTCAATAAGCAAAAGGGCATTTAATTCTCCTGATCTGAGAAGAAAAGTGTTTTCAAAGAGCCAATATCACCATGGAGAAAGGTGAAGTATAGCTGAATTGATTACAGATACTTACAGAAGTATGTTTTTAGGAGTTGGAAAGTGAAACTGTAATACACCTCTCACTCTTGTAGCACTTCACCCTTTGCATTTAACTACCACTTCAGAAAAAATAAATGTATACAACATCTCCTGATTCAGATATTATTTAAATTACACTGTATTGCTATGATTTATATTGCACCATTAGGAGACATGACATTTTACACACATAAATGTGTATCATCCACCAAAGATTTTATAATTTAAGCACCTGATAAAAAAGCTATTTTCATGGTCAGAAGCTCCAGTTCATGATGGCCCACTGACTTCAAAGAGCATACTTGCATTAGTAAGGGTTCAGATACCTGTATAGGCATTTTCAGGACTGGGCCCTAAAAAGAGCTGCTGCATACAAGCAAAGAGGTTATGCAGCTATGCTTAGCATAAGAGCTCCGTCCCAAATATTTAAATTTTAATTGGATCTGAATTACAGAGTTTCAAGGAGAGGGCTGCCAGCAGTAGCCAACAGGGATTTGTACAATGCTATATAGAAAATGAATTTACAGAAGATTGGAGGGAGCACACAAAGCTGCCCAGTGAAGACAGCCCCAGGGACAAAAAACAGCACAGAAAAAAGAAGTGAGTGGGAGAAGTAGATGAACAAAGAACACATCACACCGGGGGACATAGTGGGAGACGAGAGCTATGATTTAAGCGAGATGGCAAGAGACAGAGCATTTTACTTAGGAACAAGAATGGTGGAGGAAATGCTATGGAGCCCAGAATTTCTACTAATGCCGGAGAAGTCACCTCAGGATGCAGGCTGTCCATGGAAGGCTTGATGGCTGTTACACAGCTTCTTTCTCTCCATCTCTATTTTTTAAATATTTTTAGAGTCTTTTCAAACACGTGACATTTTTGTGTCCACTGCCTTCCTCAACTTCTCTTTTTTTATTCTTTCACTCTTCTCACTTCCCTCATTCTCTCTCTCACACCATGTCTTTGTCCTGCCAGTATCAAAGAAACCATTCCAGCAATAAATAAATAAATAAATAAATAAAGGGAAGACTAAAATTAGGGGGAAAAATACACTGCTTCAAAAAGTCATTTGAAACTGAGTATTTTGGATTTTGCTGTACAACATTTGCTTTTGTTAAATTAAAAATGTTAGGTTCTCACTGAACTTCTCTGAAATGGGGAAAGCAACATTTGTTGAAGTCTCAGGATGTATGCCATAATTACACAAGGCTGCCATGGACACGTTATAGATGTTGGCTCTTTTTTTGACTGATCAGAGATGCTTCATTTTGCCATGTACTCCCCATATACCAGAGGTGTGCCGATATCCATGACAACAGATAGCTTGTCCATGTCTTCTCGCTTAATTAGAAAATGTCATTTTTTGGACTTGAGATGTGTGCGGTGAAACTGAAATGACTAATGCAAGTGACAGAATATTCTCCATAGCTCTCCTCCCTCGCTATTCTTCATTATCGTATCAGTTTGGCACATTTTTCCATCCCAGTATGGCTTCATTGCATGAAGGGCAGCAAAATTGCAATCATGCTGTAGAAGTCTCTTTCATGGACTTTGTGTTAGTTTTGCAGGTCCATGTGACATGATAAATTGCGATACCCTGTCAGTGAAGTCATTAATGATGTCGTTCACAGCACTGTGAAACAACAGGAGAAGAAGTGGCTTATCCTGCTAACTATAGTGACTATTCACCCTAATAAATAAAAATACAAAGGATTAAGTGCCTACAATATGTGTGTCCGTAAAGTTGTTGTTCTTATTCATAACTGTCAGGTACATTCCTAGCATTTTACAAGTTTTTCTTCCCTGTGGATAAAAATCACTTTCCCTGTAAAAAGCCACAATAATCCATATGTTGTGAGGGAGCACAGGAGATCTCTGTTGGGTTATGGGAGGAATGCAACTAACCCTTTTCCACTCTACACCCTATGATTACAAATACAGCACTGCATCCAATCTGCACCTTGATGCACGGATGCAACTAATCACGCATATTCTGTCCCTGCACTACACCAGGCCTGCATCTGTCCCACGGGCCTGCTTGTTCAGGCCAGGGACATGCAAAGTGCAGAGGACTTCTCACCATACCTCGACGGGCAAAACTGTCAATGCTATGACTTTAAAACTGAGCGTTTTAAACACATGAACAAGAGCAGACAGGAAAAGTGGCAGGCTGAGAGAATCATGAATGCAACAGTTAATGGATTTACGGAATATCAGATCCAATGAATCATTAAAAGAGAAGCATGTACTCACAGTCGTAAGAGGCCACATATATGTTCTGGGTTTAGGAATAGTTACCATGCAGCATAGGTATACCCACACTAGGGCTGCAATAAGGCATCTACACATGGCCCATTTCAGCTGTCTTGGTCTTGTGGGGCTTGGGTTGTCAGGCCATAAGATTGCCGTGTAGCTATTGGACTAAGATTAGAACCCCAGTTCTAGGAGCACACCCAGAGCTCAGGCTCCAGCCCAAGATCATACATCTATATTACAACTTTAAAGCTGGCAGCCTGAGTCTCACGAGCCCAAGGCAGCTGATCCAGCCTAGCCATGGGTATTTTACTACAGTGCAGGCATATCCAGTAGGCCCTGAAAGGACCTGGCTAGGTAAGATAGTGTAACGTACATACAGAGAGAAAGCCACACAGACATCCCCACACCTCTTGTGTGACATGGAGTAATGCTCTGCTGCAACTTGCCTTCCAACCTCGGACAGAGATGCTAGAATAGATTTGGGATGTAACTGGGTAGACGTAAGAGGACCTAAGGCCTACAACAGGAAGCCCCACTCCAGAACAGTGTAGGAGATGTGTAACCGAAGAGGGTAGCTCCCAGGGATCATGCCAAAGCACTTCCACAGGCTGCCACTGTCACCATAATGTGACCCTTTCTGCTAGCAGCAGGAAGGCCATGGGGAACAATGAAAGTTTGGACAATAGAGAGAAAACCGAAGAGCTACATGCACTGGGGCAGAAAACCCAGGATCCCAGGTCCGAAACCATGCTTTTCCCCACAAAAAGGATGGGTGGAGAGAGAGAGAGAGAAGATAGCAAAAGGAAAAAGTGGAGTGGTTTGGATGGAAGAGAACCATGGACTGATGTGGTAGAAGAAACAGCCACACAATGAATGGAGAGGGACAGTGCTAGAGGATAAAGGAGGAAAGAGAATGGGATTGAGAAGGAGGGGAAAGAGTGACATTTAAGGAAGGATAAGCCTTTGGTAACCCACGGAACTGGTAATGAGAGGTCTACATTCTACTCCTAACTGTGCCACTGACCTACTGCATGGCCTTGGAATGTCACTTCCTTCCTCTGTACCTCAGTTTCCCCTTCACTGAACGACTTTGCACTCCATAGTAGCAATGAAACACATTAAGTTAAGAAGAGTAACATTACATGATTGATGGAAGAGTAGCATTAAATGAGGGGGGCAGGCTGTATCAGAAATACAGAGTTGTTTCACTTGCTCACATAAAGCAAGATCCAAAGCCCATTTAAGTCAATGGAAATTTTCCATTGACATAAATAGGCTTTGGATCAGCATTATATAAGGAACTATATGTATCTTGACACTTAAGCTGCGTCTACACGTGCACGCTACTTCGAAGTAGCGGCACCAACTTCGAAATAGCGCCCGTCGCGTCTACACGCGTCGGGCGCTATTTCGAAGTTAACTTCGACGTTAGGCGGCGAGACGTCGAAGTCGCTAACCTCATGAGGAGATAGGAATAGCGCCCTACTTCGACGTTCAACGTCGAAGTAGGGACCGTGTAGACGATCCGCGTCCCACAACGTCGAAATTGCTGGGTCCTCCATGGCGGCCATCAGCTGGGGGGTTGAGAGATGCTCTCTCTCCAGCCCCTGCGGGGCTCTATGGTCACCGTGTGCAGCAGCCCTTAGCCCAGGGCTTCTGGCTGCTGCTGCGGCAGCTGGGGATCTATGCTGCAGGCACAGGGTCTGCAACCAGTTGTCAGCTCTGTGTATCTTGTGTTGTTTAGTGCAAGTGTGTCTGGGAGGGGCCCTTTAAGGGAGCGGCTTGCTGTTGAGTCCGCCCTGTGACCCTGTCTGCAGCTGTGCCTGGCATCCCTATTTCGATGTGTGCTACTTTGACGTGTAGACGTTCCCTCGCTGCGCCTATTTCGATGTTGGGCTGAGCAACGTCGAAGTTGAACATCGACGTTGCCGGCCCTGGAGGACGTGTAGATGTTATTCATCGAAATAGACTATTTCGATGTCGCAACATCGAAATAAGCTACTTCGATGTTGGCTGCACGTGTAGACGTAGCCTTAGAGTCCTGACCTGGAGAAAGACACCTAAAGAGGACCCATCTCCAAGAGAAGATCCAGATGGGCTGATATTCACTCTTCACTTTGTTGTTGCTTTCAGAGTGGAAGGATCTTCCTGTCACTAATTCTTGTTCTGTTTTTTCAAGAAGGAAAATAAGGGTGCTGATAAAATAGAGTTGTCCTCTGGCGAGGAAAAACACAGAACAAAATAGGTAGGAAGAAGGCAAGCAGGAAAAGTGGCAGGCTGAGAGACTCATGAAGGTAGGAGGTAATGGATTTATGGCAAATAGTTCCAAATACCTAACCATTTCTAAAAGTTTTATTTTAACACAGCTGAAATGCATGAATTCAATCCTAAATTATGCAGTTATGTAAAGAGTGTCCTTTTTTCCCTAATCATGTGTATAGTCTCTGAAAAAGTTTAGTTAAAATACATTTAAAATCTATGTCATATACATGCATGATGCTTAAATTAAATATACACACAAAATGCTAAATCCCATAACATCAAATTAATAGCATAAGTAAAGCCATGTTTACTATCAAAACTCATTAACAGAAGCATGCCCCATGTCAAGTGGGTCTACTCGTAACAGAAGGGGAAGTAGGATTTAGACCAGGGTGTTAGCAATCTTTCCAAGGCTGAGTGCTGAAATTTGAACTTTCGACCTCTATGTATTGGCCGAATACTGGTGATACTTTTTAAAGTTACTAATAGTCCTATTTACAGCAGCTTCATTAATAAATAAATAAAGATGCAGAGCTTTACCATTTACATGGTGGTTGGCAGCTTTAGCTAGTCTTCTGTGGCATGGCTTTGGGGCTGTCTACACATGCCCCTTCTTCCGGAAGGGGCATGGTAATGAGCATCCTGGAAGATGCTAATGAGGGGCAGATGTAAATTTCCCACACCTCATTAGTATATGGCCATGTGATTTGGAGTCTGGAAGATACACATGTGGAAGTGCAGCCCACAGATATCTCCCAGAAGGAACTCCTGCTTCCGTCAGCCCCCTCTTCCTCCAAAATATTGAGGAAGAGGGGGCTGCCGGAAGGAGGAGATCTCCTGGAAGGAAACCCACAGCCCGTGCATCTACATGGGTATTTTGGAGCCCAGACTCTGAATCACATGGCTGTATGCTAATGAAGCACAGGAAATTTACATCCATGTCTCATTAGCATCTTCCAGGCTGCTCATTACCATGGCCCTTCCTGAAGAAGGGGCACGTGTAGACGCAGCCTGGGCAAGCTCCTGGCTGCATGGTGGAGGAGAGGTGGGGCTGAGCTCCCACCTCATGTGCCAGTGAAAATCGGCTTGTGTGCCACTCTTGACACCCATACCGGCTGTTGCTGACCACTGATTTAGACTATTTTTAGGGGAAAAGCCTCATCTTAGAATCCAATACAGTCAAACTGTTGCTGTTCAAAGTAACATTCAGCAAGATGACACGTCCCATTGATTCTCTTCCAGAGGCCGTTCCTATCCCCAATATTCTCTCTCATTCCCCATAACCAACTTTTTCACTCCCTTCTACATCCCATTCCACTTCTCAAGGGAGAAAGTCACCAGCAAAGTAAAGAACTGATTTCTAAATACAGCCATCCTTTGGGGACATCCATCCATCCCAGGAGTTTAAAGCCACTGTGCTAATTAAGAACCACATGAAAATTGATACTGTTGCTAGCTCAAGATTTTCATTTACAGGTCTCAATAGATTTGGAATTTTTCTTAAACCTCCCAGACCCAGAGTTGGGAGATTACATGAGAATCTGAGTTTATGTTTAAAAAACACATTTCTAAGATACATTGTTGTGGAGAATGATCTCTGCATACAGATGACTTCCACATACCCTTTTACATCATATTCAGGTATAGGTCTCATTAGCTGAAGCAACCATTTCTCAAAACATTTTTCAAGCAAGCAAAACATAAGTATGCCCAAGGTTTTTAATACTGAATAATTTAATTAAGATATAAGAGCAAAGTTTTACATACCCACACCCACACACACCCCATGCATCTCAAGTGATATTTAGCTGCATTTTCTATCAAAAATTACATTCTTCAGTTCATATTATACAAGGAGTATTTTCCAAAATAATATTTATAGTTCAAATGTGATTAAATCAGCTCAGCTTTCTAGAACCCATTTACTGATTCATCAAAATGAAAAGCTCTTATGGAAAATTTTAGAGTGTTTGTTTCACTCATTCCAGATTCCTATGAGTGACCAGAATACTGCATAAGAAACACTGTCTGTTGAAGTCTCAGTTTTTGATATCCCTCATCCCTTAAATGACAAAGGCTATCAGCTTGCTAGGAAGGACAACGACTGCTGAATCATGTATTTACTGAGACACAACTTTTTGCTCCTCGAGAGAGAGTTATATAATTTAAGACCTGTGATTAGATTAAGTCTGTTTATTTTCAGGAAGGAGCTAGCACTGTAAAAATGGACATCCATTCAAAATGGTACACCCAATTAAGATTTAACATTAACTAAATGAAGATGTCTGTAGATGAGACCAAAAATGACTAATCACTAGTTTTACAATGATAGCAGGGCAGTAAGTAAATAGGCAATTTCACACCAAACGAGACTGTCAGATTACCTTACATATTTTACACTCTGATTGCATTTATAGAGTGTAGAATGCCTAGCAATATGATATGGGGAGTTCTAAAAACTGCTTTGCTGCTCAATAACATGACAAGCTTCTCTGATTTTACGCAGCTGAAACAGCCTGGTGATCTCTTTATGACAGTACCTCCCTCCTGCTGATTCACTACTGCTAAGTACTTGGTGAAGGGCAGCTTTAAAATTTGCCTCCCAGGATTCTATTCTAGTCTCTTCCGTTCCAGTTACACCCTTCTGATTTAATTTTTAAACTAAGGGGATGAGGGATCACGAGCACCATAAAAATTAGAAAGAGGAGCAGAAATTAGTAAGCACAGCATATAACACTACAGAACTGGAGATTGTGCCTTTAGGCACAGCCTTGGGATTAGCTCTGGGAGGCAGAATTTACACTCTGCTTCCCCATTACTCTGTAAGATAGTAATTCGCTGTTGGAACACACTAGCAGTGAGCAGGGGGTGGCTGCCCTGCCCCCATCAACCAGATCCCCCACCCCTGCCTCATTCAAACTCAACACACACACGCCTAAGAGTCTGCTTGGGTGGGTGGGTGGGTGGGTGGGTGAGGGGTGCAGGCTCTGGGAGGAGGTAGGTATCCTGATGCTTACCTGGGGCAACTCCTCTGAGCAGTAACTAGTAAGCAGGAGCCACTGGGGGGCAGGGGGAAGGGGCTTCTACAAACTGCTGTGCACAGGCACTGCCCCACAGCTCTGGTTGGCCGCAGGCACACACTGGGCTGTAATGTGTAAACATATGCCTCCCCTGGGGCTGCAAGGATGTGGTGTGAGTGGCCAGAAGCCACGCTATATCTGCTATGCTGCCCGTGGTGGCAGCGAGGGGCCCCAGGGCTGGGCTGAAGGCAACAGGCAGGGCTGGGTGGAACACATTGGGGGGCAGTGCTTAAAGGCAGCACGCACAGCCAGGGGAGAGACCAAGCCCCAAGGAAGGCGTGTGCCCTGGCCAGAAATGTTCATGGAGCCCAGGCACCATGTGCCAATGAACTCATCAAACATGGCAGTGAGTTATACCTCGCTGTGCTGAACTAGCTGGAGAACTGAAAAGCAGGGAGGGGCAAAAGCCAGGCTCCACCCCTCACCAGTCCAACTGCTCTGGAGTATCCCAGTGGTCTATATAGAGATATGGGACATCATATTCCCCAGTGCCAGTTCCAGTTGCAATCTACCCCACTGTAATTTTTTCAGTGGGGCACTTGAGCATTAAAGCCACATTTGATAATGATTATCCCACTCTGAAAGGCAGTAGAAAAGGACTTACGTGTCTATTTCCCCTCCTCCCTTTTATTGGTGCCATGACAGTTCCTTTCTTCACCTGTTCTGAATTACCAAATATGCAGGTCTGACTGATTCCACAATACTGCCACCTTCCCATCTGATCAGCAGAGCAGAATTGCAAGAGTATGCTAAATAGGGCTATCATATAATTTTGCTGACAATTATTTTGTAAAGCCAAGCCAACAATGGAGAAGCAGAAACTGCCCTCCATGATTAGAGTCTATTTTCTCTGCTGACATCAGGTAGATTTGTATATATTTTTTAAAAGTATTTCTATTTTTTATTGTGAATTCTGCTCTGAAGTTTAAAACAAAAAAAAATAAATCACACTTTTTTTTTATAACCTTCTCCTTTCCCATTTGGGAACACTGGACTTTATTGTATTCAGGCTGTTAATTATTTGTGGGAGACACAGGAGTTCTAAAGATGAAAGTGAAGACTTAATACTTATACGGTGCATCTACACTAGGAACTAACCTCAAATTTAACTTTGAAGTTTGGCACTATATTGAAGTAGCCAGCAGAAAGTCTACACACATTTTTCCTCACTTCACAGTTAACTTCTAAGTAGGGAGCCCAACTTCGAAGTCCTTACACCATTCCCAGTAATGGAAAGTGCCCTGCTTCAAAATTTAACTTCAAACTAGGGTGTGTGTAGATGCTCTACTTTGAAGTTGCTAATTTCGAAGTTGTACTTAGAAGTAAGCTACTTCAAAGTTATTTTTGTAGTGTAGACACAGCCATAGTGAAACACTAGAGTAAGTCAAGTATAGTCAGAAGGATTTGCAAATTCCAAGGGAACTCTGCCAGTTATGTTGCAGGTCATGTCTGACATATCTGCTATTCCATAACTGTTCCTTTCAACAGATGAACAAGAAGTCATGTGGCACCTTATAGACTAACATATTTTGGAGCATAAACTTTCATGGGCAAAGACCTGCTTCATCAGATGCATGACATGAAGTTGGTCTTTGCCCACGAAAGCTTATGCTCCAAAATATCTGTTAGCCTACAAGGTGCCACAGGACTTCTTGTTGTTCTTGAAGATACAGAGTAACATAGCTACCTCTCTGATACTTTTCAACAGATTGTCTCTCTCTTCCTGGGATCCTTCATGTCAAGTAAGATATACCCTTCGACACCTATAACTGATGAGAGCAAAGGTGAGAATTTAGGCCAGTTCTGGCAAGGAACACTTTGGCAGTGGCTGCACATGAGGTCTCTGTCTACACTGGCACCAACACCAGAGGTGCCAATGCAGGCCCACGCATGCTCCTTATGTCAGGCTCTCTCAACTTCTTCATAGAGACGATGGTTGATCTCAAAGTGGTGGGCACCATTCTTGGTTGTGGTCCTCCAGGTTACCCAATCCAGTGTCAGTGTCACAGTTTACCGAGTCCTTCTTAAGGACATCTCTGTAGCGCTTCCTCTGCTCACCAAGAGACATCACCCCGGTCCTCAGCTAAACGTAGAGAATTTGTTTCGGCAGATGCGTGTCAGGCATCCTGACCATGTGACCAGACCATCCCAGCTGCCTGTGGGCAGTTGTTGTCTCGGAGTAGCAGGAATCAGACTTTGCAAATACATTAATATTGGTCCATTTATCCTGCCATATGATGCCCAATATTCTCCTCAGGTAACTTTGGTGGAATTTCTCCAGATCTTTTATATGATGTCTATAAGGAACCCAAGCTTCAGCTCTGTATAGCAACACTGGGATGACTACAACAGACAGTACTAAGCATATCAAGCTGTGTAGTGTGGTAGTTTTAAGATCACATACCCTAGAATGAAACCACTGAAGACATGTACATCTCTTCTCTAAACCAGAAATTTAATCCAGTTTCCAGAGTTGAAGGACAACTCATTGCAGAATGGGTCAAATTTACCTCATCTATAACAAAAGTAAAATTAAAAAAAGCAGGGCAGTCCCCTTGTGGCCACGAAGATCTGTGTAGAGGAACTAGCTATAGTGCTTTAATGAAGACTGTGAGGGTCTCAGAGAAAGGGTAAATATGTAATTTTGGTCCTTATGTTCCCTTCCCTCATTTGACTCCATCTTTAATTCTGGAGAGAGTAGAGTTTCCTCTGATTCATGCAGAAATGTGGAGGAACCTAAATGAGGTAAGCTCAACTGGCATGAACAACCTTGCACAGGTGTTCCACATAATTCACCAAGTAACATTTGACAACTTTGCTAATGGTTCTTCACTATCAGACCCCTCTGCATTCCCAGGAAAGTCATTCAACTGGGTGTTATGTTTACAGCATACACAGAGAAAGTAGATTTTAAAAATATCCTTAAAAATTAGATTTTAAACATGCTCTTGCTGAAAAGTTGCAATATGACACTATTTTATTTCTTAGAATTAACCAGGATATACCCAAGAAATAAAAATTCAAAGAAAGAATTAGGAAAGAAAAAAAAAAGGCAGTGTCCTAAAGACACAAAGCAGAACTCATGCCACCCCACCTTACTTGAATGTGGTTATTTCCAAAGGACTTCACTCCCCAGTGTTTTGCTACAGACCCTCTTCCCTCACAAACAGGTCCAGGAAACACCCATGCTTTTCGAGCAATGGCATCCAATACCAACAATATCCTCAGTAAGCCACACTGGGGCAACTCTGGCTCTTCACTGCAGCAGCCCCCACACTGTCTATATGAGAAAACTTGAGGTGGTAGGAATAGCAAGTAAGTCAACTCATTGCCACTGATGCTGCCACCATCTAAAATTTGAAATATATCACTACATTTAGTTAACGTCACTGCTGTACTTTATAATGACAGAGAGATAGAATACAGTATATTTTGCCCCCCAGTATAAAAAGGATGTGGATTTGCTGGAGCAGGTTCAGCGAAGGGGAACAAAAATGATTAAGGGGCTAGAGCACAAGACCTATGAGGATAGGATGAGGGATTTGGGCTTGTTTACTTTACAGAAGAGAAGACTTAGAGGTGATTTAATAGCAGCCTTCAACTTCCTGAAGGGGAGCTCTAAAAAGGAGGGTGAGAAAAACTGTTCTCAGTGGTGTCAGATGGCAGAACAAGGAGTAATGGCCAGAAGTTGAACAGGGGAAGGTGTAGGTTAGATATTAGGAAAAACTACTTCACCAGGGGGGTGGTGAAGCATTGGAATGCGTTGGCTAGAGAGGTGGTGGATTCTCCATCCCTTGAGGTTTTTAAGTCCCGGCTGGACAAGGTCCTGGCTGGGATGACTTAGTAGGGGTTGATCCTACTTGAAGCAGGGGGCTGGACTAGATGACCTCCTGAGGTCCCTTCCAGCCCTATGATTCTGTGATTCTGTGATACAGACTAACATGGCTATCAAAACAAAAAAGCAGTCATGTAGCACTTTAAAGACTAACAAAATAATTTATTAGGTGATGAGCTTTCACAGGACAGAGCCACTTCTTCAGATCACAGCCTTACCAGAACATACTAATTATATAAAGCACAGAGGTCCAAAAATTGTTATCAAGGTTGGCAAAATCCAAAGTTAAGAGTTAGGTCAAACATCAAAGTATGTAAAAGAGTCCTTACAATGGGTCAGGTAATTGCTGTCCCTGTTTAAACCGCATGTTAATATGTTGAATTAGAATGTGAATGTTATTTCTGAGCATTCCCTCTGTAGATGGTTGTTAAAGTCCCTTTGCAGTAGAAAACAGACTTTCAGGTCTTTAACAGAATGGCCCACTCCATTAAAGTGCTGGCTGACAGGTTGGTGTATTTGGAGTTTTTTGATGTCTGTTCTATGTCTATTCATTCTTTGGTGAAGAGTGTTTGCAGTCTGTCCTATATACATGGTGCCTGGACATTGTTGGCACACGATGGCATATATGATATTAGTTGAGGAACAGGAGAATGTGCCTGTGACTCATGTAATTAACATGGTTAGGTCCAGAGATGGTACCTCCAGAATAGATATGTGAACATAGTTGGCAATGGGGCTTGCTGCAAGGAAAAGTTCCAGGATTAGTATTGTTGTGGTATAGCCTGTGGTTGCTAGTGAGAATCCTCATAAGGTTGGAGGTTGTTTATAAGAAAGAGCAGGGCTGTCACCTATGGCCTTCTGGAGTGTGGCATCATGATTTAGGACAGATTGTAGGCCTCTAATGATGTGTTGCAGTGGTTTGAGTTGGGGGCTGTAGGCAATGACAAATGGCATTCTGTTATTGACTTTTTTGGGCCTATCTTGGAGTCGTTGGCTTCTGGGTATTCGTCTGGCCCTGTCAATTTGTTTCTTTTTAACTTCTCCCAGTGGGTAATTCAGGTTTATGAATGTTTGGAAGAGATCTTGGGAATTTTCAGTCTGTGTCAGGAGGATCAGAGAAGATGCAATTGTATCTCAGGACTTGACTGTAAATGATGGATTGTGTTGTGTGTGCAGGATGGAAGCTAGAAGCACATAGGTAAGTGTAGTGGTCAGTGGGTTTCCGGTTGAGAGTTGTATTGATCAGGCCATCAATGATTTGCACTGTAGTGTCCAGGAAACGTATCTCTCATGTGGCGTGGTCAAGGCATAAGTTACTGGTGGGGCACAGGTTGTTAAAGTCTCTGTGGAATTCTTCTAGAGTGTCTTTACCAGGGGTCCAAGGCTACATCTACACGTGAATGCTACATCAAAATAGTCTATTTCGATGAATAACGTCTACACGTCCTCCAGGGCTGGCAACGTCGACGTTCAACTTCGACGTTGGGCAGCACCACATCGAAATAGGCGCTGCGAGGGAACGTCTACACTCCAAAGTAGCACACATCGAAATAAGGGTGCCAGGCACAGCTGCAGACAGGGTCACAGGGCGGACTCAACAGCAAGCCGCTCCCTTAAAGGGCCCCTCCCAGACACACTTGCACTAAACAACACAAGATCCACAGAGCCGACAAATGGTTGCAGACCCTGTGCATGCAGCATGGATCCCCAGCTGCCGCAGCAGCAGCCAGAAGCCCTGGGCTAAGGGCTGCTGCACACGGTGACCATAGAGCCCCGCAGGGGCTGGAGAGATAGCATCTCTCAACCCCTCAGATGATGGCCGCCATGGCGGACCCCGCTATTTTGATGTTGCGGGACGCGGATCGTCTACACGTGCCCTACTTCGACGTTCAACTTCGAAGTAGGGCGCTATTCCCATCCCCTCATGGGGTTAGCAACTTCGACGTCTCGCCGCCTAACGTCAATTTCAACTTTGAAATAGCGCCCAACACGTGTAGCCGTGATGGGTGCTATTTCAAAGTTGGCGCCGCTACTTCGAAGTAGCGTGCACGTGTAGACGCGGCCTAAATGATAAAGATGTCGTTGATGTATCATAAGTAAAGGAAAGGTAATATGGGACTAGAGCTGAGGAATCATTGTTCCAAGTCAGCCATAAATATATTTGGATATCGTGTGGCTATGCTAGTGCCCATAGTAGTTCCACCAATATGGAAGCATAAATTGTCCCCCAATGGGAAATAATTGTGGGTGAGAATGAAGTTACGGAGGTCAGACAACAAATTAGCCATGGTAACATCAGGGATGGTATTCCTGATCACTTGTAGTCCATCTTCTTGTGGAATATTATGTGCCAACAATGCCCACACACCATGTATATAGGACAGACTGCAAACATTCTTTACCAAAGAATAAATGGATATAGAACAGACATCAAAAAACAGACATCAAAAAATTTATCAACCTTGATAACAATTTTTGGACCTCTGTCCTTTATATATTTAGTCTGTTCTGGTAAGGCTATGATTTGAAGAAGTGGGTCTGTCCCACGAACACTCATCACCTTATAAATTATTTTGTTAGCCTTATAGTGGTACATTACTGCTTTTTGGTTTTGCTGAATTTCGTGTGTTCAGGGCTCACACCAGGAAGAACCCATTGCTAAGAGCTGCAAAAGGTGGGGGATGGGGGCTGCATAAAAAGAAGCCATTTGCAATGAATAATAAAGGTTTTATTACTCCTACAAAAACCAGGAGAAATTCTGTATATTCTTGAGCATCATCTTCTTGTACTTTATGTAGGAACTATTTTTATATATAGACATTTCTTTTTAACACAGCATCCCTGTAACAGAGGGTTTGGAACAAACTCAATCCTTCCTGTGCACATTTAGATGTGCTTACTTCTTTTGCTCTGGACATCAACTTTTAATTTTATTACTAAATTTAATAGCTCATGCAACCAACAGCTGAATAAAAACAAAATCTGAACGTAGCTCTTCTAACAATTCATTATAGCGGTATCTGAATTGGATTAGACTTTATTTTTTTAAGAAGACCAAATAACCTAATAAAGTGGAAGGTAATAATGTATCTTTTCCTATTGACTCACTCTTCTTAATCTATCACTTCAGTAAATCTGCTGTCCTAAGACTTTTGGGGTTGTAATAGGCCCCAGTTGATGTACTGCCAGATTACGTAAAATCTTCTTATGGTTTCACTAGAGAAAAGTCATACTACTATCATTCCATCATTCATTTTAAGAACACCACATAACCACAAAGAACAGAAAAAATATTCTCAAACTAAAAAGACCCTTATGAAGAACAGGCAAAAATCCAGTTCCCATCTAAATAACAAAACCAGGGAAATACTGCAAATAAGCGTCTATGGATATTTGTTTAAGTTTTTCATCATATGCAAAATCTTGGAAGACTTTTGTTTCCTCTTACTGGATCAAAGTCACTAAGCTTTGGAAATGTTTGGCAAGCAGGTCCATACTACTAGTTCAAAATCACAAATCACAACCCAATGCTTTATATGCAGTACTGTAAAGCTTGGGACACTAAACTATGAATGTTACACATTTTCCATCATGGGATAAAGGCAAAGCTTTGTCTATTCATGAAGAAATAGTAATTTTCCTTTGTGCACAGTTCAGAGTTTCAAGTTAGATTTGCATTTAACAGCTGTACAATTATATCATTCAATGGTATTAACTGCAAGTTTTAAGTTTATTCACCATAAACTTCTTAGTTTTACAATGAAAACTAGATGCAGAAAACTACACATTTTGTAGAACAGAAGCCCATAATCTGTGTGATTTTGTTTCTTAACTTCATAACTATTGAAATGTGAAAATTAGAAAGGTGGTTTCAGAAAAGCATTTGTGCCACACTGAAATCTATGGAGTGCTGTTTAAGAAAACCTTCTCCCTAAAAGATGCAGAGTCTGAAAAAAGTGGCCTCTAGGGTACAGACATCAGCCTCTGCAGCGACTGATCCCCAGCATCTCATGGCTCATGCTAGCTGTTTCCTGTTCTTGGAGTGAGGAGGGAATTCCCGCACAAGGGAACTGTGCCATGTTTTCTAATCTGCCCCTTCTCCCTGAGAGTCACAGCTAAGGGTTGCACTGTGCAGGACTTCTTCTGCCTTTCCTATTCAGAAGGGATTTCCTCTGTTGGTTTGCACTCATCTAATTGCTCGAAACAAAGGTGAAGACTGAGCAGAATCCTAGGACCAGGTTGCTCATAATGCAGAGGCTCCAGAAGCTCTACCCATGCTAATGCAGAAACAGAAGGAAAATCACTTAACTATTCTATCTCCCCAGAGGCACTGTCATGCCTTTCTCCCATCTCAGCTTCCCATAGAAACATTAGGTGCTGGGGAGGGACTTATCAAGAAATCCATTTTGTATGCGTCCCAGCAGGGAGGCATACTCCACACCAGGAATGCAATCCTGTGAGCAGATGAGAACTTCCTGAGAGAGTCACATGGTGCAGTATACACTAACAGCAATTTAAAGAGCTCAGGGCTCTGGCCACCACCACTGCCACAGCAGCACCAGTGGGGCTATGTCTAGACTAGAGCGATCTGTAGGGCAACCATAATTCCCTGTCCCAGATTTGGGACAGTGACATATGGGGGGAGGTGCAGCTCCTCCAAGCCCTGGGGAGCCAGGAAGGAGGCATCAACCACTCACGCTCCCTGGGAGCCTCAGGGAAGCCGCAGCTGCCCACGCTCCCCCTACATCCCCAAGGCTGAGGGAGGGGGCAAACACAGGAGAATGAGTCCCTTTTAAAAAAAAAAGTCAGGATCCCTTTTTTGGCATCCCAAATAAGGGACCATCCCACCCAATATGGGACAGATGGTCGCCTTAACTATCTGTCAAATGAAATTACTCTTAGAAGATATCTTCTGACAAACCTTCTGTAATGGATTGCAGCCAGACCGCAAAGTGGATCAAAAAAGTGATCCACTCTGTTGACAGAACGTGGCGAGACTGCCTGGCCAGTCTCTTGATAGAACAGTCCCTAGAACATCAGGGTCGTGGCTGCAATTCCTTCCAGGAGCCTTGGCAAGATGAGCCCTTAAAAGCCTCCCTCCTCCCCAGATGCCTATTCCCTGCCCATGCTGAAGCTTGCCTACCTCCACCACGAGGGACAGCACATGTGTTACAAAAGGGCTTCTGCACTTGCCTAGAGACACCATGCTTTTGAGCTAGCCATGGTGCTAGAGCAGCCCCTGGGCTTCCACAGGCCTGACTCAGAGATGCTTCAGCACCTGCTGCACCTCACCATGGCCACTTTCCTCTTTCTCTGAGGAGGGCAAGTCTGTCACCAGTTTTGAGGAGGACACCATTGCTGCTGCATGGGCCCACTTGCGCTCACTTCTCCCCACCCTTGGATGCACAGGCATATCTAGAGGCCTCATATCAGTTACAACTGGTGGGACTGGTTATTCATGAGACACTGGGATGACCAGCAGTGGCTCCAGAACTACGGCATGCAGGAGGACACATTCCTGGAGCTCAGCACCTGACTTGCCTCAGCCTTCTGGAGACAGGACAGCCAGCTGTGGCCCACCATCTCTGTGGAGATGTGGCTCACCATCGCCCTCTGGAAGCTTGCCACCTATGACAACTGAAGCTCAGTAGGAAACCAGTTTGGCATGGGGAAGTCCACCATCATGGAGGTAAGGCACTCTCGGGTTGCAGGCCCTGCACAGAGGAGACCCTTGGGTGGCGGGGTCGGGGGTGTGAGGTGTGGAGAGGAGCACTGTCCCTGAGGGAACCATGCCATCCCACCCTCACACAGTGACACCCGCCAGGGCCCAGGGAATCCTTCCCTCAGTCCCTAACGTGTGTTTGGTCCCCTTCCTTTGCAGGCTGTGACAGCCATCAACATGGTCCTGCTGTGGAGGGCTGTTTGTCTGGCACACATGGATTCCATTTTGGCCAGGTTCGCTGCCCTGGGGTTCCCCAACTTCTTTGGGGCTATTGATGGGACCCACCTCCCAATCCATGCCCTGGACCACAGCTCAACCAAGTATATAAACCACAAGGGGTACTGCTCCATTGTGCTGCAGGCCCTGATCAACCACCGTGGACACTTCATGGTCAGTCTGGCCACACAACATCCATGTATTCCACAACTCTATCCTATACCAGAGGATGGAGGCAGGCACCTTCGTTCTCCTCCAGGAGCTGGCAGTCAGTGATATGCACATGCCACTGTGCATTGTGGGGGATGCAGCTTACCACCTCATGTCCTGGCTTCTGAAACTGTACGCCAGCCAGCTGGACCCAAGCCAGGAATTCTTCAATGCCCAACTCAGTCAGGCCTGGCATGCTTTTGGTGCTTCCTTACCCACCTGGCCGTGGGTGAGCACAACATCCCTCAAGTTGTGGCCACATGTTATGCCTTGCACAATAATGTGGAGGGGGAGGGGGAGGCCTTCCTCCTGGAGTGGGGGACAGATGCTGTCCACAAATATGGGATGGGCTGAGGATCCATGAGGCCCTGAAGAAGAGTTTCTCCCATGACCCCCAATGACCATCCCCAGGGCACCACCAGCAGGGGGACAGGGAAGGCTGCTGGCCCAAGGCATACCACGACCCCTCCCATCACCCCCTCAGCTCTCCCCAATCCCTGCCCGATAAACACGGGTGCAGGGGTGATGGTCGAATAACATTTTTACTTGAACAAAGACAAATATGCTGACAAAAACCAGTTTAATACACAACTATCTACAAACAGTGCAAAAAACAGTGAGCTATATACAGTGAGAGGGGGACATTAGAACTTAGATGGGTGGGCTTGGGATGGGGCAGAGGGGCTCAGTCCATGGAGGGGGTGGGGGCTGTGACCCTGCATGGTAGTGGGACACCTGAGTGGCATCAGCATTGGGGTCCCGTCCCACCATGGGTTTGGGACCCCCCAGGGGGATGGGCTGGGGCTGGGAGTACAGGGAGGTAAGGAGGCAGTGGGGCTGTGGTGGGGTCTGGGTCAGCAGGGGGCGCAAGCATGGCCCTCAGCCACTGCCAAAACTTGAGAAGGCCTGCAGGATGGCCGTTGGGGTGGGAGGAGAAGCGGGGGTCGGAAGAGCAGATGCAGGTAGCTGGGCTAACAGATGCTGCCAGCCACCAGTGGCAGCGAAGTGGCACATCAGTTGGTCCCAGGACCACAACCACTGCTCCTGGTTGTCCCTCAGATAGTGCTCCAAGAGGTCTGTGAGCTTCCAGGGGGTGGCAGCATGTGGCCACTGGACATCCTTATTTGCTCGGAGACAGCCCCTCTGGCCACGGACCTGCCCTCTTGGTTGCAAGGGTGCCAGTGAACCCTGGTGCTGCCTTGGGGCTACCTCACTCCAGTGCCAGGGTGGGGCTGACTCAGCCCCTGCTCAGTACAGGTCCATCTTTAAGGAAGACAAGGAGGAGGGAAAGTGAGTCATTCATCCAACGCAGCCCTTAAGGCCCTGCCCTCACTCTCAGCAGCAATCAACACCCCCCAGGCCATGGGATGGGGACATTCTGGGAGCACAGGCATGTGTGGCCTGAATAGCAGGCCCTGCTGCATGGACTCCATGGTGCCTTGGGGACTGGGCTGACTGCTGTGGTCCCCCCACCCCCGATGGTCTAGCAGCCAAGTGCGGGGGTGTCTGGCCACAGAGTGGGTCGGGTGGCCTGGCTGCAATTTGGCCTTCCTCTGCCCCCTCCATCCCCACCACATGTGCAGCTCACAGAGCTGTCCATGGGAGTGGGTGCTGACTCCTTGATGTGTCTGGGGCCAGGCCGGTGCGCATGTGGCTAACCCGCTTCCAGCTGTGGCAGGCAGACACATACCGTTCACAGGGCCTGGGGCTCACCCAGCCTCTTGTGAAGCTGGCAGCAAGCTGGCACCTGTACCCAGGGTCCGCCTGCTGGGTACAGGTGGGACAAGCTACCTTGCACATGGTTCCATGTGTCCAGACCGCAGCACAAGGTGCCACCCAAGCTGACCTAGTGACACAGCATGCCCCAACTGTGCCCACCTCCCATGCCCTAGAATGTGCAACGCATGGGGTGCTTACTGGAGGGATATTCACCAAGCTCTGGGGACATCCTGCAGGTGGCCAGGCTGGAAGAGCCTGACTCAAAGGTGATGGTGAGGGTGTTGCCACTTTCCTCAGACCCCATGTCTGCCTCTGACTCTGGCAGGGATAAGGTCATGGGATGCTGCTCCTCTTCCTCACACTCTGGTTGCAGGAGGGGTGGGTGGAGGAAGGGAGAGGGGCTCCTCCACTGTGTTGAAGGGTCACATAGAGGGGATGTGACATCTGCCCCCAGAAGTTCATGTAGCTCTCTGTAGTGGGGCAGGTCTTGGGTCCTGCCTCAGATCTCCAGCTGCCGTCATGGGCCTAGATAAAGCTCTGGCAGGGATATTTCACCTTCACCCACCTCGTGCCACGAGGGTAATGCCTATATGAGCATATGCAGGGGCAGTGCAGTGCTTGGCTTTGGGGTCGGGGGGGGGGTCTCTTCCTTGCCCCACAAGTCCAACTTGGCCTGGACCTTGGCCCTGTTCCAGGAGGAAGCCTAATGCTTTGTGCCCTGGGGTAGCTGCTAAGACCCCACTAGCTGGTTCCCCAAGGGCCCAGGGGGTCTTATGGCACCTGTGCCTCTGTCACGTTGCTAGCTGGGGTGGCTGTGAGCACAATGAAGGGAGCCACGTGGCACGCTGCTCTTCCAGTGCTCAGCTTCCTGCCACAGGTTGTCCCATGCTCCCTCATCTTGGTCAGGAATAAGGTGCTGTTGAAAAGTGGGGTTTTGGGTAACTGTTTTGTTGACAAGACCCTCTAATGTAGGCACAGCCTGTCAGTGAGCCCCAGGACACTCTGAATCACTAGGCCCTGGGGGCCATCGGTTGCACTCTTTGCTCCCTCGAGTGGTGGGCCTGAGATTATGCAACACCTTGCAGGATTAAGCCCCATCTGGTTGGCAAGCAGAGATAGAGACCCTATTCAGTTTAAGTCCCATGCACCCATACCTCCGAAAGAGCTCACCAAGGGAACCAAGGTAGGTCTTGGAAGTGAGGTAGTACAGACCACCCCATGCATGGACAACTGGAGGCAGAGAAGTAGAGTAGTTCCACTACATCTCCATTAACTTTTCGGGAGAACTCACTGAATTCATGGAGGGTGTTTTTTTTTTTTTGTTTGTTTGTTTATTTAAAAAGTTGATGGTATGCTATAATCCCACTTTGATTATGGTAAAATAAAAGTAACCCAGTTCCTGACTCTCCTCCATCCGGACCTGTCTGAGGGGTTTTACAACTCTGGAAATGGTATAATTAACTCTCCTTCTGCAGGAGTTTAGGGGAATAGGGGATACTTTCAGGTTCGCTTGAGGGGATAGGTGGAAGGCTTGCTTGCATAAGCTGCACACATTCCATGTGCTCCTTGTATTACAGTGACAAAGGCCCTTCTGCCACTCACACCACTGGGCTCTCTATCTAGTTTACTTGGTCTGCTGAGGTTCAGCCCAAGGTCTGGCGTGGGTCCAGAATCAGGTTACATTCATTTGGGCAGCGTCCCATTGATTGTGGTACATCATGTAGTAGTTTATTGACTACACTACAGTCAGCTAAAACACACAAATGAGTTCAGAGGTCAACATTTGAATGCAGTTTTTCAGTGATAGAATAAACCAGGCTTCTAATTCATCTGAAGCTAAAAACAAAACCCAGCGTTAATCTACCTGAAGAAGGTGGTCTTGGACACAACTATCCCACCCTAGCATGAACTGGGGCAGCCAAGTCAAGCTCTGCACTTTTGGGGGCCCTGCAGTGGCCACCCCAACCCTCCTATGGCTGGGAAAGACAGGGGGTTATTTGGGGCCAAGGGCCAGACATGGCCGAGGCAGAAGTGGTCGATTCTCCACCATACATTCAAATGGTGGGTGGGAGCAGCAGCCTGCTTCACCCTGCTGCACCGTGCCATGACACCCTCCTGGCCTGCTGTGCCTCACTTCTACACAGTAGCAGGAAGCAGAGAGCCCCTCTAGTTCCCATCACCCGCGCAGAAGCGAGGCACAGGGGGCCAGGAGGGTGGCATAGTGTGGTGCAACAGGGCAGAGTGGGCCGCCACTTCCCCCACCTGCATAGTGATTGGTGGGAGAGGGTAGAGGAGGCAATGCGACTGCTGCCGCTTCTGCTGCCCAACTTGCAGTCTGGGGGAGGGGATAAAGGGATAGGGCTGAGGGGAGCAGGAATGGGGCAGGGCTTGTTGTGCTTGGGGAGCAGGGTTTCCTGAGCCACGGTGGGAGGGTTGCACCAGACAACTCTCACCTCCCCTGGGGACGACCCTGATTTTGGAAACCTAGCTGATGACAAGATAAGAATGCATTAGGAAAGTTCATACAATTTTGTGCATGTCCATTTTTAACCAGGTATCCTCTTACATCAACTTGGAGTATATATCTTTGAGCATGTCATATGAAATGTAATTCCTAGGACCTGATTTACAGCAAACATCAATGCAACTTACTTACGAAAAAAAAGACACGAACATGCAGGGTGGCATAAATAAATACAAGGTTCATTGCTCAAGCAAGGAAACTCTCCGAGGTGTGCTGATATTGCTAAATAGCTTCATACGTCAAATGTTTCAAATTGCACAGGCGCAATAAAATTTCACAGTCTCAACATATTCCAGGGTTTCTTGGTGTTATTAGAAACTTGCTTGTTGCATTGAATACCTATCAAAATAACTCCTCTTTCTTTTCTCAGGATTGTAAATTGTGATGTGGTAATATCATCACCTTGGACTGTAATTTTCAGTAACTAATGAGGTATATACACATTATAAAGTGCATTTTATAATTAGATACTGGAAGTGTGAAACAATTATGTCGACAGCTTTGACTAATTATTATTAATGTAACAACCATAAAACCGCAAGCCTCTTTGCACAAGTTGAGCAAGGTGTTAGTCCTTGATCCATTACTAGCTGTATGCCACACTGAGAAGAGCAGAGAGAGGAAGGGAAGACCCAAACAATGCTGTATTGTGTTAGCAGCAGGTTTGCCATAAAACTTATGTTTTCAATGATTAGATCATCATAACAATGCCAACATCAGAATTTCAGCTAGTTTACATCATCGCTCCAGTGATGCCTAGTTACCCCAATGAGAGTCTGAAGCTTGGCATCTAATCAAGGGGAAAAGAGCCTAGACCAAAACACCAGCAGCAGGCAGAAGAAGAGGAAGACAAAAACATCAGCCAGCCTACAGCTAAAGACTTAAGTGTTTTTTCCACCTCTTCTGTGTGCGCTTTCTGATTCTTAGACATCGCCCCTCCAAACAGATAAAATGTTGCAGTTCTTTGGTAGGCTAGTCATTTCATTCAATCCTATGTGAAATCTCTTCCAGATGACTCTGCTTTGTATGATTTTTATTGCTGAAGATGTTAATGTTTAATTAATGTTAATGCCCTTAATGCTGTTAGTCTGTTACTTAAGAACCTTCTGGATCAGTTATGCCAAGGGTTAACATGCACACTGGCCGATATCGAATGGATGCCAGTAACAAAGGACCAACTTAGGCACTGACCCCATGCAGTTGTGTAGTGGTGGGTCAAGAGGTTTATGAAACCTCTGAGGCTTGACAGACAAGGAGGAGTGGAGACATTAACTCTGCATCACATGAATGATCATAAACTGAATCAAACAAGTAAGGAAGGAAACCTAGGTCCATGGGAGTTTCTGGAGAGTATTGTAGAATGCCTTAGAGATGATGCACTTCTGTTTCTTCTAACAATGTAGTTTGATCCAGGACCCATTAAAGTGAATGGAAAGATTCCCATTGTCTTTAATGAGATCACTAGTTAGAAAGATCTCTGCTATACAAAGTAGTACTAATGGGTCTTGAAAATGATCTGTCTTCAAAGTATTCTTACTTAACACATGGTTCATCTTACAAAGTCTTTGCACAATGCTGGACAGTTCAATACTGTTTCAATTGATTTTCTTCCAGAAAATGATGAAGAAAACAGGGTTTGAGGGGTTGCTGCTGCTGTTAGTTTGTTTTTTGGTTAATGGCAATGTACATTAACACAATTATTTAATCTCTCTCAATATCATTTGCCTTTAATTATAAAGTACCAAAAGGTAAAAGTTGCTTACTTAAGAGAAATCATTTAGCAGTTGAACAACAACTTCAAGAAGCAAACAGAGGGATATATGTTCCATTACATACTCAACTCCAACCTCCATTTATGGCCATCAAGTATATCTGATTGTAGGGCTCTCTCACTTAACTCTTCAGCATATATGAACATTATTTTAAGATAACTGACTATATATGTTTGATTGAAAATCATTGTCAAAAGTTTGGATTTATTCCCTTAATACACTCACCATTCAGTCACAAAACATCACAAGAAGTGGCCTCTGGAGAAAAATACGACTCCTTTTTCCCATTGATCTCACATGATTCTGTGAAATAGACAGCTTTCCAAGGTGCAAATGGGAGCTAAGTCCCCAAAACCAGCGTGGTTGTGAAAGTCTTCCCAGAAAACTTGGTATTGGCACTTTATTTACTGTGAAAATTAGTAAAATACATTTTAAATTCTCCTCCATCTCATCATTTTGGGAGCTCTTTTTGCCCACATTTGTGAATTTTTGACTTCTTCAAAGTTGCACATGTGCTGCTTCTTTCCATGTTAAATGAACATTTTTGCCAAGTATAACAACAAAATGCCTCAGAGTTTTATTTATGTATATGTTTTTAAAGAGGAAAGTTTTCTTTATAGGGAGCTGTGCTATCCACTTGGCCTGTGTCAGCTGCCTGCTGTATGGGAGTTTCAGGATCTCCTGCCCCATCACATCTTGCCTTAGAGGTCCTCTTTTTAAAGTGAAGTACATCTTACAAGTAATATTGTTGACTGAGAAGTTAGAGTTCCTCAACCCCACCCAGAATATCTGGTACTCTGCATGCCCTTTCAATACATATTAAGGTCATCTGAAAACATCCAGAAATATCACCTTATGTAGACAATTTTATTGCCTTCAGGAGACAGTTCCTCTAAAAAGTCAGTTCAATTAGGCCATTCACTGCTCTGCTTGCTGAAGGACAAGGATACTGGTGTGATCTGCATACAGTGATTTTCTGGTTATTCTGTATCATTTATTTTGTCTCAGGGGGACTGACTTAGAATCTAGGTGATTTAAATGATTCAACTCTTAGTTTTTTGGTAACTTAATTAAATCAATATTTTTGGTGATTTAAATTGTGACTGTGATTTAAATCAAGTTACGAAAAAAGCTAAAAGAATGACTGTGCTTAGAGTGGACTTAATTTTGGAGTAAGGGCCATTGATCTCACTGGCACTTCTGTTCTTTTTGAAGAAAAAACATAGAATGAAGTTCCCATGGAAAGACTGGAGTTTTGCTGAAATAAAATAGGGAATTGCCATTATGGTCTTATGGCATCACCATTATGATCTGTGGCCATGATGTTCAAAAATAAAGAGAATGTATTATGTAATATAAAATACTGCAATGACTCTCAGTGGCAACGGGCAACCCTAGATTTCTCTTACTGAAGGTTTTCTGTATTGTATACTTGTGTAGCAAATTCTAATCCGAGTAAGATAATTAAATAAATAGTCAGAATTAGCTAAGATGTTTTTTTCAAGCACCATCCAACACAGGAAACAGACTGGGACCTGCCAGACCATGAACTTTGCTAGATGAGAGATTTTCAACCTGTCGTTAGGATGGACAGACTAGAGCCATTAATTCATTTTTATGCGACTTTAAGTGTATCTGTACAATGTTTTTCATGAGAGTTAATTAGCTTATTTTTAAATAAGAAATATATTTTATTGACAGCTTAAAAATAAAACAAAATCTGACTTAAAATTTGATTTAAAAAATCTGATGTATCCACCCGGTTTTATTTCCGTTGATCAGAATTCAAAAATTCTTTTTCCTTCTGTCCAGTTTCTTTTGATTAGTTTCTACTCTGATCACCTACGGTTTTCTGCCTCCATCCCTTAATTTAAGAAAAAGGCACAAACTCAAGTCTATACCTAATGCCTGAATTTAATGAAAATTTGCATTCAACCCTCTTATTGCCAATCATACGCTTACTTCCTTGGTTCTAACTCAAGCTACAAAGTCAGACCAGGCCTATTACCAGAATCTATTTGGGACATAGCTCAAAATGATGGAAGTCTGATGAGAAATCTGGCACAACTGAACCTAAATCTGAATCTTAGCACTGTTTTATCCCTAAATCTAGACTCTACAACCTTGCCTTAGAAAAAAAAGGAGGACAGATCCACAGCTGTCCAGTTGCTTCTGTAAGTGCTGGATGGCAAGGTATCTTCTCTGTTCCCTAAATACACTCCAGAAAAACTTTGAAATGCACCTATGAGATGAGGTTTCCTTTCCCTTGCTTTTCTTCTCTTCATTAGTTTTTTTTTTTTTAGTACCCACAATCCTTCACATACATTCAGATCAGACTGTTAATAGGCAGCCCTTTATACAGAGAAATTGATTTACATGTGAAGATAAATAAAAATACTCTTGAATATTATTCACCTTTGCTGGTGACCAGTACTGTCAGACTTTAAGGACATATTTTAGAAGATACATACACGTAATTCCTTAAATAATATTTTCGCATATTTCAGAGTGACATGAATAACTGGTGTAACTGTGGTTTTCATTTAAGACCTCACATGACATTCAGTGGTGAACCAGAACATGCATTCTAGAATCAGGATATTTCTGTAACTCCCTTGCCAGCTGGCGTTATGAGATGCTTTGATCATATGAATCAAGAAATCTTTTCTGATCTGTAAGAAACAGATCTCAATCCAGCTTCGACAAAATTTTCAGCACTGATCATTTATTAAGTCTCTCTCCAAAGAAGGAACGAAAAGTGTCTCTCACTAAAGGTCAGTAAAAGGAGCATTAACTAAAGAAGGTTTAAAAACAATTTAATGACGGTTTCTTAAGAAAGCTTAACCTACATTGTCTGCTATTTACCAGAATATTTTTGGCAAGAAGGAGTGAAGTGAGCACTCTGTTGGGTTTGCTGAAGGACACACAGAGACCCTCATTCCAGTACTGCTGACTTGTCCCCTAAACATCAACAGTTTGATTGCAGGAGCTTTACAGTCCCCTTCAATCAAGGCATTAGCCTTTATTTCATTACCAACTGTACTCCACTGCCTGGACATTCTCTTTTTTTATTTGTGCTGTATCGTAGGTGTAAAAACCCAACACTGGAAGAGGTTAAGAAGCTACTCTGGGGCCTAACTAATAAGATGAGTATTTATACGGGTCAGAACAGAAGACAGGCTATATTACCCCATAAATACTATTCACCAATTCTTTCGAGGGACTTGTTATCTGACCTTCTGTAAGATGCGGATCGTTTGATGCCTCAGTTTCCTTTCCTGCAAAATAGCAGAATACTATTTACTTATCTCAAATTTTATGAGGCTTCATATTTGCAAAGCAATTTCACTCAGGATCAAAGCTGCTAAAGGACAAGTTAGTTTTAACAATTAAATTGTCCAAATGAAAATTAGCAGCTCCAAAAAAGACAAAACTTCACTACTGATGTGAAATGTAACACATATGAATGCCAATATTCATCTGCTTTGTCAGACATGGGATGCACGCCGCATGCAATATTCCAATGATTTCCATTTCAGAATCAGTAGAGCACCAGCAGCACAGAAACTGCTTCATAGGAACACTTATGAAGAAGTTAAAAAAAGTGACAACTGAAAGTTTATCGTTAATTGCAGGCTTTCACTCTGTGGTGAACTTATAGAACAGAGCATCTGTGCAACATTAGAGAATGCAATGATCTACACCCAAATATCAAGCATCATTTAAATTAAATCTCTTGATAGAGTTTTGCTGGGAGAGTCAGAAAATGTTGCTAGAAGTGCACAAGAATGTGCCTTTGATCTTGGAACTAACATGGTTAGGTCCAGTGATGGTATCCCCAGAATAAATAAGTGGGCAAAGTGGGCAGTGGGGTTTGTTGCAAGGAAAAGTCACAGGATTACTATTACTGTGGTGTAGCCTGTGATTGCTAGTGAGAATCTCTCTCAGGTTAGGAGGTTGCCTATATAAGAGGACAGGCCTGTAAACTAGAGCCTTCTGCAGTGTAGCATCCTGATCCAGCATAGGTTGTAGATTTTTAATGATGTGTTGCAGGGGTTTGAGTTGAGAGCTATAGGTGACGACACATGGTGTTCTGTTGTTGATCTTCTTGGGCCTATCGTGAAGTAGCTGGTTTCTGGGTATTCATCCGGCCCTGTCAATTCTTTTTCTTCTTCTCCCCCCAGTGGGTAATTCAGTTTTATAAATGCTTGACAAAGGTAATGTAGTTTTCAGTCTCTGCCAGTAGGAGCACAGCAGATGTGATCACAGCTAAGGGCTTGACTCTAAACAATGGATCGTGTAGTGTAAGCTAGAGGCATGTAGGTAAGTGTAGCAGTCAGTGGCTTTCTGGTAGAGGGCGGTGTCAGTATGGCCATCAGTGATTTGTACTGTGGTACCCAAGAAGTATATTTCTCATGTGGAATAGTCAAGGTTGAGATTGATGGTAGGACACAGGTTGTTAAAATCTCTGTGGACTTCTTCCAGAGTCCATTTAGTGTGGGTCCAAATGATAAAGATGTCATCGATGTCCAATGTTACCTCTCCTTTACTTATGCTACAAGAGCTAAGGAATCGTTGTTCTACGTCAGCCATAAAAATATGTTAACATGCTGTGGTGCCATGCGAGTGCCCATAGCAGTGCTGCTAATCTGGAGGTATAAGTAGTCCCCAAACTGGAAATAATTGTGGGTGAGAACAATGGTACATAGGTCAGCCACCAGATTTGCTGTGGTAACATCAGGGATGGTATTCCTGATAGCCTGTAGTCCAGCTTCATGTGGAATATTGGTGTAGAGAGCCTCTACATCCATGGTGGCAAGGATGGAATTATAAGGAAGGTTTCCAATGTTTTGTAATTTCCTCAGGAAGTCAGCAATATCTCAGAGATAGCTAAGAGTGATGGTGGCGGAGGGTTTGAGGAGAGAGTCTACATAGCTGGCCAGTCCGGTAGGAAGGGTGCCAATACCGGAAACAGGATATCCTGGGTTTCCAGGTTTGTGGATTTTAGGCACTAAATAGAATAATCCAGGTTGGGGCTCAGATGGTATGTCTGAGTGAATTTGGTCTTGAGTAGAGGCAGGGAGTTCTTTAAGTAGATGGTGTAGTTTCTCTTGGAATTCTAAAGTGGAATCTGAGGAAAGAGGTCTGTAAAATGTGGTGATGGAGAGTTGTCTAGCTGCCTCCTGTTTATAGTCTGACTTATTCATGATGACTATAGCACCCCCTTTGTCAGCTGGCTTGATTATAACGTCAGAGTTATTTTTCAGACTCTGGACAGCATAGCTTTCAGCACAGTTGAGATTTTATTTCATTTGGTGTTGTTTGCATATAATTTCAGTCTGTGCATGGTTGCGGAAGCATTGTATATAGAAATCTAGATTGTTACTGTGCCCATCAGGGCAGTCCTCATAGAATTCTTCTTTTTTGGGGTTGGTAGGGGGGAATCTAGCAAGTCATACTGATGCTCATTGGTGTGTTCGAAGTATTCTCTTGAACGAAGATGACAAAAGAAGGCCTCGAGATCACCACAAAATTGTATTAGGTTCGTGGAAGCAGTGGAGCAAAAAGAGAGACCCTGGGATAAAAGAGACTCTTCAGCTGGGTTAAGTTTCTCACTTGAAGGTTAAACAATGTTATCCCATGTGTTGTAGTTGTTGTAAGGGTAGTATCCTGTGGTATGAATTAATTTTGATGGCTTATTGTCCTTTCTTTTTTGGAGGGAGTGGACGTATGTATTATAGATTTCTTGTCTCGAGTAGGAAAAGTCCCACTCGGGGGGGCGGGTCTTGTGTGGAAGCTTGATTATTGATGACAGTTTCAAGTTCAGAGAGGTCATTCTTGATCCTTTCCTTCTTACTGTATAGGATACCGATCAAGTGGTTCCTCAGTTTCTTAGAGAGTGTGTGGCATAGCTTTTCACTGTAACCAGTGTAGTATGTTGATTGTAATGGGTTTTTTCACTGTCAATCTCTTAGGTATGATGTCCATATTTTTGCATTTGGAGAGAAAGACGATGTTTGGCTGGAACTGAGCGAGTTTGTTCATATAGTTCATGGATCTCCATTCCAAACAGCTAAATGTAGTGCCTTGGATGTTGAATAGTAACAGAGAGATAGCAGTGTTAGTCTGTACTCCAACAAAACAAAGCAGCAGAAATGTAGCACTTTAAATACTAACAAAATGATTTGTTGATTAGCATTCGTGGAACAGACCCACTTCCTCAGATCAATTTCATTTCTAATACAGACTGACATTTATAAGTACACAGGACAAAAAAAAATTACAATAAAACCTGACAATCAAATAGGATTGAAGAAAAGGGGTGAGAAGTGAGGGGATTTTTTATGTGCATTGATAATTCTGAAAAAGTCAAACTACTTTGTGTCAAACAAATTATTTTCTGCTATCCAAAATGAAAGACTGTTTCAATTTGCAGTATTTAATGTGTTAAATAAAATTGTTTGAAACAAAATAAAGGACATTTAAAAAAACAGAATAGTTTATTTCAAAACTATCAGTAACAAAACTGTGGCCTTGTTTTCCCCTAACTAAAACAATCTGTCCAAAAAAATTCAGCAAATTCATGAAGTTCTTCCATGTCACTGAAACCCCATTTTTCCACTAAAAAAAAAAGTTTCATTTGAAAAATACCACTCAGCTGTGCTCATCACCTTGCAGGAGCAATCCTTGAGAGGGCAAGGTTGGTGCACGCAGTCATGAATTTATTCATTTTAAAGATAAAAATACTGCATCTGAATAAAATGGATATGCAGTTCATGATTAGTTGGCAGTTTCCAAGCACCTTTATTTTAAATAATGGATGCATGTATTTAATCACTATTGCTTTTATTCTGATGTTTTATATTCTTTATCAGTTCTATTTACACACTGGTTAATACGCAATGCAATCCCCATTGATTTTTATGTGCTCATTTGTTTGCTGCTAATATGTTAGGTGGCATCTATCATATTACAGCGGCCATACTTTTACTGTAAATTATAACAGCATTTCACATTAGCAAAGATCTGTTATTTTATTGTAGAAGTATCCAAGTTATTACTTTAGCAAAAAAGGGTAGGTTTTAAATTAGGTAATTAATTATTGGAAAATGCCTGGCCTTTCCTCAGAGTGCGACCAAATGATTCATCAATTCATTTTACTTTAATTTCCTCCCCTAACACTCCTATCAGGAGAGCTATTAAACTCTTTGTTTGATCACTGAATCAGATCTAGGGCTTCCCTGCAAGAGACCTGAATCTGAGACCTCTTTTGTCAAGCCAGCTAGTTTGTAACCCCTAAATTGAGTATTTAGAGCTGCAGACCCATATAATTAAGTACTGTGGATTTCTACCGCAGTCTTGGACTTTAAAAACCAAACATTTTTCTACGATTAAAATTGTGAAGAAAAATATATACTGTAAACTCTTTCATATCCAGCAGCCATGGGACTGGGAGGTTTTCAGATATTCAAATACTCTGGATAATGGAGAGGTATACCTACCAATGCATAACACTAAAGAAAAACAGGATTAGATATGAAGGAAAAAAAAAGGTACAGAGGTCCTCATTATAAGTCCAGGTTACATTCCTAAATAACGCAACTTATAGTGAAATTACTTATAAAGGGGAAAAAATATTCATAAGGAATAACGTAATTAGCTTGAGATGCGTTCCCAACACAAACAATTCACACGTGATACAAATAATGTACCTATAATCCGCAAAAGCACAATAGAAATAGAATTTAAATAAATAGCTACATAGTAAGATAAGCAAATAAATACAAAACGATAAGCCAGCTACCCACCAGTCCCCGAAAGCTCCCCACCGGCCCCTGCCTGTCCCCAGAGCTCCTGCCGGCTCACCAATGGCTCAATGCAGCTTTCCACTGACTCCCCCATGAGTTCAGTGCTCACTTCCAAGGCCCCTGCACTACAGCACGTGCTGACCAGCCACCACAAAACTCCCTATGTTCCTGGATTTTGATCCCTTCACCCCTAAACGATGTAAGTGCAGATCAGTGCAACTTATAACGAATCTGCTTTCCTGAATTACTTCATGACATAAGCAAAACGAGTTCTAGAGAATCAACTTATAACAAGTATGCAGAATATTTAGTTTACCAACAATAGTAGTATACTGCACTGTAAACATATACCAGATTTGCATTTATTTTCACTATACTGTACTTATGGAAGACATAACTAAAATTTACTTGCCTTTTTTTGGGAATTCTGGATATAAAATGCTGGATATGAAAGAGTTTACTGCAGAAGAATGAAAAAATGTAAAATTATCAAATAGCTCTTTCTTGATTTAATATAAAAACAGGGAATGTAAGTAGACTTCGTAATTAATCTTTTTTTTTGGGGAGGAGGGGTTGCCACTGTCATCTTATATGGCCAATAAACACTGCCCAAACACATGACAATTAATTCCTGGAAATTTCAGCATATTTATTTTACCCTGCTTAATCCATTCAGCTCATAATAAGCACTAATTAAAGGTAAATCAGCAAACATGGAAACTAAGAAAAACAGCAGGTTTACACTGTGGCTGATCTTAAACACTTAGCTGTTTGATATATGGCTGCAGCTTTAGATTTTCATTCCGCTAGAATTGGTGCAAGTGAAACTCCATGACTAACATTCAGAAAGAGTGGAATTCAGCCTTATGCAGAGATGGCTAAGGCTATGTCTACATTGCATGATAAATTCAAATTTAAGGCAGTTAGCTCAGTTTTATGTCACTGTCTTCACTGTAAATACCATTAGCTTGATTTTAGAGAGTGCTATGATCGATATCACAACATTTATGAAAGCGGCTGGGTATAGCGTCAAATTCAAATTAAGGCTAGCGTTGAAATGCCATGTCTATTAATGGACTTTATTAGCCTCCAGAGGTGTCCCTACACCCTACACATCCCACAATGCCTCAAAGTTCTTCGCTCTGGCCGCTTCCATCTCTGATGGTCTCCAGCTGTGCAGGAATTAGATAACAGGAAGCCTGCAAATTTGAATTCAGCACCAGGAAGCCCAAGCCCAAGGGGTCATGCTTGTATGTGAGACTGAGAAGTGTTTTTCTTTTTCTCTCAGTCCTGTGAGCACATCTACCCATTAAAAATAGCCCTAACATAGAGTTCATGGTTCTGTTTCTACCTCTGCAAACTGAGCACTTGGATTTTTTTTTTCCAGCACCAGTGCCACCCCTGCCCCACGTGGCAGCTAGACTGTTGGCCGGGGGTCACGCTTGTATGAGAGGCCAAGAAACTTCTTTTCTATGGTTTACATTTGTACGGTGGCCCCCCACCCCACAGGCGCCATGCAGTTGGGGCCTTTCCCACACCCAGACACATTACATGGCTAGCCCCCCAACCCAATAAATGGACATGCCTGATGTTCAGTGAAGCCCATGCTGCCAGGCAGCACCATGTCCTGGCTTGCACACAGTGAGGATCCCAAAGGCAGGAAAGATTTTTTTTGTGGGGGAGGGAGCTTGCTGTCGCTGTGGGGACCATGTCAACTGCTTCTGCAGCTACAGACCCCACCCCTCCCACAGCAATGGGGGGTCGGCCCCCACACAGTCAATCAGGGCTTGCCCCCACGACCCAAGCACCAATTCTTGTTGAGATTTGGTGAGCCCCATCCCCCGTGCTGGACCACTCTCTGTGGTGAAGTGGGAAGTCAAAAGTCTTTCTTAACCTTTTCTGTCCTCCTCTTTCTTCAATCTTTTCCCTGTGTTAAAGGGGCCAAAGTGGCTAGAGGGCCAATTGAGAAGACACAACTACCTTGCTGCAGTTTAAGCCCATTGCAGACACCCGCTGCTTTTTGTAAAATCTTTGATATTTCAGTTATTTCTTATCTTATCCTTCTCTTTCCTCAAACTTTGGCCCCCTTACACAGGAAAAGGGGCTGGAGGGCTAGCTGAGAAGACAGACACCTGCTGCTGTTTGTAAAATCTTTCATGTGTCAGTTGTAAAAGCTAGAGATTTCAGTTAATTTGGCAGTCTTTGTTGATGCCCTACTTTTCCTTCTGGAAAAATGGCCATTTGTTTTCCACAGGAGGACAATGCAATGTAGGAAGTTGATATTACATACTCACAACCACTTGCAGGTCATTTTTTTCCCCATGCTGCACCAGCAAAACTACCCAAACTGTGGGATAGGTTCCCACAATGCACCGCTGCAACAGACGATGTTTGGCGATTGAAAGTGGCAGCAATACATCTGCTTTGTGAAGAATTTGTGGGGAGGTAAGAATACTCAAATTCAAACTTATAAAACCCAGCATTACAAAAATCAATTTTAATAAACTCAAATTTATCTCAGCGTAGATATAACCTTATAGTACAAAGCCACATAAATCCAATTTTAAGTAGGCGCAGCAGGTCTTGCATAGGACATGAAATTTTGCATTTTATTTCTATATGGGGTCAATTTCACCTGGAAATGGGGGAAGGTGGGTGCATAAACGCTACCAGAGGAAGCCAGTGTTCTTCTGGCTCTAATTAAGATCCAAAGGGAAACTTGGACACAGGAATCCACAGAATAGAAGAATAAAAACAGAACAAAGTGGTCATTCTGAACAGATAACATTTAATCAAAAAAACCCCACTTCCATTAGGGTAGGTCTACAAAGAACAATTATTTCAAAATAACTAATCTAGTGCTACAGAATGCAACAGCTATTTCAAAATAAATTTGAAATAGCAGGCATCCTATTTTGAAATTGGTAAACCTCATTCCATGAGGAATAGCACCTATTTCAAGACAGCTAGTTCGATATATTTACTGTGAATGCAGGGAATAGCATCTATGTTGAAATAAGCCATAGTGTGTCCAATGGCTCTATTTCAAAATAGGTTCTATGGATATGTCTACCTTAGAGGGTTTTGTTGACAAAACTAGCATTATCAGCATATTTATTTTACCCTGCTTCATCCATTCAGCTTATAATAAGCATCAATTAAATGTATATCAGCACACATGAATAAAGAGCAACTGCACATTCCTGCAGTTACAATGGTCTGCCAGCATTTTGTTCATCAAATGATTGCTTTTGCAAAACTGTAGACAGAACTTTATTTCGATTTGATTTAGTAAATTTCAGCAGTGTTTGCAAAGCCTCTTCATTTACTAACACCAGGACAAAGCCAGTGCATTTAAAAGAGTTACTTTAAAAACAGCCTAAATTCAACTTCAAACCATGCTATTTGATTAAAATACATTAGGATTTTGTGTCTTTTATTCCATGAAGGAACACTTATAACCAATACATTATTTTGTATGATGACTTTTGGGACAGAACATTAGCTGTGAAAGAGACAGCCAAGGGAATAACTGCTAAAATGGTATCTCCTACAAAGAATTAGAGAAAACAAAGCTGGGAAAGAACAATTTGGTCTTCTTCCTTATTCACCTCCATCTCTTTTGAGATACTACTCCATAACTTTCCTTTTTAAAAAAATTGAAATTTCTTTCAGTTCTTTCTTTTGTTCTGTATCTTCTCACCACCCCAGGAAAATTCCAGTTTGAGTAATTCCTCAGATAAGAAATTCTATGAATTTTGTAAAGAATTAAATTTCAGCAATAACTGTTACAAAATGACAAATGCATAACGGCCTGCTGAGAAAGCTTGAAGTGAAAAACTAGCAAAATGTAAGGCAGAAGAACCTCTCAGAACATGGCAACATCTGGAAAGTGTAATATTTATAGAAAAAAAAAGTAAAGACATTAAATAGCACAATTTGTGGAACTACATGAGAATAACCAAAGCTTGGAATGAAGTGAGTGGAGGTGCATGATGAGATGCAAGTGACATGAAGTGACAGACTTCAACTATGATAGACAGGGAAACACAACTGTTTCAAGACACCTATTACTTTCAATTGTCACATGTAAAACTTGGTTTATAAAACTGAATTCCAAAGTCATTCTGATACATTGTCAGCAGTGACTGCAGCATGGAAGAAGGGAAAGAACAGGAAGTCACTGGGCATAAATCATTTATTTTCCCACTGCTACAGTGATTCTCCCTCATTATACAGAGCTGAAGTATCTTCCTGAAGATAACAGAAGAATTTTGCAGTGATTTTTGGCAGTCTCTTAGCACAAGAATATGGCCAGTATATTTACTGATGCTGGAAACTGGCAAAAAAAGCGATCACTAGCTGCAGAACATTTTGTTCTCTGTCAAAACAAGCAATAGTTTGGGGAAGACATCTTTAAACTTGGACATTAAAGGCTAGCTGTAGTCTGATAACCTAGCCTGACACCAAGAGGCAGTCTGGTGCCCACAGGGCAGGGCAGAAAACAAAGGAAGACTCGCAATCTGGTCCCCTCTTTGCCCTTTTTTTTCTTGGCTGGAAACATAAATCTGCATCAACCCTTTGGCTATAGCAAATCACTTCCCTCTTTGTGTTGGCTCTGACACCAACACTTGCAGAGATGGTGTGGATGGGTGGAATCAAAGTTCCATTTACTCCCAGCCCACCTTTCCAGGAAGATAAGTGGCAACCCAGTGAGGTAACTACTTCCTGTCCCTCCCCCTGCCATGGCCCATACAGACTCCAGCAAGGCAAGTACCAGTGGAAGGACCTAGTGGTGCAGGCTCCTCACCACACCCTTATGCTCTGGCATGACCATGCATCAGGCCTTTCAGCTAGGGTTGCCCAGAAAATGAGAATTCTGGTTAGTGAAAAATGTCAAAGTTTTGGAACTTGGTTGTGATCTGCACCAGTACAAATGCAGACCTACTAACATTTTTTACAAATATAGAAATACACCCACCAATCCAATTATTTTTTCCAGTGATATGTGGAACAAATGTTGTTATGTGCAGAGGCATGTGTGGATGTGCACTGCCAGTAAACACACATGCTGCTAGCTGTGGGCACTCTGCTGGCCAGCTTTTGAATCTCTTCTGAATAGCTGGCCAAGTACTCAGCTTACAGGGAACACTGACAACCACCCCAAGAGACCCAACAGCCCAGTGGTGTTTGCTGAAGACCCAGGGTCTGCCTGATTCATGGCAGGCACTTGAACCTGTCACACACAAAGCTTGGGTGAGTACCATGGGCACCAGGCTTTAGCAGCACTTGGTCCCAATTCTGACTGAATTATTTATACAAAGTGGAACAGGAGTGATTGCTATAGATACAGACTTCATAGGCTGGTGCTTAGATACAAGTTCAGAGCAGATTCCTTGCTCCAGCTCAGGTAGAGCAGCCACTTGACTCTAGGTCTCCAGCATGAGTGCCCTAACTCCTGGACTATGAGCTGCTCTGGGGTGGGTTTTCAGTAGTCTCCCCAACTCCCAGAAAGTTTAATTTTAAAAAAGCTTTCATTGAAAAATTCTGAACCAGCTCTACTTACAACTGAGCCGCACATAGAGAGGACTGGTTTTAGAATGCCTATTTCACCTTCCATCAGATGCCCTTCCTGACGTTGACCAAGCTCTACTTTCAAAGAAGGAAAAGAGTGTTGCCCAAGTTGCAAGAAAGCTTTAGAAGCTACTTTGTGACCTACTTTCTGCATTGCAGGAATACTATGGTTAAACTGTGCAGGGATCGCCAGCGTAACCATAAATTCTGAGACACTCTTTACTTATATGATGGGGGAAAAAAAACAATTCTAAATGCTTCTTAACATACAGGTGATAGTTTGGCAAAGACATTTTTAGTAAGTGTTTTTGGAGGAGGTTGTGGGGCAGGGGAGAGACAAGGTTCATTAGCTTCTGAAGTTTCAGCTAAGCAGCCTCAGTAGCTATTTTCAATGCAGTTTTTGACTCCTATAAACTGATTATATGTCAAAACAAAGTTTAACATCCAATGCTGTAACCCCATTTGCTATTACACCAACTGAGGCTCTGACCTACAAGCATTGTATGTGGAATATAGCTGCTTTAATACATTTTATCAGGAGTTTGTATGAAAATGTATTCCTCTCAGAACAGATACTATAATAATCAGCTTTGAGATAATTACACATTTTAATTATGCCTAATACTTTTCTTAGAAGTACCAAACGTTGGTCTGATTTTTCAGCTTTGTAAATGTGAAATGTCTTCTAGGCAAAGAATATATATAGCATCATGATTCTTAAATGTGTATACTACTGTAGCATTCAGAGGTCCCAACTGGACCTCTGAACAGACCACAGGTTACGTACAATGTAAAACGTACACAGCTATGACCCCTGCCTCCAAAAGGCAGGATTTCAAAATTTCCAGACCCTTCCAATTGCTAGTTCTATTTCTACCTTGCTAGCACCCGAGAACCAAGCTACCATCAGGGTATCACTGGGACTCTGTGCCTTCTTTCCTGTCCCCTTCCCTATGCTAGGGGCAGTATATAAACTGCTATGACAGGTATGTACCACCTGAAGATCCCCTTATGCAGGCTTCCCCACCCAGCTGCTAGCCAGACCAGCTTTAGGACTTCTGTATTCCACTAGAGTGGCATGAAGGAGCGCTCACACAGGGAAAGACCCTTGACCAACAAAATATCAGAGTATGATACAGGCTGATAAACCTAGCATCCTCCGGACTGGATCAGTGACAGATGAGATAGTTTGCCAGACCACGGGAGGTCAACATTGTCTAGCACGTTATCTGCACTTTCACTACTTACTGGGCTCTTAGAAGATATTTAGAGGTAAATTACATCTACATAACAGCACAGAACACCAAGAGCCAGCACTGATGGCTGTAAACAAACTTTATCAGACTATGAGAAACTCGGCCACACTCATGGTAAGTGGTTGTTTGGCTAACTAAAATCAGTCTGAATTACAAATTTTGCTGGATGAAAGTGTTTCAGCCTGTAATTATAAAAGGTTACAGGTCCCACCATTGTCTCAGGCTGAAATAAAAACAAACATTTAATTCATATTTCCTTTCTTCCACTTTGCTGGCAAATTTGAAGGGAAGAGAGAGCAAGAGAAAACTGCAGAATTGCAGTTTGGGAAAGACTTCTGTTGCTTTCAGTGTGGTCTTTGCCTTTTAATATCTGGTTTTGTTCAAGTCTTCTCCACTATCTCAAATGATTTTGATTCCTATTTCACAATCTCTTATTCCCAGTTGTTGGATAAAGTTTAAAAGCTGAAAGAAATTAGTATTGTTTGGATGCTCATCCCATGCTCTCGAACTTCCATGTGGAGTCTAACATTATGTCTAGCCAAACCTCAAGCTTGCCTCAAACATGCCAAAATTGACTCACAGTACAACTTCAAACCCTATCATCATCTAAGATTTCAGCACCATCTTGGCTCGTGAACTTTTTAAAAGTTTAACTGTGCTGTTCTCACAAAAACGTGAACAGTAAGTTTGTTAGAAGTGGTAAAGAAAAGCAACCCTACATGTGGGAAATGGATTTGTATGAGAGAGCGCATGCATCTTTACAAAGCAAATTATTCTGGACTGTTGTGATCATTTCACTACAAATTCTTCAAGACTAGATACTAATTCTACTGATTATTTTGAGTAGTACCTTGTTCTGTGAGTGCTCTCGTGAAGTCAGGAAGACCATTTGTGGAGTAAGCTGCTTATTCAGGGCAAGCAAGGGTATCAGAATCTGGACTCTAATGGCAAGAGATTTACTTTTGAAGGAACTTTCAAAGTACCATTAACTCTTTCATATCCAGCAGCTCCAAGACCAGGAAGTTACCAGATATTCAAATATTCTGGCTAATAAAGATGTATAGCTAGCAATGCATAACACTAGAGAAAAACAAGATTAGATATTAAGAAACAAACAAAAATGTATGCAGAGTACTTTGTTTACCAAAAACAGTAGTATTGTACACTGTAAACTTCTTCTGTATTTATCTGTATTTACATTCACTATGCAGTACTTATAGAAAAAACGTAACTAAAATTTACTTAGGGTTAAAATGCCAGTTATTTGAGAGTTCTGGATGATAGAATACTGGATATGGAAGAGTTTACTATAAACTGAACTCTCATGCATTTTAGCTGATATAAGAGTGGCACAAAGTCACATCAGTAATCATTTTTGCAAATGCTGTCTTACTTACACAGCCTCATATAAATTACCTACCCATTTTATTTAAAAAGACAAAAAAGGGCATTCCCAATGGAACAATGCATGGCTTCACATTCACTAATTCCAAATTCTGCCAAGTCTTACATTATTGTCCCCTGCTGCATCTGTTATATGCTAACTGCTACACCAGCAGGCACTGGAAACAAATTTGAATACAAAGGTAATCTGCTGAAGAACTGAGAGAGAGAAAAAACACTATGCCAGGTCATACTGGCAGCTGTTCGCAGATAAATGGATGCTGTCCATAGTTCAAAAAGGTTCACTGAGACATAAGACAGGAAAATCTTAAGAAGTCTCTGATGTTTTCAGTGTTTCAGTGTTATCAGATTTGAACAATCATGTTCTGCTATTATCTCTGATGATTCTCAGCATTGCTGCACCATGCTGATCATTCCAGCTGTAGCAGCAGGCTTTAGAGAAGCTTCCAAGCACTGGAATAAATCATATTTTTGCATTGTAATGGAGATAAAGCAACATCTTCTAAAAAAGTTTCTTGGAGGTTTAGAAATATCTTCTCAGGCACTGCCAATGCAGGCAAAGCTTGCAGACTTTTTTTGGCTACGCCAGTGTCATCTGTCAGCTAAACCTCAGAGTAAACACTTTCCATAATCTCTGGACTTAAACTGTTCCATGCAGTGGAACAGATCAGTTTCTATTACCCACAAAAGAGCTACCACATGCGTTGAATTTACTGAGCAAGTTGCTTTTGAAAGTGATTTAAAACACACACATAATTACAGTAATTGTTAATACTAGTGTAAGGTAAATGTATCTAATCTACCCCTTTCCAGGAGGTAGTCCTGATGGCTAATTACCCATGTGACCACATAACATATTTTTGGGGAGTAATTTTATTCCTTATGTCTGTCTGTCTACATAAACGCCACTTACATTTCTGACACCGACTAATGAGGGGGCATCTGATTTACAGTCCATTCTCAATACTGATCCATAAGTACCAAAGTCTTCTACATTGTTTTGTGCTGAAAATCATCAAACTGGGACTGATTCTGTTGAAATACATATTAAAATGTTTATCCAGCCTTTATTTACTCAGTATGAGACAACGAAATATTGAACATCCCACATACGAAATTTTTAAATAGAATGTCTCTTCAACAATTATTGCAATACACAAAAAGCCACAAAAATCACCACAAAAATCAGTATGACAAACCTTACAACCTGTTTCTAAAGTTACTTAAAAAGTAAGCTTAAACAGAGCATTTACATTCAATTGTGATGTGACATTCTAGACACTGAATTTTTAGTCACAATTTTAGCAAACAGTTTGCTTACAAGGTTCTGTAAGCCTACTCTTCATTCAGATACTAGAAAAGTGTTACAAACCAAACTGATGTCCTTGTGCTGCTAAAACAGCGAGTGACAATTGTTTTACTCCATTATAAATCAACCATTTCACTGTAGCTGCTGTCTGTTCAATAATGACAACAACCTCAGACTTCTTGTGTCCAGATTTCACCAAAGGAAAGCAACAACAAGAAAAGTAAACCCCTTATTGTGATTTTGAAACATATCAGAAGAGCCAGCAACTCCCTTTCAAACAATTCATCCACATCAGCTTGCAAGCACAAGAAGATATCCCACTCTTACAGTCTAGTCTCTGCATACATTGTTTTATATATATATGCTCATCTGAAGAGCAACATATATATGATATTGTGAAATTTGCCAGAGGGGTCAATATAAAATGGAAGAAAATTCAGGTTTTTCATTGTAATGACCAGGCTAGTCCATCATTTTATAAAACAAAAACAATGCTTTACTAAACAACTGTTCTAGTTAAGTATACACCTGCAACATATAAAGCTTACCATAAACACACATTTTAAAGCCAATATGAATTAATAGCAATAGGTATCACAATTTGGTATCTCTCTAGTTTTCAGCACTCATAAAATCTATAATGTGCTCTTTTACATACACTGTAAGAATAGAAGAATGTAAGGGCAGAGCAGCAACACAATGCATTAACTGACCGTATTAAACTTGATTTCTGTCTGTAGCTGGTATTGACACAAAGGCAAAAGAACACAAATGTGATCACTGCAATGATGGCATGACTGCATAGTTTTTAGTATGAAAGTTAATGTTTATTGAGAAAGGTGAAGTTTAACAAAGCACAGAGAAAGTTAGGAGGTGTTTGAAAACTTTCTTTTAAAGCATTGTATTTTTGAGACCAGCTTATTACAGTCTTACGCGAAAAAGCACAATTAACTTAGTGCAATAGATTCAAGAATGATTTAGTGTTATGAAAACTTGAAATACAATTTGCTGTTAATTATTGCATTTTAGAATAATAGGGAAGTGTTTTACTTTAACAATTACAATTTAACTATCTGTGTAAAAATGAGCAAATTGTCTCTACAAGGCATGTTACTGCGTAGGAAAACAATGATATTCATTTTGTCCTCCATTTACCTTACAAATATTCCCCTGCTGTAACCAGGAATAAAAAAAAAAGGCTTAAATGTTCAATCAGTCATGTACAACTCCAATGCAAGGTATTTAAGGCATGTCTAGACTTTGTCAGATATAATACCTTTGCTTAAAAGACTTCAGGCAGAAATTGCAGGTACAAGGACAGATTGCATAAGCTATCACGTGCTTGCTGCAACTGTACGAACGTTATTGGATTTTCAGAGCAACCCATAGCGATGCATAATTTAAGAGCTAATAAAATATTCAATTTGACTGATACATTGGCTTCATTTTTAAAATCAAAAAATGATTAATGAAAGGGGCCACGTCTAAATGGCAAAGAAATTAGCAAGATAGAGGCTCAGCTAGTACTGGAGTAGACTCCAGTCTGACAAAATCGCACTGCTTGTTTCAGGGCAGCTCAGTGCATTAACCCTCCTCGCGTCGCGTTTTATCCTAGCAAAGGGGTGGGAGAAAAACAGCGGATCCGACCCTGGCTGGAAGCTCCCGCCGCGTCTGTGGGCTGGGAACTACCCGAGGAGAACTCCTCGGCGCAGGGCGCACCGGCAGTGGTGACCCCGCAGAACGCCGCGAATTACAGCAAGAGACGCGGGGAGGCACCGGTTCCCTGCCGGGTTCCACCACTTCTCAGACAGACCCAGCTAGATACTGTGGCTCAAGCAGCTGGCAGGTTGGCCGAGGGGAGGGGAGGGACCTGATCGCCAGCTGGCCTCTGCCGGTTCCCGAGCAGGGGCGGAGTTGGGTGGGCCGAGGCAGTGGGTGGCCTCGCAGCGCGGAGCTCCCACCAGCGGGACTCGGCCGGGTGGCGCCTGCAGCTGCCGCGTCCATCGCTTCCCTGCGTGCACCCCAACGGGTGCACTGCCCGCTGCAGGAACAAGCCGCGCACGGAACGCCCCGGCGGGCGGGATCTCCGCTGGCTGCGCCCGGGGACCCCACCACGGAGCTGCGGGCTGATTCCCGACCCTCAGGGGCGGCTGCGCAGCACCCCAGGGATGGCCCCAGCACCCCTCAGTTGGGCGGGCTCCCCGCCCCCCACGGGCGAGCCAAGCCAGGGGGGCAGCCGGGACTCAGCTCTCCCCAGGAAGGGCGCTGGCCCCTTTGCTGCGCCGGGGGGCGCGGTGAGAGGGAGCGCCCCGCCTGGGAGTGGCGGCAGGTTTTCCTTCCCCTCCCCGGCCACGAGAGCGCACAGGGCGGGAGCCCCTGGCGGCCCGGCGCGAACTGCCCCTGCAGCCACAAACTTGACTCCAGCAGCCGCTTCCTACCACCCGCCGCCGGCCCGGAACAGCGCACGCCCCCTGGCAGGCGGGCGTCGCGTTACACCCCGGCTCCCTCGGCCGCCCGAGCTCCCCGCGCGCCCGGCAACTTTGCAAGGGAAGGGGCGAGGGAGCAATTCCCACCCCGCCGGCCGAAGGGTGTTCCCCCCCCCCGGCCGCCCACACACACCCATTTCGGATGGGGCACGTCCTAGCTAGCGCCAGCCCGAGCGGCCGGACCCGGGCGCTCTGCAGCCCCGCGCTAGGGCAGACCCCGGCGGGACTGCAACCGCCCGGGCAGCGTTTCGCTCGCGCTGCAGCCCCCGATGCCGGGCGGGGATGTGGCCAGTCGGGGGCGGCTGAGCGCGCCAGCCTCCGGCCCGGCAGCCCCCGGCGGGTCTCTCCCACTTCTGCAGCCCAGTTACTCAGCAGAGCCTGTGGGCGGAGGGCGCCTCATCTCCCCGCGCCCCACGCACCCGCCTCGGCGGCAGGATATGATTCACCACCCCCAAATTCTCACTTCGCGCCGGACTTCGGGGTCGCTCGGCTGCCCCCCCCCCCCCCCCCCCCGCCCCCTCACCTCTGGCGATGTGCGGCCCCCCGAGGCTCAGGCAGAGCAGCAGGCAGGCGAGCGGCGAGCGGCTCATCGCGAGCCTTTCCTCCCCCGGGGGCGAGGCGCCTGGCACGGCCGGGGTGGGGATCCGCGGCGAGATGTCCTCTGCCTGGGGCTGCCCGGCAATGCTCCCGGCGGAGCGCTGCCTCTTCCCCTCCGGCTCAGCACCCGGACTGAGGCAGGAGCGCTCGGGCGGAGCGCGGCAAGTCCAGCAGGGGCTGGTCCGGCGATGCGCTGGGGGCGTGCGGCGCTCCCGCTGGGCGGGGGGGGGAGGCCCAACCTCCTCCTCCGGCGCCCGCCGCTGCGGGGGCTCCTGCCGGGCACGGCACGCCGCAGGGAAGGCGGGCGGGCGGCGGAGCGCCCTGTATACAAACACAGGCGGCGTGTCTGGGAGCGGAGAGCCCCAGCAGCTCCCTACCCTCCCGCGGCCGTGCGCCGAGTGGCTCCTTCTGCTGGAAGACGGCGAGAAGGCGGCACACAAAGAGAGCGGATCGCGGCCACGCCCTGGCACCTGCTCCCCCGTCCTGCTCCCGGGGGCCGGAGGGCTCGTGGAAGGAGGACGGCGCTGCAGCCCAGGAGGGAAGGGCGGGGTTCTTGGAGCTCGCCGGGGGGGGGTTCCCCCCACCAGGTGCTGGGCGACATCTGTAATGAAAATCCTCCCCTCCGTGTAAAAGCTTGCCGAGGGCTCCGGGTGCTGGGAAACTGCTCCCTCTGACCCCTCCAGGGGTCACCCCACGTGCAAAAAGAAAGTCTCGCCTGCTCTGCCTGGGGAGGAGTTAAGGGCACACGGAAAGGCACTGGGGGCTGAAAGGCGCTACCCCTTTGGAAGCACAGACAATGACAATACTGGCCTGCCATGGTTCGGCAAAATCTCTGCGCCCGCATCGGTCAGGCTCCCAGAGTTCCGGACTAGAGAGGTTCAATCTGTGGGGCAGGTGCTCTAAGTCGATGGGAGATCTTTCCCATCAACTGAGTTTCGGCAGCCCTGAAGAACGATACTAGCATAGGGCTATCCACATTGATGCTGAGGTTGGATACAATTTCTGTCAATCGGGGTGGCTTATTCACATGTCCGAGTGACACATGTTCTAATTTAAACAAGGCTTAAGTGTTACTCTAATACCAAAAGCCCACTCACCCACCTAACCGCACACTCTCAGCTAGCCAACCTTTACGTTTTACAACTCCTTCTATGACCAAGACTTGTAGCTTTCCCTGCTGCCATCCTCAAAGGACATCAGATACCAGCTGTACTTTAGGACCCATCTTTACTTTAAGGATTAGGTTTATCACGGTCTCCCATCTAAGTATGGGCCAGATCTGATCCTGCTTAGCTTATGAGATCAGACGCGCTCAAAGCCTGAAGTACGCATCAGCTAATTATATTACAACCTCAATTATAATTAAGGTTATAAAAAGCACCTACTCAAGCTGGGTAGTAATTTTTTCCCATAATGTTTTTTGATAAGCGTGTACTTTATGCACTAGAGGATATTTCATATACATCATTCACAACTTGCTCTACTGATTTCACAAAATATTCAGTACCTACTTGCTTTTGGACAAAGAAACGTATAAATTTGAGAAGTCTGCCTATTGCCACTACTAGAAAACTGCCAAAATTCTCCATTCAATTTCAACTGCTGGGCGTTAGGAGTAGTGAAAAGCATCCTTTTGTCACTGCCCATATACGATCGGCCCAGTATGTCCAATTAAGTCAGCATGAGTTTTGAAGGCAAAAGGTGTAGATGATCCTACCACCCCTAAACATATATGATTAAAAAATATCATATAATGCCATGTCATTGAGAAGACAGGTAGAGCTTCTCTTCTTCCCCCAACCCCTGACTGGGAATCCCCCTTTCTGACCATGGGTAAGAAAGAAGAAGGAGGATCTTTAGGGGACATCATCAATATCATTATTACTAGATGTTTCCTTTTACCTCCAAAACCAGCTTTCCCTATATAAATGGAGCAGATACACTGATTTGTAATCCTCCAAAACATCATGTGTTCTTTCCTTTGGAGATGGACAGGCCTAAGAGAAGATAAAGAAGAAAGCTCTGCAGGCTTACATGTCTAATTCCAGCTGAACTAATTCTCTCTCCAGTTGTGTCTGTAACTGGGAAGGCAATTCAGATTCATGAGAAAAGCATAACAGGGGCTCTGTCACAAAGACTAAATCACTTATGAGGACAAGTACTAATGGACAAATGTGCATGCCTAGTATATGTGCAACACCTGTGGATGATTCCTCCTGAAGAATTCTGCTGCTATTGATGTAGCAAGCTGTAAATTGAACTTCAGGTGCAGAGCACATACTATGTGGCATTTATTCAGACTTTTTGGGGAACCATTAGACCAAATATTTTATTTTTTTCTTTCTCATATGTCTACATCACTGATGGCAAACTGGCACCTTGCACACAGATTCTAAGCAGTCTACAAAACTGCAGGCAGAAAGGGTTGTTTAAGACCATGTGGTTTTAGTCTCCTATATAAATCTATGGTACACCCCCATCTTGAATAATGTGTACAGATGTGGTCTCCTCACCTAAAAAAAGATATCCTGGCACTGGAAAAGGTTCAGAAAAGGGCAACTAAAATGATTAGGGGCTTGGAACAGGTCCCATATGAGGAGAAGCTAAAAAGATTGGGACTTTTCAGCTTAGAAAAGAGGAGACTGAGGGGGAACATGATAGAAATATATAAAATTATGACAGGTGTGGAGAGGGTGAATAAGGAGAAGTTATTTACATGTGCCTATAATACAAGAACTAGAGGACACCAAATGAAATTAATGGGTCGCAGGTTTAAAACTAATAGAAGAAAGTTCTTCTTCACGCAGCACATAGTTAACCTGTGGAACTCCTTGCCAGGGGAGACTGTGAAGGCTCGGACTATAACAGAAGTTAAGAAAGAGCTAGATAAATTCATGGAGGTTAGGTCCATAAAAGGCTATTAGCCAAGGGTAGGAATGGTGTCCCTGGCCTCTGATTGTCAGAGGCTGGAGATGGATGGCAGGAGACAAATTGCTTGATCATTCTCTTCAGTCCGTCCCTCTGGGGCACCGAGCACTGGCCACTGTTGGCAGACAGGCTACTGGGCTGGATAGACCTTTGGTCTGGCCCACTATGGCCATTCTTATGTATGCAAATTTATCAACTGCAAAGTTGCATGAGTGGGATCTCCTGGTACCTGATGGAAGAAATTTCACATTGACAGAGGGATAGGGATTCAAACCCTGCTATAAGCTCAAAGCCCATCACTTCACTCCCTAATAAGATTACAAAATCCTTCCGCAACATGACACTTGTCCCAGCCCCCATGTCTTCCGTTAAATTTTCCCCACACATTGTGTCATGCATCTTGAACAAGATTAGTCCCAGCTTTCTAAATCTTCCTCTATCTTTACACATGTAAAATATAGGTTTGGCTGCTGTGTTACATTTTCCTATTCTTCCAGCCAGAGGTGGGAGAGGCGTCTGGGTCCAGGGAAATCCCTCCTGTTTTCCAGGTGTGGGGCACAGGGCAGCCGCCTCCGTTCCAAAGGGTGTGGGGACCCGGTAGTCCCCACACACCACAGGCCCCTCCCTGCTCCTCACCCCCACCCTGATCAGACTGGTCAGGGATTACCTGAGGCAGGCTACAGGTGGCAGATGACAGCAGTGACCACAGGGCAATGCGTCTCTCCAGCCTTTCTTCCTCCCCCCAACACTCACCATTGCAGCACTCCATCACACCCTCCCAGCAGAGGCCTCCCAGCTGCTTGTGGAGAAGTGGGACTCAGTGGGCTGGGTAGGTGTGGCATGCTGGCATCCAGCAGGCTGCTCGCTAACACTACATGATGAGTGCAGGGGTGGGAGGGAGGCCAAGGGGAGGCAATTCGCAGCAGCCACCAGCCCACACTCCTCTGCACCATGCCTCAGGCAATCCTCTCCTCTCTCATCCACAGGATGGCTGCCACGGGGCCCCCAAAAGCACGCAACATGGAGCAGATGCTCCACCTCATCATACAGATGGGACGGCTCTACTTCTATCTTTCCCTGATTCCTCTCCCTAGATGTAGGGCCTTTAAGAAATTTCCACTAAGTTTCTCTCCTCACTTGCAGACTCAACTGTTTTGACTTTCCTAGATAACTTTTCATTCAAGTGTTCTTGGTCTGCAATTCTGGCAACAGCAACAAAGCTGATCAGAGTGGCAACCTGATAAGAAATAAGAAAGCCTTATTAACACACGTCATTTCTGGCTTGGCAATACAAAGGGGCAGAAGACTATGAGTGGGGGCTGCTTAAAAACTAAATATGCAACAGTTGAAAGTTTCTAGGACAATGGATCTGCCTCTTGCTCAATTTCACCTTCAGCACCGTGAGGTGAAAGCAAAAAGCCTACAACTGCTTCATGGACTACCGTTTGCAGCCTGCTGGCCGTAAATATAGGGTACTTGGTGCAGATACAAACTGCTGGAGAAGGTGAACCTGCCGAGCAAAGGAATTGGCTTTGAAAGTCCACTTTTGAGAAGCATATGTGAAATCCATATCTTAAAAGCTTACAACCTAGCTTATCTGGTGTAACACCACTGGAATCTGAGAGATTTGTGCCTTCTGTGATTAGAGTGTACAGTATGAGGATAATGTCTTTATCATACAGAGGTCTCAAACTCCTGGCGCACTGGCCACCCGGAGCAGTTACACAATCCAGCCCAGTAGTTCCAGTTGTCTGGGAAATATTAGCATTGTCCAAGTCCCGCTCCTTCCTGCCACTCCTCCTCCAACCCCCATGGCACCCCATCCCCCAGGGACACAGTCTTAGTGGCTGGAGGGAGGAGTAGCTGGTGTGTAGCCGTAGCAGCACTAGGGGCCCACCACACTCCTGATGGTGTCAGGAGTCAGAGGGAAATGGAACATAGTGAGTGTACTTGCTCCCCTTCGCTCTTCTTCTCTGCAGTGGCAGGAGCCACAGAGAATGCAGGACACACCCAGCTGCTCCTGCTGCCACATGCCAGACACGCCCCATCATTTTCAAGACCCCATCCCTGGGAGATGGAGTGCCATGGGGTGAGAAGGCAGGGCAATGGCAGGAAGGGGCAGGGCTTGGAGACAGTAACAGAGCACTCCCAGATCAGATTGTACAACTACTGCATCTGGGAATGGCCTATAGGCTGGACATTTGAGACCGTTTGTAACTAGTATTCAACTATAAGCCTACAAAGTAAATATGGAGCCCAAGTTCTTAGACAAAGTAGCTGGTGAATTTATTGAGTGAGTTTATCATCATTTGAAGAACTTCTAAAGCTGTTTTCATTTTACCAGTACATATATTTTAATCACTTGAATTGTGTATCTTCAATTCTCTGGATAACGAAGAAAGTGTAAGCTTTTTCCTAAGCATTCTGCTAAGGTCTGAGTAACAAACAGTTAAGAAAAATCTTGTGAAGTATTTTATTCTGAGAGAGGAAAACTCACAAGATTTAAAAAAAAAATCATATTCTGTCTTATTTTCTGCACTTAAATTGCACTGTTACCTTTTAGGGCTCATTCATACTATACTCCAGAACCCAAGGGAGGAACCACTAAATTACAACAGAGTATTTAATGGAGTTGTGCCATCTGTGTTTCAGAGACTTAGCTGCAAACTGAGCTAAATGGCTTTGATTTCAAAATAAGAGGAATATTACTAGAGTCAGAGGATTTTAACCCCACATCTCTCGTTTTGAAAGCTATTTCATATCAAGATTTTAGATGAACAGTTAGTTGCAGGGGAATGCCTGGATCATGCCTGCAAAAAAGCCATTCAGGCTTCTAGGCAGTTAAAAAGATTGCTGCACAAAGGAAAAAGAAATAACAAAGCTAGTCATAAGTATTGCCTTTGTGCCTTCTGATGAATTGGCAATGTGTCATTCCATGTCGTGCAAAAGGACCTCGTTGGCTGAAATACCCATGCACAGGACGTAGGAGCACACCATGGCTGTGTCTACACTGGAGCCCATTGTCAAAAGGGCAAAACTGAAAGCCAAGAATCAACATCCTGGCACACAGCAAAGGCAGATTGCAGGTCTGACCTCTTTCAACAATCGGTCCTGTTTTTTGGAAAGGGAGCATCCACACGTCTGAGCACTCTTTCTAAAGAAGGGATGTGGAGATGCCATGGATGGAGGTGCATGGCTGTCAAGCCCTTCTTGGGCCTGCAGCTAGCTGCCTTCTTAAAGGCCCCCCTCCACAACTCTCCCACCCTGCGTGAGCCAAGCCCTGCTGAGCTGCCAGCAGCAACGCAGACCTCAGTGCAGCAGCACCATGGCCGACGGCACCCTGCTCCTGGCACTGGATGCAGATGTCATTGACACCATTGCCCACCTTGTCTGCATTGTCACCACGGCCACTTCCTCTCCTTGGGAGACAAAGAGCCCCTGCCCAGGATGTGGATCCCACCCAGCCTGACAGTGTCGTTTCCCATACCACCCAGCACCTGGACCTGTGGACAGCTCTGCACACCAGATGCCTAGTGGGACACATGTGGGCCAGCCCACAGCCAGGGACAGTCCCGCCTGGAGGGGGAGCTGTGTGCACACCTTACGCTGCATGGATGCCATGTCTGCAATGCCCAGGCCCTGGGGGAAGTGGGGGCAGGGTCCCAGAGGGACAGGACCCTGATGGGATGCGGGAAATGGGGTCCTGCTTGGGGACTGACATGCCATCCATCTCCCCTTCCAGGTGCAGCAAGCAAGGTCCCACACAGCCCATCAGCCTCAGTGGTCCCTGAGAGCCCACTGGGGGCTGCAGACAGGGGCCAGGGGCCTCCAGTGGCAGCTAGGTGACCTAAACTCTTGTAAATTCAGAGTGCACTTAGGCAGATTTTGTATTTGTATAAGGATGGGTGTCTAATTACTCTGTAGCTTATCTTTTTCTATGGGCCTCCCTTCGCAGGCTTTTTGGGCTCTCATGTTTGTAGCTTAAAAAAATCAGGAGTTCTGAACCATGGCAGTGAACAACACTGCCTGTATCTCCCCGCCACCCCCTGCTTTTGTTCCTTGAGTGCATCTACTCTGTGGTCATGGCTCCTCAGCCATCGCCTCTTTCCCTTGAGGCTAGTAGTTATGTCAGGCTGTATAGCTATTTGCCTACACTGTGATATGCCCAGCAAATAGGACTGCCTCAGCAGGCCAGCAACTTGCTTTGCTTTATCTTCAAAGGATTACGAACAATATATCTGCTGGCAGCGTTACCACACGCACCTCCCTTTTAGCAAGCACTTTTCTTCTTAAAGGTAAGTATCAAAGAGAAAACACTAAAATAATAGAAGGTCCTGTATACATGCTAAAAGCTTATCAGATCTCTTACCACCAGTCTTACTAAGGCTCATGAGACCAAGTCCTTCCAAACCTTCCCAGGGAGGACTGGGGACCACTTTGGATGGACAGTCCTGTTCATTTAGTGAATTCAAAAGAAACCAATTAGAAATTCAGATTATTAATTCAAAAGTGCTTTCTTTGTCTGTTGGTCTCTGGAGAGTCTGATATGAATCAATACAAGTGAGCTTCTCTGAGTATAGTAATCTGAGGAAGTGGGTCATACCCACAAAAGCTCATGACCTAATACATTTCTTAGTCTTTAAGGTGCTGCATGACTGCTAGGTATTTGTACTGCAATAAGTAGCTGTCATTTGCTTAAATTACCCCAACTGTTCCTGGAGGAGCTTTGGCAATTTCCCCTGTGGAATTACATCCAGTATCTGCCCCACACTTGTACACAGAGTTAATACAGCAAGAGCTCCTGAAAGTATTGTTGGAATTTTCAATATGTTCTATGAACAATTTAAAATTTCAATTAAGGAAGTTTTCTTCATAAGTCCCCACATCTCGGCTTCAGAAGATCTTCTGAAATTACTTCACATCTTTGACAAGCATCTGCTCTGAGCCCAGTGGAAAGTCACATTCTACTAGACAGACTATGGAGAGTTGCAGTCCAAAGCTTTAAAAAATCCCAACCTTTCTTTCAATCTTTTGGCAACTAGAGGTCTCCCCCAACCTACAAGTCTTCATTTAAGGGTTCTCTGATTTTGGTTTGGGTAATCATCTGCTTCTGTAAACAAATTCTCCCTTTTCAGTGAAGTAGTAGTTCTTGTAGTTCCAAATATGTTATACTTCTGTGATAAAGAGGCAGTATTTTTGCAAACTAGCGTCTACTGACCCAGAGTAATATTCTCAAAGCTATCTTTATTTGACTTCTTCACCCTCCCACATACTCTTTGTGCTCTAGAGTGTCTTCCTTATGATTTTCTCATTTCCATCATCTTACTTTTCAGATAGTTTAACCTTTCCTAAGTGACTTGAAAACATGGTGTTTAGTGACTTATGCTTCCTTTTATCTTACTGCTTGACATAATAGGGTGGGAGGAATCATATTAATTGCAATTCATCTTGAATTTATTGGTTGTAAAATGAAAATAAACATTTCACTCTGCCATGCCATGATGCACAGCAACAAAAGGATAGGGGGAGCTATCCATTAAAAACCTGAAATATGAATGCTTTGATCACTTGTTAGAAGGTTACATTTAGCCAACATTTTTAAACATTAAAATAAACAAACAATGCATCACCCCAATATTAACTTTAATAAACTGACAGCAAAGTTTGGTGAACGTCCATGCTGATATTCACTCCTTATTAGAAACAAGAGTAAACAGTTAGGCCGCGTCTACACTACAGCCCCCTTTCAAAAGGACGGCTTTCGAAACAGAACATCGAAAGACGTTCTTTTGAAAGGGAGCGTCCACACAGAAAAACAGAGACCAAAGGTGTGATCCGCTCTTTCGAAAGTCTCAAAGTGCAATTTCAAAAATGAGCATCCACACTAGGCAGGGTGCTCTTTCGAAAGTACAGGCGCAGGAAGTCCCGCGGGCAGGGTCGCATGGCGGATGAGTCCTTCTGGAACCGCGGCCCGCCATCCCTTCAAAGGCACCCCCATCCCATACGTCAGCCCACACACATTGAGGGCCAGCCACCTGTCCCCAGGCTCGCACACTGAGGAGATCAGAAGAGGCACCCCAGGCCCCCATGGAACCCGAGCAGCCCCCCATCCCCATCGAGGCCATGGCCAGTACACTGGCTGTGGTCCTGGCCGCCACGCAGCAGTGGCTATGGGCAGCCAGCCTACTAGCCACCCTCCTGGAAGTCATCCAGAGGGTGTGACGTCCCCAGCAGGTCCCCCGGGGCATCCGCCACCTGCGGAGCTTCCCCACAAGCAGTGATTGGTGGGACCGGCTGGTGCTGGAGGACTGGGGCAACGACTGGTGGCTACAGAACTTCCAGATGACCAAGGAGACATTCCTGGAGCTGTGCCACTGGCACGCCCCAGCCCTCCAGCACCAGGACACCCACATGAGGCCAGCGCTCCCACTCCAGAAAAGGGTGGCCATCGCCCTCTGGAAACTGGCCACTCCGGACAGTCACCGATCTATCGGCCATCAGTTCTGAGTGGACAGGGCCACCACTGGGGCTGTCCTCAATGAGGTAAGCCATGCGCATGTGCGGGCCAGGGGATGGGGGGCACTCCAGCATGGGGCAACATCGAGGACTACAGGGCAGCCCCCACCGGGGATGGGACAGGGACGGGGACAGGGGCCCCAGGGAGGCCTGCCCTACAAGGGACAGGGATGGTCGGGCACACTACACCCCATCCCGTGCTCATGAGTGCATCCTCCTCCCACTCCCTGCAGGTCGTCCCGGCCATCAACAGGGTCCTCCTGTGGCAGCTGGTGTGTGTCAGGGACCTGGATGATGCCATCCAGGGCTTCGAGGAGTTGGCCTTCCTAACTGCTTCGGGGTCCTGGACAGCACGCACATCACCATCCAGGCCGCAGAGCACAGCAGCGGGGCTTTCATAAACCATAAGGGCTACCACTCCATGGTCGTGCAGGCACTTGTCGACACCAACGGTCGGTTCCAGGACATCTGTGTGGGCTGGCCCGGCCGTGCCCATGATGCCAGGGTATTCCGGAACTTGGGCCTGAGCCACCGCATGGCCGAGGGGACCTTCATCCCCCAGTGGCAGCTCCCCACTGGGGACACCAAAATGCCACCCTGCATCATGGCGGACGCAGCCTACCCCCTGCAGGCCTGGCTCATGAGGCCATACAGGGGACACGCACAGCCCAGCCAGGACATTTTTAATGAGCGGCTGAACTGGGCCCACAACACGGTGGAGCGGGAATTTGGCCGCTTGAAAGGGCGCTTCAGATGCCTCCTCACGAGGCTGAAGGTTGGCCTCCCCAGTGTTCCGGCGGTGGTCGGGGCCTGCTGTGCCCTGCACAACCTCGTGGAGGCAAAGCATGAGCCATTCGTGCACGGGTGGGCCGTTGAGGCAGGGCGCGGGTATGAGCAGCCCCCTGCTGCCCCATGCCACCAGGCCCAGCGGGACGGGGTGCGGGTACGGGAGGGCCCTGTGCCAGGCCTTTGAGCAGGAACTGCAGTAACCACCTCACCCCCATGTATGCACACCCCACCCCCATGCACTCCCCCCCCACCCCCACACATGCACAGGGGACCCAGATGGAACCACATAATATACACTTTACTTAATCAATACTACTGCTTTGCCGCCTATGTACAGGGAGGAGTATCACAGAAATGGGGGCTGGGGGGAGCTATATACAGGGGGTATCATAGAAAGGGGGGCTGGGGAGAACTATATACAGGGGCGTTGCAGCCCCAGGTGGTCACCTTCGGGGCCCTGGAGGGCTGAAGGTAAGGGTGGAAGGCCCTATTCGTTTATGGGGGTTAAGGGACAAGAACCCCATCACCCACATCTGCCTCTTCCCCCCCTGGGTCCGGGTGGTCCATCATGGCTGGGCTGGGGTGGGTGGCACAGGGAGGTAGGGGCGCTGCTGGGGAAGGGCCCCTGCGGGCTCCCTGGGGTTGGCATGGGAGGTGTGGGGGGTGCAGGGAATGGCCTCACCTTGGCCAGCCCTGGCCATCAACATATGGGCCAGCTGCATCAGGGCAGATGGGGGCAGGTAGGTTGGGACAAGGGCAGAGCGGTCGGGCTCGTGGAGAGGGGTTCGCTGCAGGGGGTGGGGTGCAGGGGAGACCGGGGGGGGGGCAGGAGAGGTCGGGGGTGGGGAGGCTGACTGGGGGACTGGGGACATGGGGGAGCGGCTGGGTGACAGGAGGATGAGGGATGGTGGGGTTGGGGAAGGGGGGGCGGGGGTGGGAGTGGCTTGCCATGGAGCGGCAGCTGGGTCTAGGTGGCCCACCACGGCCCGGGTCTAGGTGGCCCACCACGGCCCGGGTCAAGGTGTCCACGTTTGCTGCGACCCGGTCCCAGGTCTGCCGCTCCATGGCAAGCCACTCCCACAGCACACCAGTAAGGTCCTGCAAAGCTGCAGTATGGGCAGTGTCCCCTGCCTCCTCGTCACCACCCTGGTGGTGCCGGTGGATGGCCCGGTGGCAACCCTGCACAGTCACTGCTCAGGATGCAGGCCGCTCCCCCTCGCCCTCCATGGTGGGGCTGGTCTGGTCACTGGCTGCAGGAGCTGTGGAGACAGAAGGGGAGGGGGGAATGGGCCATTAGTCCCAGGTGCAGGTCCCCATGTCCTGGCCCCTCCCCCAGGGTACGTGTCCCTGGGTGCCTCACAGGGGTACGGGGAATGTGCCCCCCATGCTGTTCCCTGCTCCCTCCAAGTCTGGGCAGACCCTGATGCTGTCCCATCTATGTGGTGCTGAGTGCTGCGCATCATCCCCCTGAGAGCCCGGGGAACATAGCTGTACAGGGTCCACATGCACGTGGACTGGTGGCCATGTGGGATGCCTGTGGCCACCCTGGGTGGGACCTGACACTCCCTCGCTGGGCACTAGGGCTGGTGTGCACACCACCTACCTAGGGGTCCCTCCGGGAAGGCAGGCAAGGCACGGTCGGATGGGGCCCGGCTGGACAGCCCAGATGGGAGGTCGATGACGAGGGCCCCCTCACTTGAGCCCTCATCATCATTGGTAGGGTTGAGTCTCCATGCTGTCCGTGGTTGCCTGGTGCTGGCTAACAACCCTGGGTGCTCCTCGCCCTCTGTCGCCATCTCTGGCTCAGTGTCCCCAACAGACTTGTCCAGGAAGATGGTACAGCGTCCGGCCTCCTTCGGCGCCAAGAGGCAGTGGAGCTCTTTGTAGTAGGGGCAGCTTGTGGGGGCTGCCGCCGACCGCCTGGCTGCGTCCCGGGCCCTGCAATACCCCTGCCGCAGTTCTTTTACCTTTGACCGGACCTGGTCTGGTGTGGGGGGTGGGGTGGCCGTGGCCGAGCAGCCCCTTTGTCAGCCACTGGAAGGCGACCGCATTGTGGCGACGGACCCCTGTTTGTTGGAGGACCTCCTCACCCGCCCAGAGGGAGAGGAAGTCCTGGATCTCGGCCTCTGTCCAGGAGGAGGCTCAACGCTTTGGGGCCTGGCCCGCCTCCTGGGATGACTCCCCACTGTCTTTGGAGGGCCCCTGGGGTGGGCGGGGGTCTGGGTGGCTGGCCATGGGTCAGGGTGGTGTGGGGGCCTGGCTGGCCGTCGTGGTGGCTGGTGAGCTGTAGAGCAGCGTGGCCTCACTGCTGGCTGCACGCTCTCAGCTTCCTGCCTGAGGGTTTCTGGGAGCCTGTGTCCTCTTAAGCGCGGTCGGATGCTAGAACCATAGAGCTCCGTCTGTGCTGTGAGTGGCACTGCCGCCTGCCAGCTGATTGCCACCGTGGAGGACTTCCTCTTTCGAATGAGCGGGCCGTGGAGTGTCTACTTTCAAGAGGGTGTGGGGTGTGTGTGGACGTTCCGCAGGTTCTTTCGAAAGAGCTCGGTCTTCTGATCCTAATTTCGAATGTACTTGCTAGTGTAGACGCGGCCTTAGTGCTGTGGCTAAGCACTCAGTATGTTTGTACTCAACTGGCCTTTTGTGTTTGATATCACCGTTTCCATACATTTTTAAAAATGTTGCCTGTTGAGCACCTTATTTTAAAATGATCTCCCACACCATATATTTTAGTTTCAAGGTTGCTTTTCTTAAGATGTTCTTTTTACATATGGGTCATAAGCCACTAAGACAAATTTAACATGAATGGTTGCATTAGGAACCGAAGAGCACTCCTCAGATCAATTTCCAGTGTCTGAAATTTTCACAGATTAGAACATTTCTTTCTTGGGAATTGCTTTCAATTGATCTTTGACACACTGGATCTTTGTACAGGCATGGTTAGTATAATTTATTGTGGGCATCTTTTCTGTAATTTTTATGATGAAAATAAATTAATTAGCACCCTCCCTCTCCCCCATTCTAAAGAAATGAAATAGGGTGAAGAGTTCAGTTAGCAATATTGCCTAGTGACAGACAGTCACAGGGAGATTCATGACTAATATTTTGAAGAAGTGCTTTTCACACACACACACGTTATCTTATCAGGTAGCCGTCATTTTCTTTCTTGCTGTCTGACAAAGCAATTTTTTCTCCCCTTTGCAATTTGCTATAAGGATTTTTTCCAGGCTCTATTGATTTTTTTTTAATTTCCTGTTTGTTTACGGAAAGTGCACTTCAGCATCTTACCTTTCTACTCAGAAATGGAATCTTTAAACTTACATTCTCTGGTGATTGCCAGAAATAGATAAGAGATCTAGAAGAAAAAACAAACACCAGAAGCTCCCACATATACACATACATACACACACAGATAGTGGTGCTTGAGGAACGAAATTCCTCTCATGATTTAAGCACAGACCAATATCCTTCTGCCCTCATGGACAGAGCTATTGACTGTGATAATAGGGAGCTGATGACCAGCCTGACCCAGGGAATTATGGGCACAATTCCCCATTGCCTTGCACTTTGTGCAGCCATTTACACTTGTACAAAATGGATATAAAACGTTTCCTCTGATCTCTTGGCACTTATGTTCACACTATTTTTGGACTGCATAGTTTAAAAAACAAGATGCAAACAGTGAAAAAAAACCTGCTCTCCGAAGAGCAAAATTCTTATCCATTGCCTGAACTCGCTGAGCATTTTCTAATGGCAAATCCCAGTTTGTAATGCAATAAGTAGCTGTCAGTAATATATGGGCTCATATACGACTCATATTTCAGCATGACATCCAAACAACATAACATTATGAAATAGTAAACATCCTTTGTTCCAGGAGCCTAATAATAAATTATTTGGCTTCTACCTAGCTGTCTCATCATTTTGGGAACTCACCATCTTCCCCTCCCCCATGAATTCATCATCTTGCGAATGTATTTGTCCAGAGAAACGGAATTAAAAGAAAAACAAAGTATCCTAAAAACTGAAGTGTTGAAGGAAAAATTGGGAAAATGTAATTTAAAAAACAATAAAATGATAATATGAAAGGTATAGTCTATGTAGAAAATATGATCAGAACTTTCTACTGGTCAATTATATTTCTTTTCTGTATTGTGCCATTTTTTGACATTTAAGTAACATGTATTTTCACTAACTAACTTTAATAAAGTAAATAAAATGTTAACAGAGAGAGAGAGAGAGAGAGCACAACGGCCATGTGCAACAGGACTACAGCTATGGCTAAGTGTTGAGGCAACAGCATTTGGTAGCCTGATCCCAAGTACTTAGTTGGTGCTCCAGCTGCAGTTAGCATGAAATGCAAATTCTCAACCCCACCACAAAGCCATGAAGTGCTGCCTAGAGCTCAGCGGAGGAGACTTAAAATACTCTCATTGCCAGATAACACACTTATAATTTTATGAATCCCAATTGTTTGCTCCCCTTAGTAGTACCTCTTCTCCTCCAAACATGATTTTGTTCACATTAATGATACCTTTGGAGCAATTAGGGAAGGGGTAGACATTATAAACAATACATGAACATTGCAGCTGGGGAGCAGCTATCACACAGCTGTTCAGTCACACTGGGATTTCCCGCTCTTGTACAAGTGCAGCAGCTTGTATATAACTAGCTTTCTAGCATTTCTTTAAAATGGCTCACTTTTAATTGCCTTTTGTTCTACAGCTTTTTCTATTAACTTGACTTCTGTTTCAGTGGATTGGAGTGTGGGTCTATGAATGCCTTTGGTTTCTTGTTTATGGAGAGAATTCATAACGACATAGGGTGGTGCAACATAAAAGTTCGATTGGCCTTTGTTTGCTATGGCTACTTTACTCGTAAGTGAAAACATAAGAGTGTAATACAGCTCATCCTCACAAAGAACCTATAAACTATCACACCCCCTGTTTTTGTGCATGCCAGAAAAGCAATTTGAAAGGGCTTAGAGATTTTTAAAAGCTTTAGCATTTAGCCTATAAATCCAAAGGTGCTTGATGGTTTAGTAGCAAATGTCTACAAAAAGGATGAGAACTTTCCAAGCATCTGAAAATTATCTAAGATCCTAATCCTACAAATAGTGCAGATTATTAAACTTGAACTTATGAGCAAGTGTTCCCTGTAAGCTGAGTGCTTGGACAGCTGCCCAGGAGAGATTCAAATGCCACCCAGTTGATTAGCAGTGTGCCCACAGCCTCGCAGAGCTGGCAGCATGTATTTCCTTTGGTGGCACACATTACAAAACTTATTGTGCACAGGGACAGAAAAAAATAGAGGGAATATTGCCTATGAGTAGTTCAACTGAGTGTGGTAAATATGCTCTGCTACCTTTTGGCTACTCTGGGGTCCAAAATACAATACAGATGACTCCACCTTGTCACAGGCAAACACCTATGTTGGATGCTGCTTGTGGGAGTGGTACTGTAGGAATTCCTGTCTGGGCAACCCACAAGAAGCATATAGGGGCTATAACATGGTTCCAAAGCAGGGCTTGTTGGAGAGGATTCTTGAACAATTTTCATTTCCAATGTTACTACATCAAGGAAGTGTATTAGCAAAAATATTTCTTAATTGGAAAGCACTCGGATGTTGTCAGTTAAGGCATTTAGCCAGCTTACCACTCTGCTTTTAGGGAGAGGCAAATTGCAGATCTTCACATGAACTTTCCACAGAATGAAGAGTCTTTGGTGCTTAGTTTCTTACACAAGTCTTCCTCTGTTTTGTCCATAGAAAAAGCACAGTTCATTTGCCCCTCTGTTGAGCAAAATGCTTAGACCAGCTGTAAGAACCATAAAGTATAGGCAGGCAGCAGCAGAATCATCATCCCACACCATCCTTGCCTTTACCTCAAGGCCAGGTCTCAAAGTCCTAGCAGCCCTTTCCACCAGCCAAACCCCAGTCTTCAGTAGCCAACTGTGGGTCTCAGTCTGCTCTGCAGCAAGCTCTCTCTATAGAGAACTCTCCATGATACTGCAGCTCTCTCAACCAGCCCGTCTCCCAGACCTCACTCTTCAAGCTCCGAAGAGGAACTGCCTGTCCCTGTCCCATCATCTTTCTTTATGCTGGTTTGCTAGTTTCTGATTTGCTGTCTCTCACACCATCATCCAAGGGAACTTGCAGGACTTCTCTACTGCTCTTTTCCTAGGGCAGGGTGTGGCAAGGACGCACATGTTCAGCAGAGGTCTTTGGGGCATAGTCCACCTGATCAGAGCCCCAAAAGTACTTTTGACAGATAATAATAAGGGAGGTATTTGGAGAGCGAAAATTATTTTCAAACACAATGCAAAGAAGGTCATATATTGAACTGAAAGCACACCAATAAACTAAAAGTAATATACACATATAAGAAGCACCTGTATTTAATAAGACATGAAATACCTTCAGATTATTGGATGCTTTCAGATCATTGGATACTGGATTATTCAAAATCTTTTTTGAATTTAGGTTGAAAACTCATCAGTTTGATGCTATTATACATGCAATGTTGCACAAAGCCACAAAAGTCACATTGAAATATGAATGAAACTGATTGTTAGATGATCTGTTGTAGTACTTGAGACTTCACATAGTTTTGAAGAAGCCTCTGACAGGTCCATGAATTTAGAATCATATGCATATAATTAACAGATTCCAGGTTAATGAATTCCAAGGTTCTCCAGTATTTACTGTCAGAGTAGGCAATTCAGAAATGCATTAAAAAAGAAATATGCACTTCATCTATGGCTGCTGGTTATATGGGAGAAAAGATTGCTCAAAAAGTCTAGACTGACAAGGTTACAACTATTATCAGATAAAACAGAGTAGAGTATGAAACTGTCACATTTTTTCTTTAAGTCATTGTTTTTTTTTTTTCTTTTTAAAGGGAGAATTCTTGGAACAAGGCAAAGGGCAAAAACAGTCTATATTGAAAAATGGCTGAGGGCAGGAGTTTCTTTAATCTATAATTTTTATGGCCTTTTTCCAAGAGGAGTGAATAATATGCTTCAAAATTACTGCACTGAGCTCTGGCATAGATGGCAGTGCTGGTACTAAAACTATTTCAGTGTTGAGCATGGAAATTATGTGTAAGAAAGGGCTGCTGGGACTTGTCCATAGTTACTGACTGTCATTACAAAGGGGAGGGAAAGGGAGACTTTTGTCAACTATTGTAGGGCACTTCTAGGGCATTCATCAGGATAGTATTCAGAATGGATTCTGGGGGATACTGGTTTGGCTGCTTCTGGAAAGTTTTATCATCTCGGGGAAAGTGGAAAACAGTAGGTAAGTAAAAAGTAAAATCATACCCATTTTTGCATATGAAGTGCAACAAAGTATCTCAGATGTATGCACACTCTTAAATATTGACGGCTGCTGTGCCAAGCACAGAAGACTTAAGGCGTATTGTATTGCAGGGTCTTTATTAGTTTAGATAACTCAGATTACTGACAGCAAATTGTCTTTCAGACCTAGAATAGTTATTTCTTAGTAATCTTTTATTTGAGACAAATTTTAGGCTTCTCTATCTTTCTTCTGTTCCAGTTTCCTCAGATAAACAGAGCAATAAGGATTTTTTTCCCCCCCCACAATGGTGAAATTTTCAAATAGCAAATAAGCAGAGCAATTTCACCATCTGCAGAATGAAGTCTATTTTAAAAAACTTATGGTGACAGGTTGGAAATTAGGGCTGACAAGGACACCAGAAGTACACACAAGAAAAGCTTTGTCATTCAGCATGCACGGGGAATGGTGGTTGCCGGTTAATCAAAAGTGCCAGTTATTCAAGCTTTTTCACCTAATGCAAAAATGTTTAAGAAATTAAATAACCTTACTTAACACTACACCTTTAAACACTGTTACTGCATATGGTACTTTAAGTTACTTCTGTACTGCTTCAGGGCCTAACAAACATGACTTCTGCAAATGCTGGAAAATGATGACAGATAGCTATCAGAATTTTTTTGATTAACTGAAGGGGCAATTGTATTGCAGTCTATGGCAGATGCTGGTTAACCAAGATTTTGGGATATTAAAGTGCTGGATAACAAAGCCTTTACCATATAGCACACATGCACAGAGCTTAGATGCTGAAAAAAATCTCAGAGAAGCTCCTTGATCCTTCTCCACTGGTTCCAGCAGCCCCCAAATCATCCATGATTGTTCTCTGATTTGTCTATTTTCTTTTCCCTTCTTCTCCTTCAAGTCCCAGCATTGGTCATTTGATGTTGGCTCTGCCAGAGCGCACTCTGAATAATTCGACAGGGCACAGTGATAATTCACGAAACTTTTGAAATGTAATTGTCCATTAGTTAATAGTTTGTGTTGTCATTTCTAATGCAGCTGGAGCATCTAATGTTCTTGTGAGGTATATAAACCACTGAAACACATATGATCTGTGATACAGAAATGAGATCTGTAGTACAGAAATGTGTTTCACACCATTTGATTTCATTAGTGTCATCATGCCATACATATACTTCCCATAGGCTTCGTCTGGATCGTTCAACTGAATCTACTGAATGAAAGCTAAACTTTCTAATTTCTGTTTTCATTTGGCCTGGCTTATATCATGGATTATGAGAACATTTATTTAGTCACAATTGACCATCTGCAAAAGATAAGTGATCCAAAGAAGACTGTTCACTTAATATGCTAGATTAAGGCCAAACAGCAACCAAATTTAATGAAATCAGCAGTCCAAATCATTTTGTCCACGGGGCAATGTTAACTTTGTAGAAGACAAAAAAAAAGATTATGGATACATTTAATAGTGATTAATTAATGCAACCTGGAGCTCTTTGATAAGTTTAAGAGACAGTTCTCATTTTTTCTTATCTGTAACAAAACTTATCTGTTCTTTGTTATTGACTTTGAATAATTCATTTTGAATCACTTCCTTTTCCAAACACCTGCAGTGCTTCCACTCACTTCAGGCTAAAATTCTCTGCTCTTTTAAATGCTCAACCCTGGTTTACATTAGGGATCAAAGTTGATCCCAGATACACGATTCTGGCCTTGCCTTTAGTGTAGCTAGAATTGACATATCAAAATCAACTTTGTTCCCTGGTGTATATCAGGGATATTCGGGCTTGTGCTGATGTCCCTTACTCGACACATCAGTGTGGAATACCAGGGTTAACAGCTGAGCCCAGAGAGATTGATTTTGCTGCATCTTCACATCCATGGCAAAATTGATCCCCGGAACATCAATTGCAGTATGTCAACCTCCTCTCCAAGTATAAACATACCCTCAGTGCCTTCAGATAAGATAACGTCCTGCTCATTTACATTAAAATCCAATGTGGTATTACTTGTAAGGAGGACTTTTTGATGGGTTCAGACAAAGGGCGTAGTCTCGTAACATGTAATCCTGGAATACGGCATTCCCAGCAAGTCAAGAGCACCTCTCACATGAGTAAAGGTTTTCAGCACTAGACTCAAAGGATGTATACTGAACATCAAAAGCTCATTTAATACTAGTTCATTTGACCATAAGTTAACTAAAACAGAAGGGATATGCCAAACATATAACTGTGATGTTCAGCCAAATACCAGCTAAGTTCAAGATTGTGTTAGCACAGACATAAAATGATAAAACTCCAACCAACTTTTATGATCCGGGATCAAGCACTGGATGGAAATTATATTTTGCCAAAAGAAAATAAGACACAAATCCGATTTTCTCTTCCTTTTCTGAAGGGAGCCCTCTAACAGTGATATTCCAATGTATAGGTAAAAGAGGGTTTGGGGTACTTCCACATGTATGAATACAGAGCTGGTTTGGAAGCAGAACAAAGAATTGCCGGTGAATAAGCTGGAACACAGATTCTTGTCTCTTCCAGTGGAGCACGGCATTAGGACAGCAGTTTCTACTTATGCTTCTAGACTGGCGTAAACAACATGGACGAAAGTCACACCCATTCTGCAGTTTGAGAAGGAATTCTTCTCCAAGTAAACTTCCACAACTCAGCCTTGCTCTTTGGGCACATGAGAAAAAATATTTTTTATATTAACCATCATGTTGGATACTATGGCCTTTGCGACAGATGTGACAATTTCCTGCAATATCCTTGAAAACAATATTGAATTGAGTAGGCTTGGATTCTTCTGTGGTAAAAATGCAAAGTTTATGTATTATTGTAGAATTGTAAGTAACTTCTGTAGGGGAGAAACATGACCAATGTAAATCCCGGGAAGCATTGAGCTCCAAAGGGATATATGAAACAATGTGCTAGAGCAGAATGAACTGATGGGGCAAAAAAAAATTAAGTGAGTTTCTCAGGAAATCTCTAGGTAGGCTTTTGAATGGGACCCAGTCCTATAGATGAAACAACAATGAGAAGTTCTGTGGCACCTTGTAGACTAAGGATTTTTTGAAGCACAAGCTTTCATGGGCAAAGACCCACTTCATCAGATGCAGTCCTATAGATGGATACTGAGCATGCCCAACCAATCAGGGCTCATATGCAGCTTCTATAGCAGACACAATTCTAGTGGCTTTCCCCTCCAAACATGTCTATCTTGGTTTCAACATGGGGGCATATGTGTTAGTGTTATGGGAAAGCAGAGTAGTTTACATAGCTTAGTGATAGATTCATGGTGTATTTTGTAGTGTATTGCACTGCTTAGTCTTGTGAACAGAGGAAGAATTTGACGGAAGTCAGATATACTTCCCACCATTACTTTGCCCATATAACTCCTGAAATAGTCCCAGTGAAGCAGATTCATTTCCTTCTCCCACCTACTCCCACTATTTTCTTTATGGTTGCAGAAGCTGATGAAACCATAAAGGCCCTCATTAACTCCCATGGGAATTTACAGGTATTATATTAGCCCCTTGAGTTAGCTCCTGTCTTTCAATGAATGCATTAGAAGTATACTTTGAAGCTCAGATCTGGATTTGAACTTTGTAGCTGTCATGCAGTATGATCAAAATATGGCCATTTGTATAATTAATATTGCCTCAGACAATTGCAACAAATCTTGTATGAGGTGCATCATGTAAGAAGTCAACAGGAAAGTTATGATTTGTATGTATCACCACTATATTTGAAGTTATAAATATTGCCTTTATAGATATTCCAAATGTGTGTAGTCCTGGGGTAACATACACAAGGTAATTTACATCCAGCTTGGCCAGCTCATTGTGAATAAGCTATTCAAATTAAAGTGCTATTAAACAATACATAAGCTTCACAATGTCCATATGAAAAAGTTTGTTCCTGCCTGGTGAGCCAACATTTGGATGTTTTAGCCAGAATATAGGTAAGACCTATTCCTGTGAGTCATCAGAGCAGGAATGAGCATGTGTCTTGCTCATCTGACCCTGGGCTCTATCTTGTGCCTACTTTTCCAGTGTTGGATGCTTTGTTTCCACAGAGAAGAGGGTATAAAGGATTCTGGAAACGTTTCCCTTATATCTTCATTTCCTGTATTGTATTTCTGAGAAGGAAGCTCTAAACAATAACTGATGACCCTGTTACTGTTCTATAATTATACAGTTCTATAATTTCTATAGAAACTTTGACAGATATAAGCCGTGTCTACATGTGCACGCTACTTCGAAGTAGCGGCACTAACTTCGAAATAGCGCCCGTCACGGCTACACGTGTTGGGCACTATTTCAATGTTAACATCGACGTTAGGCGGCGAGACGTCGAGGCCGCTAACCCCATGAGGGGATGGGAATAGCGCCCTACTTCGACGTTCAACGTCGAAGTAGGGAACGTGTAGTCGTTGCGCGTCCCGCAACTTCGAAATAGTGGGGTCCGCCATGGCGGCCATCAGCTGGGGGGTTGAGAGACGCTCTCTCTCCAGCCCCTGCGGGGCTCTACGGTCACCGTGTGCAGCAGCCCTTAGCCCAGGGCTTCTGGCTGCTGCTGCGGCAGCTGGGGATCCATGCTGCATGCACAGGGTCTGCAACCAGTTGTCGGCTCTGTGGATCTTGTGTTGTTTAGTGCAAGTGTGTCTGGGAGGGGCCCTTTAAGGGAGCGGCTTGCTGTTGAGTCCGCCCTGTGACCCTGTCTGCAGCTGTGCCTGGCACCCTTATTTCGATGTGTGCTACTTTGGAGTTTAGACGTTCCCTCACAGCGCCTATTTCGATGTGGTGCTGCCCAACGTCGATGTTGAACATCGACGTTGCCAGCCCTGGAGGACGTGTAGACGTTATTCATCGAAATAGCCTATTTCGATGTTGCCACATCGAAATAGGCTACTTCGATGTAGGCTTCACGTGTAGACGTAGCCATAGTTTACTCCATCACTGCTGCAAATCAGATGTAAAACAACTTTGCATTTACACAAACTTTTTTTCTTTTCTCTTAAAATATATCCTTTGCTTTTAGTTAGTAAGGGATTGGCAACAGCGTGAATATTGCGTAAGACTGGAGTTATGTATTGACCTGGCTTTGAGCATGATCTTATGAAATCAAAAGAATCCTTTGCTTGATAAAATTGGCTTTCAAACCACTCAACATAAAATTGAGTGTCTGAGTGAAGAAATGAGTTCTGGAATGCCTAAGGAGACTGCAATTTTGATTTCTTGGTAACCACTGTGGGGAGACAAGTTTGTATTTGTTGTTGATATATACATACATATATATATATATATATATATATAAAGATAGCATAATCACCAGTTTGGGATGAATCTTTCCTATTTCTCAACAATTTATCCTGACTCTGGCACCCTCAACTGTGACCCACTGAGGAGTCTGCCAATCATTTGCAAAGGAAACAAAACAAAACATACAAGGACTACATTCAAACAAGGCATAGAGTTCATACGACAATCTGTAATCCTGTGAGGTATTGTGATAATTATTTAACATATATTACACTTTGCATCTCCACCAAAAAGAGGATGAAGGATGTTCTTATATTTTGGGTATAGACAGCTCCCTCCATATTGCTAGATTTTGAAATTGAGCATTCGGGAAGAGATTTTTAAGGGCACGAATGGCAGCTAGATGCCTTTTAGAGAAGATATATGGTCTTTTGCTTAAGAGTGTGGAATGTCCTACTGTAAACTTGCTATATGGCCTCAGATAAATCTCTTATGATAGGGTCCACAAAGGTACTTAGTTGTTGCAATGCTGAGCATCATGGTATTTAAGTTTTAGGCACCTTAAAAATCATGGGAATGACACTGATCTAGAAAGCAAAGTTAAGCACTTTGACTCCCTCTACAAGGAATGGGAAAAACTAAGTGTCTGAAAATCACTCAAAGCCATGACGCTAGGTAAAGTACCAAAGCTAACTATTGGGAGGTGCTAACCAGAGCAGAGCTGCTAAGAGATAGGCTCTTACATTCAGGCTACAGGCAACTATGTATGGCAGTTAAATAATCCAGTAACAGAAACCCACTGCATGCAGCAGACACCTTATGCACCTCAGTCAATTTTGCTGGGAGGAGGGGTGACTGAACTTCAAAGCAATGGTTATAGCATTGGCTAGGGATGAGGGAGGTCCAGATTCAATTTCTTTTCTCTATTGCAGAGGTTGAGAAAATAGATCCAAGACTCATTTTCCTTCCCCTCTGCTACCGAAGAAGGAAATCACTGGACTGGAAGTTATAAGGTGGATACCTTTTCCTCTGGGTAGGCTTTTGAATGGAACCTAGTCCTATAGGTGGATGCTGAGCATGCCTCACCAATCAGGGCTTATAAGCAGCTAAAAGTCCATCTTCCTCTGGTTCACTTATTGCTCTGGAATGCAGAGAGGAAATAAATACCAGGAGCCTAGAGTGAGTTGGCTGCACCCATGTGCAGGACATAAGCACTTTTAGGGTTTCACAGGAGTTATGTACATTGCAATGGAATCAAAGTCAGCACTTAAGTGCCTATGTCTGGGGTATAGGCAGCTAAGTATCTTCCTGGATCCCGTCATTAGTCTCTTTGTGCCTCAATTCTTCATCTGTTAAATGGAGATTATAGTTCTTTCTCACATCAGATGGTCATTGTGAGGTTAAACACGCTTAAAAGAAAAATCACATGACACAAATATTATGGTAAATGAGTTTGTAAAAAGGTTCTGTGGCCTCCCCCTGACTCAGAGGCGGAGGAGGCTGCTCAGAGACTCTGGGGAGTGGGCCCAGAGTTGGAACACCTGTGGCCCGCCCCTCAGAGGGTGGCGCCTAGAGCCAGAAGGGCTAGGGTGGGGCTCGAGGCCCATCAAAGGCCAGGCTTCCAAGCAGGGTGAGGGACTCTGACCAGGCTCCTGGGTGCCAGGATAGGGGAACCTGCCGCCAACCGGCATGCTGGTGAGAGCTGCCTCCCAGCAGCCCAGACCAGCCTGGGCGGCCACAGCCAAGCCTGCCATTGGGCCAATACCCCGACTTCCCGGATCTACTGGGACCCTCATGCCGGTGGAGGGCCCCCCCGAAGCCCTGCCAGGACCTGTGGGACTGCCCTTGGCTACTAACCCTAGAGTTCCAGAAGAGCACGGTCCTGGAGTCCTGCCTGATGCTCACAGCACTGAGGCCTCCGACCGTCTGCAGCCCACAGTCCTGCCATCGGTGGACTACCTGAATGATGTGGAGATGTCCGACTGGCTGGAGCTACCAAGGGCAACCTACCCAGAGGAGACCCACCAGCTTGGACCGGCAGACCAAGTCAACTGGTACCCAGCACCAATGGAGGTCATGGTAGGAAGTGGCCCGGGGAACACTCCCCCTGAGCCCCACTACCAAGCCTGGATCCCCACTACCAGGCTCAGGGTGAGAGCGATCATTAGGGCCCAGGGCTGGGGTGCAGTAGAGTGGGAGGGCCTGCGTCTCTCTACCCCACCTCCCTGGAGGGGCAGCCCTTCGCCTCTCCCAAGCTGCCCCATTTGGTGGCTAGCTGTTTACCTGCTGCCCTGCCCTGAACCAAGGGCCGGGCCTCCAACTGTTTGCCTGCTGCCCCGCCCTGCACTGAGGGCTGGGCTCCCCAAACAGTTTGCTTACCTGCGGCCCTGCCCTGAACTGAGGGCTGGGCTCCCAAACTGTTTGCTTGCCCCCAGCCGTCCCTTAAAGGGGACGAGGCCCCAGGGTCAGCTGGACACGGAGGGGTGAGCTATGTCGGCTCACGCTGCCTAGAGAGGGCAACTGCCACGGGCAAGGGTCATTACAGAGTTAAAATATCTAAAGGGAAAATTAACAGGATTTATGCACCCAACAGCCATTTGTACCTTTCAAAATCTCCACCTTAAATGCTTCAAACAGAAGAAAATGCTTAAGCCCTCCACATGAGCTTTAGGTTCTCTATAGATATTATCAATAATTCTTGTTTTTAATTTGTCTGAGCTTCCAGTCATCATAATGACAATTAACTAAACATTTTGTATATTATGGTTGGAACAAAATGCCAGAGTTTGGGCCAAATACCCTTCTTGGAGGGGCATGTTCACCTCTTCTCAAATCAAAATGAATTGAGCTTGTAGCATCAAGGGAACAATCGAGCCAGTAATTTCCACCACTGAAATTTTTTGTGCTCATATACAAATAGAACACAGTCACCCAGCTGCACTTGATAAGGTTTTACACTATGACCAATCATATGTCAGATGTACATGTCATTCATGGCTGGTTAAGGGCAGTGGAGATACTTTGGGCTTGTTACTGATGGGGCATTAACATCACCCTTGCTGAGGACAAGCTGCCAAGCATTTAAGCAAGTACTGATTAGACCTTTGCTCCAGCAGCTCTCTTTGGACATGAACAACCTCAATTACTTCTTTGTCTGAAAGCTCCCTCTTTGAGGAAGGTTATTTGGGAAAAGTGTTTTGGCAGTGTTCCACCTACACTTGGAATTCAAAGATTCCCTTGATTGCTATGAGTCTAGTTTCACTCTTGGCTATAGAAGAGAAACCACCTTGATATTGAGGGGTGATAATCTTCTTCTAGTAATGATCAGGGACATAGTATCTATGCTGATTTTTTTAAAATATATTTTTGATACCACTGACATACCAATGTGCCCACATGATCTAGCATAGAATGGATGCTGAATGGGTTCAGTGATTTCTCTTGGTGAAGTTCAGAAAGAACTACTAGCCAGCCTCTTGTCCTCCCCTGAGCATTCTCTTGGGGGGCCCCCTACTCCTGTTCAAGACAAATTAAAAAAAAATCACTAGTGAGGTTGTAAGAATGTTGAGCTGCTATGGACATAGAACCCTGAAACACTGAGTGTGTACATCAGAGTTCTGGTGATTATACTTTAGGTCTCAGTTACTTGAGACTTAACACTCCAGTGTTACAATTCAGGTTACATGAACACTAGTACTTGTCAGGGGGTGTGAAAAAAATATACCCCAGACCAACATAAGTTTCACGGACATACTGCTGATCACACAGGCACTTTTGTCAACAGGAAGCGCTGTCCCACCAACATAGCTACCACTATTCATAGGTGGGTAGTTTAATTATACTGATAGGAGCATGTTCACCAGCACAGAGCAGTTACATCTTAGACCTTTCAGCAGCACAGTGGCACAGTTCCTCACGTTGAACTCTACCAGTGGCATCTGGACATTTTCACTGGCCCTGAATGAATGAATTCCAAATCCAGAGCATTTACAAGCTATTTATTCCGTTTCACTTTAGTCTAAACTTTGATATTTTCTCATTTCTTATTTTCCAGTGAGAAGAATGGCAGCACGTATGATGAAATTCCCTAGGAATCATTCCCATGCAACACAATAGGTGTGGGCTCTGAATAAGAATTCAGACTGATAGCACTGGAGATTGAAGCCCTTTGTTTAAGCACAAAACAACAATACAAGCCTTAGCACTGCACGTTTCATGTTACCAGCCTAGTGTGCACCCTGTTTATGAAGGATGTCTGCAATGAGTGAGTTCAGGTACCATAACTGTCTAATACTTGGACTTTCATTAGACACTTCAGAGAGTACCAGTTTGTGGTATGGATTCCTTTGATATGAGCTACTGTTCATAAGAACTTGAAGTGAAATCAGCTTATTTATGATACATCTACAAAGCAGCATTATTTCAAAATAAACCATTCCAGAAGAGAACTTCCAGAACAGATTATTTCAAAACAGCGCATCCACCCACAAAATGCTTATCAGAATAGCACTCAGCTATTTCAAAATAGAGCGTGTCCAGACACAACAGAACCTATTTCAGATTAGAGCCCTTGGACATACTATAGTTTATTTCAAAATTACCCCTATTCCCTGTCTACACAGCTCCTATTCCAAAATGTCTGTTTTGGAATAGGTATTACTCCTCAAAGAATGACATTTACCAAATTCAAAATAAGCCATCCTCTATTTTGAAATAATTTCTAAATAGCAGCTGCATTGTGTAGATGCTCACAAAGTTATTTCGGAATAGTGGCCGTTATTCTGAAATAATTTTACTGTGTAGGCACACTGGCCATTTCCACGCTTGCCACTTGTTCCGGAATATGATCCTCCAGAAGACATCTTCTGGAGGATCATCATCTGGAAGACCATGTCTACACGCTAAACGGGCTCCTGAAAGAGCCACCCCTTCTTCCAGGAGACCGTGTCTACACATGCACTACCCTTCTTCTGGAAGAACAGGGCAGGAAATAGCATGGACAGGGTCGCACATCTGGAGAGCCCTTCCGGGGCTGCTGTCCACATGGTCCTTTAAAGGGCCCCACTCAAACAGCCCCTCCCTGCACAAGCTGCCAAGGCCTGCTGAGCTGCTTGCAGCAAGGCAGATCCAGGTCCCTGTCCTCTGTGGCTCGACTAGCAGGCATGAACCCCCAGCAGCTGCTGGCCAGCAGGCTTACTCTGACCTGCAGGCTGGCTGTCCTCCTGGCCATTCTTCTCACCTTCTGTGGTGACAGAGACCCAGGCCCATGGGTCCCGACCCCACACCACCCCTGCCAAGTCCTCCTGGGCTGTCCAACATGTGGACCCATGCCACGAGCATAGACTGGTGGGACAGGGTCATCATGGAGGAATGGGATAACAACCACTGGCTGCAGAATCTCCAGATGAAGGAAGAGACCTTCCTGGAGATCTGCAGCTGGCTTGCCCCTATGCGCCAATGCCAGGACACCTGGATGAGGCTAGTCCTCTCCATGGAGAGGTGCATGGCCATAGCAGTATGGAAATTGTCCACCCTAGAGAACTACCAGTCTATTGGGCAGCCATTCAGGATGGGCACATCCACCATCAGGGCCAATGTACTAGGGGTAATCCTTGCCCCAGGCCCCAACCCAGCCAGAGTGAGGGACGGGGCTGGTAGGCTCAGGGGACCCCTGGGGGCAGGGGTGGGGAAGGGAAACATAATGAGGGTTGGGCAGGCTTAGCCCAGGGGACACCACATGCTTGCTGCTGGAGGGGTTCCCCAGTGGGCAGGGAGCCAGTAGAGAGGGAGGGGAAGATGGGGAAGGGGGCAGGGACACCCCTATGCACATCCACGAGTGTGTCTGCTCCCGTTCCCCTGCAGGTCATGAGGGCCATCAGTCAGGTGCTGGTGCTGTGGCTGGTGTGCATTGGGGACCTGGATGCACTCACTGAGGGCTTCACAGAGCTTGGTTCACTCAGTGCTTCAGGGCCATCGACGGGATGCATATCCCCATCAGGGCCCCGGACCACAACGGTGGTCGATATGTCAACTGCGAGGGCTACAAGTCAGTCATGCGTCAGGAGGTGGTGGATGCCCACAGGAGGTACAAAGAAATTTACATTGGCTGGCCGGGCAGGGCACATGATGTGCGCATCCTGAGGAACTCCATCCTGTTTTGCATGGAGGCTGGAACATTTGTGCCCCGGCAGGAGCGCATTGTCAGTGAGGTCGCCATGCCCCTCTTCCCAGTGGGTGACCTGACCTACTTCCTTCAGCCCTGGTTGATGCGCCCATGCATGGGCCACCTCACATCCTTCCAGGAGCTGTTTAACACCCAGCTCCCGGCTTGACCTGGTACCTGGTCAAGTACACCTTAGGCCGCCTGAGGGTACAGTTCAGATGTCTCCTCATGTGTCTCGATGTGGGGGTGGAGAATGTCCCACAGATTGTGGCTGCCTGCTGCACATTCCACAACCTCATCGAGGCATGTGAGGGGACCCTGCCCAAGGTCTGGATGGCAGAGACAGCCCCCCAGTACCAGCAGCCCACAGTGCCCCCGACAGGTGGCTCAACCATGACAGGGTTGGGATCTATGAGGCACTCTGGGAGACATTCACCTGGGAGTGCTACTAACCCCCCAGCCTCCTCCATATGCACCCCACACGCACCTCCCACACATGCACCCCACTCACCCCAACCCCCTACGCTCCCCAGCAATAACCAGCAACATGGGAAGGGGGAGGGTGCAACCTGAACATATGTATTTAATAAACAACACAGAACGTTGTTGCTGGAGGAGGCTCAGCTATGGGTGGTGGTTGGGTTGGCTGGTCACAGCCATGCCTCCTGAGGGGCTTTTGTCATGCCTGTGGGGTTCTCCACGGGGTAAGGAGCCAGATGTTTCCCGCAGGCATGGGTGCACCCTAAGCCCCACCCAGGGATAAGGCATAGGGGGTTGGGGCCTGGCACTAGGGCCTGGGTGTGTCTGCCCCTGGAGCTTTGCCATGGCATGCACTTACCTGAGGTAGCCTCAGACATGTTGGGTGATGCCCAACCAGAGGGAGCCTGGCTGCTGGTGGTGCAGGGCAGCTCTATGACGAGGGAGCTGTCCAAGGAATCCCCACCGGATGGGACATTGGTGGTGGCGGGGCCCTCCTCCCACTCCGGTGTGGCAGGGGGCTCGGATGTGGCCATCTCCACTGTGATCTAGGGTGGTGAGGCATTGTCAGCTGCCAGGAGGTCCCTGCAGCTCCTTGTAGAAGGGGCAGCTGGCTGGGGCACATCTGGATCTGTGGGCACTGTCCTGGGCCCATGTGTGCCCCTGCCACAGTGCCTTCATTTTGCATTGCACTTCCTCTGGGGTCCTGCAGGGGTGGCCATGGGCAGCCAGGCCCTGTGTGAGCTGGGCAAAGGCAGGAGTGTTCCTCTGGTGCCTGCTGGTGTCACAGAGGACCTCCTTATCACAGCAGAGCCCCAGGAGGTCCTGGAGCTTTGGCTCAGTCCACGAGGGGGCCCTCCATTTAGGAGCCTGGTTGGGGTCCTGGCTGTCCTCGTCCAGGTTCCCAGGGCTCCTCTGGGTAATGTGGAGTGCTGGCTGCTGGCCATCTCTGCTGTTCCGAGCCTGTTGGTGCTGCTCGGCCTTGCTGGAGTGTAGCTGCACATGCTGCCTGTCTCACCCTCTCAGCTACCTGCCACAGGGTCTCCGAGTCCTTGCAGCTTTAAAAGCTGCAGTACCCGAAGACCATAGAGCCCCATTGGGGCTGCTTAGAGCATCTCTGCTCTCTGCCCTGGTGAGGCAGGCTGCCACCTTGGTGGACCACTTCTTGCAGAGAATCTTCCAGAAGAAGGCACTCTTCCTGGTTCTGCAGCAGAGTATGGAACCTGGAAGATGAAGTGCTTTCTTCCAGATTCCATCCGGCAGAGTGCCTTACACGCACAGGTGCTCCACGGGTCTTTTGGAAGAAAGCACCTGTCTTTCGGAAGATCCTGCGTGTGTAGAAGCAGCCACTAAGAAAGGCCTTCAACTAGTATTATCCTAGCTCAGATGTGAACCAATAACGGAGGAGAGAGGCTCTGAAATGGTTGAAAACTCAGGTATTTCTAAGAATAAATACTCTGTGAACTAGTGTGAAGAGGGCAGAAAAGTTCTGTAAACTAGTTGTGGGCTAAAAAGTGCTTTGCGTGGATACTTATTACTTTTATGGAGGAACATCAATGGAGATAAATCTCTTGGAAAAGTACTGATATACAAAGAAAAAAATTACTCAGTGTGATCTTAAATGGCCTTTAAAAATCACAGACACAAGGCTCTATCTTTAAATCAGAAGTATATTCCCCTAGCATTGCGTGTCTAGAGCACTGTCTGGAAACCACAGTCTGTGCTCCCACTCATGCTAATGGAAGTTTTGTGGTTCAGAAATAGGGTCAGACCTTATGTAAAAAACCCTGAAGATTCCAATATAAAAAATTTATAAGCAGATACTCAAGCAAGAAAAGAACTGATGTAATTAAGAAAATTAAAGCCAAAAACCTAATATTAGAAACAAGGAAGGTTTTTAATATTTTGACTACAAACTTATTATTATTTACTTATTCACCAAGTCCTTGCTTAATAGAAACAAATCTGCATCTTGTGTCTGATGTCATTTAACTTAATAGTCAGGAATACTATCTGTACTGTATATTTTCTGACACTAAATAGCATGTCACAAGGTCAAATATAATCTAAATTAAACCAGCCTTACTTATATAAATTGCATTCTTATAATGGCTAGCCTTATTTACAACAATTTTAAACACTTTGTCTTCACTCGTATTTATGACAACTTTTTGGTTACGTAACTATTTCCTTAATATTGTCTTTGATCCAACAACCACTGTCATAATTGGAAAAAGCCTTCCATTTACTTCAGTAGGCTTTCGATAAGACTTTCTGTACAAACTGCCTTGTAAATTGTATGCTAGTTCATGAATATTGCTCATACTGTGCTTTGCAAACAAGTAGATTGAATCTTTCAATCTCAACTGTATCTACCAGAACAGAGGAATTATAGTAGAATCCTGACAGTTGTCTTCCTGTTGCTTTTAGTAGGAATGGAAGACTGAAAGCCAATATCTTGCAGTGACATCTAAGTAAGTAGCTTCTGTGACCACTGCAGGATCAGAGCTCTAGTGTGGTATTTGCCTTCAATACAGTAGGCTTCATAAAACCATCAATAATAGAATAAAATGGAACTGCAATACTTTAAAAAGAAAATTCCTTCCTGACTCTAGCTAGAAATCCATTTATGACCTGATCTTATGAAGATCTGAAGCTCTTTTAATTTCATCCTAACTTTTGTATGACTGTAGATATTATTGAGTCTAGTTTTTAATATCTAAACATTCCAGAATACAGTTAATTATTTACTAATTAATACTTGAGAGATTTCTTAAGTGGCACAGATGCCTGGAAGACAGCAATCTCCAAAGGGAATGGAATCAGTCTAAAATAATCCTAGGCAAATCTATTGGCCTTTTCGTGTACTAAGAATTATCAATGTACTGCTTTGAAAATTGTGAAACAAAATGATTTCTGTCTTCCAGAGGCAATATTCGTCTTTATTCCTTGAATATCAGAATATCTGATTTGTGAAAACAGGGCAAGGAGACTGATGTTCATGGTTAACCCAATCTTTCTATGAATAAGGAAGTTTTATGTTTTTATTCTGCCCTGCCCCTCCCCCCACGACCCAGGAAACAGGGAAAAAGACATAGCTTGTCATGGCAAACACCATAAGAGTCATTGAGGCTATGTCTACACTAGAGGGTTTTGTTGACAAAACCTGGTGAGCATCCAGATTCCCAAGGCATTCTGTCAACAGTAAATTTACAGAATGCACCACTTTTATTGACAGTCTTATCCCATTCCCCACGAGGCATAACACCTCTGTTAACAGAGATCTGTCAAGAGAAAGGCAGTCTGGATGTTCTGGGGGCTCCTCTGTCAACAGACAGGGCTTCCAGGACACTGGGCAGCCCTGTGTACTGTGTTTCTGATTGGCCCTTTTGTCAAGAAAGTGGCCAGGCAGTTCAGCTGCTCTCTGTCAACAGAGTGGATCGCTTTTGTGATCTACTTGGCAATTTGGCCACAATCTGTTGACAAGTTTTGTCAGAAAATAACTTCCGACAAAAACTTACGTTAAAAAAAAGTCACTGTAATCTCAGCATAGCCTAATAGAAAAAATTGTAAGACAGTTATAGGTCACATTATTTCAAGAATATCATATCAAAAATCTTGTAATAAAATTATTTATTTTATTTAACCTCCTCAAACATTTCATCCACTTTCCCAAATTACATTGTACTTACACACCTAGGACCTGGCCCAACTCCCATTTAGGTCTTCTGCCTTCTCATTGGGCTTGTCTACGCTTGCCCCCAACTTCAAAGGGGGCATGGTAGTCAGGGTGATGGGTGATTACTAATGAAGTGCTGCGGTGAACATGTAGCACTTTTGTAGGCTAATTCTTCCCCACAGCAACTTCATAGTGCTGGCATGCCTGTAGCTGAGGGCACTTTGAAGAGCCCATGCTACTTCGAAATTTTGGGGAGTAAAGGAACTTTGAAGTGCCTGAGGCTACACACATGCCGGCACTTCGAAGTTTGACACTTCAAAGTTGTTGCGGGGGAGAATTAGCATAATGAAGTGCTGTATATTCACCTCAGCACTTCATTAGTGATTTCACATCACCCTAATTACCATGTCCCCCTCAAAGCTGGGGGGCAAGTGTAGACCCAGCCCTTAAGAGCAGATTACAGTGGCACTGTAGAAAGACACATTTGTGAAAATTCATGGCATTTTCATATTTGGTGAACTGGTTGGCATGACAAATCCTAAAACACAATTTACCGTTTTGTCATCACAGCCATAGTTAAGATAAACAGCCTAATCGCGAGGGATATAATTGGGGAACTATTACATATTTTTTATATTCTCATCTTAGTATAGGTTGATCCTGTCTGATATGGAACTCTCTCTTCTAGCAATATCTGTAATCTGGAACGATTTTTGTTAGATGGATGACCACTTCTCATGGGTGTGGCCATGTTTCCTGCAGTCCTATAAAGTTTGTTTACAGCCACCAGTCCTGGCTTTCAGTGTTCTGTGCTGTTACTCAGCTCTAAATTACCACTTACTATCTTCTAAGAGCCCACCCAGCATTGAACATGTTGGTAGTGTGCTTGCTAGACAATATTGACCTTCTATGGTCTGGGAAATTCTCTTGGCCAGCACCGGTCTGGTCCCAAGGGTGCTGGATAAGAGACGTTTAACCTGTGTTAAGAATGTATGTTAAGACAAATTAAAGTCTCAATCCTGTAGTTCATAACGTGTGGGAAGACTGCTGAACTCAGGGTGGTTCTTACTGAAGTCAACACAACTCCTTCAGAGTGCAACAGGCCATTCATGTACTGTCTGTTTTATGAGCAAGGATCAAGTTTACATGAGTCCAGTTTATGTTCAACTCTAGGTGAAGCACTTATGATTCAAGAACTATTTTTTCCAATACCATAATATTAACTATTAGCATAGCACCTGCCACCCTTGTCATGGATCAGTATTCCTTTGGCCTAGGTACCATATAAACAGAAAAAAATGGACCCTTCCCCCAGAAGCTTATAATCTAAATATAAAACAACGGTCTATAGGTTCTACATTCTCATCTTGACAGATGGTGCACAACGATAGTCCTAACCCCACTCCAGGCCCTGCCCCTACTCCACTCTCTTCCCACAACTCCACCCCTGCCTGCCCTATTCTCTGCCTCCTCCCCACTCAGAACTAAAACATGACCAATTGTGATACTCTGGAAGTACTGGGAAAAAAAAGGGGGGAGATGGCAAGCATGGGGCTGCTGGCATGCTACAGATGTAGGGAAGAGAAGTAGAAGGGGAAACTTGGTGCCGGTGCATGTTCCTCACCCACTAATATTTTCCCTGTGGGTAATCCACTTCTGGAACATTGATGGAGATGGCAACAGGTCACCATTATAGAGCATTATAGAGAGATAGAGAAAGGAGAATAGAGGGACACAATAGCCGTGTCTACACGTGCACACTACTTCGAAGTAGCAGCACTAACTTCGAAATAGCGCCCGTCACGGCTACATGTGTTGGGCGCTATGTCGATGTTAACATCGACGTTAGGCGGCGAGACGTCGAAGCCGCTAACCCCATGAGGGGATGGGAATAGCGCCCTACTTCGAAGTTGAACGTCGAAATAGGGCACGTGTAGACGATCTGCGTCCCGCAACATCGAAATAGCAGGGTCCGCCATGGCAGCCATCAGCTGAGGGGTTGAGAGACGCTCTCTCTCCAGCCCCTGCAGGGCTCTACGGTCACCGTATGCAGCAGCCCTTAGCCCAGGGCTTCTGGCTGCTGCTGCGGCAGCTGGGGATCCATGCTGCATGCACAGGGTCTGCAACCAGTTGTCGACTCTGTGGATCTTGTGTTGTTTAGTGCAAGTGTGTCTGGGAGGGGCCCTTTAAGGGAGCGGCTTGCTGTTGAGTCCGCCCTGTGACCCTGTCTGCAGCTTTGCCTGGCACCCTTATTTCGATGTGTGCTACTTTGGAGTGTAGACGTTCCCTCGCAGCGCCTATTTCGATGTGGTGCTGCCCAACGTCGATGTTGAACGTCGACGTTGCCAGCCCTGGAGGACGTGTAGACGTTATTCATAAGCTACTTCGATGTAGGCTTCACGTGTAGACGTAGCTAATGAGACAACACAGGTCAGCATTACACACTGTCTGTTGGTAACACTACCTAGTTGTATTTTATAGTGACAACACTAAAATTTATAGTTCTAATCCAAAGCAGAATTAGAAAATAAGATTAATCTGAAACTTGGTGGACTACTTTTGTGCTAAAACCACTTCAGAAAATTTGGAAGTCCTTGATTCTTTAGCACTTCATTTTTCAAAATTACTTTTTATTAACCCTGTGAAGAAGTAAAACACAAAGTTCCCAGATCACTCTCTTCACAGATGTTGATTAACAATGGCAGACATGTGCCTTTCACAGTTCCAAAAGACTGAATTTAGATGCTGTCAATTACTACACAAAACAAAAGAAAGTCTGAAAGAGGAGAAAGCAAATGTTTTTGTTTGGACTGAGCCATATTTGAAAAAGAGGTTCTGTGTTCAGATTAGCAGGGCCAAAGTTTAGGAAAAATTCTCAAGAACTGTTTAACTCTCCCTTATGCCAAAGGGTCCTGATTTTGTCGAACTATAGCATATCCTCCCCTTATCCATCTCTTTTCCAAGCTGACCAGTTCTACTCTTTTTAATTCCTCTTCTGCCCTAAGCGGGTGTGTACACCTAATCATGTTTGCTGCCCTTTTCTGTAGCTTTTCTTAATTTCATAGGTGGGATCTTTTTCTTCTATATGCATTACATTACATTTATCAACACTGAATTTCATTAGCCATAACGTTACCCAAACTCTTCAAAGTCAGTTTTAGACTTCAGTAATATTGCACAGGGCTGTCCTTAGGATTTATGGAGTCCTACATGGTATTATTAAACTGGTGCACCTATGTCCTACATGTTCTTAGCAATACAAACATAAGCTTACATTCTGAGAGAGGTAGGGACAAGGAGGAAAAGATACCAAGCCTCACAGCTGCGGAGCCACACTTCCCTGATGCAGTATGTGCCATGTGAATATGGCCCTTACATAAGGAGATAGCAGCAGGCGCTGGGTGTGTGGCAAGGCTGGAATAACTTTTTTTGGGCCTCTCCAGGAGCAATGGAGCACAGGATGGGGAGAGTGCAGAATCAGTCCTTGGAGTCAGGGGCTGGCTAAAGTCAATGGGGCATGGTGCACGCACTGCCCCACATCCATCACCTCCTGGAACGGCTATGGCAGATGCCCCCTGCATACAAAAACTGAACACCATCTCTCTTGGCATTCCCTGCCCTCAGCCCCATCATAATCACCCTGTAGCCCTCACAGATCTCCCCAATATGCAAAGATTTCTCCTACCCTCACTGTCCAGTACCTGCTCCCACAGCCCCACCACCACAACTACACTGTGCCTCACACAGACCAGCCCCCATTGACCAGAACCCCAAAAGAGAAACTCCCCCCACTGCCCACCCCCTCATATCCCAGCCTTCCCCCACAGACCCATTTCTCCATGCCTTGCTTCCAGGCTCTGCTGAATCTTCCCTCCCAGCACAGTGTTAGGGGGAAGGACAGTCAAAGCTTGTGAGCAGAGAGGACTCATTCCCTGGGCTCCCACTCAGCCCTACCCACTTAGTGCTGGTGGTGCCCATGGTGAAAATGATGTATTTCCTTGTGTGGGCAGGGGAGCGTGGAAGCAGCCTCCAACTTCACTAGCCTGCCATTTCTGCGGGGTGACAGGGAGAAGCGTGCCCTGCCCATGGTGAGCCTGAAGCAGATGGTCACTGGCCTGGAAGAGCAGCAGCTAATGGCTCCTCTGTCCCCTAGCTCTGCCAGTGACTGCTTGCCAGCAATGGCAGGTGGGGGGAGCAGAAAGGAGCCCACAGCTGGCCAAAAATACCAAGCAATGGGTGAGGGAGAAGTGTTTGGGGGTGGGGAGGAGCTGGAGGTGGGGGTCGGGGTAGACAGGAGCCCTGGCTGGCCAGCTGAGAAGAATGAGTAGCCAGGCGGTAAAGAGGAGCCAGCTGCTCAGACAGGGTCAGTTTTGAGCATGGGCCCAGTGCAAGTGCAAACCTCAGTCTGGTATGAGGAAACCAACCCACCCGTCTGTCCCAGCGGTGACCCACATTTTCCAGTGCCCTCTATGGCCAAATATGCTTGAGGACTGCCCTAATTTTGCATCATCTGTGAATTTTGCCAAATTGCTCTTTATCCCTTTTTCCAGACCTTTTATCAATATGTTTAGCAGCATTAAAACCAGTACATATCCGTAGGGTATCTTAATCTTTCCATCGTCAACAGTATTTATTCTCACCTTTCCTATCTTTTCATCATTTACTGATCCATTAAAGCACCTTCGCTCTTCAGCAAACTAGGCAGTAGTGGAGTAAGAGACTTTTGTGAAGGACCTTGTCAAAGGATTTCTTACAGTCCAAGTACATTATATCTACTGGATCACCCCTGTCCAAAAGCTTGTTGCCACAAAGAATTCTAATAGATTGCTAAGACATGATTTGCTTCACAAAAACCATATTGATTCTTCCAGTACAGTGCTTCTGATAGTTTTGTTATTTATTAGTATTTCAACCAATTTGCAAGGTATTAAAGTTAGGCTTATCAACCTGTAATTGCCAAGGTCACCTCTGAAGCCATTTAAAATGGCATTATATTAGCTACCCTCCACTCATATGATATCAAGCCTGATTTAAATAATAGGTTATATACCACACTTAGTAGTTCTGCAATTTCATAGTAGAGTTCCTTCAACTCTTGGGTGAATACCGTTTTGTCCTGGTGACATATCACTGTTTAATTTATCAGTTTGTTCCAAACCTCTTGCTCTTGGGAATCAGTGTTTTTCCCTGAAATGGCATTTCACTCCCTAGACTTTCCTGAGCTTCATCTTCTCCCTGTTGCTCATTATAGGGAAATTACCTGTTCTCACCCAGGTGTCTCCTTATTAATCAAGTTTCGCTGGCCCCAGGCCTCCAGCTCTTGAGGGGAAAGCCACTCTGCTACAAACCTCATTCCAATCTCACTGAAATCATTGGATAGGACTCTAAATTTTCTCCTGTTAGTATTGGTTAAGTCTTCATATTGGGAGATGGGTGAGGGAGAAATTCAGTAAAGGGAAAACAGCAAATACGGGAGGCTTACACAAGTCAGCATAAAATTATTGAAAGTCTATGGCTTTTTTAACTAAACAGTCAAAGGTACTGAATACAAATCTCAAGATTCCCTTTATCTGGGCTCATTCTCCAAGTCTGAGATTCTTTTACTTGATTTCTGGATGTAATGAATGACTCCAGGACATTTCATATGACTGATCTTAGTTACCTGTTTTAGAATATCAGATCTGTATTCATGATGATTTTACTTATTAGTGAATACAGCTTCTCTGTTAAACTTATCATCTCTCACACTTACTGTGAAGTACTTCTATTAATTTTGCTTTTTGTTGAGCCAAATAATTTGGCTTTAGGATTTCTGCTGACTCTCCTCCTACCCCCATGACATAACTTAAAAGATTTTTTTTCATATAGTTAACAGTGCTGTCTGTAGTAGATTAAAATTAAGTTCTTAATAGATGCATTTTAGGCATGGTCATTTCACCCTCTGAAATTCTACTAATGATAACTTTCTTCTGTAGTAATTGCCCAGGAAAGTATTAAATATTTCTCTGTCATACAGGATAACTATCTACTTCGGAAGAGATTCCCTAAGTACCTTAATTCTACAAAAATAAGTGCAGATGCAGATTTCTATGTCCATGGTGAATCCCACAGAAGTCTCTTTGTTCAGCTTTTCTCCTGTCACTCTTGCATCTTCCTTTGATCCTCCTTTGCTTAGTTCTCTCCTTAAGAACATAAGAACGGCCATACCGGGTCAGACCAAAGGTCCATCTAGCCCAGTATCCTGTCTGTCAACAGTAGCCAATGTCAGGTGCCCCAGAGAAGGTGAACTGAAGACAACGATCAAGCGATTTTTCTCCTGCCATCCATCTCCCGCCTTCGATAAAAGGCTAAGTACCATACCTTACCCCTTGCTAATACCCATCTATGGGTCTAACCTCCAAACATTTATCGAGCTCTTTTTTAAACTCTGTCAAGGAGTTCCACAGGTTGACTGTGCACTGTGTGAGGAAAAACTTTCTTTTATTAGTTTTGAACCTGCTACCCATTAATTTTATTTGGTGTCCTCTGGTTCTTATATTATGGGAACAAGTAAACAACTTTGCTGTATTCACTTTCTCCACACCATTCATGATTTTATATACCTCTATCATATCACCCCTCAGTCTCCTCTTTTCTAGACTAAAAGATCGCAGTATCTCTAGCCTCTCCTCATATGGGACCCGTTCCAAACCCTTAATCATTTTAGTTGCCCTTTTCTGAACCTTTTCTAATGCCACATATGCACCTTCTAGCCTCCCACACAGTTGCAGTCTTAGTTTTCCTCACTAGCCAATCACCAGTCCCAGTTTCCCTCCCACTTCAGGTTCTTTAGCCCAATCTACTTCTTTTGTAGTGACCCCATCAAGGCTCTGCACTTCTTCCCTCAGTATTAGTCAGCCTCCATGCAATCTGAGTTCCATCAGGCAGCTTTGAGAACACCAGGCAGTGATTATCTCTGCTCTCAGTTCTGGTGCCTGGCACCACAGCAGCCAAGGGTAGCAATAACAGGGAAAGTCCTGCTCAGTCTTTGCATCCATGGGCTGGAGCATGCAGGTGGATTTCTCAGCAAATTTAGCTGCTAAATTCCAGAAGTCTCTGAAGAACATGTGTGAACTGCAACTTTTCAAATGCTCATAACTTGGCCAGATTTGGTCAGCTTTTTGCACAAGAGCAAGACTCTCATCCCTGACATTGAGTTGACCTGGCCTGCCAGTTTTCGAGCCTATGCTCTAGGGTCAGGAGGTGGCAAACCTGCTCAGAGAAGCAGTTGTAAGAATTGTTTTAACAGAGGTAACACAGTATTTTCCATAAGCTCATTCTCTGGAAGAGCTGAATTGTTTTTGCTGAATCTTTAGGAAGTGTTTAGCTTCAGCCTAGCACCTGGCGTGCAGATTATCAGCTTGAATGGGCTACAGTGTGATAGCGTTGCAAGCAACTTAAAACAGCCTCTTATAATGGAAAGTATTGGATAACCATAACTAAAGGTGGCACTACCAGCCCCACATATGAGAAGTAGATTCCACTCAACAGTAATCCTCCTATTAGCAACTTCTGGTGAACAGCAAAATTTTGCCAGCAACCAGTTCAATCCTATTAATATAATTGGCAATGGCATGCTACTTATTAGGGACTTGTTTTTTTGCCAAGGCTCCACCAACGGGCAAGTTTGTGAGATAGCAGACAGGAAAGGAAGGGCTGGGATGTGCCTTCCCTGGCTATAGCCCCACAAATGCACCAGAGAGTCATTCAGCATAAGGCAGCACACCTGCCTTTCCACAGGTGTTAAGGAGCTGTGGGTTGAGAGGGGAAGCTGTGGCCAGATCATTAATGAGGATGAGGACTGTATGGTACCTCTTCCTGCAATCTTCAGGCCATAGCCTGCCAGGGATTGCACTCAGGGAAGGAAGCACAGGGATATGATGAGCCCCAGTCTTCTAAAAGCACAGTGAGAAAGATACAGGAAGCACCCACACCCACCAAGCAGTTTTGCAGGCTGGAGGCAGGAAAGGCATGCCAAAAAATGGCACAACCAAGACTAATGAATATCTATATCACACTGCTCTGCCCTCTAACCTGGGATGCCTTTTATGATACTTTGTTGGTGTTGTCCTCTGCCTGGAGTGCCCAGAACCAGACTTAACTGTGTGATGCAGCCACACCTTGATTTTTACTTGCAGGTGACTCCAACATTCTTCTGGTTTTAGAGTCCCCTCCAGAAGTACATGTCCTGTACTGCCCAATCCAGTCCCGGACAATACAAGTTTTATGCATAAATGTTTTTATTTCTCAGTAGAAATAATGTGCATATAACTCATTGCCTCAAATGGACTTTCCCCAAACACTTGCATTTAAATGAACAGGATTAGATGAAACAAATTTATTAACTACAAAGACATAGATTTTTGAAGCTAATAATGAAATATAATAATAAATTTCAACAAGAAAACAAGGTTAAAATGCTACTGGTGTCTAACATAATGATCAGATTCAGCCACCCTGTGTCTACATGTGTCCCTTCCTTTTGAAAGGAGCATGTTAATGATCGTGTTCAAAATATTCTAATGAGGCACTGCAATGAATATGCAGCACCTCATTAGCATAATGACAACTGCGGCGATTCAAAAGTGTGGCTTTTCAAATCGCGTGCCGCCTGTGGAGACAGGACCTTCCAAAAGGCACCCCCCAGTTTTTGAAAGCCCTTCTTCTGATCACTAGATAGGAAGAAGGGCTTTTGAAAACGGGGGGGGGTCCTTTCGGAAGGTCCCGTCTCCACGGGAAGTGCGCAAGTCAAAAAGCTGCACTTTTGAATCGCCACGGTCACCATTTTGCTAATGAGCCGCTGCATATTCATTGCAGCACCTCATTAGCATCTTTCGAACCTGCTCATTAACGTGCCCCTTTCGAAAGGAAGGGATACGTGTAGACCCAGTCCCAAAGTTTCTTACCATATGCTTTCAGCAGTCTTACTGACCAAACCCTCTATCTCAGAACCTCTTCCGCCAAAATCCAATGAAAGCTTTGTTTGCAAACCCAGCTGTCGAGAATTCCATCAGGGATATGTACGTGTGTCCTGGATTATTTTCCATTCCTTTTTGTAGTTGCAGTTCCCCTTTTGAAAAGTCTTTCCAGTTGGGTACCAGGAGACTTAAAGTCTGTGTGGAAGGATGATCCCTGCTACTTTTTTCTTTCAGCAGTTTGAGCTCCCTTTGTCTTTGCTTTCTGCTTGATGACTGTTTACTGCTTAAGTAGAGCACACATTCTGCTTCTTGGGACATACCCCTTTGCAAACTGATGCTTGGTTAGGGTTGTAGTTTGGAACATATATTAATAATATCATATATGTTAATAGCATCCTATGGGGAATAAGTTCAAATCCAATGTTGATAATAGCATATGCATGCTAATATACAGAGAATAACTTCACATTTAATGCTGTCAAACATGTTTTACCAGGTGAACAATTACAAGCAAATTTTGAGTTTTCAAATGGTAGCCCCTCAAGGTACACTTTGTGCAAAGACTATGATAATAGGGTGTAGGGAGTAAACCATGGAGGACATTCTGTCACACTCAGCTCTTTCTTCTTTGCCAGCTTCCTCACAGGCTTGCCTTCCAGTGCTGGCAACTGCTGGATAGATCTTAGCAATTTTTTGCTGGTGACTAGGGAGTTCCCAGTAAGTGGAGTCTACTGTAATGAGATATTTTTGTCTCTATTACACACTTGTCTCCTCATCTTAATATGCTGTTGAGAAAGTGTGTTCTGTCTGAATTTTGAACTCTTACTGTTCACTCATTTAGAGGCTATGGAAACCTCTATTAATCTGATATGTCTACATATTCAAGTATTCAAGTTTTAAAACTGCCATAAACTGTTTGACAAGGGCATTCAAATCTCAGGTACTGCACTAAGTGAGAGAATGACTGGTATCAGGGGTATTAAGTGTTTTTTTAAAAGTCCTTTGCTTTCAACAATGGATAATTATTATACTTCAGTCCCACAACTTTATGTGTCACTTTTCAGATGTTATCCAAATAATTGGGGCCTTAATCAATATCCTTAAAAGCTTTTAGATTGTAAAGAAGAAGTGGATTTAAAGTTATTTGATTTGTAACTTGCTGTCATTTAGTGTTAGCTGCCGCATAATAAAACATATATGGATATGTCTGCTCAGTTTCTTGAAAGCAGGAAGGTTATACTTTGACAGAATCTGGTGGCATATTTTGCAAGTAAAATAAGCTTCCAATTGAATTCAGAAATACATATTTCTGAGATATGCTTATTTTCTTTTTGTGCTATTTAAAGATTATTTGTAATTCTGGAAAAAAACCAGTATTACTTACGTCTTAGGGAGATAGTATGGGCGAGTGTTTAGATACTCAATTAGAATTCAGAACTTGTATAATTATATCTTCATCATCAATAACAGTGGGCTCTGCGCCCATTGGTGTTTGATGCCTCTCTCAATATTTCCTTCCATCTTTCCCTGTCCAGTGCAGAGTGGCTTAGTTTCTGTTGATTAGCTTTGCACCAATCTGCAAATATGTCCAAATAGTTGTAGCTTCCGTTTTATAACCTTCTGCAGCAGGGTCTCTTTCGGTTGTATCTTCCTATATAATTCCTCGCTGGTGACCTTCTGCATCCATTCTATTCTCAGAATCTTTCTATAACAACTCCTTTTGAAAGCCAATATTCTTCTTTTCGAATCTTTTGTTATCACCCATGTCTCACATCTGTACAACATGCTGCTGAATACACGTTTTCAAGATGCTCAGCTTCATTCTTAAGCTAATTGCTTTGCTTTTCCAGATCTTATCCATCACCTTCAAACTCGCTCTTGCTTTCGCTATTCTAGTCACTATTTCCTTCTTACAGTCCAGATCATGCGTTATGTTGCCCCCCAGATATGTGAACTTCTCTACATTTTCTAGTTCAATACCATCATCACTGATCTTCCTTCCTATTTCCTTATCTCCAGATACCATTGTTTTTGTTCTATCAATGTTCAAAATCAGTCCGTACCACCTCCTTTTTTGTCTAACACCTGCACCATTTTTCCTACCTTCTCCTCATCTTCCTCAATGATAACTATATCATCCGTGAAACTCAAATTGTTAATTCTTTTCCCATGCACAGATATCCCTTCTCTCTCTTCCTTGATGTTGTCCATTGCTCTCTCCAGATGTGCGATGAAGATACTTGGTGATATTGGATCTCCTTGTCTCATACCTCTTCTTGTTTTAAACCAACTTCCCAACTCCGCGCATGTTCTCACCGCTGCCTCCACATTGTCATTGATATTCTTCAACAACCGTATCAGTCTGCTATCCACTCCGTATGACTCCAACACCACCCAAGCCACTTTCTGATCTATACTGTCAAATGTCTTTTGAAAATCGATGAAGCAAGTGTATATGTTCTTGTTCTTTCGTCGAGCTTTCTCTATCAGTGTTAGTGCCAATATTGGCTGCATGGTACTTCTACCTTTTCTGAACCCAGCTTGCTCATCTGCTATATGTTCTTCTACCTGTGATCTTAATCTCTCAGTCAGTATCATCATCAGCACTTTACCTAGATCACTTGTTAGGGCAATCGTTCTGTAGTTCTTGCACTCCAAAGAAAATTACAGCTAACACATATGCTATCCATTGGAACATGGAATGTCTGAACACTGTGGGCAACTGGAAAATTAGAGCTGCTTCAGAAGGAGATGGAGAGATACCGCTGTGATATACTTGGACTGGCAGAGACGCATTGGATGGCATCAGGAGAGATAGGCTATAATTATGCAACCGCATTTCTGTAAAGCACTTTGAACTCTACAGATAAAATGACAATACTAGATGGCGTTATTATTTATTAGGGAAATAGTGATTAAAGAGCAGGGCATTCTTCCACAGAAGACAAATTACATTTATTGCTATCTTAATACTCTAATTGACTTTAGTAAAAAGTTTTATGGCATGTTAAAAGAATTCTTGGCAGTGGTAATATTTATTTCTAGTACGGTTGCATCAGGAGGCTTAAATCAGAGCCACTGTAGTGTGAGGTAAGGTGCACGTATAACCAACAGACAATCCCAGTCCCAATATAGTTTGGGGCATCCAAAGTATTCAGCATTAGGATAGTTCTTCCCTCTGCCGGTAAGGAAGATTCTATTGAGCTCAGTGGGTGCAGAACTAGGCCAACACTGAGTACTTCTGAAAATCTGATCCTGTAAAAAAAAAAAAAAAAAAACATTGACAGAAATAAAGCTCATACACCTCTAGAGAGTTTCAGAAAGTATATTATGGGTATAATGTGTATGTGTGTGCACGCATGTGTGAAGGAAGAGGCTGAAAGAATGGAAAATGAATACACTAAAACAGACATCACATTTCATGCTTAACACTGCAGCTTTTATAGTCAAACTTATTTTAGGCATATATAAAAGTTTAGAAACTCGTTAGCATGGTAAGAGGAACATTTTGCTTTCAGCTCTTACCAGGGTCCTGAAGAAATTGTTGCTACAGCCTTTAAGCACTTGACTTAGTGTATGATCTTGTAAATCCTGCCTTACTTTATTTGCTTCTAAGAGGAGACCCACTGAAGTAACTGAGACAGTAGTGTTAATAATGGTTCATAGGTTCAAGTCATCATGTTGTAATCTGCACAACATTCTTCACTACCCAGATATTTGGATGAGACTGGAGACACATTAATCCTTTAATGGATATGAAATGTCTTTCTCCTGGTGTAGGGTTATTCATCTGGCTAACGTAAGTGCTACATAGAATTATATTCTCTGTTCAGAAGAGTTGTTTACAGTAGGTGGGCTGTTCTCAGTTACAAAGCCAGATCATCTAGTAGCTAATATCCACCCACTCACCCTCCCAGAATTACTGCCCAGCAACTGCACCTCCAGTCTAAACACTGCTGAGGCTATGGGAACCTCCATTAATCTAATATTTTTAAGCATTTAAGCATGCAAAGCTTAAGGCTGTCATAAAGTGTTTGAGAAAGGCAATTGTTCTGTTCTCCCATCCTTCCAGAATGGCTGCCCAGGAACTGCACCTTCATTGTAAACACCGCCAAAATATCCTCTATAGAGTGATAGAACTTATTTTGTTTTTACACAGGGATTTTCATTGTGACTGGTCATTCAATATTTTAGATGTAACTTTCACACCATTTATACTATTCAGCATTTCAGCTACATTCAATATAAGAGGGCTGTGTCTACACGGGCACAAATCTTCGAAATAGCCATATTTCAAAGATTACTAATGAGGCACTGAACTGAATATTCAGCGCCTCATTAGCATTAGGATGCTTCTGGCCGCGGCTCTTCAAAAGCTCCACTTTCGAAAGCGCGGCTTGGCATGGCTACATGGGGGTCCTTTTCGAAAGGACACACCCCTTTCAAAATTGCCTATTCCGATCAGTGATCAGGATAAGGAGATTTCAAAAGGTGTGGGGTCCTTTCAAAAAGGATCCCCGTGTAGCCACACCGAGCTGCGCGCTTTCAAAAGCGGGGCTTTCGAAATGCCACGGCTGGAAGCGTCCTAATGCTAATGAGGCGCTGAATATTCAATTCAGCGTCTCATTAGTAATCTTCGAAATGGCCATTAGCATGGCTATTTCGAAGATTTGTGCCCGTGTAGGCACACCTGAGCTGTGGAAGAGCTAGGTATTATTAATTAATTGTTATTATAGATAACTTCTTCAATATAATATAGATTAAAGAAAAATAGTTATATTAAACCAAAATATTATATTAAAATATTTATATAAATTATTATAACACTACCATTGTTTTGTCCTGTGTTTGTACAACATGTAGCAGAGGGAATTCTGGCTTGGGACTTGTAAGTGCTACAGTAAGACAAATAGTAAACACAATAAGAAGTAGGTTTTCAGTTGTGGGAACTTGCTAGCATGACAATTTCCAGTGAATGACTTACTGATTAACGTATAGTAAATCAGTACCACTTACACAAGTGCATAAAGAAATACAAAGTATTTCATTCAAATAAAGAAGTGATGCAATGGTTTGAAATGAGATGCATTACTCTATTTTCCTTAGGCTATGTCTACCATAGAGTGATCTGTCGATAGAAATCTGACAAAACTTCTGTCGACAGATTGCAACCAGACTGCAAAGTGGATCAAAAGAGCGATTTGCTCTGTTGACTGTGAGTGGACGGCCTGTCCAGCTGCTCTCTCGATGAAATAGCCAATCAGAAGCACAGAAGACAGTGCTACCCGGTGTCCTGGAAGCCCTCTCTGTTGACAGAAGACCACCCCTTGGAGCGTCCAAACTGGCTTTCTGTCCACAGATTTCTGTCAATAGAGGTGATCTGTCTCATGCGGGAGTGGCAGAACACTGTCAACAAAAGTGCTGCGTTCAGTCAATTCGCTTTTGATGGAGTGCAGTGGGAATGTGGATGCTCTCAAGCTTTTATCAACAAAATGCCATTTTTGTTGACAAAACTCTCTAGTGTAGACATAGCCTTATAGATCCCCCAAATGAACAATTTGTAGTACAGTTGTAAATTGGGTCCTAGTCATGGAGCCTGCCCACTAGACTAAGCACTATGAAAACACAGAACACAGACAGGCCCTTGATCCAAGTAGGTAGTCCGTCATGTCCTAGAGCTTGCACAGGCTCATCGGTTGTGGACTCGCATGTGGCTGAGGAGTCCAAGCTTTGAACGGCATGGGCGTTCACAGTGGGGGCAAGGGAATTGTTCTGGCTCTGTTGGTGTGGCTGCCGCTGTTTCTTTCTTCCTCTCACAAGCATCAATGAGGTGTACGCGTCGCTGCTCTTCAAAGTTGTCATACGCGTGTCATACGAGAGCACGCCAGCCTGTTTACTCTTTTGCATGCTGCTCTAGCTGATCTGGTTTTAAACCAGCATGAGCAATGTTGGCCTTCATGCAGTCTTTATACCTCTTGCGAGGCCTACCTTGATTCCTTTTACCCTGGGAGAGTTCACCATTGAGGAGCTGCTTAGGGAATCTTGACTCGTCCATTCGTACGACGTGCCCTGTCCAGCAAAGCTGGGCTTTCAGAATCATGGCTTTGATGCTCATGGTTCCTGCTCTGTCCAGGACTTCCAGTTTTGTAACTCTGTCCTGCCATCAAATGTGCAGTACTGACCTCAGGCTGCATGTATGGAAGCACTCCAGCAGTTTTCTATGTTTTCTGTACAAGGTCCAGGTTTCACAGCCATACAGGAGACTGGTCAGCACTGCAGCCTTGTACACTTTCAGTTTAGTGGACTGTCAAATATTGCGCCGATTCAACACTCTCACTGTCAGACGTCCTAGGGCCCGGCTGGCCTGGCAGATTCTGGCATTGATTTCTTTGTCAAGGGAGCCATCATTGGCTATCACACTGCCAAGGTACTTGAACTCCTCTGCTGTTTCTAACTCTGTTCCTTCAATAAAGATTGAAGTGGGGAGAGCAACAGATCCTGGAGCAGGTTGAAACAGTGCCTTGGTCTGTCCTAGGCTGATGGTCAAACCAAGGAGGAGAGTGGCATCAGTAAACTTGTTGATGATGAGCAGGAGATCAGATTCCTTGTACGCCATAAGTGCACAGTCGTCAGCAAGAAGGGCTTCAAGGATGAGCCTCTCAAGCATCTTCTTTTTAGCATTCAGATGACGCAGGTCGAAAAGTGACCCATCAAGTCTGTATTTTATGTAGACTCCATGGTCCAGGTCCCTAACTGCGTGGCTGACGACACAAGTGAAAAAGAGGTTGAATAACACTGGGGCCAGCATACACCCTTGCTTCACACCATTGGATATCTCAAATGGCTCTGAGGACTCACCATTTGAAAGAAAAAAGCCAGTCATGTCATCGTGGAATAGGCTTATGAGGTTAATGAATCTTCTCAGGCAGCCAAGTTTTAACAGGATAATCCACAGGGCTTCTCTGTTGCCAGTGTCAAATGCCTTGGTCAGGTCTATACGGACAGCGTACAGATCCAAGTTCTGCTCTATGCACTTTTCCTGGACCTGACGAACAGCAAAGATTATGTCAATGGTGCTGTGGCCTGGGCGAAAACCACACTGTGCTTCTGGTAGGTTCTCCTCTGAGATGCTGGTGGTCAGAGGGTTGAGGATGACTCAAGCCAAGATCTTCCCAGCAGTACAGAGAAGGGAGATGCCCCGGTAATTTCCACAGTCAGCTTTGTTGCCCTTGTTCTTGAACAGTGAGATGATTGTGGCATCCTTAAACTCTTTGGCCATGTCTTATTCTTCCCAGATGCTGATCAAGCTGTTGTGAAAGGCTTCAAGTGACACTGGTCCTGCCGCTTTGAAAATTTCAGCAGGGATACCGTCCATCCCAGGGGCTTTGCCAGAGATGGTCTGGCTGATTGCCTTTTTGACCTCAGCCATTGTAGCGGGGCAGGTCAAGACTGTCTATTGTGGGTTTCTGAGGGATCTGGTCTAGGACCACAGGGTCAACAATGGAGGGTCTGTTGAGAAGGTTGCTGAAGTGCTCTCTCCACCTATTGTTGATGCTGTTCTTCTCCCTTAGAAGGGTCATGCTATCTGCAGACAGGACAGGTGTAGTACTTGGCTTTGAAGGTTCATATGTAGCTTTGACAGCACTGAAGAACATCTTGGAGCTCTTGGTGTCAGTGTAGTACTGGACTTCATCAACTTTACTCTCCCACCACTCATCTTGCATTTTGCGAAGTGCTGTTTGCACCTGGCTGTGAAGGTGTTTGAAACGATCACGTTTGGAGATTGAGGACTGATTGTTTTGCCATAGCAGAAATGCGTTCTGTTTTTCCTCTAAGACCTTCATGATGGCTGTGTCATTTTCATCAAACCAGTCTTGGTGAACTCTCTTTTTCAGTCCTAGTGTTGACTTGGCTGACTCAGTCACCAGGGTTTTGAACTGGTCCCACTTTTGTGTTGGGTCTCCAGTCAGAGGTCCATGGGACATCAGCACTTCATCAAGGCAGGCTGCAAATTTCTCACAATGACCAGTATGTTGCAGCTTCCTCATGTTGAAGGAGGGTCTGACAACCTTGAGCTTCTTGTGGTATAGTGGTGTCATGTGCAGCATAAGGACTGATCTGACGAGTCTATGATCAGTCCAGCACTCAGCAACCTGCATGGCCCTGGTGATCTTAACACCTTGAATGTCCTGCCTGTGACTAATGACATTGTCAATCAGGCACCACTGTTCTGATCTCGGGTGCATCCATGTGGTCTTGTATTTATCAGCTTGCCTGAAGAGAGTGTTGGTAATCATCAGGTCATTTTCTGCACACAAGCTCAGAAGAAGATGGCCATTGGCATTCATGTTATCAACACCATGATGCCCCAGCACCCCTTTTCCAGTTGCTACAGTCCTTGCTAACCCTGGCATTGAAGTCACCTAACAGGAGAAGCTTGTCACTAGGAGGAGTTGCTTTCATGAGATGGTCAAGGTCCTCATAGAAACTTTCTTTTGCTTTGTCGCTGCTCATCAGTGTGGGGGTATAAGCGCTGATGACTGTAACATGGCGAGAGGTGTTGAGGGGGAAGAGGAGCTTGATCAGATGCTCACTGATGCAAGTTGGTAGGTCAGGAAACTGGTGCAGAAGTGATGTCTTGATGGCAAGTCCCACTCCGTGGATTCTGTCTTCATTTTCTGGCATGCCTTTCCAGAAGAAGGCGCAACCTCCTTTTGGTTCACAGATGGATCCTTCCTCTGCCAGTCTGGTCTCGCTTACAGCAGCTATGTCAATGTTATAATGTGGCAGTTCTTTTGCTACGAGGGCCGTTCTTCTCTCAGGCCTCATAGCATTCTTCCTGTCCAAGAGGGTGCAAACATTCCATGCTGCAAATATCATCTTTTTCACTGTTTTTTGACCGTTGTGAGGGTAAAACTGTCAGCTGTGGCATGCTGGCCATTTTGGTTGGGACAAGCAATTTTTGGGACACCTTTTCTAGTCCCCTCCCTCCTTTTGAGGGTGAGCAGTGCTGTTCCTAAAAGGGCCTGCTCAGTCACCTGGGATGCTGCCGAACTCCTCTGTTGTCCCAGGGTCAGAGTTGAGCGACCAAAGTCCACAGTCCTATGTGCAGGTTTGGAGCTACGACTCCCAGTGGTCCCCTCCACCTGTTGCTTCACCCCTTTGCCATCGCTGTTGGACTTTGAGGTAGACAGAAGTGATGAGACTGTGCAAAGAAACCTGTGAAGGCGAATGTTTAAAGTGGAAAAGCCTTTGCACAGGGGCAGTTCCACTCTCTTGACCTCAGAAGCCTGGTTCCATTGGTATGAAAAGTCATCATGGCTGGGACTTCCTCGGCTGCAGTGGATGGCTATGCCATCTTTGGTGCCTTGTCATGCCCTTCACTCTCCAAAGAGCATTGCAGAACTGCCTTCCTGATTGTTGGCTCTTGCTATTGATCTCATCCGCCCAGTCCGCCAGGGCCAACTTTGCATGCTGGGATAGGCAATTCTCTATCTCACTGCAGGTTTCAGACTTGCTGGCTACTCTCACCTGGTTTAGCCCACCTGTCAAAGTGGTTTATCGGGGTGGGGCTGCTGCATGCTATAGCTTCTCGGAGCCACAGGTGAGAGCGGGTTGCCAGGTGGGGACCAAAGGTGCATGAACTTCCCTGAAGAGACATGACAAGTCCCCACACCAGAGGTGCTACCCTTCCCTGGGTACTCCAAAAATGTGCTTCCTAGAACTGGAAAGGACTTTGGGAGGTCATCTAGTCCAGTCCCCTGCCCTTTTGGCAGGGGGCAAGCACCACCCCTGGCATCTATTTGGCCTAATCCCTGAATGGCCTCTTGAAGGCTTGAGCTCACAACTCCGGGTTTAGGAGGCTAATACTCAAGCCATGGAGCTATCCCTGCCCGTGCCCTTGATCCCAAGCACTTATAACTTAACAAGCATTGACATTGCAAAGACATTGTTAATATTAGACCATGTTTTTCTCCTCTACATGGTCAGTTTTGTATGGCTGCACTAAGGCAAAAGATCTTTAGACTAGCCAGCTACATGAGGCTATTCCCTATATACGGACAACTTTGTGTCTCTCCTGTTGTCCTTCCCATCTGGAGTCACTATAAGAGGCATGTGGCACACTGAGGACCGTTGGCAAGCATTGGTTACCCAGCCAAGGAGAGATGTGCAGTGGGGCTATGTGAAGACTGCCAACTTCATTTCTGTTTTAAGCTAAATTTTAAAATCTCAAGATTCCAGAAGTAAAAGACAAGTGTGCTAATCCACTGTAAAGCATACACTATGGATCTTGGGTATTGACTAGATTTTTCATGCCAAATATTGACCAGCTTAGAAAATTTCACTTGTTTTAATTCAGGCATCTTTCTGCAAGTTTTTCATATATTTTCCAACCAGCATCAGAATGTGATCTGTACAAAATAATATCGAACATTTACATTAGCCCTTTCTTAGCAAAACGGATTACAAATGGAAACATTCACCATACTAAGAAACTTAGGATCTTATCCAAGAGAAAGCAGCTGCTGTCTACAAAGATTCATGGCCTCATGCTAACAGACACAGCTGTCAGTTCAGGTATTACCATTCTGGCGTTGAATGTTTATTACTCATGATGATTACAGAATGCTCATTTAGACACTTGAGTATGTTTTTATAAAGAGTTTTCAACATTCCAGACAAACGTGATTACCACTAAGCTGCATCTGAAAAAAAAACAACTTACTCCTCTAAGTTGCAGTTGCATGACTGATGCAGATGTAGGTTATGTGTGTGCACTTCAAAGGTCTAGACTGTCTACCAGGGAATGGACCTAATTACCATTTGCAAACTTTTCTAATGTATCTTTGCAAATTGACTCTGGTTCATTTTAGCCTGCAGGATGCATGACCCTTTGTGGCCATGCATCATATGTTGTAGTAGATTTGTTGGACAGTTCTCATGGCACGCCCTTGTGTCATGGAACACAGCTTGAAAACCACTGGTCTTGCTGTATGGAAATCTAGCTCAATGTGCTACTGAAATGAAGTTGGCATCTATTAATTTCAGAGAGACACACACAATATGGTTTTCATCAGCTAAATTTTTAAAGTTACCCAAATATAGATGAAGTGAACAAATTTAGGCACCCATTTCTTTAGATTTGTAGCCAATTTTTAACACAATAAATGGGACTCCTACATGAACTATTTATAGCCAGATAGACCAAAGAACATTTAACCTTGCTCTCCTTTTTAATTGTCTTCATATCATTATTCTTCTCTGTTTCCTTTTTTACATTCTAATTTTAATGATTTCTTTAACAGAATTAGCATGTGGCATTTTTGCTGTGTCTTTGAGACTCTGTAAGCCTGCTCTATTATTGGTTTTGATAAAGATTTGATTGGATAAATATTATTCTCACTCTTAACGTTTAATACATTTTAAAGTAAGTGACATGATAGTATGACAAACTCCCACTCTACCTTGGTGGGTCCCAAGCTTTCAGGCAGCTACCTCTCCTCAGAGACTCATGCCAGCTTACAGTTCAGACACTTTCTCTAGGGCATCAGCTTGTCATTTGTTGAGCCACCTTCATCATTGGCCAGCATGAGCAGAGGAGACCAAACTCCACAGTCTCTGCTGCCCCTCACTGATTCATGGCAGGACAGACCTCTCTACCAAATTAGTTCTTCTGAGCTGAATAGGGAGTTGGTGTGTGGGAAATGCAGACCTCCTCTCTACAGTAGATTCCACCCCAGTGATAGCAGCTGCCTGCAGTGTCTCTGGTATCAGCTGCATGACAGCTACAATTTCCTGGGCCATTTCCCTGTGGTCCTCCCCAGCACCTTCCATACCCACAGGCTCCTCCTCCTGATACCTGTTCACATTTGTCTCTCCCATGCCTTCATAGAATTCTAGGGCTGGAAGGGACACAATAAATGGGAGGAGGAGGTCATCTCGTCCAGCCCCCTGCTCAAAGCAGGATCAACCCCAACTAAATCATCCCATCCAGGATTATGTCAAGTTGGGACTTAAAACCTCTGGGGATGGAGATTGTACCACCTCTCTCAGTAATGCATTACAGTGCTTCATAACTATAAAGGTCATAGAGCAGTTTTTAAACTAAGAGGTGGGTGAAAGCCGATTGGTACAGGGGAGCACCTGGATCGGACGGAGACTTCTCTTACACGAGGCTTCAGAGATACGGATTCCCTAGAAGTTAGTCAGATAGGGAAGGTGGGAAATAATATATGGGCAAGATCAGATGTGAAACAATAGCACATAAAAAAATCCAACACGTCTGTGAAAGGCGGGCATATAAATAGTGGTAGTTTTTTAAAGTGCTTTTACACAAGTGCTAGGAGTCTGTCTAATAAGATGAGTGAACTGGAGTACCTCATATCAAAGGAGGAAGTTGACATAATAGGCATCACAGAAACATGGTGGAATGAGGACAATCAGTGGGACACTATCATACCGGGATATAAATTATATCGGAAAGACAGAACAGGTCATGCGGGTGGCGGAGTGGTACTATATGTGAAGGATAATATAGAATCAAATGAAGCAAAAATCCTAAAGGAACCAAAATGTTCCATAGAATCATTATGGATAACAATTCATTCCTCTAATATGAATATGGCATTAGGAATATATTACCGACCACCTAACCAGGACAGTGATAGTGATGCTGAAATGTTAAGGGAGATTAGAGAGGCTATCAAAATAAAAAACACAGTAATAATAGGAGATTTCAATTATCCCCATATTGATTGGGTGCATGTCACCTCAGGACGGGATTCAGAGATTAAATTTCTTGATGACTTAAATGACTGCTTCTTGGAGCAGCTAGTACAGGAACCTACAAGGGGAGAGTCAATTCTCGATCTAGTCCTGACTGGAATGCAGGATCTGGTCCAAGAGGTAACTGTTACTGGACCGCTTGGAAATAGTGACCACAATATAACAACTTTTAATATTCCTGTGTTGGGAAGAACACCGCAGCGTTCAAACACTCCAGCATTTAATTTCAAAAAGGGGAATTACACTAAAATGAGGAAGCTAGTTAAACAGAAACTAAAAGGTAGAGTAACTAAACTAAAATCCCTGGAAGCTGCATGGAAACTGTTTAAAGACACCATACTAGAGGCCCAACTTAAATGTATACCCCAAATAAAAAAAACACAGTAAGAGACCTAACAAAGAACCACCATGGGCTTAACAGCCATGTTAAAAAGGCAGTGAGAGAGAAAAGGGCAGCTTTTAAAAAGTGGAAGTCAAATCCTAGTGAGGAAAATAGAAAGGAACACAAACACTCCCAAATTAAGTGTCATAATGTAGTAAGGAAAGCCAAAAAAGATTTTGAGGAACAGCTAGCCAAAAATTCAAAAAATGATAGTGAAATGTTTTTTAAATACATTAGAAGCAGGAAGCCCGTGAAAAAAGCAGTGGGGCCCTTGGACGATAAAGATATAAAAGGAGCGATCAAGGAAGACAGTGCCATTGAGGAGCGATTAAATGATTTCTTTCCTTCAGTCTTCAAGGCTGAGGATGTTACAGAGGTTCCTAAATCTGAGCCAGCCTTTTTAGGTGACGAATCTGAGGAACTCTCCCAGATTGAAGTGACATTAGAGGAGGTTTTGAAGTTAATTGATAAGCTGAATAGTAACAAGTCTCCAGGACCAGACGGCGTTCACCCAAGGGTTCTGAAAGAACTCAAATGTGAAATTGCGGAGTTATTAACAGTGGTTTGTAACCTATCCTTTAAATCCGCTTCGGTACCCAATGACTGGAAGACGGCTAATATAACGCCAATATTTAAAAAAGGCTCTAGAGGAGACCCTGGCAATTATAGACTGATAAGTCTAACATCAGTACCAGGAAAATTAGTAGAAACAATAGTAAAGAATAAAATTGCAAGGCACGTAGAAGAGCACAAATTGTTGGGCAAAAGTCAGCATGGTTTCTGGAGAGGGAAGTCGTGTCTAACAAATCTATTAGAATTCTTTGAAGGGGTTAATAAACATGCGGACAAGGGGCACCCAGTGGACATAATATACCTGGATTTCCAGAAAGCCTTTGATACAGTCCCACACCAAAGGCTTTTATGTAAATTAGGCGGTCACAGGATAGGAGGAAAGATCTTTTCATGGATCGGGAATTGGTTAAAAAACAGAAAACAAAGGGTTGGAATAAATGGTAAATTTTCACAATGGGCGGGGGAGTAACTAGTGGTGTTCCCCAGGGGTCAGTCCTGTGACCGATCCTGTTCAACTTGTTCATCAATGATCTAGAAAATGAGGTAAGCAGCAAGGTGGCAAAGTTTGCAGCTGACACCAAGTTGTTCAGGACAGTCAAAACCAAAAGGGATTGTGAAGAACTACAAAAAGATCTCAGCAAACTGAGTGATTAGGCAGCAAAATGGCAAATGAAATTAAATGTGGGTAAGTGTAAGGTAATGCACATTGGAAAAAATAACCCAAATTACACGTACAACATGATGGGGTCAAATTTAGCTACGACAGATCAGGAAAGGGATCTTGGAGTTAGAGTGGATAGTTCTCTGAAGACATCCACGCAGTGTGCAGCGGCAGTTAGTAAAGCAAATAGGATGTTAGGAATTATTAAAAAAAGGATAGATAATAAGACAAAAGATATGATACTTCCTCTATATAAAACTATGGTACGCCCACATCTTGAGTACTGCGTGCAGATATGGTCTCCTCACCTCAAAAAAGATATATTGGCCTTAGAAAAGGTTCAGAAAAGGGCGACTAAAATGATTAGGGGTTTGGAACGGGTCCCATATGGGGAGAGGCTAGAGAGACTGGGACTTTTCAGTCTGGAAAAGAGGCGATTGAGGGGCGATATGATAGAGGTATGTAAAATCATGAATGGTGTGGAGAAAATGAATATAGAAAAGTTATTTACCTTTTCCCATAATACAAGAACTAGGGGACACCAAATGAAATTGATAGGTAGTAGGTTCAAAACTAATAAAAGGAAATTTTTCTTCACACAGCGCACAGTCAACCTGTGGAACTCCTTGCTGGAGGAGGCTGTGAAGGCCAGGACTCTATTAGGGTTTAAAAAAGAACTTGATAAATTTTTGCAGGTTAGGTCCATAAATGGCTATCAGCCAGGGGTAAAGAAGTATGGTGCCCTAGCCTTCAGTACAAGGGCAGGAGATGGATGGCAGGAGATAAATCACTTGATCATTGTCTTCTGTTCTCCTTCTCTGGGGCACCTGGCATTGGCCACTGTCAGCAAACGGGATACTGGGCTGGATGGACCTTTGGTCTGACCCAGTATGGCCATTCTTATGTTCTTATATTCTTATACTGGTGAAATAGGTTTTCCTAATATCTAACCTACACCTCTCCCTCTGTAACTTCAAACCATTGCTCCTTGTTCTGCCATCTGTCACCACTGTGAACAGTCTCTTTCCATCCTCTTTAGACCCCCCTTTCAGGAAGTTGAAGGCTGCTATCAAATCACCCCTCCGTCTTTTTCTCTGCAAATAATTAAGCCCAAATCCCTCAGCCGATCCTCCCAGGTCATGTGCTCCAGCCCCTTAATCATATTCATTTGTAATCTCAGCACCATCGCTCCCCAGCTCTTCATGTACGGTGAGCTAACAGAAGGGGAGCCCATTTTAACCAGTTTCAACTGGTTCTTCCTTGGCTCCAAGTGTCCTGATTAGTCTGATTCATGTGTGTCTGGAAACCCCTGAATTCGCTTCAGGTGTTTTACTTGGTCTGATTGCTTTGACTGATTCTGTCAAGTTCCTGCTGGTTCTAGGTTAGACCTTGTTACAATACCCTGCAAACAGGGACCTATTTAAGCTAGGACTTTTACCACTTTCTTGTAGCCCTCTAGCCTGACCCTGTCACAGCAGTCAGCTGGAGAGTTCCCTAAAGAAACAAGTGACTTGAAAGCGATAGCAGCTTAGCTAAAAAGTATTATTATTAAAACAATCAGTTGCACAGTGTTATTCTTGTGTAATCTATATTACCTATACCTTCCATGGGAAGATGGGGTGAAGTATTTTTTCTCCTTTAGGGAAAAAAGACATGGAAAAGGGTCTCTTTATTAATTATTGAAATTGTCATTTACTTTTATGTTGATTTTAATTTTAGAAGACACTGCATTTGGCTGCATCGTAGAATCTGTAGCAAATTATCAATTATATTCCTCAAACATTCTATTATTCACAACTAAAAGTCCTAGTTTTAAGTGCCTTGGGCATCACGTATCCAACCTAAAACCCACTGAACCCATTGTTCCATTAACTTCAACTGGGTCTGTTCTTAAAGGTTTAAAATGGATTTGCATGTTCCAAAGGTACAACCCCAATGAAATAGTGTTCACAATCAGGCCCAATGGACAATTTAGAGGTTCGAGGACCTGTAGCACACACCTGCTGAGCCTGTAAGCACATTGTAAAAGAGGAAGAAAAGAATGGAGTTTCAAACTCCATTTCAGGATTGAAAAGCAACACTTCTAGATTGTTCCAAGTAAACCTGCAAGAAGGCTGGGGCTGTACTATTTCTATTTTAATCCAAAAAACATTCTTTATTTGCTTCATCTGCAGCTAATACTAAAGATACCATTGAAAATAAATGAATTTGGAAAAATGTTTGACAGTTCCATGATGAAATATGCACTGTTTTTCAAATAACTCAACTGTCTCATTGAACATCAGAAATGTTACCGGGTCCCAAGTTTCTTTTTTGCTAATGACTCTCTCCGCATAGTGTATGACTAACGCTGTCACCGCAACAACAGTAGCAATACATCAGCAAACAATTTTCTTCCTAGTTTGCAGTTAGCTTTACCTCTAAGCAATGACAAGATCAGTGGACTACACAATGGAGAGAGGCGAAATGAAAATTCACAAGATTTCTGTAAGGCAAAACTATGAGAAGTTGTTGTTTATAGCTGACGGAGATAAACTATGTAAACAGAATAAACCAGTAATTCTCAGCTAGAGGTTTGAAGCCTCTTAGTAACAAGCAGGTTTTGGGGAGGCTGCCAAGCATGGCTGGCTTTAGAACTGCTAGGGCCCAGGTCAGAAAGCCAAAACTTCTCTGCACAGGACTGCAGCCAGGGACCCATCTAGGGCTGAAGGGAAGCTAAAGCAACTTGGCTTCGTGGTACCACCTGTGGCATACAGCCATGGGCAACTGCCCTGTTTGTTATCCCTTAATGCCACCCCTGTCTTTTACATTCAGAAAAAAAGGTATTGCTGTCTTCTATCAGCTGCAAACCAAAACTGCTATTTGATCTGTGTGAACCACAAAGTTTTATAGCTGATTCTAAAAATGACCTTTTTGACTGGTGATGGGAAGATGAAATTGCAGTATATAAAATTCCTCCTTAAAAAAGGAAATTTGTGGGATGATCTAATACACGGAAGACCTAAAATATTTAGTAGCAATCACAACCACGACGCAAAAGTTATTCTCAATTTCCAGAAGACGAGGTGGTAGCCATTGTGAGTTCTGCATTTTATAATACTAAAATTACAATTATTAATGACGTAATTTTCTTCTTGTATCACACATACCCATCCACCTATACACCTACAAATATGCATATGCCAGTGTAGCCTTAATATTACTATGTCACATGTCCTTAAAATTTTAGGACTACGCAATCTTCCTGTAGAAATTTTTTTTCACTCTACAAATACTAGAAATACCCTTATAGTCACAAAAGATCTATTAAATATCTCTGCAAACATGTTCTGTGCCATCATATCCAGTGTCAGTTATAAAAGTATTCTCAGCAGCTCAATTTTTATCACGATTGGTCCTTGTAGTCAACCAAGAGGCTCAGCCAGCACCACTGCCACATGTTGTATGTCTCTACAAATCCATTCACAAACCTTTCAAAAGGGATGATGTTGGATTTATTATGGTTAATAAAAGTAAGCATAAATCTCTGCCCAGGTAAGTAGAACAGCTGGAAACCTTGGCACAAAAAGGCTTTCCCTGATCTTACAAGCAAAATCTGAAAGGAACCTCAAAAATACCTAGGAAAAGAGTGAGTAGCTATATTATGTGTTAATAGGACAATGAGGAATGTAAAGGTGAGAAGTTAGTTGTTGTTTCAGAAGCTAAGCTAAGGAATAGAGGGAAAATAATGAAAGGGTTTATATATATATATAGGTTGAACCTCTCTCATCTGGCACTCTTGGGACCTGATTGGTGTTGGACGAGAGAATTTGCTGGACCATGGGAGATCAGTGTTGTCTAGCACATTACCAGTACTTCCACTGCTTACTGGGCTCTTAGAGGACATTTGGGATATATTAGAGCTAAATAAGAGTACAGAACTTGTACAGCTAAATGAGAGTAAGACTGGTGGCTGTAAACAAACTTTATGGGACCACTGGAAATTTGGCCACACTCATGATATGTGGTTGCCTGGCTAATTAAAATCATGCTGGATAATGGATGTTGCCAGATAAGAGAGTGCTGGATTAGAGAGGTTCAACCAGTAGAAGAAAGGATATGGACAGAATGTAACGAAATGAGGATCTCTCTAATAATCTACTTCTTTACTGCTGCACCATACATCTACATGGACACATACAAGCAAGGGCTGGCCTCAATAACAATAACTGATGTCTTCTCACTTGAGCACAAGGGTACCTCAAAAGTAAAACCTAAATGGGAAGTGTCTTTTCCTCTTCTCACCCCACCAGTGTACTCAACATAGCTGATTATATGGAATGGGATGAAGCAGGTGCTTGATCTAACTCAAGGGTGGTACAACAACCATGATGCCCTTGGAATCCTGTAGGTACCATGACAGTTTAAAGAAAAATATTGCTCAGTTTCAGGAGGGTAATCATGTTAGGCTGTTTCAGCAAAAAAACAACAAGAAATACTGTGGCACCTTAAAGACTAACACATGGGCATAAGCTTTCTTTCCAGCCCTCAGGAGCTTCTCATCACATAAATTAGTTAATCTTTAAGGTGCCACAGGACTCCCTGTGTGTCCAGGATTCCTACTTCCCATCACTCCCTTCCATTGGCTACATATGCACCAAATTAATCTTTATGTTTTTTTTATTTGCTTATGAACAGAAAATGATAATTTGTGCATTTTCCTCATTCTAAACAACAACAAAATAAGAGTGAACCTGGCTAAATATCCTTTTGCCTTCCATGACTTGCTTTAAATGGATATGAATGAGTAAACTGGTGGCTTGCAACCCCAGTTTTCCCCGAGTGCTCATTCTATTAAGGACAGAAAAGAAAGGGAGGAGTTTAATTTGAAATTGCGTTCTACAGGGAAACAACATGGTCTAGTGGATTGGTCCTCAGGAGATATGGGTGTTTCTGCTTATGACCCCTGGCATAACTTTGGGCAAATAACTTCAATCTCTCTCTGTCTCATTTTCTCCATCCAGTAGAGGTCACTTTCTTTGGCAAATCTGGGTATATAAACTACCATTTAATTTCTGGGTGCTGATTGTATAACTGTTTGTGTTTTTTGTGAGTCTTTTGGTTTCTGCATCTGCAGTTGTCCTTGGAAAGCACAATGTTGGCCAAGTTAATTACTCAGTTGCTCATACCGGAGGATTTCAAATCCTTTCAGAACTCATATTTCTTTTTCCTTAGAAATTTACTTGTGCTGTACTTGCCTTTGGTATCAAAATGTTTGAGATTTATTTCTCTTTTCAACTTTATGGCTTTGTTGTCTTAAAATACAGTTCTACCCTGAACAAAATTTCTAAAAATTGCATGGTAGCGATTTCAAACATACTGAGAAACAGGGATATCTTTTTACATAGCTGCCATGTTGTTTCAGGATTGAATCATACCTAATTCTTGATTCATATTAAACTTCACTGCATTTTAACCAAAATTCTTGAGTGGCAAATACGTTTGATCTACCTTCAGCTATCATCATAACATTACAGACTAAGTCCTGTCCCCCATTATGCTAATATATGCTTGGAACCATAAAATAAAAATGTGGATGTCATAACCAAGTCTGTGCTAATTTCTATCAGGCTTTCTCTCTGCATGGGAATTTTTTGAGCAAGTGCTGTTGTTTAAAATTCTGAATAAATGCCAAAGATGGAGAAACTAGAACTTGTGCATAAAAGTATATTATAGAGTTCTAAAAGGTCTAGTGGTACTTATGTTGTGTTTAATCAAGTAGAACAAAGTAGATATTAGATCCTGGTAGCCTATTTTGCTTAACGTTCTACAAGCTATATTTAAATCTCAGTGGCCTGAATGCTAATTAATAGAACAAATTAATCTTTTTGACCCAAAGGAAATTTACAAGCATGTTCTTCTTACACTTACAAGGATATTCATGTAGGTTTTCAACAGCTCCCTTGCAAAGAATGAACAGGAGATGTCAAGTAGTCCCAAAACAAAATTAGGAGGAATCAGGTTTACTTACTCAATCTTTATAAAATTTAATTGTTCAGTGAGGTGAGGTTGCCATGAAACCTACTGTCAGAACAGTCAGACATCTCAAAGGAGCTTATTCTCCCAGAAGGAGCTATGTTTTTTTTCCCCCATTGCCACTTGCAAATCAATCTTGTTTTGTAAAATAAGTCAAAGGTTTTGCTGTTGTCACTTTCTGTTGAAAAATACAAAGAAATTTCTTATATGAAATATCAAGCCAGCGTTGATATTTTTTACTGAGAAAAGGTTAGTGAATTCAACACAAATTCACAAAATATTTCAAAGACTCTGAATCGTACTTTTTTGCAGAAAAGAAGTTTCTGAAGGGACTTTTTGCCCAGCACTAGTTAGAATACCATAACATAACTGAAGACAGCATCTTTTAGTTCCAGATATGTGTGTGTCTCACAATAATTTTGTTTACAACTATCCAGGAGCAGCCGGTCAACAGAACTTATGAAGCCACCCTCATTGACCCCCAAAGACTAATAGAACTAGTGGCCATACTATGGGCTCTGGCCCTGATTTCAAGTTACAGCATTCCTGCATGTGCGGCAGGACTAGAAGAGCAGAAGGATTGAAGGATAATTAAGTTTATTACAGGGGACTCCTGGCTCTTGTAGCTATGAGTGACACAGATTAGGTAACTTTAAGATAGAGATAAAATATACATATTATTTCACGCTGTAACACAGGGCCTATAGGCTTCAGGACCATGAGTTATACTTCTTAGCCACACAAAAAGTAAGGCCTGAAACAGCTAGCAGTAGACTGAAGGAGAACCCTGTACCAGTAAAATGTAACATTCTTAAGTGCAGATGTTCTGGAAACTGTGCATCAGTAGACTGGAAAATAAGAAGCAATGTCTCAGTTAATACTTCAAGAGGCTCGATGATGACATTTCATGATGTTCTGTAATAATCAGTTGCTGTGGTAACTCACTGACATAGCTGTTAATGAGAACAAGGGGAACTAAGAGGTTAGCCAATGAAAAAATGGGACATCTCTAAATTAGGTGTGGCAGTATGGAAAAGGGAAAAGGGATTGGAAACCTTATACAAATATATGAACCTTATGAGTAGCATAAACACATGATAAAAGTATTACCTCGCTTGTGTGCTGGTGGAGTTTGCACAGGAGACAGTAGGATGACAACCACTGGTGGTGATAACAAAGATGAGGATGAAAATAAAAAGACAGTCTAATCCAGCCACCTCAGAAATCTCCCTTTTCTTGGTTCCATTGGTACTGGATGTGAAGAAGCAGGTGCATATTAGCAGAAGAATGCTCTGGAGTCCTGCACTCTACCACTGTGGGGTTGATCCAAGCTTGCATTTCCTGTTCTGTCTCCTTTCTCTGCCATCTGCAGAGATGTGCTTTAATAAGCAACCTTATTAAGTCATTGACTGATTTTATAAGATAACAATGACCTGGATTAAGAGTTTTCCATTCTGACTTGAACCCTGGTTCTGATCCATAAGGGGGATGTGCTTTGTCAACAGAATTGAGTAGAAGGGAAATATAATCAACACATGAATTGAAGGGGAAAAGCTCGGAAGTAAGAAAGAACAATGAAGGAATGACAGGCTGATAACGACTGTTTCCTCCCATCCTTCCCTTTACTTTAAATATCCTGTAATTCATTCAGAAAGAGGGAAGTGATGGGGAGAAGAGAACGTCCCTTTCCACCTCCGAGTTTCTTTTACCCCCATCAAAACTCTTCCAGACATTGTAGCTACAGTGTCCCTGCAGCCTATTACTTATTTTGGGCACCACCTACCACAGCCTTCCTGCTTGGAAATAAAGTTCAGTTGTTTGTTACTAGAGCATGGTTGAAAAACCTTCCTCAATATGCTTATTTCTGGGAAAGTGAGGGGACAGCAACAACACAATTTTCAAAGCATTGAGCTTTTTTCTACTATCAATACATATTAGGTTTATGGATGAGATATATCACTTTTGGCCCACGTTTGGGATCTTGACAGGTTTGAAGTTCTGCTATGTCTACACTAGACAGTTTCATCAGCAAAAGCAGCGTGTGTTGACAAAACCCAGGGAGCATCCATATTCCCAAGGAATTCTGTTGATAGTAAATCAACAGAGTGCATCACTTTTGTCAGAAGTTTTATACTGTTCCCCATGAGGCATAACATCTCTGTCAATGGAGATCTCTCAACAGAAAGCTGGTCTGGATTTTCCAGGAGGACCCTCTGTCAACATACAGGGCTTCCAGGACACTGTGCTTCCAGTTGCCCATTTTGTTGAGAGGGTGGCCGGGAAATCCAGCTGCTCTCTATCGACAGAACATATTGCTCTTGTGATCCACTTGGCAATTTGGCTGCAATCTATTGAGGAAAGTTTTGTCAGAAGATGTCTTCTGGGAAAAACTTTTGTTGACAAATTGCTGTAATCTAGATATAGCCTCAGAGTCAGGTTCTCTTTGTACTTATGGTTGATAATGCATTCACTTCAGACCCATCACAGGTTTGCTTTCACAATGACTCGAGTGAATTAAATCAATAATTTCATTACCATTTGAAACTGTAGCATACTGATAAATATCTTGGTTGTAAAAAAAATGAATGTCAGCTTATAAACCCATCACTTACAACCTGAATGGAAGATCTTTCCAGACAGAGTAGTTGTATTAATTGATCTAACACATTTTGTGCCTTTGTCACAAAAGCACTATTTACCGATGCCTTTTCTTTAGCAGCAATATAGGTTTAATGCAAATGTCAATTCAGTTCTGTTCTTTCTTCCCAGAAAACATAAAAACCCACTCGTTGCTATAGCTGTCAATATTACATTTATATTTTCCTCTTGTGAGTGTACCTTTGAGTTGTCAGTTTTACTGAAAAGATGAAGGCTCAGTATGTTCAGCAGAGGATCTATGAAAAGCTTGTAAAAGTGTTTTTAAATAAAGGTGTTAACTGGTACAGCAACTTGTCCTAAAGCCTAGGGTATGTCTGAATATATCTTTAAATTTTGTGTTTTAATTTTCTTAAAAATGCACAGATCACTTGAGAACAACAAGAAGTCTTGTGGCACCTTATGAACTAACAGATATTTTGGAGCATAAGCTTTCGTGGGCAAAGACCCGCTTCATCAGATGCATGAGTAGGGGGTGGTGGTTTCAGTGGGGTATTTAAAGAGTGGGGTCCCTGTAAAAGGGAGGGCCAGAGCTGACAAGGGCTGTTCAGCAAGGTGGCAATGGCCCAGTATCAATAGTACTTATCAAAAGAGGAAAAAACAAGTTAGATCAGACAGGGGGATGTGAGCCTTTGTCAGAGTCTAATGGGGAGATATTAATGCCCAGGATAGAGAAGCTGGTTTTGTAAGCTGTGAGTCACTCCCAGTCTCTGTTTAATCCTTGGTTAATGGAGTCAAAATGAATTGCAGCTCAGAGATTTCTCTCTCCATTTGATTTTTGAAATTTCTTTGTTTCAGAACTGTCACCCTTAAATCTGCCACTGGGGCTACGTCTACACGTGAAGCCAACATCGAAATAGCTTATTTCGATGTAGCAACATCGAAATAGGCTATTTTGATGAATAACGTCTACACGTCCTCCAGGGCTGGCAATGTTGACGTTCAACTTCGACGTTGCGCGGCACCACATCGAAATAGGCGCTGCGAGGGTACGTCTACACGCCAAAGTAGCACACATCGAAATAAGGGTGCCAGGCACAGCTGCAGACAGGGTCACAGGGCGGACTCAACAGCAAGCCGCTCCCTTAAAGGGCCCCTCCCAGACACACTTGCACTAAACAACACAAGATCCACAGAGCCGACAACTGGTTGCAGACCCTGTGCATGCAGCATGGATCCCCAGCTGCCGCAGCAGCAGCCAGAAGCCCTGGGCTAAGGGCTGCTGCCCACGGTGACCATAGAGCCCCGCAGGGGCTGGAGAGAGAGCATCTCTCAACCCCCCAGCTGATGGCCGCCATGGAGGACCCAGCAATTTCGATGTTGCGGGACGCAGATCGTCTACACAGTCCCTACTTCGACGTTGAACGTCGAAGTAGGGCGCTATTCTGATCCCCTCATGAGGTTAGCGACTTCGACGTCTCGCTGCCTAACGTCGAAGTTAACTTCGAAATAGCGCCCGACGTGTGTAGCCGCGACGGGCGCTATTTCGAAGTTAGTGCCGCTACTTCGAAGTAGCGTGCACGTGTAGACACAGCTTGGGTGTCCAGGGAGATTGAAGTGTTCACCCACCAGCTTGTGTACGTTACCATTCCTGATTTGTTTCAGGTTGGCAGGCTGTCTGTAGGCGAGGACAGGCCTGCCTCCCAAGGTCTCTCCAATACCACATTCTACAGGCCTCTGTACGAGGATCCCACTGAGCAATACACAAGAAACTACAGCATCTGCTCAAGACCATCCCTATAAAAACACAGGAACAGATTTACACAGACAAACCCCTTGAACCCAAATCAGGTTTGTTCTTCCTGCTACCCAAGATCCATAAACCTGGAAATCCCAGATGCCCCATCATCTCAGGCATTGGCACCCTCACCACAGGATTGTCTGGATATGCGGAATCTCAACTTAGATCCTATGTTACCAGCATCCACAGCTTTCTTCGAGATACCACCAACTTCCTCAGGAAACGATAATCCATTGGTGACCTTCCTGAAAACACCATCCTGGCCACCATGGATGTCGAGGCCCTTTACACCAATATTCCACATGAAGATGTACTCCAAGCTGTTAGGAACATTATCCCTGATGAGACCAAGGCACAAATGGTGGTGGAGCTTTGTGACTTTGTCCTCACCCACAACAATTTCAGATCTGGGGACAAATTATACCTTCAAATCAGTGGTACAGCTATGGGCACCCACATGGCCCCACAATATGCCAACATTTTTATGGCCAACCTGGAAAAACGCTTTCTCAGTTCTTGTGTCCTAGCACCCCTCCTCAACCTGAGCTACACTGATGACATCTTCATCATCCGGACCCATGGGAAGGAGGCTCTTTAAGCGTTCCACCGTGATTTCAACATTTTCCACCCCACCATCAACCTTATCCTGCACCAGTCCACACAAGAAATTCACTTCATGGGAACTACTGTGCAGATAAGCGACGGTCACATAAATACCATCCGATGCTGAAAACCCACAGACCACTATGCTTATCTACATGCCTCCAGCTTCCATCCAGGGCATGCTACACAATCCATTGTTTACAGCCAGGCACTAAGGTACAACCGTATTTGCTCTGATCCATCAGACAGAGACAAACATCTACAAGACCTTTACCAAGCTTTCCTCAAACTATAATGCCCACCTAAGGAAGTGAGAAAACAGATTGATAGAGCCAGACAGGTACCCAGAAGCCACCTGCTACAAGACAGGCCTCGCAAGGAAAACAATAGAACACCACTGACCACCACCTACAGCCCACACCTAGGGCCTCTCCAACGCATCATCATCTTTCACTCTTACAGACCTTAGGAGGCAGGCCTGTCCTCGCATACAGACAGCCTGCCAACCTTAAACAAATCCTCACCAGCCACTACAAATCACAAACTAGTGACTCTAGGCCTGGAACCAGCCCCTGTAACAGTCCTTGCTGCCAACTCTGCTCACATATCTACACCAGTGACATCATCACAAGACCTAACATCAACCATACCATCAGGGGCTCTTTTACCTGCACTTCTACTAATATAATATATGCCATCATGTGCCAGCAAAGCCCCACTGCAATTTACATTGGCCAAACTGGACAGTCTCCCTGTAAAAGAATAAATGGACATAAATCAGACATCAGGAATGGTAATGCACAGAAGCCGGTGGGCGAACACTTTAATCTCCCTGGACACTCAGTGACAGATTTAAGAGTGACAGTTCTGAAACAAAGAAATTTCAAAAATCAAATGGAGAGAGAAATCTCTGAGCTACAATTCATTTGCAAATTTGCCTCCATTAACCAAGGATTAACAGAGACTGGGAGTGGCTCCCAATTTACAAAACCAGTTTCTCTGCCCTGGGTGTTAATATCTCCCCATTAGACTCTGACAAAGGCTCACATCCCCGTCTGATCTAACTTGTTTTTTCCTCTTTTGATAAGTACTATTGATACTGGGCCATTGCCACCTTGCTGAACAGCCCTTGTCAGCTCTGGCCCTCCCTTTTACGGGGACCCCACTCTTTAAATACCCCACTGAAACCACCATCCCCTACTCATGCATCTGACGAAGCGGGTCTTTGCCCATGAAAGCTTATGCTCCAAAATATCTGTTAGTCCGTAAGGTGCCACAAAACTTCTTGTTCTCGAAGCTACAGACTAACATGGCTACCTCTCTGATATAGATCACTTGATAGCTCAAATAGCTAACCACACAACTGAAAATTTTGGGCTTGATTTGTTTTTACTTCAATGGAACAACTCACATACTTAATTACCCTGCTGAACTGGGGACTAAAAATACAGTAGAAGCGGTATTATCTGGCACACCCAGGGAACTGGGGGTGCTAGACAATCAAAAGTACCACTCCAGCAACTCTCCTGCCACTGCTGCCAGCTTGGGGTCCATTATGGCCCCTAGGTCCCTTTCTGCAGTACTCCTTCCTAGACATTCTTTTCCCATTTTGTATATGTGAAACTAATTGTTCTCATTTGTCCTTATTGAACTTCATCCTATTTACCTCAGACCATTTTGTTCAGTTTGTCCAGATCATTTTGAATTATAACCTCATCTTCCAAAACACTTGCAACTAGCTTGGCATCATCTGCAAACTTTCTAAGTGTGCTGTCTATGCCATTATCTTGCTTGTTTATGAAGATATTGAACAGAACCAAATCCCCAAACTGATACCTGCAGAACCCCACTTGTTATGCCCTTCCAACATGACTGTGAACCATTGATAACTACTCTTATAGAATGTTCATAACTGGCTGCATAACCACACAGTCATGGTACAACTCCACTCACATTCCAAACTATTTATGATGTATCTTAAGTAGAGTAGATCAGAAAAAAATCCAACAAAATATTTGCTTGCTCTTGGCAATTCCTTAAAATTGATATGTTTTCCAATATCATGTCAATTTTTGACCAAATTTTGCTAAAAACTCAGCTGGATGATTGGCAGGTTTCTATCAAAACCTAGTTTCCAGCCAGGTCATCAATCTGGCTCTTAAGTAGCTTGCCTGGTTAATTGATAGGGAACAGGAAGACTGGAAGCCCTGGTTCTACAACACCAATGCTTGTATCTGTATCAGAGCCTGGGACCCTGACTCCCAGCAACCACCACAGAAAGTGCCATGGGTCTAGGGCACGTCACGTCAGCCTGTCAGAGCAGTGTTTTGTTAAGAATTTTGTGATTGTTTTCTTAATCAGAGTAAAGTTTAATTTTGAAATGCCACATAAAACTGAATTAATGTTTTGCACTCAACTCTACTTTTAAATGTTTGTAATTATATTTTGGCAAACAAAACAAACTTGACATGCATGGAATGCACCTAGATTTTGGATTGATGCTGCTAAAGCAAATTTAAATATACATATTTTATTTGCAGTTGAGAGGATATTTCCACCTTCTTTATAATCAAGGTAGAGTCTGTTAATGTTATCATCACTTATTATTTGTATTGCAGCAGTGCCTAAGGTCCCCATTGTGCCAGATGGTATCTGTTTTGCTGAGCTTTGATTACACCACTGAATCAGCAGTAACAGCTTGACCCTGCTCTGTTAAAATCAATAGGCATTTTCCATTCACTTGGATTGAGTCAGAATCAAGCCCTAATTAACCTGCAATTTCTTACGCCTGATTCCAGCATTCGCCAATAGGCTGGCAACAGTAATAGAATCTGTCCTCTGTTATAGTATCACTATGGAAAAGTAAGATGTTTTAGAAATGCTTGCTGTAGGCCTTTAAAAAAATCATTAAGTTTTGTTCTAGGAAGTCTGACTGTAATAACAATAGATCAAAGTCAATTTTGTCTTCTGTGTTGGCTATTGTCATATGTAAATATGAAGACAAGTAATCATCATATGTACAATCCTTAATTCTCTCAAGTGGTGGACGGCTACTTTGCTATTTTTCCTATTACACAGAGCACTGAGATAATATTGTAGATACAACAAGTAACAATGTGAATATTTACACAAATGTAGGAAAGTTAAAGGAAAAATGTCCAAGTTCAGGCAAACACTGCGGCAAGTTTTTTCTCTCTGTATCATGCATTTTTATTATAAAACAATCACACATGTAAAGGATGAAAATAAAACTGGCCACACACACACACACACTCTCTATAGGATGTTCTAATATATATATGTATATGCATACACACACACAGAGGAATATCATATACTGTTATTTTCATACTGCTAACAGAGAAACATGAAGTAGCTATTCTTTTTCGAGAATTTAGCACAATAAATTGAATTAAAATTGATATCCCAAGAAAGCAAGGAAGAATAAATGTCAGCCAATGTGAAATGCAATGAATTTAATAACAGGATATTCAGCATTTACACATCAGTTATATTAAAGCAGGGTTTCCCAAACTTTATATCATTGGGACCTGTGTTTTTCAGTACCTTTTTTGGTGGCCCAAAAATATAAACACACATTTTCACTGTTTATTATGTATTCACGATAATAATAGTACATAATAAGTATTTTACATCAATATTTATATTAAGTGCCTAACATTGTTATTACCTTAATTACACAGGAAAATACAAAATGTACCAAATTAATAGGATCGTGCATGATAATTTGTATATTTTCTAAGGACCAATTTTTTTTTTCCCCAGGGACTGGTACTGGGCTGCGGACCATGTTTTGGGAAATGCTGTGTTAGAGGAATACCTATTAGATTCACTATAGTTAACAGTCTGCCAATATTTTTACTATAAATAGATTTTCATTTCCAATACAAGATCAGTTTGATTTCTGGATTTTTTAAAACAATTTTGAAAGCAGTTTTCAGTGTGCTGGCCCACAAAAGAAGTTAACTGAATTAATATGTTTTTAATTTTTTAGCTAAAATAAAAGTATTCTTTCTTTAAAAAAATGTTCTTAGTACTAAACTGGTGAGGGGAATAATCACTTTTGTCATTAAAAATAAAGACAATTGATCTGCTGTAGTAAAAAATAGTAGTGAATTTGGTATTAACTGTGTCCATAAATCACCGTTAATGGCATAGACAAAGAATCACAGAAATGTAGATTTAGAACAGACATCACAAGGTCATTTAGTTCTGTCCTCTGCATTAAGTTAGGGCCATGTAAAATAAAACCATCCTTGATAAGTATTTGTCTAACCTGTTCTTAAAAACCTCCAAAGACAGGGATTCACTGCCTTACTTGGAAGGCTATTCCAGTAATTTATTATCCTTATAGTTAGAAAGTTTTTTCTAATATCAAACCTAAATCTCTCCTGCTGCAGATTAAGACTATTACTTCTTGCCCTACCATCAGTGGGCATAGAGAACAATTGATCACTGCTCTTTTTACAACAGCCTATAATGTGTTTGAAGAATATTACTAGGTTCCCTATCTCAATCTTTTATTCTCAGTCAGGTTTCTTCTAAACATGCACAGTTTTAACCTTTCCTTGTACATCAGGTTTTCTAATCCTTATATCATTTTTGTAGTTCTCCTCTGGACTCTCTCTCGTTTTGTCACATCTTCCTTATACTGCTGTGCTCAAAGGTGAGCACAATACTTCAGCTGATGCTTCACCAGTGCCTAGTAAGGAGGGATAATTACCTTCTGTCTTACATGGAACAGTCCTGTTAAAACACCCATAATAATAGCATTTTTTCTGTGACTGTCTCCTATTGTCTTTTCATTTGCTCACATCTTAGATTTGTCATGCAATGATTTCCACAACATATCTTTGGACCCCTTTTTACTCAGCTATTTTTAATTAGTGCACTGTATTCAAGATGAGGAAGATGTACTATCAACTAATATGATCATATTATTTGTTGTCGAGTCCATTCTCTTTACATCATAATATTTCTGTCTGATTATTTGCCAATTCCTGCAGCTCAATAGGGCTGTGGCTATACTACATTCCCCTTTTGGGAGGGGAATGCAAATATGGCCAATCAAATGCAAATAAGGTGCTGATTTACATATTGCATGCCTCATTTTCGTAATGGTGGCCACTTGCTGTTCCAGAAGTCCTGCTTTTGGGGAAAAAAAAATGTTGACAGGGTTTTACTTTGAAGGGAAACCCCTCTTTTGAAAGCACCCTTCCTCCTCATATTTTTCAGGATGAAGGGTTCTTTTGGAGATAGGCTTTGTTTTTGAAGGAACCCCATCTACACGGCTTATATTTTTTCTGAAAAGAGCACTTCCAGAACAGCAAGTGGCTGCCATTATGGAAATGAGTCACCTGATATGTAAATTGCACTTCTGAACTGACATACTTGCATTCCCCTTCTGAATGTGGTGTAGCTGCAGCCTATCCGTTTTCAGTAGTCTGCCCATAGTGATGTAGTAGGAAGAGCAGAATACCTCAGTTCCTTGGAATAAACTTGTGCTGAGTCCCTTCTGATCTCAGAAATCCAGATTTTAGCATTTCACATCTGTCCTAGATTTTAGCCAGTGCCCACGATTTTCCTTGGTGCAATCAAAATAATGGAATGTGGGACACACTGAACTCATTTGCCTCCACTATGAATCATTGCTTCTTTGTCCTAGTCCCTCTAACTGCAGTTTGCTGACTTGTACTTTCCACCACAGTGGGAAAGTTTCAGGCATATGGCTTCTGTTGCTTTCATATCAGGAACATTGTAAAAACCTTTAAAAGAAGCAGCTTATTTAACTTTGATTTCCATTATGTAATATTTCCTTCTGAGCTCTAAACTGCAAACTGAAGTCAGTTTGTCCATTAAAATAGGATACAAGGAGAGGCAGGCATTTCATTTTAGCTCTTACGTATTCTCCTGGAGGAGTCCTATGGGATTCTTTCAAAAGCAAAAGTACACATTTTCTATACATTTTGCAACCACTCACTAAATGTTATTATATTTCGATAGAACTCAGACTTTTTTTTTTTACATTTTACAGCATGCATCATATACATAAGAGCGGCGTATGGAATGGGTAGGACCTCCCCTCCCCAACCATAGCAAAACTAAAACTAGGTTTTGTGTAGATTGTTTTGGTTTACTACTTAAGATAAAAATACCTTGCACTCCAGGCAGTTGCAGCCTAATGGTTCCACCCTGCAGCCCAGCTACTTAACATACTTAGAATCAGGAGGTGCTTACTAGTCCCACGGGCATCATTAGTGTGAATAGGACTACTCTCACGCAGTAGGTTGCTGAATGAGTGCCTAGCAGGATTGAGCATTATGATAGCAAATGTTAACCACACATAAAATGTGAATATTGAGTGTCAGGGGAGGGGAAATTATTCTGACTAGAATGAAGATGTGGGCACAAACATGATCCTGCTTTGAGAGTAGGGGACTCGACTCAATGGCATCTCAAGGTCTCTTCCAGTTCTCTGAGGTACGGATGTATGTGGTTAACACGTAATATAGCATCTAGTTTAAATATTGCTTTAAAACTATTTTATTAAGCAAATTGGACACTTCCTTCAAACTTCATGCAGGGAGACTGCAAATATGGCCCTCAAATTAGCCAAGCACCTAATCTTTACATTGTAATCTTAACTGAAGCCTTAAATGCTTTAAAAAAATATCTCATACCAAACATAGGAGATTACAGTTCTTCTGATTAGCGCCTTGTAAAGTCAGAAATGATTTTATAAAACGTGTTTAATAGGAAGATTTTTTTTTTAAAGAAATCAGTTCGGGTGATGGAGTGGAGTGAGCGGTGTATGGGTTACGGTTGTTAGACAGACACATAATTAGCACTCCACACCCAGATATTTCTGGAATTGGCTGTGGTAGTTTTGGGTATGCTTAATAAATCGTTGTAGCTGGACTTGGATTACATGAGGGTGAGCAGTCAGGGAAGCTGCTTTTGAAAGAGCTGTGTGAAGTTGAGCCCTGAAACATGCAGAAAGCAGATGTATTCCTTAACTCTGAAGCATTTAGTAGCAGATCAGGGATATGGTTAATACTTCATGTTGATTATTGAAAGGGAAAAGAATTGTTTATTTTAACTGACTACCTTGAATGTTTGATTTTAGCCAAACTGTTCTAGTTCAATTGAACCATTCTCAGGGAGACACCAACTTTTCTTTAAATGTAGGAATATGGGATAGTCATTTTGCTATTCTCAGTTTTGTATTTTTCATCTAACTTATTTTTATAGCTATACACTTAATTGACTGGTTAATGAATGAATTACCTGACTGGCTAACGGTGATTTCAGCAAAGGAAGAGTCTGCTTGGGTTTCAGCTGCAATTCTTTCCCTCCGGTCACTTGTACATGTTGCTTTTGTTTCAGCAGATCCTAATGACTGGGTAATCAAAGACTATTTGAGACCCAGATGAACTCAACCTAAGCATTTGGGAACTCTGAGCTCCTTCCCACTCTATTTCAGTACGGATTGATCTGTTTAGAGATTCATTTTCTTCAGTTATGTTTGTCTATAACGTTACCAGATTTGCCCATTGCTTCAGGGTATGCTCCTTTATTAGTGTTACTCTGCTGGTGGGTGAGAACGAGATGGATAATTCTATGAGTGTGAAGTTTGTCCCCTCATTTGAAGCTCTGTTTTTCCCTTGTGCCCATTTCCTCCCAACAGAGCTATCCTGCAGGACTTAGGTTCCATAGGGCTGGGTTCTTCCCATGCTATAATCATATGATCTTGCACACACTTCCAGAGCATGTCTGAGAGGAGCAGTTAGTCAGCACTCACAGGGTGACTCCTTATCTATCCCTGGACTCTGAAGGCTGGGTTGGACAGCAATGCCAAGCTCTGACCCTCATGTGCCCTAGGACTTACTGGTCTGGGTTCAACAGCACCTAAAGCTGCTGCTGTTATATGCCCCCAGGTTCAGCACGCCCCTATCCCTCCTGTCACACCACAACCATGCTGCTCATAACCCGCTTGGTGAAGAAACCACACAGGTTTATGGGCACTCCAGGAGTCCTTAGTTTAGGTACAAAGAATGGTATTGGAAAGAGAATGAGGAAGCCAAAAACACTCTCAAAGTGAGTGTGTGTGTGTGTGTGAGAGAGAGAGGAGTGTGTGTGTGTGTGTGTGTGTGTGTGTGTGTGTTGGGGGAGGGGAGAGAGAGCGCAACCAGTTTAGCCATGAAGGGTGTTTCCAGGTAGTAACCATACAAGGGGAGTCAAACAAAGAAAACAGTTATAATATTAAATCTAACTCAATTCTGATTACAAAAATTGGGCTAGCAAACCATACCTGATCACATAAGGCAGGATCAGGAGGCTATACCTAAACGCTACACCTACACTCTAGAGTTTTGTAGACAAAACTGGGATTTTGTCAACAAAATGTGTGGAGCATCTATAAAGAAAATGCATTTTGTCAACAATCTGTTGACAAAAAAACTGTATCTATGCTCTGGGGGCCCTTTTGTCAACAGAGTGGATCAAAAGATTGGTCCACTTTTGGGTATTGATGTGACCTGTCAATAGCAGTTTTGGCAGGACATCTCTTCTGACAGTAACTTCTGTAGACAGATGCTTCTACTGTAGACATCACCAGAGAGAAAGAGAGAGAGAGAGCTCAGCACTCTGTAAATCTTGACTCAATCAGGGTTTTCAGGTGGTTATGGTAGCTGCAGGTCGAGAGTGTTACATACAGGCAGAGCGGAACCCCACCACTACCAATTGGCAGATGAAGTCGTGGAAGAACTGATGTACAATTTAAATCCAGACATCAGAACACTTTACCGAGCATGGATAGGGGGTTTTGTAGAAAAAGAGCTATGGTTCGAGGGAAAACACTAGGGCTGTGTCTACACAAGCCAAAAACTTCGAAATGGCCATGCAAATGGCCATTTTGAAGTTTACTAATGAAGCACTGAAATACACATTCAACGCCTCATTAGCATGCAAGCGGCTGCGGCACTTCAAAATTGACACGGCTTGTCCAGATGGGGCTCCTTTTCGAAAGGACCCTGCCTCCTTCGAAGTCCCCTTATTCCTATGAGCAGATGGGAATAAGGGGACTTCGAAGTAGGTGGGGTCCTTTTGAAAAGGAGCCCCGTCTGGACGAGCCGTGCGGCAGTGAGACGCGTCAATTTCAAAGTGCTGCAGCCGCCCACATGCTAATGAGGTGCTGAATATGTATTTCAGCGCTTCATTAGTAAACTTCTAAATGGTCATTTGCATGGCAATTTTGAAGTTTTTGGCTAGTGTAGACATAGCCTAGACATGTTTATGAGTAAAATGGTGATTTAAGGGAATATACCAAATTTCTTTTGTTTAAGCTAGACAATAAGAACTTCCATTCCTGGCTATAGGCAGTGTTTCTTCAAGGGAGCTCATAATGCAATTAGCAGCTTCAACATTTTGGTCTGGTAACTAATGAGCTGGGTGTGTGCTGGCATGGGTTTATTAGCATCTGGAGCAGAGATTTCCCATCAGGCAATGAGTCCCTGCTGTTTTGTGTCTCAGAGTTCAGGGCAGTTCCTGTTTTAGACTTTCTACTCTCCATTCTGTATGCTAATGAAGATGTCTCTCTGTCCCCTCCCTGATGCAAATGAGGCTAGGGAAGTTTCCACAAGGGTTCAGGTGTGTCTTCCCCTGCCTTTTCATTGCTTTTTCTTAGTCTTTTTTCCTAGTGGGTTTGGTTCAAACATAGACTGTGAGGATGTGGAGGTTTTTCATGAATTAGACAGGCTGGATGCGATGCCCTGGTTCCTCAAGAACACAGAGATAGTAGGTTACGATAACGGAAGATGAAATATGGGGAATATAAAAACAGTCATGTTATGTTATAAGTAAATTGTTTATGATCTACTATATATTTTAGATTGCATCTATCTGTTGGTGCTATGTTTGTTCAAGAACTCCTCAAACTGCAAGGGCAATGACCATGAAACTTGGTATGCAGCTTCCTCTTGCCCCAACTTAAACCAAGGTTAGGGTTTGGTTGTGCCTGGAAAGTGGGACATTTCTCACAACATGGAAAGGGAGGAGCACTGACAGGAGGGATGACACACATCAGACTTACCCAAGGGGCAGCCGGTGCAAGGAACAGCTATGTGACAGAGGCCATTTCTACACAGGCCACTTCCTTTGGAAGTGGCATGCTAATACACGGAGCAAAAGATGCTAATGAGGCATGGATGCAAATTCCCCACACCTCATTAGCATAACATCACATGATTTGGAGTCTGGAAGACTGTTCTTCTGGACTCCAAAACACCGTGTAAAAGCGTGGCCCTGCGGGTGGGGATTGAGGTGCTTTTGGAAGGAAGTCTTTCTTCCGGAGGCCCCTTCTTCCTGTGTATTAGCATGCTACTTCCAAAGGAAGTGTCCTGTGTAGAAATGGCCAGAGCGACCATTCGGGGCAGCCACACCAGGAAAACAGAGACCACTTGGAAACAGAGCTCTGCACCCTGCCATGAAATGTAAATGCCTCTCTACCCTGGCCACACCCAGAACTCTGTCACAGTACAATGCAAGGGAAGCCCCACTGCCCCACAATGCAGTTCCCACATATAATCAGTGCCCCCCACTAAGATGCTGCAGCTATGAACCCCAGCTCTGCCTCTCCCCCAGCTCACCCTGGGGCTAAGAAAACCACCCCGGCCCCAGGCCAGGCCTCCTCCCATCTGCTTTCCCTGAAGCAGGGGAAAACAGCCCCAGCCCTGGCTCTCCTCTGCACTGCCACTGTGCTCTGACCCTCCCACACAGTCTGAACCCTTGGCCTTCATCCCCACCCCCTGCCTTCACCACATCGGCTCTACTCCTTCCACTAAGTCCCCCATTCTCCCAGCCCTGAGCTCCCCCATGCCCCAGCTGGCCATAGCCCACCCTCACCCCTCACCACTGCTTCTAAGTCCATCCCAGACCCTCAGCCCCTGCCCTTGCTCTACTGTGCTCCCCCGCCCTAAGATGCCCCCACACCATAACCCTTGCTGTGACATTTACACCACCTTCCCTGACCTAGACCCCCTCACTCACACCAAACATTGCGTTCAGACCTCAGTCCCTCACCCTTCCACTCCCAGTCCTGCTCTCACTCCAGTACCCCACTCCCTGGCCATGTCCAAACCCCTGCCTCACTTTTACACCCCATCTCTACCCTCAACCCCACCACACAAACCCTCTACCCCTACCTCCCACCCCCTGCTCTGACTTCCCAACACTCCCAGTATCCTACAGTCAGCCCTCCCACACCCCAACACAATCCTACACCCTCTATTTATCCTAGCACAAACAGAATGTAAAATGCTGTCTACCAACAAGCATATATAAATCTTTGACTCACTCTGGCTGTGTCTACACTACAAAAATATCTTCAAAGTTACTTATTTCCCAGTACAGCTTTGAAGTAAGCAACTTCGGAGTAGAGCATCTACTCACACCCAACTTCGAAGTTAAACTTCAAAGCAGGGCACTCTCCATACCCAGGAATAGAGTAAGGACTTTGAAGTGGCGCTCCTGACTTTGAAGTTATGTTCGAAATATGGGAAAAAAAAGTGTGTAGACACTCTCTATTGGCTACTTTGATGTAGCGCCTAACTTTGAAGTTAACTTGTAAGTTAGTTCCTAGTGTAGAGGCACCCTCTGACTTTTCTTAATACAAGCTTCTTTTTCCCTTTATTTTCCCAAAATACAACCACCTGCATAAACCATACAAGTTACATTTTATTTTCCAAACAGGAAAAAGACACCCTAACCTCACTTGACTTAAATATCCAAGAAACACTGGGTCCACTTGATAATAAGATTGATAAAGTTGTTAATTGTTGGAATAAAGTGTGGTTACTGTATGTGCAGCAACAAAGATTTATTACAACCAGCTGGTGGAGTGTTTCTGAACTTGGCTGAGTTTCAGTATGCATTGACAGGCACCAAGTTATGACTGGTTATATAGAGAGCTGATAGTCAGAGGAAAGAATAGAAGCAGACAATAAGGAAATGAGCATAATCAATGAGCAATCCAGAGCTACGTCTACACGTGAATGCTACATTGAAATAGCTGCAGATAGGGTCACAGGGCAGACTAGCACTTCCAGGGCAACAGCTAGCCGCTCCCTTAAAGGGCCCCTCCCAGACACACACAGCCTGCACAGCATGCGGTCTGCAGACCCATAGGCACGCACACCTCGGCAAAGCAGTTATGGACCCCCAGCAGCAGCAGCCGCCAGAGGTCCACCCAGCCACCCCTGAAGGAGCAGTGCTTGCCCTGCTCAATGCCATGCAGGAGGCAGCTGATCACCTTCTAGTCGCAGAAGAGGAGCTGCCCCCAGGGGAGGAGGAAGCAGCCCCAGACCCTGCTGTCCTCCGCCCCCCTCCCACCGCCGGCTGTGGAGCTATCCCACGAGCACCGACTGGTGGGAGCGGCTGGTGCTCAGCGAGTGGGACAATGACCGCTGGCTCCAGAACTTTCACATGAGCCAGCAGACATTCCTGGAGCTCTGCCAGTGGCTCACCCCCACACTGAGGCACCAGGACACCGCCATGCGGTGTGCCCTCAGTGTGGAGAAACAAGTCAGCATCGCTGTCTGGAAGCAGGCCACTCCAGACAGCTATCGAACCATGGGCCAGCAGTTTGGCATCAGCAAGGCCACCATCGGGGCTGTCCTCATGGAGGTAAGAAGACCCACGGGGAGGGGGAGGCACCCCTGGGGGTGAAGGGGAGCCCTGGAGGGGAGGGACAGACACACCCTGCAAACCCCTCACTGGTGCTCTCCCATGTCCTTCCCCTGCAGGTCATCTGTGCCATCAACGCCCTGCTCCTCCACAGGCTCGTGCAGCTTGGGGACCCAGATGCCGCCATCACGGGGTTTGCCACCCTGGGCTTCCCAACTTGCTTCGGGGCTCTGGATGGGACCCATATCCCCATCCGAGCTCCGGAGCATGCTTCCTGAACAGGAAGGGCTACCATTCAGTTGTCCTCCAGGCCTTGGTGGACAGCCGGGGCTGCTTCCTGAACATTTATGTTGGCTGGCCTGGCAGCACCCACGACGCCCGGGTATTCAGGAATTCAGGCCTGTGCCGCCGGCTGGAGGCGGGGACCTACATCCCCTAGTGGGAGATCCCTGTGGGGGACACCACTATGCCCCTCTGCGTCGTTGCAGATGTGGCGTACCCCCTCCGGGCCTGGCTCATGCACCCTTACACGGGCCATCTCACAGCCAGCCAGGAGCACTTCAATACGCGCCTGAGCCATGCGTGCCAGGTGGTTGAGCGCACTTTTGGCTGCCTCAAAGGGTGCTGGAGGTGTCCCCTCACCCGATTGGATGCAGGCCCCACCAACATCCCCCAGATTGTGGGCGCGTGCAGTGCACTCCACAACCTGGTGGAGAGCAAGGGGGAGGCATTCTTTCAGGGCTGGGCTGTGGAGGCTGGCAGGGCTGACGTGCAGCCACCCGCTGCCCCCATTCACCAGGTGGACCATGAGGGGATCCGGGTCTGGGAGGCCCTGTGGGCCCATTTTGACCAGGCCGCGGGGTGAACACTGGCAGGGCCCCCACTGCACCCCCCATCCTCCACAACACTCCCTGCCCCCACGCCCACACCACAGAGCACCCAAGAGCACACTCCCCCCACTTTTCTTGCAAATAAAAATAGACCTGTTGTTTTTGAAACCACAAAACAGTGCATTCTCTTATTATTAATACAATATATATAAAGAGTGGAATAAAAGGGGGGAACTATTTACATGGGGGGGCAGGTATCATAACAGAACAGGGGTCTAACGCAAACTATATACAAATATAATGGGGATATGTACAAAGGGGGGGGCACGTCCTGGGCCCCGCACCCCCTACTGTCTAGCGCCTGGGGTTGGCGAGCGCGACCCTCGCCTCGGCCTCAGCCCTGGCCGAGGCTGGCTGGGCGAACTAGCAGATATGGCCGGCTGGTGTCAGCAGGCCCCAGGTCCCCCTCGGCAGAAGGCCCCGGGGGTGGCGGGCGGCGGTGGGATGGCGCTCGGAGCAGCAGGTGGAGCAGCAGGCAGGGCGGGCAGAGCGGCGGGCGGCGTGGCATGGTGGGCCAGGTAGTCTGCTATGAGCTCAAAAGCGCGCATAAAGGCCCCCCATGCCTCCTGGTGCCAGGCCAGCACCCGCTCCTGCAATTCCAGCTGCCGCTCGTCCACCCGCAGGCGCCGCTCCGATACCTCCAGCTGCCGCCGGAGGGTCACGAGCAGCTGGGGGTCCATCACCGTCCTCTGGTGGTGCTGGGTCTGCCGTGGGCCCCGGCCTGGGGCTGGTTTGTGCTCTGCCGAGGGGCTGGCCTGCAGCAATGGCCCCAGTGGGCTCTCCGGGACCACTGACACCTCGCCGGTGCTCTCCGGGCCCTCCGATGGTGCAGCTGCGGAACAAAGGGGCAGAAGAAGTGTAGAGACAGCCGTTAGTGTGTGGTCCCCGAGCCATGGCCCTTGTCCCCCCTACCCCTCTGCTGCTGGTTCCCCATCCCCGTCCCCGGGAGATGCTGCTGTTGATGGGTGTCCCACCCCCTCCCCCCTGGGGGACCCTAGGTTCCACTCCCCCCATCCCCAGGGATGGGGCATGGCACTGTCCTGCTGGGGGGCAGGGGCTGATGCACTCCTGTGAGGGACATGCCACTGCTGTCCTTGGGGCCATGGTCATCTGGGCACGTGGAGGGCCCTGGTCATGTCTCTTGTCCCTGCCCCTTAACCCCAGGGATGTGCACCGGGGGGGTACATACCTGACAGTCTGCACCCACTGTCGGGAGACACCCTCTGGGCGGACGCGCTGCTGGAGCTCCGGGACGGCAGGATTATTTGGAGCCCCCCATTGCTGGAGGAGGATCCTCCCTCCTCCGGTGTCCCAGGGGTGGGCTCCTGGGGTGTGGGGCTTGCCTCCAGGGCGGCCTCTGCCTCCGGGGCCTGCTGGGGCTCGTCGGCCGAGGTGTCAAGAGTGGCCAGCGGGGAGGTGGTGTACCGGGGGGCCAGGATTTCCCTCAGCTCCCTGTAAAAGGGGCAAGTGGCGGGGGCGGCCCCAGATCAGCTGGCCGCATCCCGGGCCCAGGCGTAACCCTGCCGCAGCTCCTTAACCTTACTCCTGATAGGGTCAGGAGTGCGGGCAGGGTGACCCCGGGTGGCCAGGCCCTCGGCCAGCCGAGCAAATGCATCTGCGTTCCACCTCTTGCTCCCCATTACCTGGAGCACCTCCTCCTCGCTCCAGAGCCCCAGCAGGTCCCGGATCTCGGCCTCCATCCAGGAGGGGCCCCACTGCCTCTTCCCAGGCTGGCTGCCAGGCTGGGAGCCCTGGTTCCCCTTGGGGGGGTGCCCTGGGGGCACTTGGGGGGCTGGCGGGCAGCCATCGCAGCGGGGGCGTGTCTTGGGGCTGCAGGGAGTCGTGCAGGCTTGCCACGTGTTACTACTGCTGCCTGCATGTGCTCTCAGCTTCCTGCACAGGAAGGCAGGGGGCGGGGAGCTTTAAGGGTTAGGGCCAAAACCAAAGCCTGTTTTGTGGCTGCATAAGTATGCACCTGATTCCAAACAACTTGGAATCCAACTTGGATGCCAAACAACTTCCATTAAAATGTGTGGGTTCACACACAATTCCCTGAATTTACACCTACAAGTCAGACCACCAAATTCTAACTCCTCCACTTGTGTGAAATATGCACAAGTACTTAACTCAAAGGAGATCACTGAAAAATTGGCTTTAAATAGTAATTTATTATACTTTTCTCCATAAGGGCTACAAATGGAGATACAAATCTCATAGATCTGGAAAGGACCTTGGAAAGTCATCAAGTCCATTCCCCTGGCCTGTTGGCAGGACCAAGCACCATCCTTAACAGATTTCCGCCCCCCCCCCCAGTCTATTTTCCCCAGACCCCTAAATGGCCCCCTCAAAGATTGAGCTTGCAGCTCTTGGTTTAGCAGGCCAATGCTCAAACCGCTGAGCTATCCCCCCTGATAACACCATTACACACGCTTTATAGATGGAGAAAACCCGTCTTAGGAGGTGAAACGGTCACCCAAAATCTTTTTGGAGGGCTGTGGCCAGAGCTAATAACAGAACCTAAGAGTCCTGGTATCAGTCCAGTGCTCTCTCTGTTCTGTGTCCTCCTCCACATTTTGTTTAAAAAAGTGATGTCACAGCAGTGTAGGTCCCAGAATAGGAGGACAATGTGGGTAAGACATCATCTTATTACATTGTTACTTCTATTGCAGTTACATGCATTTTTGTGCGCTACCTGTAAACACTGATAGATAGCTCACATTTTAGATTGACTAGAGCTACATGAAATTCACTATATTGTGGAAATGTTCATGAAAATTGAATATGATTTTCCATCCTTAATTATAATTAAGGTAATACCCTAGTAAGGCTTTCATCTCTTTTTGTGCTGGGCAGTATAAAAGTACATTAACAGAGGCAGGGTTTGCTCAAAAGACACACAATCAAACTGAAGGTGAGGCAACAAGCACCTGCAATTAACAGATGACTGAGGCGGCAAAAATGTTAATAACTAGAGGGGAATTTGACATACGGGGCATGTGTAATTAAAATGTTGGGAATGTTTTAATACTTGTAACTGTCTGCTTTATATAATTAAAAGACAAACTACATGACTTTAGCTTGTTAGTTTACACAGTCATTTTAAGAATTTAGGTCATAAATTATATGGTGTTTGTGTAGTTATTCTGAAATTATAATTTATTCTTTGCGACAGATATATGAATCTGAAAATGTAATAATCTGTGTATTTAGACACATCTCTAGATCACAGTAAATATAATCCAATTACAAAGTTAATCTTGCAGTAAGATAATGCATCATTATTTTTGTGGGTTGTGGGGGTGGGGGGAAGGGAGCTGGATCTTGTCTTCAGTTCTGGCAGCACATCTTAGCCAGAACTCCAACTTGTGGTCTCAGGAAATCCAGCAACCCAAAGCTGGCTTCCTCACAAACCTCATCAAGCCCAGCCAAGAGCAGTCTGCCACAAGTCTATGACCCTTGCATCAAAAGACCCAAGAAATACTAGCATGGAACCACAGCAGCAGCACCTAACTGGTTTGGTTTCAGGCTAGCCTCTGCCTCAGGACAGGGCTGATTGCCATCTACTTTCTCATCACATGTGACTTGCTGGCCTATTTTCACAACCCAGGGAAGACCCTGCCACTTCATCTCTTTCACAGCAGAGTTTTATCTTTAGCTTAGGTAAAACAAACGTGAATTGCTCAGAACTGGCTACTACTCTGACATTCTCTCCCTTGCCATGCTCAGTGCTGGCTAGAAAAATCTTTCAATTCTCCTATGACAGGAGGACATTTCCTCTTCCTCCCCGACTAACTTCTTTCCCAACAGAAGTTTGCTGTCTTCTTTTTTTTCCCCCCAAATAATTCCTTGCTCTCTTCCGAGCTGGGTCTGATAATTGATCAGGACTGACCGGCCGATGAACTCTGACCCATAAAAGGGCAGGCTACTCTGTTAAAAGCACAAATCCACTTAATACTCTGTGAATATAATTTGAAAGGACTGCTAATGAGGCCAATAGGTCTAAGATGACAGTTTTTTTCACAGCTTGAACTGTTGAAAGCTGGATTACATGGTGAATAAAGCAAAGTCAAGGGTACTTCCATGGCCCTGCTTATTTTAGCATTTTTATAAAGTATGTACAGAAGAAATCTGTCTTCAAGGGAAAAGCACGCCTTGGAAGCTTCCCACCTACCTCTCTGATCCATGCCCAACTGGCTCATCTACTGTAATTTATCATTATAGAGAAAAGGGAGCTCCGAGTGCCTCAACCATTTTTGAGGTGAGCTAATTCATCAGATGACTGGATTAGGAATCCCATTGTAACCCAGGAAACTGCAAAAAAAATCAGTAGGATCCATTAGGTTCTTTGAGTTATGAAGAAACAGTAGTTCTCATACCAGTTCCAAATTTCTGAACGATCTACTGATGAACACTCATTTGAAATGTTCATTGCAGCTAACAGTTAACCCACATGCCAAAATTACAATAGGGTCAGATACAGTATTTTAATAGAGTTGGTAAGTGAATGACCTTCAGTCTTTCAGAACCGTACTAAAACATTTTTCTTTGAATTTTTTTTACTGTGCAAAGCATTTTTCAGTAACATTCACATTGCTAAATGATTGAAAGTGAAAGGTACATTCCTGACATGTAATTAAAATATTCCTGGTACTGTTATCGTCCATACTGTTTCTTTCTACTATTACCATAAATTATTATGCTATAAAACAGGGATTAAAATGTGCAAAATCTCTATTTAAAATGCAGCATTACAATTAATCTCCAGGTTCTCAATAACTGTCATAGCTGTAAATTTACATATACATTGCCCTTTGGGGAAAAACAAAGCTGAAGTGTACACTGACATGAAAAATAGATGTATTTTGAATTTACTGTGTTAATTTAAATATTTTAGGCCCCAGTCCCACAAAGAAACCACAAAGAACCATTTTATTTGTTGGGGCTCTGCAGGGTTCAGGGGTCTGCTAATGCAGTTCTATTTGCAGAACTGACGTTTTAAGGGCAAGTTAGATTTGAATACCGATAGCGGATAAATGCAGGCTGATCCCAATTCATGACTAGACCCTTAGCTATCATTCAGCTGCAATAAATGAATGGGATATTTTGTTGCTAGGGATTATGGATATGTTTTTCCTATTTCAGTCTTAAAATTCTTCAGAATCAAATTATACCTTATAATTGTTACCCTATTTCCCTTCCCCATTCCCTCTTTTTACTCCAGTCTTGCATCACGACATCCCTACTAATGGATTGCTGAGCTGGTGGAGTTTGATGGAATTTCATGGTGGTATAAAAATGCATACTTATGGATCTGTTTCCAGGAATTCCCTTCAGGGTTCCAGACCTTATGGCTATGTTTGATTACCGAGAACTGTTGGCAAAAGATACACAAATTGTGCACTGCATTCGTGTATCTTCTGCCAACAGTACTTTTGGGAGAAGCTTTTCTAACATTTGTCCAATCCATACGGGGCCAAATGTTGGAAAAAAAAAACGTGTCAGGACATCCCTTCTTCCTTGTGGAACAAAATGTACAGGGATGTGGACAGAATGCTCTCACCTGGCAGATCTCTGCTGACAGATTTGTTGTCTGGATGCATGCTCTGTCGACAAAACTTCTGCTTTCAAAAGTCACAGACATAATTTTGCCTTATTTCAGGCAGGATTATATATATAAACAACTCTCTCCTGAAATATATAATATTTATTATTCCAATTTACCTTGTTGTTATAATTTGTATTCGGATAGCTTTTAAAAGTCACAGCTGGTGTGCTCCTAGACATAGCCTATACGTCTAAATGGAGACTAGGAGCATATAAACTGACCTTTAAAAGCTATCCGAATGAAAATTATAACAAGGTAAGTTGGTATTTCAGGAGATATTGGTATCAAGTTGGTACCAAGGTAAGTTGGTATTCGATATTTCAGGAGATAGCTTAACTTTGCACATGGCATGTGAGTTGATTAACAACATAATTTTACCTTATTCTAGGCAGGATATATATATATATAAAAACCTAAGTATCATGTATACAAATGCATTCTACTATAATAGTTCATGTTCGAGCTAAAAGAAAGCTCAGAATATCTGTGAGATATCACAATAGTACTAGTATCTTGCTAGTAGCACCAAAAGATTCCTGATCTCTGTGGCCACATCTAGATTAGCAAGTTCTTTTAAAATATTTTTCGAAAGAAGGAGCTCTTTTCAAATATCCAGCAGAGCATCTACACACAAAAAGTGTTCTTTCAAAACTTAAATCAAAAGAATGCGGTGCCTATTTTGAAAGGGTGCCAGTGGACAACATTATGGACTTATTTCAAAATAGCGCTATTCTGGCTACATCTACACTTACAAAAAACATTAAAATGGCCATGCTAATGGCCAAATCGAAGAATACTAATGAGGCACTGAAATGAATATTCAGCACCTCATTAGCACGCTGCCAGCTGCAGCACTTCAAAAATGCCGCCATTCGCTCACCCGTGGCTCGTCTACAGAGGGTCCTTTTCAAAAGGACCCTGCCTTATTCCCATCAGGGGATTTCAATGTTGGCAGGGTCCTTTTGAGAAGGACCCCCATGTAAACGAGCCGTGGGCAAGTGAACTGCAGCACTTTAATTTATAACACACCTTACTTTGTCCGTGGAAAAAATCTGTATTAGACAGACTTTCATGCTAGACTAATTCCATGTGGCCTGAATTCCTGATACAACCCTGTTTGCATTGCTGTTGGTATGAAAGGGATGAAAAGTGCATTTTCTGAGAAGCATGGCATAGAGAGAACAAAGATGTTGCAGATACTACAGAAACGATATTGTTCATGCTGATCTATATGGATAAAGCGAGTATTGTTATTTTTCTGTCTTAGTATTTACAACAGTGATGATGACTCCTCTGCCTGTCTCACCCAAAATCTGTTCCAGGAACACTGGATACAAACAATTGCACTTTGTTCCATAGAAATTGTAAGGTATTAGCACTGTAATGTCAGTTCCTGAAATCCAATAAGTGGTGCTTCCAGGAATTAAATTGCACAATAAGGAACATAATAGGGAAAAGTGAGACTATAGATAAATGTCTACATGATGTCTTTTATTTTTACCTACAAAAGCCTATGTGAAAATTGCAAATATTGGGACCTGCTCATCTAGAAGTATGGAAAACCATGCAAGCTTTACTGCAGCAAATCCTTAAACATTTGGATATGAAATATAGCTTGCTATACTGCATTCATTTGAGAAGATTCGATACCTTTTTGAGGAATACACAGACCTTTCTGAAGGGACTAACTGGCTCCAACGACCAGGATAGACAATCAGAATCTGTGGGTCACTTCTAGGTCATACACAAAAACGTGCCAAGTTTACAAGAGAAGGACAGTGATTTCCAACAGAGGTGTCAGTTGTGACAGTAGTTAGCTGTAGGATCTTGACTTAGACCAAACAACTGATGTCATATTAGCCCTTGAGGAGCTGTCATATGGTAATTTCAGCAGGAAGGTCAAGGAACGAATGGCTATTGTAACCTAAATCCCCCCATGCTTCTCTGATTAGAAAGTAAGCTTCCAGTGTCCATTATATAACCTTGCCTGGGGATAAAAAGAGGATTTCAAACTCTAGAACTGTCAGTCCACGAGCTATAAAGATCACTAAATTTGCTTTAAGGGTGGGGAGGGGAGAGCGTACTCCTTTTTGGAATAGTTGTTTGTATAGACAAAATGCTGTATGACTATAACTGAGTTCCACAGACTTGCTGTTTTAATCATCATCAACAACCATGGGCTCAGTGCGCATTGATGTCTGATGCCTCTCTCACTATTTCCCTCTACCTTTATCTATCCAGTACAGAGTCACTTAGTTTCTGTAGACTAGCTCTGCCCCAGTCTTCTACCCATTCTCAGTGGGGTCTTCCTGTCCTATTCAAATTGTCCATCATGCCGAATACCAGGGTCTTGATTCTTCATTCGTCATTCATCCTGAAAATATGACCAAACAGCTGTAACTTCCAGGCTGCGCCTACACTTGAATTTGTCTTTCGAAAGAGGCATGCAAGTGAGGAAATTGAAATGCAAATGAGGTGCAGATTTACATATATCTGATGCCTCATTTGCATATTATTCTTTCAAAGAAAAAAAAGGCAGTGCAGACCCAGCTCTTTCAAAAGTAAACCCTATCTTCTAAAGAATCCTTCTTCCCTTTTTTCAAGGGAAGAAGGGTTCTTTCGAAGATGGGGTTTACTTTCGAAAGAGCCATGTCTACACTGCTTTTCTTCTTTCGAAAGAATATGCAAATGAGGCACCAGAATGTAAATCTGTACCTTATTTGCATGCCTCTTTCAAAAGAGGAATGCAAGTGTAGATGCAGCCCCATTGTATAGCCTTCTGTAATAAGTTCTCTTTCAGCTGTATCTTCCTATATAGGTACTTTTTGGTGACCTTCTGCATCCGTACTATTCTTAGGATCTTTCTATAACAACTTCTCTTGAACACCAATATCCTTCTCTTCTAATCCTTTGTTATCACCCATGTCTCACATCCTTACAATATGCTGCTGAATACATGTTTTCAAGATGCTCAGCTCCCTTCCTAAGCTAATTGCTTTGCCTTTCCAGATCTTAACCATCCCCTTCAAACTCGCTCTTGCTTTTGCTATTCTAGTCACTATTTCCTTCTTACAGTCTAGATCATGTTATGTTGCTCCCCAGATATGTGAGCTTCTCTACATTCTCTAGTTCAATCCCATCTATTCTGATCTTCCTATTTCCTTATTTCCAATACTACTGTTTTTGTTTTATTGATGTTCATAATCCGTCTAACTGCTTCCCTTCCTTGTTTAGCACCTGCACCATTTTCACTAGCTACTCCTCATCTTCCTCAGTGATAACTATGTCATCTGCGAACCTCAAGTTGTTACCTCTTTCCCCATGCATCAGTATCTCTTCTACCTTTTTCCTTAATCTTGTCCATCACTCTCTCAAGGTGTGTGATGAAGATACTCAGCAATATTGGATCTCCTTGTCTTGTACCTTTACCCATTCTAAACCAACTTCCCAACTCCCCACACATTCTCACCGCTGCCATTTTATCTCAGCAACTAACTCCATGGAGTTTGACTAGGAGTGAATATGAAGCTTGACATTAAAGAAAGAGATTATTATAATACTAAATTCTAAGACATTTTAGCTGTATCAAGCCTATTTCTTATATTTTTGACACACCTCATGTAACTTCTGCTGTTCTGGGTAGAGGCCATCTTTTAATTATGTGTGTGTACAATGCCAAGTGCAACGGGACCTGATCCTGGAAATGACAGCAACCACAACACAAAGAATAATGAAAGGCATGTAAATTATTCAGTCACATCTGAGTTCAAGTTTTATACCTACTTAGCAAACTTAAGAAAATAAATTCTGTTGACTACTTGTACCCTCTACTCACTGTAATTTCTGTCTGAAAAATTGTGGTGAATGCATGGAAGTTCTGAGAACAACTGTAACATCTATTCAATTTCACGGAGTGAGCCAAAATCCCACTTATCTACTGTAGCATACTTTGGAGAGAGAGGCAGAATGACGGCTGAAGAGCTTTTGTTGACAGTACAGATGTCCTGTGTATTACACTGATAGCTGGTTTCGCGTTCAATGTGTTTTGAGGTTTTCCTATTGTATTTCGAACGTTCATTGTCATACAATCTCTCTCTTCTTGTATTTCTGAGTCATGGTCTGATATTCTGTTTGCTAATGCAGACTAAACAAGTGGTGGAAGTAATTGATTGACCTGAATAGCTTTTCAATCAATCCCTGTGTGTTATTTTAGGTGTAGTTATCCATTATATATATAATCTTTATGCTTTTGCATAATGTTTTATTTTTCACAGTGACCAGATTAGCTTACTACCTTTACACACCAAAGAGAGGCCTGGTATATTTTATTGGTTTCCTGCTCTTCTCAGAAAGCTCATATATTACCTATATAAATTATATAGAGGGAACTGAAAAAAATTGTTAGCTGATCAAAGGCTAATAATGACCTTTGAAAATATGTTTTTCCTACCTGCCAGGAGGGGTCTTCGAAAAAGTTCCAAATATGTTCCAAAAAGTTCCAGGATTTGCACTATTCCCTTAATTACTATATTTCTTCCTTTCCATTTTCATGTTTTTTTTCTAAATCAGACGTAGTCCATGTCAAACTGATGAGACATTTAAATAATGGACTGTGCTTTACTACACACTTAGCTATAGTCACACACCTCCACAGTTCTAATATAGAGACTGTCAGACTTGAAGCAAAAAAATCTAAGTGGTATAACAGACATTTATTGCATGTGTATACACATATACCACTTTTCTGTCCTCACCTCCCACCTCGTACACTACCACACTTTAACCCACTATATTAGGACAATGACATGCGTTAACTTCAGCTCACTATTAATGACCTGGAAATATTCTCTATAGCCTAATACATATTGCAACAAATCAGTGACCACACACAAGCCTTCACAGTTGCTGATTTACTTCATAGATTTTTCACTGTAATCAAAGGAATACATCTGATGACCTTCAGCTCCAAAATATCACATTATACTGCTTGGATCATTTGACCAAAAACAGAACAGTGAACCCGCGACCTGACATCACCAGAACTCACAGGATCCTCAAATGAAATGTGGAGTGGTTGCCATACAAAGAGAGAAAATCTAGAATTCTCTATTCCCTCTTCTGGGCACATATTCTGGCAATATCTGTGTTGAATTTTCTCAGGGAACTACTCAAAAGCCTCCTGAGAAAAACAGTATTTTAACTTAAATAAGTGATTAGATTTTGCATGGTCTCTTTTCCCCTATCTTAAAGAAAAGACTGTCTACACTGCAGTTCCCTCCCCTCAACATTAGTTATTTTGATGTTTTAATGTCTAAATAAATGAAGTAGGAAAATTGCATTTACACAGCCACAGCATTGTGAAATCGAGTCTTCACATGAGCTGGTAACAGCTGTGCTTTGTTCACACACCTTCCTTTTGACTTTGAAAGGGGGTGGTGTTAGCAAAAGTCATTTGCAGAGCTAGAGTAATTATTTTGAGGGAAAAACCCTCTTACCTTGAGTTACCCTGCCTGGCTGTGTGAACGCTTTGAGGTCCAACCCCCCCGCCCCAGTAAAAAGGGCTTTTGCAAATAAAAAATAAATAAATAAAATAAAAACAGTGTAGACAAGCCCAAAATGATTACATTGGGTGGGGGTGGGAATGAGACACTTGGGACTTCCCCAATGTCTGGAGTGGCCCCAAAAATGTGGGGTTCAGAGTGCATGGAGTGGGCTCCAACCTAAGGTAGAGGGTTGGGATGGAGGAACAGGTATAGGCTGTGGGGTAGGACCAATGATGAGAGGTTTGGTTGCAGGAGGGGGCAGGGAGGTGGTTGCAGGGTGCTCGCATTGGGCATAGGGCAGGAGATTGGGGGTGGTGTGGGGTCTGGGTGGGAGATAGGATGGGTGAGGGGGCTCAGGCCTAGGCTGTTGGTTTGTAGGGCCACTTACCTTGGATAGCTCTGGTGCAGTGGGGCTGAGGCAGGCTCCCTGCTTGCCCTGGCCCTGTTTCATTCCCATAGCTGCAGCCCCTAAGTGGGGATAGGTGGCACCACATGTTGTGCTCACCTGCAGGCACTGCCCCTGCAGCTCCCTATGGCTGTGATCCCTGGCCAATGGGAGCTTCAGGGATGGCAGCTGCAGGCATGGGCATTGCATGGACATATCTTCCTTCCTGATTGCCGCAAGCTGGTGCTTGCACCTCCAACCCAGAGGCACTGTGCACAGACCCTCTCCTGCCAGGCAGATCTTGATTAATGCAGGTGCATTAGTGGCTGTAGCCAAGGTCCTCAGGCTAAGGGGGGAGGCCCACAAAAAGATCTGGACTTTTGGTACCCTGGGGATCATTTTGTGGGACCTCAGGCTACAGCCCCCAAAGCCTCTGCATTAATCAGGCCCTGTCTAAAGGGAATGTGGGGGAAGGAACAGATGTATGAAAGTCAACTCTGACCTGTTAGTCACAGATTAGAATGAAGCAGTAAAAAGCGTAAAAGTTTTGGGTTTTGCTTTGCGGTACAATTTTTATGTTTTCAATAACCCATGTATTCTAATATCCTGATGTCTTTATAAATGCAAAATACCAGAAGTTTGTGAAATGAAGTTATTTGTTCTCTAGAATGCAGTTAGTGTAGATGTCATAACATTATTAATTAGTTAATAAGTTGCTAATTGAAGACATTTTTATTGAGGATTAACAATTCTGCAAGTCTACTTCGGAAAGCTAGAGTCAATCTCTCTCTCTTGTAGCAGTTAATCTTCAATAATCTTGCCTGTATCAATTTACCTACTTTACCTGAAATTACTTTCATATTAAATGCCTATTTGAGATTCGGAATCAAACAAATAGTTGCCAAATCAGTCTGCATTTAAAGATTAAATAACCTCCTGAGATTCATTCACAAGACTTCCCCTGTTATAAACAAAAGAAAGAAAATCTCAATTTCCCCATACTGTGGTGCAGTTGTTCCAAATGATACACTTGCTTTGTGGTTTGTGCATGGTCAGACATGTCCTGTGAACAACCAAGCATGAATGCTAGGGGTGTTAACGAATCAGCTGCAAAACTCCATTGCATCTGTGAACTATGCATTTGAGGTATATTTGAATGGAACACTGCTGATCACATTTAACATTGCTCATTCAATTCTCATTTTTGACCTTTGCAAACGGAACTGCCCTATAACCAATGTTGGTTTGTTTCCTATAGTTTCTTGGCCTCTACTTTCTAGTTTTATTAATGAAACAGAAGTATACACAGGTCTGTACATTAGCTAATGAAAGAGAAGTACAAGAAACATGATATGGGTAAATGATTAACTTAAAATATTTTAATCCACTTGCCTTTAGCTTTTTTCACAGGTTGTTGCTACACTGATACACTCCTGCCCACTACGAGTGTTTTGGGCTGAGATCCTCAAATGCACTTTGGCTTTCAACTCCCACTGAGCTCAAAAGAGGCCACTTTTAACAATTTGGCATTAAATGACAACAAAAGATCATACAGCAGGTAAACAGTAGAGTTAGGTTCTGAACTTCAAGCCCAACCCCTACATTCTAAGCATTAGGAGATGTTCTTTCTGATATGGGAAGTCATTATGATATGTATTGTGATTAAAATTATTACTCTGGAAGGACAGTGGCAGTTATAAAGCTGCTCAGTTTCCTGAATAGTAAGATTTCAAAGGGCTTTCATACTTGACCAATTATTTTATGAAATGTTGCATAGCCTGTATCTTTCTGAAGCTCTCTCTATTGTTGTCCTTCTCTTATTTCACACTGAATCTTTATCACCAGTGGGGCATGACTAGTCTGACCTACTAGTCAGAGCAAGAGTCAGGCCAGGTCAAATACTAGGAGGGCAGAGTCCAAGGGAAGTGAGAGGGCAAATCCAAGAGGCAGGGTCAGATTATCAGGGGACCAGGAGCAAATAGCAGGAACGGTTTAAAAGAAGAGAGACCCCAGTTCCATGGGCAGCATCCCATTTGAATGCTAGCTTTATGTAGCTAGAGTGAACCTAATGGATCCTACTGTTTTTTTTTTTTTTGGTTGCATCTTCCTGGATCACAATATGCTTCCTAATCCAGTCATCTGATGAAATAGCACCTTTCAAAAATGGGTGAGGCACTTGGAGCATCTTTTTTCTCTAGGTCTGCAATGATAAATTACAGGAGATGAACCAGTTGGGCATGGATCAGAACCAATCATGACTCCTGGCATTCTTCCAGTCTGATTCTCAGACTGGCATTCATCTTCTAGGCTGAGCTCATGGGAATAAGGGGACTTCGAAGTAGGCGGGGTCCTTTCGAAAAGGAGCCCCGTCGGGACGAGCCGCGCGGTGGCAAGGCGTGTCAATTTCGAAGTGCCGCGGCCGCCCACATGCTAAGGAAGCACTGAATATGCATTTCAGTGCTTCATTAGTAAACTTCGAACGAAGTTTGGGGCTAGTGTAGACACGGCCCTACTGTGGCAACTGTTTAGTTTGCGATTGTTTAGAACTTACTGGTTCCTAAGAGTTGTGTGGAGTAGGATTTAAGAGTTGCAGTCTCAAACAAGATTTTGAAAAATAAGGTCCTCTATCTTTTTAAAGCTTTCGTAGAAATCCAAATGATGTATTCATAGCATATTATTCCCATGTTAACATGTCAGGATTACCTGTTTACGACTTTCTGCAGCACAAGGATTTTTGTTTCTTTACTTTGTCTTGCAGTAAAGATTTTATTCAAACACACAAAGGAAAGACAAAAATTACCAGCCATTAATGAAAAATCACTTTTTCTATAGATCATTTTTTCCTATCACTGCCCTCTGTGCAAGGCCTCTTAAAATCACGGGTACTTTAAAACTGAATTATAAAGTGCTCGGGCTGCTGACTGTAGTTTGCAAGTCCTATCACACTCCTCCTTGTTGTATGTGGCTCAGAGCATAACAGACTGAACTATAAATAAAACTTTACTCTTAATTACAGAAGTTATCTTTTAAATATTATAGGCAAAATCACGTCTTTGCTTTCCTAAACTGATTAAATGACAAATGAGCTCAGGGTGCCAATCTTACAGAGCTGTAGAAGAGGCACAGGACAGCCTGGCTAATTGAGGTCTGAGATGATGGATAGGAAAAGGCTCAGGAGGAATGCTGACAGAAAAAAGAGCAGTGAGCATTTCCTGTCAACTACTTGAAGTGTGGTGCTCCTTGAGCCCATGCTTGCCACCATTCAGATGGATAGTGCAGCCTTGGGACTATGGAGCACCAAGGATGTCATCTATGATAGTGATGAATTCTAGCCTGATGCTACTTAGTCCCTAAGGGGCAGGGTTTATTTTCCCTATTTTCCCAAAGCTTATCCATTCAGATGGCAATATTTGGTTCTTGTTAAGATAAAAATATGACCTATACAATGTTTGATTAAGTGGCCTGGCAATAACAATTTCTCATATTACCATGCATTAAAAGTCATCCACAAACTTTTTGGATCTCATCAACTTTATCCGCTATCCTGAAAAATTCATCCAAATAACTTGAACAAATCATTTTTAGCTCAGGGGGAGTTCTTGAACTGAATATTTCAAAACAAAAAAGCAGTCAAGTAGGACTTTAAAGACTAACAAAATAATTTTTTAGGTGAGCTTTCGTGGGACAGACCCACTTCTTCAGACCATAGCCATACCAGAACAGGCTATGGTCTGAAGAAGTAGGTCTGTCCCACAAAAGCTCACCTACTAAACTATTTTGTTAAAGTGCTACTTGACTGCTTTTTTGTTTTGATAGTATATAGACTAGCACGGCTTTCTCTCTGTTACTGAATATTTCAACAATTTGCTGTTTGGCGTTTGTTATTTAAAGCGTGATTAGCCACATCAGTCACATATTGTTTCTCTTCTAGGAGTGGACGATGAAACATTTTAAACTGAAGATCAAACTGGTACATAGCATCGCATTTCTACTATAATTTTTTTGACAAATAGTTGCTGTAATCCATAAAGCTTGCAGGATTGGTGACCATTTTAATAAATGTCATGGAACACTCAATATTTGTAAATATAAAGGGAACCAAACTTGTCACGTTTTATTCACATAAATATTAATGAAAGAATTTCAAAATTTTTCCATTCAATCTGAACTGATTAGGCTTCAGTTGGGGGTACTGTGTTCAGTTTGGGCATCACATTTCAGGAAAGATATGGAGAAATTGGAGGGGGTCCAGAGAAGAGCAATTAAAATGATTAAAGGTCTAGAGAACACAGCCTGTGAGAGAAGATTAAAAGAACTGGGTTTGTTTAGTTTGGAAAAAGAAAAGAATGAGAGGGGACATGATAGCAGCTGTCAAGTACCTAAAAAGGTGTTACGAGGTGGTGGTTACATCAGTTATCTTTTAAATATTATGGGCAAAATCATGTCTTTTCTTTCCTAAGCTGATTAAATGACAGAAATGAGCTCAGGGTGGCACCTGGTGTACCACATGCAGGTGTCTTGGTGCCAGGGGGTGAAGGCGAGTCAGTGGCAGATTTTGTCAAAAGGTCTGCATCGTCATGAAGTTCCACAACCAGCTCTCAACACTACACTCCTCCAGCATCAGTTGCTCCCACCAGTCGGTGCTGCGGGGGTGGGTCCAGAGCTGCTAGGGCACCCAGGGGTGAGCCCGGTGGTGTCCTGGGTGGAGGGGTCCCACAGCCACAGGGGGTTGCTCAGCCACTGAAATAGATGGGGTGGGGTGTGGCTGTGGCTGTGGCGACAGCACAGACCACTGACAGCAGGGTCTCCAGGACGACTGTGTCCTCCTGCAGGAGCTGCTGCTGTGCCTCCATCCTGGAGCACAAGTGGACTCTGCCAGGCTAGGGACAGCTGGGCAGCACTCAGCTTGTGCAGGGTGGAGGGAGGGTCCCTTTAAAGGGAGTGGCTGGATGTGGCCCCAGAAGGGCTTGTTGGCCATGGGACCCCATCCTCAGTGTTTTCTGCCTCCCTTCTTTTGAAGGAGAGCTTGGAGACATGGCAGCCCTTCAAAAGGGCAGATCGACCTGTTGATCCACTTTTAGCGTGTGATCTCTCCCTTCCAATGTCTGCTCTTTTGACCTCTCCCCCTTGAGTTTCACCCTTTCAACAGGGTGCTCACATGTAGACCCAGCTTTAGTGTCTCAAGGTTTATTATGAAAAAAAAGGAAAGAATAAGAAGAGGGTTATTAAATGGTAAAGCAATAAGATACAGAAACATCAAAGTCAATACATCAATATCTTAGTATTATTGAGTTTGTAAGCTTGAATGTCCTGCTGGAATACGTTCAAATTTTGGATTGGTCATTCAGTCCTTTGCTGGGAGCTTCATAATTTTAGAAAAGGTATTCCAAACATAGGAAGCAGGAATGAAGACCAAGCAGAGATGATGCAACTGCTCTTGATATTCCTTTTGCCATGTGAATAGTAATTCCAGTTTCACTAACAGAAGTTTCACAGCACAAGGCCTGGAGACACATTGAAGTGCCCTAGCTATAGGCATGCCCCTACAAGTCCTGCTGGTTCATATAATACAGACTTCGCTCCCTTCAGTGGGTTCATTGTGCAGCTGATGACACTTGATGGGTCAAACAGATTCAGCACTGACACCAATCTGCTTGGGGGTTTCATCCAGGACCACAGCAGAAAAGTTTGGAGACAGATACATAATACACATATAAACTCACGTTACGAAAGGTGATACTGGCACGTAAACAAGATCATAATTGGCAAGTCGCAACATTTTCACAGATACTTCACATGGCATACCTGGTCAGATTCCTTATGAATTATAAAATACCGTATCAACATTATAAATGGTCTCCTGTTTTCCATACAGCATCACCCTGTGCATATTGTTGCAGGAAGAGAGCTTCAGTTATCCACAAGGCTAGATTGGTTTGACATGATTTATTCTTTACAGATAGACGCTGGCTGTTGCCTATCTTCCACATGTTTGCAGATGAACTCCATTATTTTTCCTGGCACAGAAGTTAAGGTGATTGGTCTGTAGTTTACGAGGTTGTTTTTTATTTCCCTTTTTAGAGATGGGCACTATATTTGCCCTTTTCCAGTCTGAGTTCTGGGTGGGGGATATTTTAAGGTTAGTGAAACTGGCCTACTTCTCAAGGTGTCTGTCCTGCAATAACTTCATGGGGCTACAGTGTGAGTGAAGTGGTACAAATATGACTCGCCTACACTGCAAGTTAGCGTAGAAGTTTTGCAGTGTTGGCCCCTACATGTTTCTTACCACTTTGGGAGTGTTAGAGCCCTTGGTGGATTTGGTTTGCAGCCCTTGGCTAAAGCCCTGGTTTTCTCTCTGATCTTTGCTTAATGTGTACAAGTAGGTAGGAAAAAATATTATTTGTGTCCTTGCTGTTTATGCAGAACAGGCTTTGGGGCAAGGTGGGTGTGAGGTCCCCTGCCCCACATGAAAAAAAAGGGGTAAAGCCTCAGGTGGAAGGGATGGTGCTGGGCCTTCTCTCCAGCCCTCAGTGACACATGAAGCAGCACTTCCAGGGCATTTAAAGGGGCCTGGAGTTCCGGCCACTGCCAGTGTTACTGCCCCCCTTCCATCCCTTTCTTGGCAGGCCTGATCCAAAAGAATAGTAAAAGACAATGGCCCAGAAGCTCCAAAAAGGTATTTAGGCACCTATTTCCCATTGATTTTAAAGGAGTTAGATGCCTAAATATCATTGCGGATCCAAGCCTGTGTGTCTCATATCAGGAAGTATCGACATATGCAAATTGACAATTGATGCTGCTTTAGTCCATGAATCACTAATTCAATTTTGGATCCTTTTTCTAAGCAGCACTGAAAGCAGAAATAGCAGGAAAAAGTTGAGTTTCCTCCCTTCCCCCTCCCCCATCAGTGTTTTTCTATGACACACTCATTAGTTTGGAAACACTAACATGATCTGAAGGTTACTAATATTGATTTTCATTTTCTATTTGTGATTTTACATGTTAGAATATTTCATTCTCACTACCACATCAAGGTTTGTCTTATTAGAAACTCTAAAATGCAGAGTTCCTACTAAGAAAATTTGCTGATAAGCCAGTGGGCGACATGAAATTTGCACTTAATGAGAAAGTTGTTAATATTATGCCACAGAAAGTCACTAATTGTATATGAGAGGAAATTGCTAGTTGCTGATAGTTATGAGGAAGATATTCATAGCAGCAAATGTAATTTTTGTCACCATGAGATGAAAGCCACCACTAATATGATGGTGTGTAGTCACTACAAGGACTTAGTAGATAGCGTACCATTCTAGTGGGTGTTTGAGGCATATTTTAGACTCACATCACAAACTGCCTCAGGGAGAGATAGCCACGGAACAAGTCATGAAAAAAAAAATTAGAGTGTAGGAAGTAGTAGGCAATCTCCTTTTTCTTGAGTCAGAGCCCCTACACTTACTGCAGAGAGGAAGGTGAGATATGAGCTATTATATCAGCGCTATGCTGGTATGTTCTACACTGAGGTGATTTTTCAGTAGAGGACTACACTGGCTTAAGGGACACTTTGATCCAATGAGGCGGCAAAGAGGCAGCATCACAGTAAATCCATCTTCACTGGATTCAGTAGCAGTACACCAGTTAACACCACATGAAGATTTGGCTTAACGGGCAAAATATTTCATCCTGTGGACAGCTGGGCATTAAATTGGTTCTTTCATTCAGTTTTACTGGTCTGCACTTAGCATGGCATGATCCAGCTACAGCAACATCTGTAAAGTGTCAATAATGTGCTAGCAAAAGATGAACCTATAAGCATTGTTTGTTCATCTACTACTACCTTGAGAAGCTAGTCATTCTATGGATTGGCAAAGAGCATCAATGGATATTTGAAGAATAGTAGATCAAGGTTTATTTGGAATATTATGTGGCTCAGTACCCATTTGGAACACTGCTCCAGATCCAATGCTTCCATATACAACTATGACCATTTGGTGCCTAAGATATTGCATGTCAACATAGCACCAATGCCATCAATCAAGCTGTCCCAGTTTCAAGTAGCTGCATTATAAAATTGTAGGTGTACAAGAAAAGTCTTCAAGTCCAGCTCCCTAGGCTGAGACAGGGCTAAGTGTATCTAGAGCATACCTGGTTTGTATTTGTCTAGTCTACTATGATGATGATTCCACATCTGCCCTTGAAAGTCCGCTTTAGAAGTTAATTATCCATATAGTTTCTCCTCATGTCTAACCTAAATCTTCCCTGCTGCAAATTAACCTCATTACTTCTTGCCCTGACTTCAGTGGCCATGGAGACAAACTGATTGTTTTCCTCTTCATAACAGCCTTTAAAATATGTGAAAGCTTTCCAGTTCCCAACTCAAATCTTCCTTTCTTTAGGCCAGAGGTGTCCAACATATTTTCATTGGGGTCAACATGGCATTTTTTTTTTTACATGTTCTGGGGCCAAATACAATCTTTCACCATATAGTAATTCACTTCAACCACATGTCCTTAGTTTGCTTTCAAAAGTAAAATGTGTAAGCTTTACTTAAACAAAAAAAACCATGAAAATATATCAAGTCTATTACTTTGCCCCATTCACTAGGCTGAAAACCTTGTTAAATAAGAGATTGTTTTGGCATGCTTTGTTCTTGAAAAATCCATGCTGACTATTTCTTAGCTCTATTATCCTCTAGGTGATCAGACGCTGATAATTTAATAATTTGTTCCAGTAGTTTTCCAGGTATTAAAGATTGCCTGATTAGTCTGCAATTCCCTTCATACTTTTACTACCGCTCTTTTAAAATTGGAAAGAGATTTGCACCTATACCTCTATCCCCTGTGTTTGTGAAGATAACCTTCAAATTATGAATTAAGACGTAAATACATTCATATCTGTCTGACTATGCAGAGAAACTGAAATAATAATAATGGATGTTAACTGCTCCATATTTCTCAATGGAACATTAATGCTGACAAATAGGTAACAAATATAGCTGTTTAGTTAAAAATGAAATACTTCAAGTTAACATGCAAGGAGAGGGACTACCAAAGCTAATGTCACACATGCAGATAATAGAGGAGATTGGGCGGCCCCCTATGAGAGATTCAAATGTCACCCCAGCTGATCAGAGTGCAGGTAGGTGCAGCATGTGCTGATCAGCAGAATGCAGCCAGCAGCATGTGTTTCTAATGGTGATGCACATAAAACAGTGAGCACCCTAACCCAGCCCTTAAATTTGGCACATAACACTACCCCTAAAGACACATGGGGATTAACTCTCTCCCCAGTTCCAGTTGTTGGGTTGATGCTATTATGACTGTTGAAACTTCCCAGTTTAGAGAAAGCAGAAAGAAGTTTTCAAGCTGGAGGCTAGGTAGTAAAATGGAGGATTTTACACCCGTGCAACCTGATCAATCATTATTGACAGGCACATTTTGTAACAACTGAGCAATATAAATTGCTTTCTGTTTCTCTTATTTAATACATATGAAACAGAGCAGGTTGTGCAGACCATGCTCATTTTTCAGTCACAAGCACTGGGAATTTTAATAGAATTAATGATCCTGGAAAGAAGAAGATTTATTTTCCCACTGGATGAAGCGGTCAGTCGACATGTGGAAACACTGCTAGGTTCTTTGAGCTATCAATCATTCAATTTGCTAGGCAGATTTCATCCCTAGGAAGTCTTGATTGCAAATGGGATTGATGTTTCTCTGAACCACGCTTGACTAAACAGAAGGAGCAGCGCCTCACAGTGGTGTCATTCCTCTTCTAGACATAGTAATAATGATTGGAACTAGCTTTTCAAATAAGACATAAAATAGGATATTTGATTTCTTTCACTATTATTAACAGAGGGACTGAAAAAAACCCAAAAGTCACACTTCTTATTTAACCAGACACCCTCTCAGAGCTTTGTGCCTACAGCATGAATGCATTATAACAACTTGTTTCTCCCTCAATCCACAAAAAAAAAATCAATGTTATAAGGCTGAAGAGGCCTGGACTGAGGGAGAAGTTTGTTGTTGGCAAATTAATTCCTCTGACTGCTGCTCTGTACAGATCTCATGGTTTTCTGCACTGAAGTTCAGACATGCAGAAAATGTCACCATTTTATTAAAAGGCCTTACGTAGACTGGGCCCAGATTTACAAAGGGACTTAGGTGTTCCAAGCTCAGCATCACAATAAATATTTTATTATATTATATTATATAAATAAAAAGCATCTAGAAGAGCCACTGTACTCCATAAATCTTCAATTAGGTGCCTTGTTTTCTTAACGAATGTATGGGGAGAGATAGGCAGCTAGGAATTTATCCATAAAAGCAAACACCCTAGGTGTGGAACAGACCCATCCCAGTCATAGGACAGTTTGGAGCATCTACCTCAGGCTCTGCACTTCCTTCAGTCCCATCCATAGGACTGTTGAGAGATTTAGGGGATCATCTGTGGGGCCTGGCATGTAGCAAATCAATGGAATTGCTTAAAAATGGACTGTCTAGAGCCCACCCCTCTCCAAGAGTTAGGCACCTGAGTCTGGGCTACTGTTATGGGCCTCTCTGGCTGCCTCCATGTAAAGAAACCAGGGAGGAGGCGGCAGCGGTGATGCAGGGAGCTTCCTGAAGTAGGGGGAGGTACCCAGAGGCAGGTCTGATCTCTTTCCCAAGAGCAGCTACTTGGGAAAGTCCACTCCCACACCAGCTTAGCCAGAACTAGCAACTAGGAGCCCCCAGATGGGGAGCTCTCAGCAGTATGGGGGAGATCTGCCTCTTCTCCACTTGGGGCAAGATTAACTCTTCTGTAGGCCCCTCATCATCAATCATGTGCTCAGCGCCTGTTGGTATCTGATGCCTCTCCCACTATTTCCTTCCATCTTTCCCTGTCCAGTGTGGAGTGGCTTAATTTCTGTAGAAGAGCTCTGCACCAATTTACCAGATCATCTACCCATTCTCTGTGGGGTCTACCTCTCCTATTTGAGCCATCCATTATGCTAAATACCAGGAGCTTGATTTTTTGTTCGTCATTCATTTTGCAAATATGCCCCAGTAGCTGTAACTTCTGTTGTATAACTTTTTACAGTAGGTTCTCTTTTGGCTGTAACTTCCTTATAATTACTTATTGGTGACCTTCTGCATCCATTCTATTCTCAGGATCTTTCTACAACAGCTCCTCTCAAAAAACACAAATATTCTTCTCTTTGAATGTTTTGTTATTACCTATGTCTCACATCTGTACAACATGCTGCTGAATACACACATTTTCAAGACACAGCTTCATTCCTAAGCTAATCATCTTGCTTTTCCAGATCTTATCCATTGCCTTCAAAACTTGCTCTTGCCTTTGCTATTCTGCTATTTCTTTCTTACAGTCTAGATCATGCATTATATATTGCTCCCCAGATGTGAACTTCTCTACATTTTCTAGTTCAATACCATCTACACTGATCTTCCTTCTTTTTTCCTTACCTCCAAATACCATTGTTTGTTTTATCGATGTTCATAATCGCTCTGTCACCTGTTCCCTTCCTCGTTTAGCACCTGCAGCATTTTCATTAGCTTCTCCTCATCTTCCTCAATGTTAACAACTTAAGGTTAGCAGATGACTTAGTTAATTCTTTCCCCATGCTAAAATCTCTCTTCTTCCTCTTCCTTGATCTTGTCCATTGCTCTCTCTCTAGGTGTGTGATGAAGATACCTGGTGATATCGGATCTCCTTGTCCCGTACCTCTACTCATTCTAAACCAACTTCCCAACTCCCCACACATTCTCACTGCTGCCTCTGCGTTGTCACCGATATCCTTCAACAACCATATCAGTCTGCTATCCACTCCATATGATGCCAACACCACCCAAGTCACTTTCTGATCTATACTATTAAATGCCTTCTCAAAAAACAAAGCATGTGTAGATATTCTTGTTCTTTTGTCGTGCTCTCTCTGGCATCAATCTCAGTGCCAATGCCTTTCCTGAATCCTGTTTGTTTGTCCACTAGTTGTTCTTCTCTCTGTGATCTTAGTTTCTCCATCAGTATCATCATCAGCACCTTTCCTAGATGACTCGTTAGGGCAATGGTTCTGTAGTTCTTGCACTCCAATGTACTTCCTTTCTTGTGTATGGTCACTAGCATGGATCTTGTCCATTCCTAAGGTGCCTTCCCTTTTTTCCAGGTTATATTACCTAGTTGGTGTATTTCCTGAATCATACTCTCCTCACTGTATTTGATCATCTCTCCCATGATCTTATTTCAGGGGCTCTTGTCATTCTTTAGTTGTTTCACTGCTTTTTCTACTTCCTCCTTCAAAATATCAGTCTCGCTGTCAATGCTCAGTGGAGATCTATCAGTCCCTTGACAAGTCTCCGAGACACTTGGTCCAACTGTGCTTTGTATAGATCTGTGCCATCTCTTGTCCATGACTGCAGATTCTCCTTCTTTTTCATGAGTACCTCTTTGTTCTTGTCTTTGATTGCTATCTGCTTTGGCTGCCACTTCCTATTAATATTCCTAATCATTTTATACACCTCTCTGGTCTTCCATTCACTGTAAATATCTCTCTATATCCTCACACTGCTCCTCTAACCATTTTGCCTTATGCTTTCTGGCTATTTTCCTTACCTCATTGCATTTCACCCTATACTGATGTTCTGCCATCTCAGAAACATCCTTTCTGATCTCTAACACTTCTCTTAGACCAGCTTCAGTGTCTCCTGCATAATCCATTTCTTATTGATCTTCTCTTCCGGAAAAATCTACTCAATTGCTTCTTCAATTGCCATGGCTATCCCTTCAACTCTCTTTTCTAGGTCTCCCTCTGTGGCTGCATTCCTAATCTTCTCTTCGAGTGCTGCTCTGTATGCATTTCCCATTTCTTCCTCACCCAACCTTGTCACATCTCTTTTCTTAAACTGTGTCTTACGCTCTCTCAAGTTTTATCTTGATGTTTGTGATCCTAGACTATGGACTGGGTCTATATCTGCTCCTTGGAAAGTTTTGCACTGCTGTACTGATGTTACCCATCTTCTGATCAAAATCATATCTATCACGTTCTTGGACTTCCTGTCGTTTGATCACCATGTCCACTTCCTGTAGTTCTTTTGTTGCAAATCAGCATATCATGCTCCGTAGCAAACTCCAGTAGTTTCTCACCTCATTTGTTTCCTCTCTATATCCAAACCTTCCCATGACTCTCTCCCAACCTTCGTTATCTGTTCCAATCTCTCTTCAGTATCTCCTCCAAAGACTTGACTAAGATGCTGTAGAAGAGCCGAGTCTCTTCCTTCATACTGTTTGATGTGGGTGAATAAACCTGAATGACTGAGATGTTCAACGATTTTGCTTCGAATCTTACTACCATCATTCTTGCAATCACCAGTTTGTATCCTAATAATGCTCCTCTAGCTCTTTTGCTAAGAAGGAATCCAACTCCTGCCTCATTCTTCATTTCATTCCCTGACCAAATGACTTTGCAACTGCACATCTCTCCCGATGCTGTCCAATGCATCTCCACCAGTCCAAGTATATTGCAATGGTATCTCTCCCTCTCCTTCCAAAGCTGCTCTAATTTTACAGTCACCCACCGTGTTTGGACATTCCCTGTTCCAATTAATAGTATATGTGTTAGTTGCAATTTTCTTTTGATAGCCAACTTATTGGCCCAAACCTGATTGCTCAATTGATGATGTGGACCTTGTTTATCTGGACAATGTGTGGGATGGCATCATTCAGTCGTACTGGCATCAGGTTTCATTCCTATAGCTGTTTCATGGTCAGTGCACCATCACTCATCTGACAAACCTTCTCCTTTATCCAGGCTTGGGACTGGCATGGAACCCCTGGAGGCTTCATAGCAGAATTTTTAGGTCCAGGGACATTAGATTAGGGTTTTGGGGTGCTGCTTGTTTCCAAGGTGGTTGGAGTGGGACAAGATAAAAGGTTGGGATGGGGCTTGAGGCTGGTAGTGGGAGTTGGGGTCCAGGGTGCTTACCTTAGGCAGCTCCCATTTTATGGCACAGCTGGGCTAAGGCAGGGGGCCCTGGCCCTGTGCCACTTCCAGAAATTACCAGAATTTCCTTCACTATGACCTGGGAGAGCAAGTGGCTCCACTTGCTGCCCTATCCTACTGGCACCACCCCACAGCTCTCATTGGTTGCAACTCATGATGAATGGGAGCTGCAGGGAGAGCACCTGCAGGCAAGGGGAATATGCAAATGGGTACCTGAACATCTGTCTGAGACATCAATGAACGTGCTTGGAAGCAAAAGTTTCCACATGTAGGGACTCTTACATTGAAGATTTGTTTGCCAAACAAGTTTAGGTCTAGGATGACCATAGACCAAGTATGAAAAATCAGGGTGGGGTGGGGGCAGTAATGGGTGCCTATAGGAAAAAGCCCCTGCAAATCAAGATTTTTATAGGGACAAATCAGGACATCTGGTCACCCTACCCTAATCCAACAAAGTAGTAACAATGCACCAAATTCATGATACTTGTGTAACACTGACAGACCCGGGTTGCTGGCCCCAGGGATAGAACCTGTGAGCATAGGGTCTAAAGCCCTGCTCTCTACCACATAAGGTAAAAGCCAGGCGACCGTCAGCTGAGGCTGTAGAGCAGAGGACTTCACTCATCCCAGATGAGGTTTCAGTATCTCTGGGTATAACACTTGCTTATGTGTAAAAGTGCATGAGTAGTCCCATTTGCATCAACGGGACTATTCAGATGTTTGAATTGCTTTGCTGCCTTTCAGCCTTAAAAAAAAAAAAGAGGTGGAATTGTTTACTCTCAAAGGCCAAATCCTCCCAGTGATTTTTCAGCCAGCCTTTAACATCGCTCCCACAATGCAATGTAAGAGCAGTAGGTTGTTGTGGTCAAATAGCAAATGGTCTAAATAATATCCTATCTACAACTACATGGATAGATAGCTAAAAGTCTACAGGCTTTGGGATTTTTTTCCAGTGCATTTGAATATGGGTGCAAAATTAGGAGGCCATTTTTGTAAGTGCGATCCTTTTTCGATCAAAAGAGTTAATATGCGGAATGGTGTGAGGGGGCACCAAATTTGGGGCAAGAAGCTGAGGTGGAGACCTGCATCGCAGCTGCAGGAGGCTTATGGTAGGCAGTAGCCCAGCAGAAGGTGATGGTTAACTGGTGACTGAGCTGCCATTTGTGAGGCAGTGTTTCAGGTGGAGCTTTTGTGTGCTGACTCAGTAGCTACAGCTGCATCCACCATCAGGGACCTGGGCTGGAGTCCACTGGAGAGGGAGGGCCTGAACTCCCCACAATGAAATGCTTCTTCCTCCCAACCCATCTCCTGTCTCTAGCCAGAGAACTACATTGCCCTGCTGATTGGGATGAAGGTACTGACTCTAGCCGTTGGACTGTGGCAGATTTACTGACTGTGGTCAGCAAGCCACCCAGACACAAACCTGTGGGTGAAGCTATAGGCCCAGGCTGAAGAGACAAACCAGAGAATTTTAGGTGTGCTCCCTCAGCAAGACAGAAACACTTTTCCTGCACTAAGTGTGGATGCCCCCTGGCCGCATCACAGGCAGGCAAACAAATTCAAGTAAGAATCTTCCCAAACCTTTGGCTGAAGTACAATCAAACAATAAAATTTACCTCTTATTTAAACACTTTTCATTACTAGGTCACAAAGAGCGTTATAGAGGAGGTAAGACAACACCAAAGATGGGGTGCAGATAACAAAACTTCATTAACTTTTTGCAATAGTTCTCTCTCTTTAGCATGACTACTTTTAGATAAGTCCTGAAGCACAAAATCTATGAGTAAAGCCATTCTATTTGTGTAGTATTTCTGACTCAGCCAAAACCAGAAAGCCTTCCAAATCTCATGAGAAACCCTGTTCTCAAAACATTTCCAGAGTAATTTTTTAAAACCACTGGTTTGCATAAATATGCACAGACCTGGATACTTACCAGAAATGAACCAGACAACTCAGGAGGTTCATCTATCACTGTCACACTGATTTCTGCAAAATTTTAACACAAAAGTGGCATCGATTGTGCCTCATGAGGACATACAAGGGAGTAAGGACCCAGCTCAATCCCCCTGCTTGGTGAAGGAGGACCTATTCAGAACCTGGGTTTGGCATGGGATAGGAAACAGTAAGGACGGTATGTGTGATACTTCCACTCAGAGGGTGCAAGGAATAGATCAAACAAAGTCTTTCTCGCTATGGACTCAGGAGCAGAGGTCTATACCTGGTTTGGCAATGTGTTCATACAGCTTACTGCCCCTTTCTGAAAAAGGGAGCTCTCTCATGATGGATTCAAATTGCTTGGTCTATTTAGATGTGAAGAGAAGGTTAAGGGGTGATTTAAGTATAGTCTATAGATATCTACTTGCAAATATTTAGTAACTGGCTCCTCAGCAGAGAAAGGATAATGTGAGCCAAAAGCGGGAAGTTGAAGCTAGATCAATGCAGACTGTAAATAAGCCATAGATTTTTAATGTAAAGGTAATTAGCTATTGGAAAAGTTTACCAAAGGCCATGCTGGATTCTCCACCAATTACACTTAACGTATATGTTTTAGGAATTATTCTGTACAACTTCTAGGTTTACACAGGAGATCAGAAGACAACTGCAGTTTTTCCCCTTCTGACCTTAGAATATAGGAAACATGCTTCAAATGGGGTCTCATTGCAAGAATAGTTCCTTTCCTAATTTCTTCCAGGGGTGCCCCTTATACAAGACACGAGGAATTTAGAATACAGAAAAGGCAATTTTTATTTGCAGTTTGGGACTTCTGTATGCAATTCCAGTTCTGGTGAGCATCTGCAGAGTTTTGCAGCACAAAACTTTAGGGCACACGCATCATAGCCCAACTGACATTTGTCCATTTGTGCTCAAGACATCCATCAAAATGTCAAATAGAAACTCAGGAATCGCTGTAACTAGAGAGATGTTCCTTACCAGTTTTAAGCCTATTCTTCCTCTAAAATAGTGAATCCAGGCATGTAGGAGTTTTTAAAACTCTTTTGCTATTTTTAACTCCAACATGAAGCCAGAGTAGCTGTGTGCTATGGATCTCTGGGAATCAGGAATCATTTCATTGCCTTTGACAATGAAGCAGCAGCAAAACTATTTTGTGATACACAGAATCTGGAGTTACATAGCCCCCAACCACTGGTATGCTCCCTATCTGCAACAGAAACAGCCTGTGGGCCTGTTTGTTTACAGATCCAACAACTGACATATTTGATGCCTTCGTCCCAGCACTTCCTCTCAGGCAGAACACTGTGTAGATGAGAGTTTCATAGTATACAGAGACTGTGGACTTCCTTCTGTGGGGTCCCAAAAGTTTGCATTCTTAGTTAAAGAACAACCACAGTGGCTCAGTTGGGTAATGTCTGCAAATTAGCTTATTGCATCTCTGATAGCAAATTAGGGACAGCACAGTGACCCAAAAGGAATCATTTAGAGTTACTCACCTAAAGGCTTTTGAATATAGGAGACTTAACCCCACCCTAAACTAAAGAGTTAGGTCAGTTTAATGACACTGCTCAAGGACATTAAAAAAGAAAAATCACTCCAGAGTAGTGTAGTTAAGATGGCTCAAGTCTCCATAGAGACACCAGTAGGTTGATTGAAGAAGCTACTGTTACTCAGGGAGGTATTACTACCTACCTGGACAAGGTAATCCCTGCTCGCAGCATAGGTAGTGCTTATGCTGAATTTCTATAGTGGTGCCCCTGTGACACTTCAATACACATGGAAGGCTACAGGCAATGCCATGAAGACAATCTTTTTCTTGGCATAGATTTTTCCGAAAGGGTGCCTTTCTTTACAAAATGTTTGGAATTCAGATTCAATCTGCAAATAAACTGTCTCTCATGGGGTGTCATTTGTTATCTGCATGAATTTGAAAAATAAGTTCTTTGAGAAAGCCAAGCCAATGATAACTCTGTGAAAGTTTCCCCTACAGCTTTGCCAATGAACCTCAATCCTGAACTGAAACACAGTTACATCCTGAGTTTCTCTTGAGCAGTAACTGCCTGTTTTGCCAGATTCTATGTTTTGTTTTTTTTTTAAAATGCAGAAAGATGTCTGTGGGAAACCAGTATGACAGCAGATTTATTGCTGTCCAGATCAGGGTTTGAACTTAAGGCTCCAAGAATACTGTGTAGCCTATCCTCCTAAAATGACAATTTATAAAAATTTCTTCTCCTACATAATGTGGCCTCCTAGTTTCTAATTCCGGCTTCATTTTAAGTTTAACCACAACATTCTTTTGTCACCACATGTTAAATTCTATACAATATAAAATCTGATAGATCCAGAACTTGGTCATCATGGTGACAACAGTAAAATATGTACTAACCTGGGGAAACAGGCGAAAGAAGCAATGTGATTTTCTAAAACTCTGCCTAACAACACAGCTGAGATATCACAAAACAATAAAATGAGATACTCAAATTACTCATTACTCTCTCCTTAAGGACAGCCTTCCTGTGTGCTTCAATTTACAGAGAAGCACTTACTGCTGATTTTAATCATCACAATGAGGCTTTGAAGATAACCCAACAGTGAAAAGAGCAGGGCAGTTCCTGAAACAACAACTCTGAAATAGCAACAGACTCAGGCAGACATAACTATGCCAGCACATGCTTGGTTAACAATTTTAAGTTATCTTTGCAATCATAAGGGCTAAAAGCTTTTTTTTTTAAATGAACATTTCATAGTTTCCTCCAAGAAGCTGTTTCTAAAAATAAAAGCTGCTGTTGTGAGCTGGTCTGCATTGACTTGTGGCTAAAACAAGCAGTACTTTATGGGGAAAAAAAAAATGAGAATTCCTGTGGCACCTGATAGACTTACTGTTTTTTTGGAACATAAGCTCTCATGAGCAAAGACCTCAAAAGCTTATGCTCCAGAAACCTATTAGTCTATAAATGTGACACAGGACTTTGTTTTGTGGATACAGACCAACACAGGTACCCCATGTGATCCTTTATGAAAATCTCTTTTGGGGTGTATAGTGACCACGTGTCTCTTAACTCCCTTCATGCACCTTTAGGGAGACAAGAGTATTACTGTAAAGCAATTGTTTTTAATAGTGGGTACTGACTGAACCAAGCTGTGCTTCACTGTCTCACGTTGTGCCACCTGGACCACTTAGGCAGAGAAAGAACTAGTACCCTCAATGGGCTCGTCTGAGAGGCAAGGGCTCAAACTGGAGCAGCTCAGGCAGTAAGCTTGAGGGGTCCCAGGTTTGAGTTCACATATGGGCTGTTATACATACAACTCACCTGCTCGCAGCTGACAGGGCACAGCAAGCTCCTCTTCTTCAGCATGCTTTACTGACAGCCATTCCAGCACTGTTGTGGTCTGCTCACTATTCCAGGGTCAGGTTTTAGCAGCTGTTTCCTCCTTTTGAGGGAGATGAGCAGGGTCTGCTGTATCTTTCTCTGGGGGAGTTGATACAAAACTGCAGCTCTGTCTTCATACTCAATCACACTTCAGGAACCCTTGAATTAGCAGTCAAAACTTTGTCTTCCAATAGCTAGCTGACTCCCTGGATCACTTCCCATCTCACCCTATCATGGGTCTCAGTGTCTTCCCCCACACATAGCATATCACCTCTGCTCTTCCCCTAAGCCACATCTACTAATTCACTGCTGAGCTCCTTTGCATTTTCTGGTAGGCAGCTGGAGGTGATTTTTCTACTCAGCCCTTACAGGGCAGTCACTGACCCAGCAGAAGTCTTCCTGCTCTCTACAGACCCTTCCCCATGAGAAAAATCCTGGCTAGACGCATTGCCTCATAGTGTTTTCAGCTCCCAATTGCAGATATGCCTCCCTTAAGGCAGGTCTGCTTGCCAGCAGCCCAGCTGTACTCCCTGACTCCGGCCAGGTGTCTGCAATCAAATGACAGCTTGCTGATCAGGCCCTAACTGACCCAGATGCAGCCATTTTAATTCATCCCTCCAGGTTTGACACCCATTGTAGGTGCTGTTGGCCCCTACAGGCTGTCCTCAAACCCATAAGTTCAGGCTCACACCATCTCACCGGATAAAAATCAACATATTTAGTAAAGAAAGGGTTCCTAAATGGAACTCAAAAGCTGATCTTCCCCTCTCTCCTTGGAATCTGTATTTAAAATGAAAAGGCACCAGTTATTTCAATATCATTCTGATGTGGTAAGGGAAATCTCATGATGAGTTTGCAAGAGCTCATTGCTGTCAGAATACAGGTCCAGCCCTCTTTTAATCTCAAACCTGAACTCTGAATATAAGATGGATCTCAACACATCTCTAGTATTTTTTTCGATGTAATGTCTGAGTTCAGACTTAAACCTCATGTTGTGTCTCTACCTGAATGGTATTCTCTCCCATGATTTTACCTCACCTTTAGTATTTTTCTCCCTTCATGTCAATGGCACAGTAACCAACCCATTTACAACATTCAGAAATTGTCACTGAACCATAGAAAATAAAAAGAAATAACGAAGCAATAAAATTATTTCACTTCAGTGCAGAAGTGTGGATGGACTTATTTCACTCTGGCACATGTATTAGTCTATAGATTTTATTTATTAGATCATGTATTATTATGTAATAAAATAAATTGGTTCCTACCTAATGTTAGGAATATTATTGTACAATGTTTTGGTTGTCTTCTGTGTGGCAGAATACTACAATATTAGTGAGTATACTATAAATACTACAATATTAGTGAGCATAAAATGGCATGCGTGGTTATGATGAAACACATATTCAACCGTTATAAAGCAAAGACCAATACCTTCAGCAACTGACAATAGTAGTCATCTAATCATAGTCACTTCTCCGTCATTTTGTCTTTCTTCCCGCTTTGTCTCTTAGCTCTTCTACCTCTTGTTCTTATTTCAGAGCGTAAGCTGTTTGGTGGATAGAGGGGTTGTGTACACTTCCTGGAAGATAAACTCACTGGTAATTGATCTTCTGGAGCTTGATTTTATCGCATCATGTGATGTGGCAAAATCGACTTCTCTGGCCTCGGCCGTTGACCCCTGTACTCTGTGCTATTGTTATATGAGACTAGTGAAGCTTGGTCTTCACTCGGGAAGTAAGTTGATTCTGATACATCAGTTCTAGTTACGCAAATGCCATAGCTAGAATTAGGCACGTGGGATAGATTTATTTTTCTTGTATAGACAAGTCCAGAGTAACTTTGTGCATGCAGTGCCAGTATAACAGATCCTGTTCACTGACTAGGGCCTCTGGATGCTTCTGCATTCAAAATAAGTATATACAAAAGTGTCTGTAGTTCCAAAGTCACTCACTCAGAAGTTAAGATCACCTGTGTCTCCTTCATTAGGTCCCTTTGCATATATTGATTGGAATCATCTGTAATTACATAAAATACTATTTTTCTACTGGATCTCAGTCTCATTCTGTGCACAAGATGTCTCACTCCAGCCCACATCTTCTATTTTTAAGGTTCTCTTGTGCTCCCCTCCCCCACCATTCTTGCCCTCTTCTTATTTCTTACCTTTCTATAATCTAACCAACAGCTTCCTCTCCTGGATGCTGGCACAGAGCACCAACAGCACAGGAGGGAGTCTTGTTCTCAGTTCTTGTGCCTACTGATAGGAGGAACAATTAAAAAGTCCCGATCCACAAGTGGCTGGAGCATGCTCCCTAATGAGAGGGATTATTTACCTGCCAAACAAGTCTGGGGTGACCATTTCCACACACTGACTATTTGGTGGATTTTCATGAAGAATGTGCTTTCACTGGCCCCATGTTAATATCAACCTACTCAGTTTCAAGTCAGTGCTCCAGAATATGGAGGAACTAAAGCGTCTCAATAAAAGGTTTAGAAGAGAACTTGTTAGAATTGAGATACAGTAATTTTATCTGATTTTACCAAATGTTTACTTCAGTAAACACAAGATGTTATGGTGTACTGTAATGGGCATGACCCACCACTGCAGCACCTCCTGCTGGTCATTAAAGAGTTAGCTGTTCCAAGCTCCCTGTTCTGACTAGTGTCCCACCTGCTGCTGCCTCCCAGGGGACCTCAAGCCTCCTATACCCCCTTCGCCTGTCTTCCTCTCGCCCCTTACCTTACTGAAGTCTGAAACTGACACTCATCATTGACAAAGAGGTTTTGGACCCGCCGCCTTGGCTACCTTTCTGCTACATTAATATCTTCAAGCTTTATTTCAGGCCCTGCAGCCTGGGGCTTGCCTGGCCAGAGCTCCCTTGGCTCACTCTGCCTTTCCCCAGCATTACTCTATTCCTAGTACCCAACTCTAGCAAACAGCTAAGTTCCTCTCCCACTGAAGCAAAAGGTAGGGCTCACCCTTGCCAGCCATCTCTTTTATACAGCTCTCCTGGGCTCTGACTGGCTGCCAGAATTCTTTCCCCTGATTGGCTCCAAGAATAGCTCTCTTGGGCTACGTCTACACGTCCATGCTACATCAAAATAGCTTATTTCGATGTAGCGACATCGAAAATAACGTTTACACGTTCTCCAGGGCTGGCAACGTCGACGTTCAACTTTGACGTTGGGCAGCACCACATCGAAATAGGCGCTGCGAGGGAACGTCTACATGCCAAAGTAGCACACATCGAAATAAGGGTGCCAGGAACAGCTGCAGACAGGGTCACAGGGCGGACTCAACAGCAAGCCGCTCCCTTAAAGGACCCCTCCCAGGCACAGTTGCACTAAACAACACAAGATCCACAGAGCCGACAACTGGTTGCAGAACCTGTGCAAGCAGCATGGATCCCCAGCTGCAGCAGCAGCAGCCAGAAGCCCTGGGCTAAGGGCTGCTGCACACGGTGACCATAGAGCCCCGCAGGGGCCAGAGAGAGAGTGTCTCTCAACCCCTCAGCTGATGGCCGCCATGGCGGACCCCGCCATTTCAATGTTGCGGGACGTGGATCGTCTACACGTGCCCTACTTCGACGTTCAACTTTGAAGTAGGGCGCTATTCCTATCCCCTCATGGGGTTAGTGACTTCGACGTCTAGCCACCTAACGTCGATTTCAACTTCGAAATAGCGCCCAACACGTGTAGCCGTGACAGGCACTATTTTGAAGTTGTCGCCGCTACTTCAAAGTAGTGTGCACGTGTAGACACGGCCTTGCAGGGCTGTTTTTATCCCTTTCTCTACCAATGCAGGGGAACCATCCTGTTACACGTACTTAGACACTTGGCATAAAGTGAGTGGGCTAAGGGTATTGGTCAATTTAGGGTATTCTGTTTCACTCGTCTAATGTTTATGCTTAATGCATATATATATATATATATATATATATATATATATATATATATAAAATAGTGTGGATAATACATATTAAGATAATAGTCAAAAATTTGTGTGCATGTAGGTGTATGGTAAGCTACAGACCTTACACCTAGACACCTTTCAGAAACTAAGAAAAAATTAACTAAACAAAATGTCTTAGGAGCAAACTGTTGCTCTTTGCTATTAGATGATATAGAAGTCACTCCAAAATTTCATGGATAGGTCTTTCATTGGGCCTTGAAGTTTGCTAAGCACTAGTTTAGGCAGATCACCAAAGGGGGCAAGTTTCCAAAGCCTTCCATGAGGAATCTCTGGTGCCAGTCTCAGAAAACTTCACCACAGGAAGAGTCAACAACATTGACCTATTGGAAGCAATCTCCCAGGTAACCAGGTCCTGCCAGAGTGTAGCCAGAGCCTTGAATCATACAGCCAGCGAAAAGCATAATGGTTCACCTCATCCATCAAGGGATGTAACCAGTGTTGCTCTGAGTAACCATTAAATATTGGTAATGTGTGTGTTTCAATTGTCTGCTTAAATGAACCGTTAATAAAGATTATAGGCCTGACTGCTTTCTTACAGCCCGCGTCACTGTAATTTCACTAACTTTAATGAGTTACTCCTGACTTGCAGGAACAGAATGAAATGGTATATCATGCTGCCTACTTGAGAACACCATAGGTGAGCTCTAATCAGTAAACAGAAAACATTCTACTGAAACAGTAACTGTTAAATAATGGCTAACTTGTATGAAATCACATGTACTCTGCTGCTCTTTCTAATATACAAATGCACTGTTTTATACCCCAAGTCAGAGTGCCTTGCAGTGAACTAACCTTGAAATGACAAGAACATGAATCACTGCAGTGGAGACAACACCTAAGAACTGTTGCAGTTCACAGGTCTGCTGCAGCTGGGGAAAAGATGAAAATAAAAGAAAACAAAATCAGATCCTGGCACAGTTGTTGTCTGGCAACAGGAACAGCATGGGAGCGAGTATAGCCACAGGACTGCAAACCATGGGAGAAATACTCGGCTGTTATAAACCAACGTTTCCGGTGACTGTTAGATGTGGTCACTGCACTCAAGTAAAGGCCAAGAAAGACACCTTCAGAGTAGAGGTGAGCAAATATTTGAATTTTTGTTTCAGTGGCTAAACCAAACACTGAAAAAAAAGTCTGTCTTGTTTCTACCTGAACAGGACTTAGACTCAGCTTTGCTATATATAACATTCAGACACTCTGCCATCCTAGGGAATCTACAGCCCTGGTTTAACTAACAAAACTACTCCACAAAAATCAGCATACTGAGTGGAAGTGATTTAAGGTAGAGGATGGGAAATGCCAGGATAGGGATGCAGATAAGCCCCATCTGTCAAGAAGAGTGAGGTGCCCAGGACTTCGGTACCTCTCTCCACTTGGGATTCACAGCCTGTGGCACTGAGACAGGATCCTAAATCAGTCTGAGGGTCTAGCTCAGAGTTCTCAGTGGCACTTATGTGAGAATTTGAACATCGTGGATATCAGATCAGGAAGGCGATAGGGTTGCTTGTTATTCTGTTTTGGACCGGATTGCCTAGTTGAAAAGGGAACCTGGCAGGTCCAGTCAGCACCACTACCCAGGCCAGTAAAAGTCCAATGGGTAGTATAGCAGAGCTAAGGCAGGCTCCCTGACTGTCCTGGCTCCATATGGATTCAGGATGCAGCCAGCATGTCTAGCTCCTAGGCATAGCGGCAGCCATGGTGGCTCTGCATGCTGTCCCATGCCCAAGCACTGGCTCCACAGTTCCCATTGGCCCATTGGCTGCTTCCAGAGCCAAACTCAATCCCACTCTCCAACACCCACACAAGCCCTGAGTCCCCTTGTGTCCTCAAACTCCCTCACAGAGCTTGCACCCATACACCTCTCCTGCATCCCAACACCCTGTGATAGCCCTGAGCCCCCTTCCACACTCTGAATCCCTCAGCCCCAAACCAGAGCTTCCACCTGCATCCCAAACTCCTCATTCTCAGTCCCACCCCAGAGCCTCTTATGCACTCCAACCCCTGTCCCAGCCCTGAGCCCTCCGCTGCTCCCCAATCCCTAGCCCCACATCAGAGCCCAAACGTCCTCCAAGTGCTCTGATCCACCCCCAGCCCTGTCCCATACTCTGAACCCTTCAGCCCCATCCCAGAACCTCCTCATGTACCCCAAGCCCCTGATATTACCCAGCCAGTGCCTTCATCCCTTTTCACACTAGACCCCATTTCCCAGCCCGGTGAAAATGAGTGAGAGTGGGGGAGAGTGAGTGACTGGGGGGGAATGAAGTGAGCAGTGGGCAGGTTTTTAGAGAAGACAGAAGCGAGGCCTTGGGGAAGGGGCAGAGCAGGGACAGGACAAGAGAATTTGGTTTTGTCTGATTAGAACCCTAAAAGCACATCATGCATGTGAATAACACAAACATATTTAGGGGAGAAGTTCCAATGGAAACCTTTTCAGCAGTTTTGAATCAACACCTCTGCCGGCTATCCTGCCACTGTCCTCCCTAGCCAACAGGACCATTCTTAGGGACAGTGCTGGTGCCAGTTTAGGAGAGGTTAAAATTGCCTCCAATTGTGGTCACACCATTGTGGATTTTCTGCCACTGGACATCTTACACCCAAGGTTATTCCTGAAGAACTGAATGGCATACTATGCACAACGAGAAAAAAAAACCAGTGTTGTTCATCATCCCTCAAATACATGTTGTGCTTAGGGGGGACAACAGCCTCTACGGGCCTCTGGGTAAGGTGTGTGTGGGGACTCTGCATGTCCCCCCTCACCCTCCCTTCCCCCCTCCTTCACAGCCACCCAGAGCCTGCAGGGCTCTGGCAGTGATGTAAAGAGCTTGTGGTTTTGACTTCTATTTTCATTTGCATATTTAATAAAGACCTTAATCATAAAAAGACTAAAGCATGCTTCTGGGTTGCTTATTGTGATAAAAAAAAGTTAAATATGTGAAGAAAAGATAAATGTGATAATGTTATTCAACAACTTTAAATTGACTGCATTTAGCTTCATTTCACTGTTAAGCCATTGCAGCTAAAATTGGGATGGATAATGATTTCACCATTATCAGTGTTAACAACTGGGCAAATATTTAGATGCTTTTTGCAAATACTCAGGACAAAGTTATTCTTGAATATTTGCTCAGCTTCTCACACAAAGTTTACCTCCTTTGTGTTTGCTGTCTGCAAATTTTTTAGCAGAATTGGTAGAAATGGCAACTGAAAGAACACATTTTAAAATGAATATTGGAAACAGTAATTCTGAATTTGTGAATTCAAGTATGAGAACCAGAAAACTGTGCACAAATTCCAGTTGTGGCAGAGACACATGCCATACAGTGGTTGGTATCCAATCAGAACTATCTACAACATTTCAAATTTAATTTTTCTAAAAAAATTATTTGCAAACAATCTAAAGGCTCAGAGTTACTCACATGTTGGTCTTCAGGAATTTTATAATTCCTAATATATTTGCATAAAGCAACACACAGACAGTGACACTAACAGCTGAAGCAGGTTCTGGGGCAAGGTGATAGGGGAATCAAGCTGTGCACTCTGGAAGGGGTGGGACCAAGGGCAGGGCATAGTGTGTTCTGCCCTCAGCACTGCCCAGACCACAGCCTCTGGCCCCCACCCCACACTCTCTCATACCCATGTGCACCTGGAGAAGTGCTACTAAGATAAGGACATACACATCTCATAGAGCTGGAAGGGACCTCATGAGGTCATTGAGTCCAGTCCCCTGCCCTCTTGGCAGGATCAAGCACCATCCTCCCCACCTTTTTTTTTTAAATCTATTTGCCCCAGATCCCTAAATGGCCCCCTCAAAATTGACTCACAACCCTGGGTTTAGCAGGCCAATGCTCAAAACACTAAACTATCTCTCCCCCTAATACAGTGCTTCAGAGGGATCTGGAGCTCCAGCCGCCACTGCTGCCAATGTAGCAGTGACAGTGGCTGGAGCTCTGAGCCTCTTTGAAATGCCATGCCTGGGGGCAGCTGCCCATGGGTAGTCTGGGTCAGTGGGCCTGTACACAAGTAGACAATTCACAAACAGGAAAGAGAAATTAAATTAAACAAGTAATTCCAACAGCGAAATCAGTAGTGCATACAAGATCCCCTGAGGGTTTATCTACAATACATAATTAAGTCCACTTAAGTTAGCATACAACCACCACAGTAATTAAGGCAGTGATTCACATTATGCTTCTTCTATCAGTGCTCTGCCGCATCAACAGGAATGCTTCCACCACCTGAAGTGTAGCATTGTGGGACACTGAGAAATAAAGTCCTCCTGCCTTGGGTCTCACAGCCTAAGCTGTCAGCCAGGTATGAGGGCCACAGATGTGGTCTCCCCCATCATGGGGTTATCAGCCTGGGCTCTCCACTACATGTGGCGCTCACAGCTAACAGCCAATAGGTGATTTAAAAAGGCACTGTCTAAATGGCCTCTATGTCACCCTACGTACATTGACCCAAGTACTACACCTCTCACGGAAGTGGAGTTATTAGGCCAATGGAGTGAGTGACTTATGTCAGCAGGAGGACTGTTGTAATGTAGACACGTACAATGACATAAACTACCTTAAATCAAACTAGCTCTGTAATATACATTAGGCCTAAGCAGGCATGAAAATAGAGATTTGTTTAAGTGCTTTCTGAAATGAATGGGCACCTCTTGTATATGGACTGAAGAGGTGTTAATGGACCACTTCATCTTGAATGATCACTTAGAATGCGTGTTAATTACTTATGTTAAACAACCTATTCCTACTTGTATTTAGCTATGACACTCTGGGTGCATCTACACTAGCCAGCTACTTTGAAGTAGCTGGCGCAATGTGGAAATAGTACGCGTCGCATCTACATGTGCCGTGAGCTATTTCGATGTTGAAACTGACGTTAGGCAGCGAGACGTCGAAATCGCTATTCCTATCCGAAGATGTGAATAGCGCTCTACTTCGATGTTCAACGTCAAAATAGGGCATGTGTAGATGATCTGCTTCCTGCTACTTCGAAATAGCGGGGTCCTCCATGGCAGCCATCAGCTGATGGGTTGAGAGATGCTCTGTCCAGCCCCTGTGGGGCTCTATGGTCGCCGCATGCAGTAGCCCTTAGCCCAGGGCTTCTGGCTGCTGCTGCTGCTGCAGCTGGGGGTCCATGCTGCGTGCAGAGGGTCTGCAACCGGTTGTCAGCTCTGTGGATCTCGTGCTGTGCAGGGCAAGTGTGTCTGGGAGAGGCCCTTTAAGAGAGCGGCTTGGGGCTTTGCTGGCCCCTTATTTCGACGGGGAGCACTTGTGTGTGTGGATGCTCCACACTTCCTTCCGGGGTGGCTCCTTTCAACATTCTCCATCACTACTTCAATGTTGAACGTTGATGGCACCAGCCCTGGAGGATGTGTAGACGATACGCATTGAAGTAGCCTATTTTGATGTTCTTACATTGAAATAGGCTACTTCGACGTAGTGTGCTAGTGTAGACATAACCTCTGAGGCATGGTCCACACTGAAAAGTTAGATCGACCCAGCTATGTGCATAGGTACATGCACCCCCGGATCACTCGCACAAGCACTCACTGTGAGAGGCACGCTGCTTCTGATAAGTATGGGGGCAGTCTTACCCTTCCCCCACAGCAGTGCAGCCCAAAAGTGCTACTCCTAGGCTCACCGCTCCAGGGGAAGAGGGGGAAATACCACTGTACTCACCAGAAGTGGAGTGGCACTTCCATGGGAAGAGGCAGGTGTGGTGGAGCATTGATCAGGAAAGGACGGGGCATGGGTGAAGCAAAGGTGGGTGGGGCATGGGCTGGGAAGTTGGGCATAGGCCAAGCAGGGGAGGGGAGGAGACAGGCATGGGTGGAGCAAGGGCAGAAAAGGGGTGGGGTGCTCCCCTTAAAATACCCGCACCAATCATCTCTGGCTATGTGGCTTAGGGATACGAGATAGCCATACCCCTGAAGGTCATAGTTAAGCCAACCTAATCCCCAGTGTAGACAGTTCTACGGTGATGGTAGTATTCTACTAAATTCTACTAAAACTAGGCTGATGGAACTATTCTACTAAAACTAGCTACTATGTACTGGGGAGATGGATTACATGTGGCCAGGGTTCTTCCAAGGGTGGAGGCAGTATTGACACTGAAGTGCCACAGTAATGCTGTTTTTACTTTTTCAATTGTTGTCCTGCCCTGAATATCTTTCCCAGACCTGAAGAAGGGTGCTGGGTAGCTCAAAAGCTTGTAGAAGTTGGGCTAGTAAAAGATATTATCTTACCCACCTCATTACTAGTAGTAAGCATCCTTCAGTCTACGTAGACTATGGATCATGTTAGGTGATGCCAGAGTACCTCTCCAGGCGCGAGCCTGGGCAAAGTTTTTTGGGACCCTGGGTTGCCCAGACACCAGTGTTCCCCTCTTGGCTTTACTGATATAGTCCAAAGGAGAGGATAACCTCTAAGTCTGGTACCATCTCAGCTGCAGGAGTTGCTGGGTCAATGCCAGAAGCTGGCACAGGACTGCCTTAGGACTCCCCTCTGGATTTTCTGTCAGGATTTACTCCCTTAGCCTTGCTCCTTCCCAGGATAACGCACAAGGCAGTGGGGCCCACCTCATTACTATAGTGCAGAAAGTCACACAGAGTTCACAATCACATTTTGCACACAGAGAAATTTAGTTCAGAGAAATTTAGCACAATTCCTGTCAGGTGAGTTTTGCTTTCTGTTCATCCGGCAGAACCACTAGCTTTGCCTTTCCAAGCTTGTTTCGTGTACAAGCAGAGGATGGATGCTCTTATCAAGGGCTATCACAGAATGAGAGATCTTTACAAACCAGTTAAAATCTCTGATTTGGCTGCAAAGACTCACACAGGCAAATAGGAAAACAAAGGTTAGAGACAGAACTGAAAACAGGAGATACAATGGTACCCATTACAAAGTCAATATTATGTATAAAATGGTAGCTGAGAGGCACGCGTCACATTTAGAATAGGAAATAAGTAAAGATGAGCAAATAGTATTCTTTTAATTGGTGACCCCAAACAATTTTGGGGGGTCTTGTTTTGTTAAAAATAATAAAATCACTTAAGAAACCTGAAGGATGGGCAGCATCAACGTTTGCATGCATGGATAAAATTATTAAACCAGAGCAGCTGGGAGGAGAACGACCAGCCATGTGCAGGAGGGCCAACAGCTTCCTCTGCAGGGCCTTGTGGGAGCCTGGCTCTGCAGCCCATGAATGGACTGGGCCATGTGCAGAAGGGTGAGAGGCTGAGGACAGGCAGCCCTCAGCACCACACATAACATGGTGCTGGGCCCCCACCAGTCCACCTGAATAGCAATTTAATGGACCTGGGGCTCTGGTCACCTTTGCTGCCACAGTAGCAGCAATGTCAGATGGCAGCCCTAGGCCCTGGAGCAATTGCCCCCTTTGCACAAACCCCTCCCCAATGGTCGGTAGGCCTGCATATATACTTTGAGTAGTGAGTTGTCAATCAATTCTTTCTACAGCCTTGTGTGTTCTTTCCATTTTTTTTTAAAATTGATGTACATTTTAAAAGTCTTTTCAGAGTACTTTATAACTTTCCTCTGGAGCCAACTATGAAGTGAACCCCTTTGCTCTATTTATAGTCATTGTGTTAGTTGCCTTTGCATTGTATGGGCCTTCAAGTAGTAAGGAATATTTTGGGATTCTTTAAAAGCTAGTTGTATGATCCAAGTTACTCGGCTTTTTGTGTTTGTCACAAAGGTCTCAAAGCTTACAGCTATGTTACTGGTATCTAGGTTCTGAAAGTTATTTGAAACTCAGAAGATCCACAGCAGGCACTTTTACTTGCTCCAGTTTCATTTTCCTGTGAGGGTGAACGTCTTAGGATACATTCACACTGTAATAAACCCCCGCCCCCCACAGCACTGAGTATCAGAGACCAGATCAACTGACATGGGCTACAAGACTAAAAATACCAGTATAGACATTCTGGCTCAGACTGGAACCTGGAGTTTGAGACCCACCCCTACTACAGGATTTCAGACCCCAGCCCAAGTTTAAATATGTACACTGATATTTTTAGCCCCTCACTTATAGTAAGGTAACTTGGGCTCGCTGTCCCTCTTTTACTGAAGAATGGAGGTACCCTAAATGGCTAGTTTCTGTTGTAGATGCTTGAACTATGTATGGGGTGTTTATCATAAAGCCTTTCAAAACCTTGGTGAATTTTATGTGGCTCTTATTAGCCACATTATTAATCCTCCATGAGCCCTGAGCACAGGCAGCAGCAGCAGCACCAGCAGCAGCAGTCTTTGGGTGCCAGGCAGGCAGTGTGTACCCCTGAGCGTGATGGCAGATGGGCCAACTGAATAGCTTCTCCCTCCTCATTCTGCATGAGATGAAGGTCTGGGATTATTTTGGGTAATCCAAATGGCATATGAACCACTGGCATCCAAGGGAGCATGACTCCTTATATCATCCCAGGGAAGACAACCCTGTTAGAAAATTCCCCACTGCCTTGTGGGTAGGTTCAGGAGATCCAAAGGCTATGGGAGTAAACCCAGACAGAAAATACGGAGTGGAGACCCTAAGGCTGTTAGCAGAGAGGATTTGTCAAACATGCTTTCTGGCATCTCCTTGCAGTCACCTCAGTTCCAAACGTACTGACTTCTGTCTTTCCTCTGGATTCAACTGGGGCAACCAAGAGCGGGATAGTGCCACTAGGTCAACACACTTGTTCCAAACACTAGCCCAGGCAATACAGTGTGTAAGAGGGTGCCAAATGGAGAGGACACTCCATCCTTGCTGATAGCATGGAAACAACATGGGAAGCGGCAGTTACGTGTTATAAGCCCTCCTGAACTGGCGAAGAGGAGGATGCCACTGGTCACTTTCATCAGTGGGAGGAGTCATCGCACTCTACTGGTCAGCTACAGTCCACCTCAAGCTGGCTAGCCTCTGGTCAATAAGGTGCTGACCTGCCACATCTACCTTCCTCATTTGGTGCATGGGGATAGACCAAAAATTGAAAAGTAGATGTAAATGACATACCTGCCAAAAAATGAAATAATAAATCAACTTGCCTCCGGCTCAGTAGCTGGAATGTGCGGACCATGTGTCCAGGACTTGAATCTGCCCACGACCTTAAGAACATGGACTCAATATGTAAAACAGCAGTCATAGATCAACAGCTACACGAATGGAATGTTGACATCTCTGCTCTCCAGGAAACCAGGCTGGCAAATGCTGGGTCAGTGAAAGAAACCAACTACACTTGCTTCTGGAAGGGCATAAGTTCAGAGGAATACTGCCTCTATGGACTTGGATTGCAGTTTGGAACAATCTGCTGAACTCTATCAATACACCCACAGCTGAATCAGAACATATTTTATCCCTGAAGTCAGGATATGTCAACATCATCAATGCTTATGTACCCACGTTGGTGTCATGCGCCGAAGACAAGGACCGCTTTTATTATCATCTTCAGAAAGTTATTGATTCCTTTCCAACTGGCGAACGACTGTACATCCTTGGCAACTTCAATGTGAGAGTTGGATGTGACCATCAATCCTGGACATCTTCCTTGGTCATCACGGTATTGGGAAAATGAATGAAAATGTCCAAAGGCTTCTCGAATTCAGCTCTCAGAATCAGCTCTGCATCACTAATACTTTCTTTAACTTGAAAGAGTGTCACAGGGTTTAATGGTGCCACCCCAGATCTGGTCACTGGTATCAACATGACCTCGTACTGGTTCTCAGGAAACATCTCAAAGCTGTCAAAATTATACCTGCATATCACAGCCCAGATTGTGACATTGATCACTCCTTGATCATCAGCAAAGTGAAAATCATCCCAAAGGAACTTTATATGACAAAGGAATACAATAAGCCAAAAATCAATACCCTCAATATCAGAGATGTGCTGAAATGCTCTGTCTTTGCAGATGATCTCACTAAGAAAATGGAACACAAATCTGACCAACATACTGTCAATGAAATGTGGACCATGCTGACAGGTACAATATATGAATCTGTCAAATCTGTCTTTGGAACATGTAAATTCTCTAACAAAGACTGGATCAATGAAAGTGCTGATGTTCTTAGTCTTCTTGAAAAAAAAAACCACAAGGTACATCTGCATAACATAAAGAACCCATCTCAAAGTACAAGAGATCAACTTCAACATGCAAAATCTGTTCTTCAGAGAGAACTCAGGGAGTGTGTGAACAGGTATCGGGCCAATCTATGTTTTAATATTCAAAAGGCATCTGACTTAGATGATGTGAAAACCATGTATGATGGATTGAAGAAAGCACTCGGACCAAGCATTACCAAAGTCGCCTCACTGAAGTATTTAAATGGACAGGTGATCACAGACAAAAAGCTGCAGATGTCCAGATGTCCAGAACGCTACTCACATCTTTATTCCCATGAGCATACACTACAACCTGAACTTGACAACCTCATACCAACTGTTCCAGAAATGTCTGAGCTAGATGCAGAGCATATGGAGGAGGAAGTTTTTCAAGCTCTTGATGCTCTCTCCAATGGAAAAACACCTGGAAATGCCAGAATTCCAGCTGAAATCCTGAAGGCAAAGAAGGCTGTGCTCCTCCCCTGCCTTTATGATTTACTCCTAAAATGTTGGAGAGCAGGAGGTGTCCCACATGATATGAAGGATGCAAACATCATCACTCTCTATAAAAACAAAGGAGACAAGAGTGACTGCAACAGCTACAGAGGCATCTCGTTACTGAGCATCACAGGCAAAGCATTTGCCCATGTCATTCTCAAATGCCTGGAAAAACTCGCAGATCAAATCTATCCAGAAGCAGAATGTGGTTTCACGACTGGCAGGTCAACAATGGACAGGATTTTCTCACTTCAACAACTACAGGAAAAATGCAGAGAACAAGGAAAGCCATTATTCATAGCATTTGTGGACTTAACAAAGGCATTTGACACATATAGTAGATCAGGACTATACAGAGTATTGATCAAGATTGGGTGCCCACTGATCCGAGTTAAGCTCATAACATCCTTTCACGAAAACATGAAAGCAAAAGTGCAATATGGTGGATCTACATCAGAACCGTTTACAATGAACAGCGTAGTCAAACAAGGGTGTGTTCTTTTCCCTACCCTCTTTGGCATATTCTTCTCAGTTGTACTAAATTGCGCATTTCAAAACTTATACAGCAATGTATTTCTGCACACAAAATTAGATGGCTCTGTCTGCAACCTGGTTAGACTTACGGCCAAAACTAAGGTCAAGAAAGTCCTCATTAGGGAACTCCTCTTTGCAGATGATGTACTCTCATTGCTCATAATGAAGACACTCTACAGTCACTGATGGATTCTCTATCCAGAGCCTGCAAGTTGTTTTCTGTTGACATAAGCATGAAGAAAACTGTTGTATTCACTCAAGCTATACCTCAGTAACCCAATGCCATTCTGGATAACAGCCCATTAGATGTGGTTCAACAATTCAATTTGATTTGTCAATTTTTATTGCAATTTTTTTTTGGTCCTCTGTACTTATAAATGTCAGTCTGTATTGGAAATGAGATTGGTCTGATGAATTTGGGTCTGTCCCACGAAAGCTCATCACTGAATAAATCATTTTGTTAGTCTTTAAAGTGCTACATTTCTGCTGCTTTGTTTTGTTAGAGTACAGACTAATACAGCTACCTCTCTGTTACCCTGAATCTCTGGCATTTAGAGGAGTTTAGCCCAAAAGGAATATTTAGGAAAAAAAATCTTGAGTGTAGTGGGTTACATGGAATATCCACATTTATGGATTCCTTGAACTGCTATTTGGAATCTGCTGTTCATTTAGTTAACTGTCATTGTGTTGCTGTAGCAGCAATGAAGGGTCCTGTGGCACCTTATAGACTAACAAAAGTTTAGAGCATGAGCTTTCGTGAGTTAACTCACTTCTTCAGATCCAGACTAACACGGCTACCCCTCTGATAATTGTGTTGCTGATAACTTCAGAAATTCTACTTGTATCCTTGTGACAAATGAGGTGTTTTTCCAGAGCCACATACATATTGACTAGAGAGAGGCAAATGACCATTTTGTGTGGCTGTAAATTATAGGTGTTTGTTTACTATTATAGTTAGCATTTCCATTCCACAGTGCAGATTGATGATGTGAATTGGATAGACAGATGCAACTAATCCATAAACACTTTAATTGGGTTCTGAAATTAACTTGAATTGTATGCCAAGGTTTTATCCACAATTAAGCCAAGTTTTTCAAATTTGTTCCTTTAGTGTTCTTTGATGCCAAAATAGAATAACTAAAGCTTTCACCTATTGAAGTGCTGTAAAAATTAAAGCAGTGAAAACCCTTTTTAAAACATTACTGACATATTTAATATACTTAAATATGTTTTTATCATTAACTACAAACAAAATTCAGTGAAAAAAATCTGTCTTAACCCTAAGAATTTGCAGAAAACTGTGCAATGTTAGTGATTAATTTATTTTACAGCTGGGATATAGAATAGTTGCTAGAAATATAATCTTGTGCAAAAATTGGGCTACATTGTGAATTTATGCATAGCCCTGAGTGATATGTAAATTACACCAACCAAGCTCCAGGAAGCATTATCACTCAGAGAAAACTTTCTGTGTTTCAGTGACTCCTGGAAAAACAGAAAATTACTATATCCAGGCCCCTGTGCTGGCAGAGCTATTTCTAGGCAGTGGGCAAGGAGGAATGGAGCTAATACTCTGCCATTTCCAATCCACCTGCTTTGGGGAGCAAGTATGCAAGTACCCCAAACGTCCATGGGTAACCTGAGAGATGGTATAATGGGGTTCCTGACAGCCTCTTGTTCACTTGTGTATTATTGAACTTTTATCACTCTTAAGAATATAACCCTGCTGTGACATTATTCCATTCTTCTTCTTGCACAGTAATTTCCATATTCATGGAATCCTTGAGCTGCTGCTTGGAGTCTGCTGTTCACTTAGTTACCTATCATTGAGTTGCTGGAAACTCATACTTGCGTTCTTGTGACAAACTCAGTGTTTTTCCAGAACCATGTACCAGTGATAACTCTTTCCATCACTGCAGTGATATTCTTCTTCATACAGGTCTCCCCAAAGAGAGAGCAAACAAACACACGCTCAGACTAGAATACTGAGTTTTGTGTAGAAAAATTAGATTTGGAGAAGCAAACTCCACCATGAGACTGGCCCCATGGTGAGAGCTGTGACTTTCTAGATGTAAGAGAGAGATTAGGGAAGGTTATCTTTTATTGGAGCACCTTCTGTTGGCAGAAGGTACAAACTTCTGTGCTACACAGAGCTCTTCTTCAGGTCAGGGGAAGAAAGAACAGTATCATGGTGATCAATTAAAAAAACACAGGAAAATGTACTTCCTGTTAACACTATAGTCTAGGTTACTGGTAACTAAACTGGGGGAAAAGGCTGCCTTTATCTGTCTCTATCAATATGAATTCACTCCTCTTTCAAATTAGTTTTTGCATTTCACCATGTGCTTTTTCCTCGTGAGAATGGCCAATTTAAGAAAAAAGAGAAGAAATATACTTTTTTCTTTTAAGGGAATCAAAATTGTTAAATGAAATAGAAATTGAGAAATAGACTACTGTAAAATGGTGGTGGGGAGTGGAGAGAGAAAGAGGAGGAGAAATAGGTTTGTTGACGTTTTCTCCATTGAGACTAAGCTAAACTGAACATGCATTTAATTTTGTATTCATATTTTTTTCAGTTAGAGTGGTCTCCTTATCTCAAAGACAGCATATATGCATCATGTTGCTTAAGCTGCCATAGTAACTATGATGTTGTTAGTGAATTGACAAGTAAATTGTCTGAAGTAATATACAAAAATGGTTAGGGTGTCATTTAAGGTTATCTGCAGTAGTCTGAACTCCCAAATGCTTCTAGTCATTTTTTCATTCAGGATGTTTATACTGAAAATGATTAGGTTAGAACAGATTTCAAAAAATTGCTTGTTGATATGAAAATATGCAAGAAATATTGTGCAAAACAGAAAAGGATATCAATGAAATAAAATAATAACACCTTTGCTATACTACTGGCAGTCTGTATAGTAAGGAAAAGGAAAATATATACAGTAGACCCTTGATTTACGTGAGGGCTGTGTTCCCACACAACCTCACATACCCCAAATTTTGCGTAAATTGGGGGCGTTTTTTTCCCTAGTGGAATGCCCATGGCTGCTGCTTCCCTGGGGCTCTGGGACCGGGAGTGCTCACAGCCACTGCTTTCCCAGGGCTCCAGGTAGGGAACACCTCTGGCTGCTGCTTTCCCAGGGCTGAGGGGGCAGCTCCCCAAGGTTTGGTGCAGCCAGGCGGAGCCGCCCCTACCCCAATATCTCCCTGTCCCATATATCCAAGCTGTGGGAGGGGGCAGAGGGATTAAGCCTGGGTGGGTTAGGGCTGTAGGGGAGGCGGGTGGTGGAGTTGAACTGGAGCTTTGTGGGGGGGGGAAGGTGGGGGGCTTGAGCCAGAACAACGTGTGAAAGTGGTGAGTCAGAGCCCTGCTCAGGTGGTGAGCTGGACTGTGGCAGGGTTTGAAATGGGGCGGGGGGGGGCGGGATTCCACCAGGGTGGGAGGATGGAACTGGAGCTGTGCATGGGGGAGTTTGAATGTGGGCGTCGAACTGGAGTCCTGTGGGGCTGCGGGGGGGTTGAGCCAGAGGTGGGGGAAGTGGGATTTTGAGTTGTGCTTAACCTGCGTTAATGCACATTTTGAGGGATTACTGTATTTTGTATTTGTTATTTTTATAGTAAATAAACATGAAGTAATTCAAACTGTTTCTACACTTACGGTGGTATACAGCGTGCAAGTGTAGTTCCCTGCCTTGCTGCCACAGTGAAAGGCAGGAGACATCCAAACTAGTCACTGTGGCACATAGCTGCAGTAAACATGGTAGAGAAACACTTGTGGAAGCCATCTTGTATAGAAGCCATTTCACATCCCTTACTTCTGCACGCACACAGGAGCATCTCCTTTCCTTGACCTGTTTGAGAATGGTTGGGAGGATGAGCTCTATGGAATGCGCTAAGGAACTGTTTGGAGTTGGGGATCCAGCTTCCTTGTACGTGTTTTTCCTCACTGATAACAGTTTCTCTTTGGAAAGTGATTTATGATTCTCAAATTGCCTCTGACACTGGGCTTGTTTGTGTAAGGGTATAAAACACTAGAGTTAGCTGCATCAAGCAGCCTTGTTGAACCCGGTTTTACTAGTGCCCAGTTTGGCTCATCTGTTGCCTTATTGAATTCAATAAAGCTGAATGTTAGCTGCCTAAACTCAGAGAAGTCTTGTGCTTCAACACACTCCAGCAGCATGGAAAGGCTCTGACACTCAGAAGCTGCTGAAACCTTGCCAGAATCTTTCCCTGCTACATCTCCCTGTCAACTGCCTTTTCCTGCAACTTGAATGTGTGGAAAGATCCATGAAGGGTATGGATCCGGGGAGTTGAAGCATGACGAGCACCCTAAGTTTTGCCCTGCCCCCTGGACTATTTATATCTGTACTAGCTAGGTGTGCAGTGTCTGTGCTCCACATATTACTGTGCTCACACAAACCCTTACAAACTGAGGTAACAAACCTGGTAAAGTGTAGGTCATTGAATTCAAAGACCAAGGTTCTTAAACCATTAACAGAACCAGGGTTTTGTGTAGCATTGAGACAAGTCACTTAGGTTAACAGTTCAAAAGTGGGACACTAAAGTGTGATGCTTAAATACATATCTAGGCACATAGCTAAGTGATCTAATTTTAAGGTTCAGTGAGCACCGGTAGTGAGACACTTGCTCAGGTACTCAGATGATGTACACTGGCATAGCTCAGTTGAAATCAGCTCACAGCAGCAGAGGAACTTGCAGTAAATTTCCTATCTTTCCTTCAGCCTTTATGAAAAAATGACTGTTTGATCTCCTCCACAGAAATGTCACCATCCCTCTTTCATATTATAGTCTGCAGAGATGTAGGATTGAGTCTGTAGGGATTAGTTTCTATCCAGCCTGTTGATTTTGCTTTTTTGAAATGTTTGTTTTATTACCAACAATGATTTTGTTATTGCAATGTTTGAATACAATGAAATCTCATCACATAAGAAAACCATTATTTTATCTTTCTTATTTGCAGTCAATGTGTGAAGTCTGCAAAATCTTACAAGACTTTTACCGTGATTTGTAGCACTGGAACTCTCTTGCATTTTCTTTCTTCCTTCTCTTTGCATTGCTCTCTGTTTTTAATTACTTCACTAGCCAGCTCTGTTCACATTCTTCCTCACTTTGTTCTCCTCCTGAATTTTAACATAAGCGCTGCCATGTTCCTTCAGGTTCTTCACGGCCTTTTCTCCACCCCCCAACCCCATTTCTGATTGCTCCTTCAGCCTCTTTGCTATTGAATGAGACATCTGAATTAAAGATGCTGTGGGTTCAACCTTTTAAATGGCAGAAAAGTGCAACTTTCTTTGAAAGGAGAAAAGAAAACAAAACAAAGCAACCTTCCACCCAAAGACAATAACAAAAACCAGAAATAAAACAGCTTACCAAATCACTGCAGTGGTTTTCCTTATACACAAACCAGTAACATAGCCGAATGCTCTTTGGCAAGCCCTAGGAAAGTTGACCACACACTCCCAACTGTGGGAATTAGGCATAAAAAATACCTTTGAGAATCTGGGCTAGTGCCTGAACTGGCAACTTTACTCAAAGTGTCAGATAGCTTATTCTTGCTACATCTATTTTAATAGGGTGGTGCTCATCGAGATAATTTGATCATCTTTCTATCATATTATGGACTAGTTGAATTCACATTTAAATGTCTAAGGAAGGCATTGCCTTGGAAATAAAGGCAGAAAATAAGGAATATGAAGCTCCCATTTTCAGAAAATGCCTCATGCATATGACTACAAAGTGAATATTATTCTCTTGTTTCTCTGGGACCATCTGGACTCTGACAAGTCATCCTCACCCCTAAAACCATAGAACAGAATACCATGCCTATGACAATGACAATGACCTTACCAGCAGCCTGAGATCATTCTGTTGCAAGTGAAAGAGGATATTCAGTCTCAGTGTGGAATTCATCAGTCTTGTCTCTTTCTGGTGCTATTAGCCAAATTCTGCATATTGGTAATGGGAGTCCCAAATACTACATTGACTTAGCTGTGTTGAGGGGGCCCCTGCATAAATAGGCACTAAAACCCAGGATTGGGTTAGATTCTTAGCTGGTGACTGCAATGAATCAACACTGATTTACATCTGATGAGTATCTGACCAAGACTCTTCCCACCCGTGGTGTTGTCTCCTGAAACACTAGTCCATTCTTTATGCAGTGCAAACATACTTGCTCCTTAGCAAGAGGGCCTTAGAAAAGAGGTGGTATATTCCCTATGGATAACTGTGTAACAAAGGTTCTGGTTTATGTTACTACAACACATTTGAAACAATAGTGAAGCTGGCATCATCAAGACATAGAAGCTATGTCTACACCAGACACAGAAGTTGATAGGTGATACGCAATTTTAGCTAAGCCAATCGCTTAGCTAAAATCTACTTATCTGTAGTCAACTTTCATGTCTGTCTACACAGGAAAAGGTCGATGGGACCATTTCTCCCTTCAACCTTCCTTATTCCTTGCCTCTTGCAAGGAGCAGAAGGGTTGACTTTGACTCCTGCAAGCATAATTTCATGCATGTGTGAAAACAAACCCTAGAAGTTTGACCCTAAGTGTGTCAGTCTTCCCTGGTAGTGTAGCTATAGCTAGAGACTTTTGATATTCTCTTTGCATGTTACCCTAAACAAGTATCTGTGATGGCATCTTATGTTAATTACCACAGCAAAGTCATTGATTACAATCCGTGCATAAAAGAACCCAAGCAGTATTCATTATGATTAATGTTGTTCTAATGAATACTAGGAGCTAATAATGATTTGCCATTTATTATCAAGTGTTGCTGTTTAAACTTCGTGGCATCAATCAATAGACTTTCTAGAGAGAGAACACATTTCCATTATTCTCTCTGGGGCAATGTGTACTAGGAGTTTAAACCACGAAAGATTAGCAAAAGTTCCTTCTCAAGTAAAAATATAATTTTTTTGGAAAGGAAATAATTGTAACCAAATCTTGATCTGGATCTCATGAGTGTTCATTGATTTAAATGATTCCTGTACATTAAGGCTACATCTAAACTAGCCAAAAACTTTGAAATGGCCATGCAAATAGCCATTTCAAAATTTACTAATGAAGTGCTGAAATACATATTCAGTGCCTCATTAGCATGTGGGCGGCCGCAGCACTTCGAAATTGATGTGGCTTGCTGCCGCGCGGCTCGTCCAGATGGGGCTCCTTTTCGAAAGGACCCTGGCTACTTTGAAGTCCCCTTATTCCTATGAGCAGATGGGAATAAGGGGACTTCGAAATAGCCCGGGTCCTTTTGAAAAGGAGCCCTGTCTGGACGAGCCGCATCAATTTCGAAGTGCTGCGGCTGCCTGTATGCTAATGAGGCGCTGAATATGTATTTCAGTGCTTCATTAGTAAACTTTGAAATGGCCATTTGTATGGCCATTTCGAAGTTTTTGGTTAGTATAGACACAGCCTAAATGTTGCCATTCTGGTTATATAACATCTCAGTCACTTAGTCTATGACAGTCACGGTTGTTGTTGTCTCCTGCTCCTGTGGTATTAATATCAGGATTATTCATTCTGACCAAACTCTGTAGATTAAAATATTGTAATAAAAACAATGTATGAATCCTCTTTATAGTCCAATTTCAAATATCCTGTTTTAGCAGAAAAATCTATTGATAGTGGAAGTCTTAATAACTATAAGAGGTGTAAAATGCTTAAAATCGTCCGGAAAAAAGGGTGTGTGTGTTTGCGGGGGGTTCTTTCATAATTTGAGAGCTAAAAAAGGGCTTAATGTTTACACCCAGCTTGATGTTATTTTTTCTATATCTGTGACCTCTGGAAAATTCTCTCCCACAACACAAACAAAAACACACTTTAAGCACTGAATGCATACAACAGGTTAATAAAACAGGAACACAAGAACTGCCATATCAGATACACCACTGATCAACTGCTGTCTGGTGGCCTATGTTCTCTGCTCAGTTGACAGTGTTTTGGGAGAAAGCCTCAGCTACAACACCCTTTCTCTCAATACAGGCTGTAAATTTCAAATCTAAGTACCTAAAGGAAGATATGTAGGCATTTAAATAAAAGTAGTCTCAGCATCTATCTCTTTTAAAGGAGTTACTGGGAAAAGCAGGTGCTGTGCCCTTTTGAAAATCAGATAATTTTTATTTGGGTATCTGGATATGGATTTAAGGGAGTAAATGTAGAGACACACAACTTTGAAATGTATCGAATTTTAATACAGCAACCCTAACTAACTTGGCTTAATGATGGCAAAATATAAGATGGGCTAGAAAATAATTCAAAACATATCTTTTTTCCCTGTGTTCCATGCCCCTTTTATTGCCACATTACAGCAGAGGCCAGCTCTGAAATTGATATGCTCTGACTTGTGAAAAGCTTATTTTGAAATATATAAGTTTCAATTTAATAAATTGAGAACTCATGAACTTACAGAAGTCAATTGCAAACAAACTAACATACTAACTCAATAATGACTGTCATGCAAATAACAGTCCTTAACTGAAAAATAAGGTAATTAAGTATCCATAGTGTACCTTGGTGGGATTTTCAAATGTAGTCATAACACTAGGGAACGCCAGCTTCATGGAAATGCCTGCAGTCTGATCATTACTCATGTTTGGTGAGTTCCTAAAACAGATTTCTGACGTTTAATTGAAAACTGTTGGTAGAAAGGGGAAAAAAAAAGAGATAACAGAAAGATATGGGATAACCGCAGATACAAAATGGTATGTAAGTCTTGGGATAGCTGATGAAGATATAGCTTGCTAAGTGATAATTATGCCCAAAGGGAAATGTTTTAAGCATCTTCCAGTAGGAACACAACTTATTTACATCACAATTTGAAATGGTATCAATTTGTAATGACCCATTACAAATTATTGAGCTGTTGGGTGTCACTGAAGTAGAGGTTAGGGTATGGTCAGGATCCTCTATTACTGGGTTACTCACCACTAAACATAGGCTGGTTCTAAGAGGATGCATACTGCACTTATTTAAAACCCTGGTGGTTACCACAATTGACCATACTCACTCCATGTCTGTGGTAGCATTCTCACTGACCCTACTTTGCCTTCTGCAAGCAGAATGCCTCTGGTTACAATTCCTGTACAGCCAACCCAGTCAGAGTTCTGTTTGTCAAATACAGGATTTACTGTAGCTTCCACTATCATTTCTCTTCTAACACCTTTGGAAATGTTCAGTCACCGCTATTTTTTTCATAGCGCTCATGTCAACCTTCAAGCACTTGTGAAGATTAAGGCCTGGGGGCACTGGGATAGGCTTTTTGCAGAAGAATAAACCCCTGCTTAAACCAGGGCTAGCTAATCCTCTAAACATAGCTGCTTGCAAATCCAGTAGGAAAGAAAACAGTCTTAATGGGAATTCTGGTACCCATAAAATATTGTACCATATTAAGGGGAAGCAATTCTCCTTTGATTTTGAAACATGAGCAAAAAAATGTAACAGATGCATCTTGCACTATATAAACAACACACGTGAATTTAAATCTCATATTTTATTTTATGATGTAATTCTGAATTGCATTATTTTTGCATTTGTAATTAGAAGACAGAACAGATGGTGAAGTCTTGATTTAAAATGATGTGTCTATTAAAATAACTTATGCTGCCAACTAAATGTTCCCTATCACATGACTGTCCATTCAATATAACATTATAGTTGCTCCATTTACATGCACAAGAAAGGAACTGGTAATTTGGGAGATGTTTACTTTTTTGTTGGTGGGATTCATAATGAGAGGAGGCAAAGTTATAAGTAACCCCTTTATTAGTAAGATGGAAAATTAGTAATTGCATATTTTTAATAAAAGGAACATGTAATGCACAAGTCAAGGCCCAGCCATCGATTTACTGCAACTTCTGCTCCCTATCTTTATGAGGACATTATGTCTCGAGCTGTTGCACCTATCATCACTGTAAATGGAAATACAGAATATACAGGACACCTTCCTGAGTATGTAGCATTGTAAGCAAATTCTGAAAATGCCCAGGTAAGAGGTCTTCACATAAACATGTCTTTTGATGACTTTCAGAAACAGATCTTGCGGAGCCAGTAAACTTACCTAGTTTATGTAGAAACCTGGCAATTGAAGGGGGACAGAATCTATCCATAGCTCACCCGGTGAAAAATGTCTCAGAATGGAATAGTCCCCAGTGAGTTCACTATTGGCATGATCAGCTTTTCACTGCACTTCTCCGTAATGCCAAGGATTACAATGCAAAGTATTGTTTTTGGCTGGAACTGTCCACAGCGTTCATGTCAAATTTGCCAATAGTTTCAGGCTGATTCAAACGGCAGTTGTGGTTTGTCCAACATTTTTCATCTAGCTCCAATAGTGAGTTGTAGTTCTTTCAGTATGCAAGGTAGGCCAGAATCCTGAGATTGTTGGCAAATTTCATCTGCTTTAATTAGGAGCCTTTTAGCTATCCTCTAAATTACCCTTTAGTTCTCACCATAGATAAGTGTTTCATCCTGAGGGCTTACAGATATGTTAACTCACACATATACATGGCTTTAGCACTTTTTTCTAAAGCATATTCAATTCAAAACAAGACTTGCCATGAAACATATCACTAACACTCCTCACCATACTAAAAATTGAGAAATTTGCAAGCTAATGCTGGATTTACAATTCTTACATTAACCTTAACAAAGGATAAAACAAGACCTATATACTGCCTCACACTAAGCTGCAAGCAGAAATTGTACTGATGTGCTTAAGAAAAGAAAATTAAAACTTATCTTTACAGTTTTCAGAATGAATTTCTTTCCTCTTCTAATTTGGTATTTGGCTTAGGGATAAAAACATTAATTAGCAGTGAGAAATGGTACCTTTCCCACAAATGCTATTATTAAAACTTCAGTATACTTCAGTGACCTGAAAGGAGCAAACCCTTATACTGAGAGCACAATCATGTTTTAGTAGAAAATTACTTAGTCTACAGTTACACTAGCGCATTTTATAGACAAAAGTGGGGTTTTGTAAACAAAACTCGCTGAGCAGCTACACACAAAATACATTTTGTCAACAGAAACTGTTGACAAAAAAGCTGTGTAGGTGCTCCAGGGGGCCATTTTGTTGACAGAGCAGATCAAAAGATCAATCTGCTTTTATGTGTAGACGTGATGTGTCAACAGAAGCTTTGTCAGAATATCTCCTCCGACAGTAACTTCTGTAGCCATTACTGTAGTGTAACCATAGCCCTTCAGTAATTTAGGACTGGCTTGTGCTCTGCTTTTGCTCAGATATAAATGAATTCTGCACCATTACTCTACTCAGCTGAGTACAGTCTTCCTGAAAATTAGTTCCAGAAGTGCAATCTCTGTTTCCTCAGGAGTGCTTACAGTCATTTGAAAAACATGCTGAACCTATCATCACTTCCTCATCTGCCTCTCTTCCTGCCCTGCTTTAATTTTCCTCTCCATCCCTCAGGTCAGTTTTATCCCTTCATTCAGTGCCCCGTCACCTCTGGCACCAACCTCACCTCTGTTCTTCCAGCTCCTGAGGTTCTTCAATCTTTACCACCTTTCCTAGCTGGGTTAGGGCTACTGCAGGATCCCTTCTCCGGGCTGGCTGTTGCTTGGGAAAAGGAAGGAGGTGCATAAGAGAGGAGAGAACAGAGGAGGGAGAAGAACCACTCAGGACAGTCAGGCTCTTTCTCCTTCCTGGGAGAATGGTGTTACCTCCTGGGTGGCAGCAAGAGTGAGAAGGAGAAACTGTATCTTCATGAAGCTGATGTACAGTCATTCTGTGCATACAGTGTATGGAATGAATGGAGTGACACACACACACTTTCTGGCAAGCAGGAGTAGAAGAGTAAGGCAAGTGCATGAATTGCACAGCTCAGTGCCATACAGACCAGCCGCTGTTTCGCTATTCACTAAAAAGCGACCACCACCTCCCTATAGGCAGGTCTTCATTGTGCTAAATAGACACCCATCCTTTCCCACTCAGAACAATGGGAGCTGCTGCTACTCTGGAAGTGTGGCCCACAATGCATGCAGCCAGAACTCCAAATCTGAACAAGCCAGAGGATGGGGAATTTGAAGTCAGATCAGCATTTTGAATCACAGGCTTGTCATATGTAATTTTGAATGTTTCCAGCAACGTACCTGCCCACAATTCTCCTCACAAAACTGCAACACAACATGGCATGATACAGGCAGGGCAGTTTTTTCTCAGGAAAGGATTCAGACAGGAAAAGATGGGGTATTGTATGTTTTCACACCTGAATTTCACTCATCATTTATCATGCATCTTGTTTGCCTGAACTGCACTCAGCTGTATGCAGTACTATTTTCATGGACGCTAAAATTCACTCCAACGTGTGTGTGGGTGGAGGGGGAACAGAATTAAACAATACAAAATTAAATAAAAATACGGACCCAGCCAGTGTGGATGATTCATCCTGAGGTGTTTAAGTTCAGACAATACTTGCCTTGAACCTTTAGCGTACAAGGAATCTATTTTATTTAATCTGGCTTTAGAAATTTATCAGAAAATAAGTTGTTTGCTGCATTGTTGTAGCTTTATTATTGCCTGGATATGAGAGGACAAATTGGGTGAGTTAAGATAAACTTTTACTGAAACAACTTTTATTGGTGAAAGAGCCAAGACTTCAAACTACAGAAAGCCTTCCTTGAGGTTTGTAGAACTCAAAAGTTTTTCTCTGTCATCAATAGAAATTGGCCCAATAAAAAAGATATTATCCTACCCAGCCAATATCTAGAAAAATAGGTAAGCTTCTAGTGAAGAGTGCCAATATTGGGAATATGTCTATCTTAATATATCTTTTGCCTCTAACCTTGCATGCAATTAAAACTCATCCGAGAGCAAAGCAATACCAGACACTATCATCCTCAAAGCTGGAAGGCTGAAACTGCAGGATTCCTGGTATGAACTCTAAGCAGGTGATGTATTTTTGCATCCTCTTGGGGCAGATTAGTGTCCTTGTTCCTGATCACCGAGGAAAACCACCTCTCCTTTCTGACAAAATAAAGTCACATCTGATCATTTCATTCCTTCCAAAATTTGTGATCAACTCTGAGAAGTGAATCTTCTGAGGAAGGTGAAAAACTGAACACAGACACTAACTTGATAGGCCAGCATGCCTCCGTTCTTCACTCTTCCTGATTGGAGATTATTTCTTCTTCAGTTACCAAGCAAACAAAAGATTAAGAAGTGCCATCAAAGCAGAGGTCAGAGCCGAAGGTAGAAACTGGGGAAATGATGAGGTTTTTCATCCACATGCACCATTTCGTTTTCATTTGCGGACTTGTAATTTTCTAATTATTTGTCCTCAGACCTGAAAAGTGACCCTGTTATGCCTAAATAGATTCCATTTAGCTTCATTTGGACACAGTACAAGTGTAAGGGTCCATCTGCATATTCAGACCTGGTTCAAACTCAGAGCAAAACAAGTATTCCGTCCTACAAATACTTATGCACTTGCTTAGCTTTATGCCTGAAATTCTGGTGTTATTGAAATCAAAGGCAAAACTCCCATTGACTTCAGTAGGGCCAGGATTTCACCAATTGAGTTTAATGCAACTACTAAACTATGCAAACGTATTCCAGTAAGGGTTTAGAGAAGTTGAGCCTGAAATTGTAGCTGTAAGATGTTAATTGCAGCCTGTCAAAATCTCTTTGTTTAACAGATGAGAAAGAAAGAAAGGTCATGACTAAACATTTTTTATCTGGTGAAAAGTATCATGGCAGTTTGTGTAATTATGTGAATATGGGCTCAAAGTATCACTATCTTCTCTATTTACTAATCTGGGTGTGTTTTTCATCTAACACAGTTTTTTTCAATTTATAAAGATTTTTTTTGCAGGTTTGTACAGGTTTGTGTATGTATATACAATTTCCAATCAGGAAGAGTGAAGAAGGGCAGCATGTACAACGGTTCTGCAAAAAAAAAATCTTTATAAAATTGAAAAAAACCTGTGTATATATATGTACGTTCTTTGTAGAATTAGCTGTTTCTCAAAGGTAGGTTCATCAAATGATACAAACAGGTAGAATCAGTACTTTCCCTTACAGAAGACATCTTGAGGAATATAGTGAAATAAATTTGTTTGGTTAACAACAATATAAATGAGGGAAAAAATTAAAAACAGATCAATTAATAAATTCTCAGGATAAGAGTGTCCAGCTCAGATGCTAAGGAATATAATATAACAAAAATGATTCCTACCAGAATTTGTTGTTTTAGAGTAACTTTGTCTGATTTCTTTACAATAAGGAACTTGAAGATAGACATTGTTATTGAGCTGTTTGTTGACAGAGAGGGAGCTATAGTAACTTAAAGTCAGGGGCTATATATCAATACAATGAGTGTACAAGACTATTATATTCTGTTTTACCAGACAGCACTTCAGGTAGTATAAACAAGTTATGAGGACAAATCGTATACTTCACAACAGAATCTTGAACTTACAGCTTAAGCTTCAGCTCTGTTATCATTCATTATCCTGGGTATTCATGGCTTAGTTGGTATTATTTCATTGTCAAACAGATATTTGTGTTTCTCATTTTCCCTGGAGCTGAACCAAGGATTTTACCATCCCTCTGATCTCTGCTTAACTAGCACCTCCAAGCCCACAAGCTTTAGATGATTGTAAACACAGTGCAGTTTGTCATCTAAGTTCATAATAAAAGCAAAGGTAACTTATGAGTCTCTCAGGTACAAAAACATCACGGAATCTCCCAAGCATGGTAGTCAGCAGCTCTGCCGCAGAAAATTCTGAATAGAGCTTACTGGACTTTCCCTTCAGTGCGTTTATCTACTAGGCTGATGGAGTGGGGCCATTTCTCTTTCCTGTTCCTTAGTCCCTATAGCTAGCAGGACAAAGGAATTCTTCAGGGAAACATTCGCAGTACCGTCTGGAATAGTTTGGGACTGTTATTTCTTTTGTCACTTTTTCCTGACTAGCAGATTTACCCCACCTTGCTTGGGTCCTTAACTCATTTAAGTGTTTTTTTTTTTAAATAAAAGGAAAATATACATGCTTTGTTTAAATTCTTGTACTTTCCAAAAATACAGCGTTAGTTGTAAGAAGTTAATATTTATTTCAGATTTCTTAAAAAAAGGGATTGTAAAATTCGTCTGAAGGTGAAAAATGGGGATGACACGTTTAATGAGCAAATGCAGTGCCTCATAAGCATAATGGCAGCCGCATGAATTTCAAAGCTGCTAACTTTGAAGTGCTCACTGGCAGACTAGCCGCAGGTGCTTCAAAATATGTGCTGAACTTCGAAATTCCCATATTCCCAATGCATTTTGACAGTAAGGGAATTTTGAAGTTGGGTGCCTATTTTGAAGCGCCCGCAGCTAGACTGTTGGTCTGCACTTAGAAGTTAGCAGCTTTGAAATTCGTGTGGCTGCCATTATGCCAATGAGTCCCTATGCATGTCAGCACCTCATTTGCATTTTCAAACAGCTATAATTTACATGCCCCTTCCAAAAGGGAGGGGTAGTGTGGCCACAGCCAAATTGTCTTCCCCCTTTCTAAAAAGGTGAATATTCTCAAAGTGGGGTTTAGTTAAATTCTTGTGGCTCTACTTTGGCTGTTGTTAGCAAAGTCAATTTCTCTAAAGCAAATTAAAAAAGTAAATTAACAAACAAACATGAGGTTTTTTCAGATATGAAAACAGAGCTTTCAAATGAAGCTGTACTACCTGCTTTTCTGCATGCGTCATAAACTTCTGTTTATTTAATCTATAGTGAATTATCGGAGAACATTCATTAAAGTTTCAGTCAGAAAACGCTACCCTGATGAAAAAGTAGTTTTTCAGCTTTATTGTTTTTTGACAAAATATTTGGCAATGGAGTATGGGAATTTTTGAACTGGGAAATCTCATTTTATTTTGAAAAAATTTCAACATTTCATTTAAATTTTTTTTAAATTTAATCTTAATATTTTATTTTACTATAGGTGATGCCAGTAGTTTATGATGATATGCCATGTTAATTTCAGAAATTTTCAGAATTTCCATTTCACATTAAATTTTGAAAACATTTCTGAACTTGAATGAAAACAAACTTCAAAATGTCAATATCCCAGGAAAGAAATTCAGAGTTTGAACCAGCTCTGACCATGGTATCTAAAGTGCTTGATCCAAAACGCATTGAAGTCAATGGAAAAACTCCCATTAACATCAGTGAAATATGGAGACTGCTTTGTAGGATACTCTATGGATACTGAAATGCGGGCCCATGTGTTTTCTGTTCTTATGAAATATGAATGTGTTCGATAACCATTACTAGATTCTTCATGACACTTCAAAAAGCCAGTTTCTTTCAATATGCAGGGCTTGTATTACCATAAGTATCTAGAATCAGTCCTTTCAAACAGAGATATAAATAACAAAATTACTGTGTTTCTTTTCTTAAGCCAGCTCCAGTGTTTAGTTACATATTCCTGTATTTCTGGGCTCACCCTATTTTCTGAGTATATACCTTATATAGCTACATTTCAGGAATTTGTTGTAGCTCAGGTGATTGTTTTAGCCAAGGCTATCGGTCTAACTAATGAGGCCATATAAGTGCTCCTTCCAAGTCTGTATGATGACATAAATATTGTAGAAAGTGGAAATATAAGAGTACTCAAACAGCAAGAGTGTTGCAGAGACAGGTCTGCACAAATACTTCCCGTCTGACTCTTCCATTTGTGCTGATTCTTCTCAGATTGCTACTCCACACTACAGCTTTAGAAAATCAAGCTGTCTTCTTCCCACAGCCAGAACAAAATCATGGAATCTAAAGTGAGTTTTAATGATCTAAGTGGTGGTGATGACAGATGAAACAAAGTTAATTTTTTTGTTTTTCAAATGTGAGAAGCACACAAAGTGAATGCAACAAATGCATTACTTGTTTGATAAATTTAGCAAAGAGAAAGCAGAAATGATGCTAGGCCCTTCACATCTGTGTTATATCTTCTATTTTAATATTTAAGAGGCAGATGAAAAATGTTTATCTTCTAAAAATATTTTTTTTCAAATGAAATTCTTTCCTTTCCTTAAAATCCATTGAGATTATGATTTGATAAAATTTGGATTTCTTGTGAAGTTTCTTAAATAGCAGTTGTCATTATTGTCAGTCCAGCTCTTTCAATTCACATTTCTGTAGATATAACATTTCAGGAACTAATGTCTGTAAGACTGTAAAAGGCTCAATGTTTTCTTCTCTTCATATCTGAGAAATAATAACTGAACTGCACAAATAAGGTCAATAGTGCACAGCGTACTGCTTCAAACAAAACTCCAAAAGGATCCACTAATATCACAGGAATATTAACCAATTTAAAAATTGCAAAAGCACTTTCCCAGAATAGAGCACAATACTGGGTAAGACAGACAGAGCTGTATTTTACATATACATTGTCAAATCTCTGAATAATCTGTTAAATCATCTTGTTTCTCCTCTTAGGTTTCCTCTTCTTCCTTATGAGGCAATAAATGTTGTTTGTTCTTCAATTTAGAGTTCTTTGCTTAATCTTACTGGATTAATCTAACTGCATTTTTAAACACTTGGCATGATTTGTTCTTGATAAATCCATGCTGGCTGCTAGTGATTACCCCTGCATCCTCTGGGTATTCACAAGCACAGTAATTTATACATTGTTCTAGTAGCTTCCTAGGTAATGAAGCCAGGCTGACTGGTCTACAAGTCCCAGCTCCTCCCCCTATTCCCTTCTAAGGATGGTCATTGCTGTTGCCCTTCAAAAGTCTTCTAGTATCTCCCCTTTTGTTCATGAAATTGTAAATATTGCCCATGGCTCTGAGATTTCTTCAGCTAATTCAGTCCTTCAGTACCCGCAGATGAACAGCAAGTGAGTCCACTGATTTGAATTCATTCAAATGGGTCAGATGATCTCTGTGTTCTTCAGTGATCCCAATCTGCATCTCTTCCCCTTTGTCTATGGTAAGGCACAAACATCTTTAATGTTCAGTTCACGTGCAGACAAATCAAAACACAATTCCAGTCACAATGCAGGCAATAACAGCATCTGCCACTAGCCTGTGCATAATCAGTACTTCCTTTCCCCTGGAAACCTCAACCAGTTTCAATAGGATTAGTGCTGTATAACAGCAACTAAGTGCAGTTAGCATGGCTGACAATCAACAGTCAGAAAGCCAAATAACTGAACAGCCTTTCCCTCGAGCAAATCTTCATTCAGTTGTTGAGAGACTGAGAGCTCCCAATTAGAAAGCTTTATAAGCAAATGTGACTAGTGAAGATAAAAACATTGCCCAATGATTGTGCTACGACATGGCCAATCTGCTTCACAACACAAACCCAAACCTAAGCAGATTATTCAGTGTAAGTGCCATGTTCTGATTGTGTTTAATGTGGGCAAGGTTACATAACAAATATCCAATGACCTTTGGCCAGACTAGATGGAAATTCTCACAAAACTCTGTGGTCCCACAGGTATGTACCAGTGTTCCCTCACACATTTCTAGCAGATGTACCAGATGCCGATGTGTCAACACAGGCAGATGTCATCCTTTGGCTCCCTGACATGTATGATTGGATGTAGGTATACCAGGTATCCCTAATTTCCTTGGCCTTCTGGGAACCAAGACCAGCATGAGCTTCAGTGGTAAACTAGACTGTTCCTAAGCCTGCACAGGACAAAGCACTCCCTTTTGTCCGCACAAACATTATGGCCTATATAGCCAGCAATGGTTATATGAATAGCTTTGGACACCTTGTCATCTAGATGGGTAAATAGGCAGTGCTAATCTGCTTTCTGCCTACCAAGGTGCATTCCACAGCCATTCTGCAGCTATGGAGCTTGCAGCTGAATTTCCTTTTTCCAGGGTCATTGATGTCAGGGTATGGTTTCATCAGCCAAGTTAGGTCTGGCTATGTGGGATTTTCCCAAATAACAGTTGGCATAAATACTTATTCCACAGAAAACCATATTGTTTTGTAAAGTCCCCCTTTCCCCCTTCAGATATGGTTTTGCTCTCCTTCTCACCTAGCATCCTGACTGTTTCCCATGTTTGTGTTCATGAATCTGCCTCTGTGGTCCACTAAGTATTTCACAATGATTGAATAGTAGCCTTTTTGATTCACTTGCTCACTTGCCCCTTGTTCTGATGGGAGCCACTGATGGCCCCTACATGATTCAAGAACATCCTCTGAAATCCAGCTTTCACCTCTTGAACTCTTCTTGTCAAAGACACCCATATCAACAGCCGCAAAAATGTGCGGAACCATGACCCCAAAGGTGAATTTTACACACCCAAAGTGCTTTGCAATGGACCTATAGCTATCTGGTGTTGTGATCAACCACAAGGCAATAGTAATCAGCTTCCGCAGTGGTAAATCTTCCCTGAATCAAATGTTCTGTTGCTTGGGGTTTGGTGCAAGTTCCTCACACAGTTCCACAGCTTCCTTATCTAGAAATTCTGAAGCCACTGTTGGTCAGTATATGTCTATAGTGAGTCTGCCTATTGGTCTATCTAGCTCAGTATTTTGTCTTCCTACACTGACCAACGCCAGAGTGAATGTACAGAACAGGAGAATTATCAAATGATAACAGCCTCTGGTAATCACCCAAGGACCCGTGGACCACAGGGTTGCATCTCTCATCATTTTGGCTAATAGCCATTGATGGACCTATCTTACATGAATGCCTCAAATACATTTTTGAACACATTTATAGTTTTGGACTTCACAAAATTCTCTGAGATTAAATTCCATATATTGACTGTGAAAACTACTTCCTTTTCAAAAAAAACCCCAAACCCTTCTGTTTATTAATTTCATTGGGTGACCTCCGAGTTTTATGTTATGTGAAATGTTGGATAACATTTTCTCCATGTCATTCATAATCTCTATCAGATACTCCCTTAGTGTTCTCTTTTCTAAGCTGAACAGTCCCAGTCTTTCTCTTTTGTCCTCATATGGAAACTATTCCCTGTCGCTAATAATTTTTGTTGCATTGTTGATACTTTTCAGCTCCAATACATCTTTTTTGAGTGTGACCAAAACCACATACAGTGCCATTATGATATTATGTGTCTTATTATTTATCTCTTTCCTAATGGTTCCTAAAATTATGTTAGCTATGGGACTGCTGTCACACACTGAACAGATGTTTTCAGACAAATGCCCCCCATAACTCCAGGGTCTCTTTGTGGAGTGGTAACAACTAATTCCCCCAAATCATTATTTTGTATTTCCAGTATGCATTACTTTGTATTTGTTAGCATAGAATTTCATCTGCTATTTTGTCCAATCTGCCCCGTCACTTAGTTGTGTGAGATCCCTTTCTAACTTTTCATTGTCTGCTTTGGACTTACTTATAATAATTGAATAATTTTTTATCATCTGCAAACATTGTCACCTCATCAGTCACTCCTTTTTCACGATAACTTATAAACACATTGAGAAGCCCTGGTCCCAGTACAGATCATTTGTGGGAACCTGATGTTTACCCTTCTCTATTCTTCAAAGTGACCATTTATTCCTGAGGTCTGTTTTCTGTCTTTTAAACAATTCATGATCTACTTTCCCTTATATTAGAATTTAGCATACAAGAATTTAATAGATACATAATACAGGTTCCATCTCCCCAAATTGGGATTCTCTAGTCCGATAACATCCACGGTCTGGCAGGACCACATGCGTTACTGGACCGGAGAGCCTCGATCTGGGGGTTGTTAGAAGGGGAGCCTGACGGGGCTTCTTTACTGAGGCTGTGCTCATGGGGCTGGCACTCATGGGGCCAGGGTCATGGCTCGCAGGCTGGCTGGGGCTGGGGTCAGTGCCCCTGGTGCCTGGACCATGGCCAGCAGCCCAGCTGGGGCTGGACCTGTTACCCACCCAGGGCTGGGGCCACACCAGCAACCTGGCCAGGGCCGGAGCCAGCCTCTGCAGGGTTGGTGGCTGAGGCCATGGCAATTAGCTCAGCCACATCTGGGACTGGGGCTGTTGCACACTGGGTTGGAGATAATGTGGCTGGAAGGGCTTGAGGTGTTGTGGGGGGGGGGCGGTACACAGAGCTGGCAGTAAGGAAGAGCAGCAGGTTGGGGTGGGGTTGGGGAATCTTCCTTCGTCCAGCAAATTCCTTCATCCAGGTCTGGTTTGGTCCTGAGGATGTTGGATTAAAGAGATGCACCCTGTATAAATGCTGAGCTCTGATGAATAAAAATATTTCATTGTAGGGTACAAAATATGCCATCCTTTTTGTCATCAACCTCATAAGAAAATCAGATGGATTTTTGCTAGGTAAACCATCATGGAGATGTAAATGGAATTCAAATAAGATTTTAGATATAACAACTCCTGGCTTTTTGAGCATTAGAATGATTTAAAAACTGTAACCTGAAAAGGGTCCAGGGTGAGGAGCTAGCGTTAACATTGGAACTCAAAAGTGCTGTGGAAAAAGAATCTTAAAGAAGAGGACAAGAATTGATTATTTATGTGTGAAGCGGTTGAAATGAAACTCTAACTTTTGACATGCTTTGTTTAAGGACCAGTTTCTAATCCCAGAAGAACAGCAAACTAAAGAAAAACTGCTTTTCTGCTTCTGTGCGTAAGCAGACTTTTCTGTTGTTGTTTCTTTGCGACACAAAATGTCTGCACATTTAAGGCTAGAAATTGGCCTTTAGACTCCTTCAGAGAGGAATTGCTCTTCACTAGCTGTTGCATATATAGAAGATCAGCTAATCCATGGTGTGTATGCCCCACAGCAACTATTTTTTAAAAATTACTATTAATTGCCATTACTAGGACTGATTCCCATGGACTCCACAGGTTTGGGGTTGATCCACTCGCTTGAATTCCGTCCCTTTCTTTACTCATCAGAACCCATTTATAAAATCCCAATGGTGTTACTTTCATTTATTATTCCATTGCTCACTAGCAATCTCATTGTGATGTAATTGCTCTTTTACATGGAAGGCGATGACATTAGAAAAACCTGAATTGAACTGGGGAAAAAAGAGCAATCAAGTTATTTATTATTATTATATTGTGGTAACATTTACAGGCCTGAACAAAGACAGAGCTCTGCTGAGCTAGATAAGGTGCAATTATGCAGTAGATCACAGGTCCTGCATGAGAGAGCTTCCAGTCCAAAAGAAAAGAAGAACTAGAGAGTAAAACAAACAAGCAGGTGAAGGTGTGGGAGAGACCATAACAATCGGGCGATTTACTGTAAGTGCAGTAAACTAATCAGCAAGAAATCACAGCAAGTAATCAAGGATCACTAGATTCCTAGCCATTATTCCATGACCTGTAATTACTAAGGGAGATGTAAAGGCTTTGTGGATTGTAATTAGCTTGCCTTTCCTTCTTTCTCTCAGATATGTGCTATCTCTAAATCACAATTTGGAACAAAAGTTTTTTGCTGCTTGTCAACTTTGGCAAGATTTCTCTTTTATATACTCATGCTTCTATATAACCGAATATATCATTGGTGATGAACAAAAGGACTGGCTATTCTTATAATCTAATTCATTCACTGATATGTTTGTTTTATAATGTACTGAATGTTCACACAAGATATGTCAATAGTTAGATGCTGACCCATGGGTGTGGTGATACTTACGTCAATGGGAACAAATTTAAATAGCACATAGAAAGGTTTATGAAAAATAAAAATAAAGTATTGAGAGACTATTGTCTTTAAGTTCTGCCTAGAAATAAGACAAAATACAGATCTTTTTTAGATCATTAAAACTAATTGGTTTGGGCTTGGGGGTGATTATATGTAGATGATTCATATCTGATCTAGACCAACTCACCTATCACTCATGACTTTTGTATCTACTTTCTTGAACTGGGTACCACTGTGCCATAAACTTGGATGAGAAAATAGCTTGACATCAAAAAAAGCCTGCTTTTTAATAGTACTTTGAAAAGCCAAGAAAACCAAATGTCACCATTTCATCCTCTTTATTTTTGCTTTTATTTTCACTGACATTTCAGTGTTCTGCTGGAGAGATGGAATGAGCCTATATGGTTTTATTGGTTTGATTTGGAAATGGAAGTCATTTCTCAGCCCAGATTTTGTTGATCGTCTCAGTTATTTATTTGGAGAGGGGTGGGACAGGAATGTTGTTTGCTGCCTTGGTGGCCAGGAGTAACAGCTGGTATTTTCTATCCTTGAAAGGAATGCCAAGGGTAGAACTATGTGGGAAACTGGCGGTGCAAAAGACTCAGAAATCTGTCTGAGCAGCTGTCACTGCTATGTGTATAGTGCAAATATGCAAAACGTTGCTTTGAGTTGCCAAAGCCTTCAGTGACTTTGGCAGCTTATAGTTATAATACTGAATGTTCTGTGGATGGCGACAGCAGTAGCAGTATCATATGTCCCTTTTCAGTATGTAGGAAAATGCTGGGTCTTTCATTTCCGTGCATGTGTTTACTGAGGCATTGCCAATGGGATGGCAGAAGCAAGACTGAAGTGTTGATATGCTTCACTGGTTTCAGATATAGTTTGCTCTGTAAGTTTATTTATTTTAAAGTCAGCTGAAGATGAAGCAGCCAATCATCAAATATCTTCCCCAGGGCCATGAGGAAGAAGTGTAAGAAGGGTTGGAGAAGTGTGGTTTGGATAGACGTGCAAAGGCAATAAAACATAGTTTTTGTTTCCATGTGGGAATTTTTAAAGAGACAAGCTGCTGTACTGAAGTTTCTTCTTTCAATTAAGAATGAGTGTAGTTTTAATAAAATGAAGTCAAGTGGGGCTAGGATTTCACCATTAAAGACAATCGGAGGTTTGTCATACACTCCAAAGATCAGAATTTAACCCTTTGGGCAATGGCCAAACTCAATACAGCCAAGATCCTTTCTGCAGCTTGGCTCTGCTCTGATTGGTAATTACTGTGCAACTGTGGCTCAGGACCTCTGCTAAAATTAAGTTGAGAATCATATCTTACTGTTTGGTGATTTTTTTTTATATAAGCAAGAACTAGGGTGACACTAGCACATTCCTTTTAAGGTTCTGCTCATGACATTGACTATGCATGGATGGCTGGATCAGTACACCTTCTCACTAGCTGTTGCAGGATTGGAACCAAAGAGCTAGGTCTTCAGAAGTACACAAAATATAAATCAAACCTCTAAGCCAGTACACTAATCAATGTATGTCCTGCTGAAAGTTAGACTGTGTCAAATAGCTTTTTACTGGAAGAAGCTGTCTCTTTTCCCTGATCCACAATAGCCCCATACAAATACATACATACCCGCCCCCTGAAAAAAGAAACCAACTCAAACTAAAACAAACAAAATGAAACAAAGCAAAAAACCAGGAATTTCTGGAACTTATCTTTTACAGATACAACATGTTAGGCAAACTACTTTTCACATCAATCACTAAACATCCAGAGCATAGTCATACTCTGAGCAAAAAAAAACAGCATAGGTACATAAGAAAGAGACTTTGCCAGACAAGCTTGATTTGCTTTATTTTTAAAGAGAATTACAAAATTAGAATGGAAAGTGACATGGGATTGTAGTGCACATGACAAAATCTTACTTTCAAAAATAATTCAGATGGCTTCAGAGGGGAACTTGTGTATGAGGCCTGAACACTGGATGAAGGAACCACAACAGCAATGGGTGGTAACAAACTGTGACACGTTGATTTGGGAGAAAGTATCTGGTCGGGTGAAAAGGGATCATGATGCCCGAGGTCAGGTCCTTGAAAGCCACTGTTCAACGTGAAGCAGTAATGGAAAACAGACAAACTAAATGAATACAGAATGGGGTAGAGAATAATAGTATTTTCTCTATTATGCCATTATATCAATCAGCTGTTTATTCTCACCTGGACTACTGTGTACAGCTCTGCATGTCTTAACTCAAACACATGACTGCACAATTAGAGGGGTTCAGGTGTATATGACAAGAAGGATTAAGTGCGTGGAGAAACTCTTACATGAAGAGAGATTAAAAAGATGTGGAGTTTTTGTTTTAGAGGGGAGCTAATGTACAGGAGACATGATAAAAGTATGCTGTTCTAATTATTTCATGACTACAGTACAGGATTCATTGGCAATGTATTGGTTCTCATTTTTTATATTGGGGCGAAATAAAAAAAGTGATATACAAAGCATCCACTGTAGTAAAAATGAAGATAGTATAAATTAGGTACTGCTAATTTTGTAGTATATTTGTGGATTATCCATTGGTACCTCAACACAGTGCCTAAATACAACTCAGTTCAGTCTGAGATAGGGATGGAAGGATGAGAGAGGAGTGTGAAACAACGAATCTTTGCCTTGACTGTGCCATGGATGTTTATTCACAACTGCTTTGTGTTTTCCTGGGAAAGTTGTCGAGGGCTAAATTTTTAAAAGTGAATCCAATTTTGGATGTTTCAAATTGTGAATGCCCAGCTTGAGGGAGCCAGAACGAAGGGCCATGTGTTGAAACTGCTGACCTGAACCTTTCTGTACCACAATTTACTCCTGTGTAAAATAAGGAAAATCATATCTGTGCCAGGAGTTCTGTGAGGTTTAATCCTTTTGACTCACTTTTTTGAGATTCTTGGAAGGAAGGTGTTATAAAAGATTGAAACATTGTTACTTTGGTGGGCAGGTACAGAAAGGTCCATAGTTCCCTCCTATTTGTAGGATTTGGATGTTGTAGGATTCAAACTTTTTGAATAATTTTTTGGGGAGATACAGGTATCTTATCTCCCTCTCAATGTGTGCTTACAGCTCTCATTGGCATTAATGGGAATTAAGCCCTTATCAAAGGTAGACATAATCTCTTCATCTCTGTTCTCCACTTTGGAGAGACATTTTCATCCTACAGTTTATTACAAACACAGCAACAAATGGCCGTGTTAAGAACATTAAAAACAAATTATTTCCTCAAAACAGAAGAGTATATATTACCTATTTTGAGGGCATAATTTGTTTTCAATGTGTATTTTTAAACAGTGCGATTTATTTCTTTGTTTGTATATGTGTGAGATTTCTTTTCACATTTGTAATGTTACCAGATTTCAACTACAACTGAAATGGAGTTAATTGAAACCCCTTACACCAGTCAGGTTATGTTTAGATGACATTCTAACCTCAAAATAAGTAACACAATTTCTGCTATGCAAACTGTATAGCTTATTTTAAGTAGCTTTTCAAATAGGCTATTTTGGCATGTTCTGCTGAAAGAAAGACCCATTTTGAGGCATCTCTGTACTCTTCACGTGATGAGGTTTACAGAGATGCTGGAAGAGTGTGTCTGCTATCTTGAAAATTGTTTCGAGTAGGGCCATGTTGCATAGGTGCAGGCAACTTTTTCGGGATACCTTTGTATCCCGAAATAGCGCTCACCATGTAGACATAGTTTTAGTGACCCTCAGGTTAAGATCCTTCTTCATCTTATGGCTTTAAACATATCAGGCTAACTGGAGTGAGAAAGAGAAATTGTGTGGCCCATCTCCTCCAGCTGCCAGGAAGAGAATGGGGGGTATTCCAATCATGAGAAGGTGCTTGACAAAGGTGAAGTGTGGGCGTGGGGGGCAGGGGGAAGCATCCCTTTCTTAGAGCATCCAGAAGCAGGGAGGAGAAGGGATGGTTCTTTTCCCTCTCAGAAAGCGTTGGGAGATTGGTGAAGATTCATATTTGTTAGACACCTGATAGTCATGGTTGACATGAAAGGTGGAACTTCCCAGCCAGACCCATAGAGGCTACGTCTACACGTGAAGCCTACATCGAAATAGGCTATTTCGATGAATAACGTCTACACGTCCTCCAGGGCTGGCAATGTCGATGTTCAACTTCGACGTTGCGCGGCACCACATCAAAATAGGCGCTGCGAGGGAACGTCTACACGCCAAAGTAGCACACATCGAAATAAGGGTGCCAGGCACAGCTGCAGACAGGGTCACAGGGCGGACTCAACAGCAAGCCGCTCCCTTAAAGGGCCCCTCCCAGACACAGTTGCACTATACAACACAAGATACACAGAGCCTACAACTGGTTGCAGACCCTGTGCCTGCAGCATGGATCCCCAGCTGCCGCAGCAGCAGCCAGAAGCCCTGGGCTAAGGGCTGCTGCCCACGGTGACCATAGAGCCCCGCAGGGGCTGGAGAGAGAGCATCTCTCAACCCCCCAGCTGATGGCCGCCATGGAGGACCCGGCAATTTCGACGTTGCGGGAAGCGGATCGTCTACACGGTCCCTACTTCGACGTTGAACGTCGAATAGGGCGCTATTCCGATCCCCTCATAAGGTTAGCGACTTCGACGTCTTGCCGCCTAACGTCAAAGTTAACTTCGAAATAGCGCCCGACGCGTGTAGCCGCGACGGGCGCTATTTCGAAGTTAGTGCCACTACTTCGAAGTAGCGTGCACGTGTAGACACAGCTAGAGAGTGTCATGGTCATGCGCCCAGTGCACCTTTGGCCCTTTGATTTTTTTTAAAGGTTTAATTTCTTCAATTTTAACAACTGTTCTCTCTGATGAACTACTGATATCCAGTGAGGTGATAAATGAATTACAAAAGCAATTCCAGTTATGCTAAAACAGTCCTAAACCCATGTTGTTTGTTCATGCTAATCCTTTCAATATGCCATTCTGTCTTCAAGGCAAAATTCATCACTTCTGCATGAGTCATACTGTAAGTTTGACAACTCTTGTTTCGCTGCCTATTAAAGTGGCATGAAAAACGGCAATCCTTTTGAAGCCTCTGTTGAACCACTCTGAAGTTAATGTACTCCCTCCACAGCAATGCAAGATGATTGGAGGAAAACTCAATGGAAAATGGAGCACAGAGCACAGAAAGGAGTGAGGAACAGTAGCTGAGTAGCATGCTCTCCTCCATGGAGGGAGGGAAGGAAAGGTTCCAAAAGAAGGATGCAAAGAACTTGACTGGAAGAGTAGCCATTGTCTGTGGCATTCTTTCTTCCTATCAGAATGGCTATTGACACAAGGGGTTTATGTAGCCTGAGAAACCACAAACATAGTCCAGATCTACACTAGACCTGGAAGTTGATTTCAAATACACAATTCTAGCTACGACAATTGTCGGAAATCAACTTATGTGACTGTCTTCACTAAGGAAGATCGACAGGAGAATTTCTCCCATCGACCTCCCTTACTCCCCATGATAGCGATGAGTCCAGGGGTTGAGTGCCAACCTCAGATGGATTGATTTTGCACATCTTTACCAGATATACAAAACTGAACTCTGGAAGATCGACCTTACCACTTCGCTCTTACCAGAAGTGTAGACAAGCCTACAGGAACCACTGTAGTGGAGGGGAGGGACAGATAATGCTACAGAGATGATCACACTGCAAATTATCTCTTCCTTCCCCATAAATCTGTAAGTCTTTTAGATGTACAGTGTGTCCCTGTAAAGAATGTGAAGGACTGTCCAATAAGGCACTATACTTAACATGGCAGTAGCAAATACAATAGAAAATATAGCACACAATCCTGCATTGGCAGGGAAATTGATCAGACGACATAGCCGAGCTTTCCAGTCTCTAATTTTGATGAATCCAGGAAACAATTTTGTTCTTCCTTCAGAGTCATTTTTTTAATTTTATAATGCAAATCTATTTTGTGTTAGGTACTGCATGTTTTACGTGGAAATTGAAACTGAATATAGTACAGTTTACTTAGGACCCTATTAACTAAACCACTATGACTTTTATTGATGAGTTGAACAAGGTCTTTGCAGAAAATGAATAAGACATATAATTCTGATTTATCATTTTTAAAAGAGCAACACCCTGAAAGCAGAGAATCTCATGTAAAGGAAAATGAAAGTAAAGTCTACAGCAGGATTCATGGCCTTTATATCACATTCCACCCTCCCCACCCTGGGGTCCCTCTAATTTTGCCATGCCTTGGTGGAATAAATGTTTGTGTACCAAGGCATGTGGGGATGTGTACCACCAGTAGAAATACATGCTGCCAGCTATGGGTGCTCAGCTAATCAGCTGGGTGCCACCTGAACCTCTCCTGGGTGGCTGTCCAAGTGTTCACCTTACAGGGAACCCTGCCTCCACCCCAAATCCTTAAAAAGCTGGGAATGGAGAAAATGCAGCAAAGGTGCACACAGAAAAAGCAAACCCCTAATGATCAATTTCTTCTCCTTTTTGAAAATGTAATGAAAATATAGCAGTAATAAAATACTCTTTCCTTCATTTTCTCTAAATAAACTTTTCTATGCAATTTTAGGGAAGTCAGATTACAATTTTCACTACATATCAGGAAGGAAAAAAAAAAAAGGATAAAAACCTCAAACTTGACCATGGTAAATTATTCATCATGAGATCAGGTTTTCTGCAATCATTAGCTCTACTGCTCCCAGACTGTGAATAGTGGTTTTTGCATAGATGCTATTTTTGGAACCTGAACATTAGAAATAAGTTTGTTTTTCAGCCTTTATAAACAGGATTATATAATGTCCTACAACTATTAAAATGGAGAATGAATAGACTATAAGCATTTTTTCACTCCCATGCTTAAATAAATTTAAGAGGAGGCAGTGATTTAAGGGCACTAATTTAAACCATGCAGAAACATAAAAGGCTGAATTAAAGGGTAGGTTTTAGTGGACTATTTGCTAGTCAGATTATTCATGTAATCAATTGAATCACAGTATGTTGGTCAGATGGTATAAAAATGATCTGAAAATGCCAGCATTATCCGCTTTTATAATGTGGGTACTCTCACAGCTTTATTTGTATAAGGGCTGGCTTGGATTCTTTGGAAGGTAGCCTATGATTCCTGGGGGACCATGGGTGGGTGACAGCCTTCCCTGGCCCAATGTGTCTAGAATTGATGGTGAACGGCATTCATGGACTGCACTACAAGCATATAAAACTTTTAGCTCAGCTTCTTTCCTCCTTTCTGTATCAAACATTATAGATATTTATTGAACTGCTGCACTTTTTTACTCCACACTCATCTTATTTTTATATTTCCTTGATAAAATGTGCTATATTTCAGATGATCTAAAATAAAGAGCTATGATGTGCTGGTCACATAATTTATCAATGAAAGATGTCAGACAAATTGAGTTGATCAAGAGTTCTTAGTACTGGATGGTTGAAGGTATGTTGAAATTCAGTTTTCCTCCTATTTGTAGGATCTCTTTCTGCTGAAAATAACTTATTATTGTCTATATTATGTTAGTGGTGTCCAAGATCCTGATTACTTCTTTTTGTATGTAATAATGTAATGATTTCCAGCACCTGAACCAGGAGAGATTGCCTTTATCTTGTCATATTTACTACCATGTATTGAAACTCTTCAGTTATGTGAGTAGCTACCTGGAGATAAAGTATACCTGCAAAGCCCATGAATAAGAGTACGAACAAATTTGGCAAAATGATTCCCCAGCCAGTATGCTGCCTTGTGGCTATGAATGGTGTTACAGGATTTCATCCTTGGTGATCCTGCTGCCCAGGTTTACTGAGGCATTTGTTCCCACACTTTTCAGTAAGGCACCTCACCAACTGTCTTTTATCTTGGTTTTTTTTACCCACCCTGGGCCAGGTGGAGTGGAAGGGGAGGAACCCAAATGATAGTCCAGCATCTTTCTTCCCTCTTGACAGGGGAGCAGCTGGACCATATTCAGTAAGTGGCATTGAGATGGGGCACACAGGTTCACATAGCTGATTGGGTTTGGATTGCCACTCTGAGGGATGCTGATATACTATGTACCAGATCTCAATGACCAGAGGTGACCCTGTGTGCCAGGTTGCATAGCCCAGAGAAGTGGTGCAGGTCCAACCCTGCTAGATGGAAGGAACTGCTACAGAGTGAATGCAGGCTAGGATCATTATTTATTTTTTCCCTTCTCAAGGGCTTTTCTTTGACATCAGGCCCCTGACCACCAGGAACCATCCCACAACTCATTGGTAATTCACCACTCACTTTTTGGGAAACCTTGAATTTGCATTTGCATCCCCCTATTTGCCTTGCAATGCAACCCTCCAGTCAGGTAAGTTTTCAGTGTAAACTGGTGTTTTATATGTAATGGAGATACACCTCTCCTAGAGCTGGAAGGGACCTCAGGAGGTCATGTAGTGCAATCCCCCACCCTCTTAGTAGGAGCAAGCACCCTCTCTGATATCTATTTGCTCCAATCCCTAAATGGTCTCCTCAAGGATTGAGCTCACAGCCCTGGCTTTAGCAGGCCAATGCTCAAACCACTGAACTATTCCTCCCCCGCTTGTTTTCACCCAGTAGTCCCAGGCCTCTGTACTGGGTTGACTATGCTGGACCAGGACTAATAATCCTTCTGCCCCCTCATGTCTGTAGTCTGCTGGCCACTTATCCTGGTGAATATAAGTAGTGGGGGAGCTGTCCCCTTTTCTATCCAGTGTTCCAATCCAGAAACTCTTGCTGCAAGTGTGTTAGGTTTGTCTGGTCAGACTATTTGTTTCTTCCCTGGACTATTTCCCAAGATGTTTCTATCATCACTTCAGGGTGATCTGCCTAATAACCTCCTTTCAGAATATGGCAAAGTTAAGGTAAAGGCTTCACAATTAACCTTGCCAGAGGCAATCAGTTTTAACTCATAATTTTTTTTTAGGAAATCCTCTGAGGCTGGTAGTTCTCAAGTTTAAATCCAGCCCAAGACTGTTATTTTTGGGAAAGTTTTCACGAAAATGGAATGACTATTTTGAAGCATGTCACTATTAAAAATGTACAAACTTCTTTTTTAAAGCATGTGCCCACTCATACAGTAACCTGTTTGTTATTAGTCAACTCGAAATGAATTTTAACCTTAGCGTGCAACAGTACATGTCATGCACTTAGGGGAAGTTTCTGCTCTGTGAAGAATCCTTAGCAGCAGAAATAGAGTGGGTCTGCAACACAAGGAAAAGCATTAACTTGTATATCATGGACAACAGTCAGTGGTGGGTACCCTACATCCTAGCAAGCAGGTGGGGATGGTCCAGTACTGGCTGGAGGAGAGATGAGGCCAGAAAATGTAGATTTCATAGGTATGTAGTCCTCTTTTCCTGGCAAGATCATGTGAAGCTCACTAAGGTCATGCCGGGCAGTTGACTAAAGAAGCCTCCATACAGTGGTTCTACAGACACTCTGTGGCCTAAGGGGGGGGATGTTTCTCCCTATGCTTCTGCTCAGCTGTGCACACACTCAGATTTTATAATGAAATCATGGCTGGTGAATTTTGGAAAACTGAAAATCCAACAATAATAATTGTGGCAGCACATGTCCTGTGTCTTGCCAGGGGCTTGTGCCTCTCCCCCTGGATGGGGATCAGAGGTTTAGGCTGAACCCTCCTGTCTGTCTGGGCTGGTTAAGCAGTCTGTTCCCCTTGCCATGGTTTGGGCTTTCAATCTCAGTGCTGGAGGAGAGTCCAGGCATCCCTCCTTAGCACTACCTTCCTCACTCTCACTGTCTTTTCAAATGCTGCTAGTCTCTTTATTTGTCTTGCTGTCTCGTCTTCTCTTACTCCCAAATTCTCCCCTGCCTCTTCCACCCCATCGCTTGCTCCTCCCACTTCCCTAACTGCGACAGCTTTTAAAAAACTGACAGCACACCAGTCACGAGATCAGCTGGCCCTCCCTGATTAATTGCATTCCCCCTCTGCTGCTTTCACCTGGGTGCTTAACCAACTATTTCCCTTCTTCCCCTGGATCTGCATTCCCACTTTCCTGCCATGATCTGCTGGCCTGACCTTGTTACACAATGAAACAATGGCAAAGACCAACAATGGAAATAGATTTTTTTATCCCTGCCTTTGCACAAGCCATGTTTGTTTACTTTTTTTAGAGGTGGATTTGTCTCAAAGTTATGTAGATTCATTAGTCTCCAGAGAGCCTAAAGAAAAAAAGATGTAGTATTCTTCAAAGCAAGACAATGCAAGACTCCCTGCACTACAGTGATCTAACAACAGAAGTTTATGTCAGAAGATATCTTCCAACAAAACTTCTGTCAACAGATTGTGGCCAGATTACAAGCAGCTCACAAGAGTGAGCTGCTCAGTGTTGACAAAGAGCGGCTGAACTGCCCAGCTGCTCTATAGACATAATGACTAACCAGAAGTACAGCTGACGCTGACAGGGCTGCCCAGTGTCCTGGAAGCCCTGTCTAGTGACAGAGGGCCCCCTGGAACATACAGACTGGCTTTCTGTCAACAAAGATCTGTCGAGAGAAGGGGATTTGGTGGAATGCTGTCAACAGAAGTGAGGAATTCTGTCAATTTACTGTTGACAGAACGCCTTGGGAATGTGGATGCCAGTTTTGTCGACAGTAGTCTTTAGGGTACATACAGCCCAATGGATGCTAAACGCGGAAGTACCATTGTTTAGGTCAATCTCAGGCATAAAGTATCACTTCTGACAGTAATAGTGGCAAAATGAGCTTATTGTAGATCATGCACATTGCTTGACATGGTTGTAATATTTTTGGAGTACTACTGTCCAGTGGAGAAGTTATTAGGAGAAACACTAAAAATATGGTATCCGTCTTCAATTCAGAGTGCCTGCATCTTTATCATATTTTTAGGGCTACTGGAAGGATACCACCCGGGTAGGCTTGGTATTTCTTCTGACCTTGCCTCTTTCTTCCAGAATTAAGTCTGAACATTCTAAAATGAACAGTTTGGTGGATTTGCTATTTTAAAAGGGACAGCAAAAGAGAATATTCTACTTGAGTTGAAGAAATAGACTCAAAAGTAATAATTTTTGCAAAGATGTTGCAGCAGGTGTACCATAGATAAGTAGTAGCTTAAAGTCTTTAAAGGTCATTTGCAATTCATATAGAAACCTATATTTGTATTGCATGTACTTTAAAAGGTTGTGTGCAACAAAGCAGAAAAAGAAATTATTTAAATCTGCTAAATATGGTTCTCATACTACCTTCTGAAACAGAAAAAAAATGAAATCAGTGTATAGGGGATTCAGGATGTTTATTAACCATTATTTGCTTGTTGCAAATGGACTCTAAGGGTGAGGTTACACTTGCATTCCTCTTTCAAAAGAGGAATGCAAATGAGGTAAATAGAAAATGCAAATGATGCATAAATTTGCATATTCAGTACCTCAATTGCATATTCTAATTTCGAAAGAGCTTCTTTCGAAAGAAGAAAGCCAGTGTAGACGCTACTCTTTTGAAAGTAAACTCCATCTTCGAAAGAATCCTTCTTCCCATTAAATAAAGGGAAGAAGAATTCTTTTGAAGATGGGTCTACTTTCAAAAGAGCAGCGTCTACACTGGCTTTCTTCTTTCGGAAGAAGCTCTTTTGAAATTAGAATATGCAAATGATATACTGAATATGCAAATTTATACCTCATTTGCATGCCTATTTCGAAAGAGGAATGCACGTGTAGACACACCCTAAGTATTCCATATATAAAATGTAAATTATTACCAGCAATAGTTTTTATGTCAGAAAAGAATCATATACCTCTGATATGTGATTTAAATGTCTAAAAATATGTCCACAGAGCAATGTTTTGTAATGCTTGTGAGAGTGCTTCCAAAGCTTGTGTCTTATACCAAAAGAATTTGGTACAATAAAAGATACTATTTGACCTACCTGGTCTCTAAGTTGTGCATAGATGGTTCCCTCAAATGATCACATTCCTCAGCCTTCACAAGTGTCAAGAAGTCCATGGATTTTGGCCTGGTTAATATTTATTTAACAAGGGTGTTATCTGGCCCAGTTGAGCAGTGCTCATTAAAGGATCCCACAAAAGGTAGATTCCTGAAGTCAGACCAAAACTGTATCAGTTCCGGCATATGTCAGACCAACCCCCATACTGTTCTAACTAGCACCTGGATATCAAAGGCTACTAAGGGAATTACAACAGCAAGATAGGAGGAATGAAGTGCTCTTGCCCTTTGCATGGAGCTGAGACAGGAACAAACTGAGAGCTGTTGTATTGGCTCTGTATCACATTTCTTCTTCTGGAAAGGGAGATTTCTAGCAGCTGTGTGCTGACATAGTGGGGTCCAAAATCTGGCCCTGTATTTCTGATAACAAGATCTACAAAAATTTAAGTTTTGAGTTGTTTTAATGATAGTAACTAAAATCCCTTGAATATCTCTCACATGTATATTACACAGACAAACCACTGATCATAACATAGTTAAATGTGGGCTACATTTCATTTAATATGGTAATTGGGTTTCATTATTTTTAATTAAATTATACGTCAGCTAGCACTTGAAAATTGAAATTCTTAATTTTATAGAAAAGTCATCTTACAGTGGAGAAGTTTAAAGTTGTCAACTAATTGAAAGAGAGCTTTGAATGTCAGGCATTATGTAAATGAAATTAATAGCTCTTTTAGCTTGGTATTGTGAACTGTGTCCAAAACAGTGCAGTAAAGTATACTAAATGACTATAATAATAGAGGGAAATGTGTACATAATGACCATTCTTTGTTCTTTCTTCTACCTCTGCTACAGACATATTTGTCAGATGTCTGCCTTGAAGGTCAGATTTCTTTTTTGAAGTTTACTTTCATTGCTAAGGTGAAAGCCAAATTTTATGAGGATTTTTGGTGACACTTAAAGGAATAAAACCTTTAAACTCACATGGATTTATGGCTTTTATCCTGCCACCATGCAAATGGCAAAATTCTCTTTTGATGTCAGTGGGGTAAGATTTTTTCCTAAGTTTGTGTGTTCAGTTTTCTGAGTCTGAAAAGCTTTCTTGGCCATTTGTTTGGTTCTTTGAATTTTATATCTTCGTGGGGTAGACATACACACAAAACACTTTTCAGGTAATTAGTTTCAGAGATCAAGAAAAAAAGTACTTCTGTTTAGACATTCTGCTTGAATCGTCTCCTTTTCTAATTGGACTTGATCTGAAGTCCATTGAAATCAATGGGCTCAAGACCATGGAGAGGACATGTGGATGTCACTAACAATTACACAGGTTTCAGGAGGAAAACCTATATGCATGATAACGTACAGAATTACAGAAAGAAAAAGTTACATCATATTCTGAAGGAGAAAACGTTTATAATCCCAACATGGGTATATAGTCATTTTGACACAAAGGGTGATATTACTATGATGGGGCTAAGTTAATCAGGAAATGGGTATAGACACCAAAGTGATCTAAATTGCACCAATCTGAAGATAATTGGTTATACTAAAAGTACTGTAATTTCATTTAGTCACCATGAGACAGATCTTCATACAGTGTAATTTATTGTAGTACCATTGAAGTCAATGATAAGTAACACTCACTAAGGATCTGCCCCTTGGGTTTGAGTAGATTAAGAACAGCATCTGAAAAATGGCTTGTGATTCGTTCAAATAATTGTATTCTGTGGTTCAATCAAGGAATAAATCCCACTGAGGTAATTCAACAGTGATGCAAGCATTCAAATTGTGACTAGGAGGAAGATACTGAGTTAAGCTCCTCTTCCCACACATTACCTTGAATTTCTATCCACTTCATCACAGACTTCTTTAATATTCTAGGCAGCACAAGCAAAGTTCAACATAAAATACTCAGTATTGTGGGAAAGTCTGCTGTCAGAAACAGGTTTGAAATATGAAATTCATACCCTTTTCTAAAACAAATATGTGCCATATGTTGTAACTAGGACTCATATACTAAGAATTCTTTCAAAACAAAAAAGCAGTCAAGTAGCACTTTAAAGACTAGCAAAATAATTTATTAGGTGAGCTTTCATGGGAGAGACCCACTTCTTCAGACCATAGCCATACCAGAACAAATTCAATATTTAAGGCACAGAGAACCAAAAACAGTAATCAAGGAGGACAAATCAGAAAAAAATGATCAAGGTGAGCAAATCAGAGAGTGGAGAGGTGAGGGAGGAGGGAGGTCAAGAATTAGATTAAGCCAAGTATGCAGATGAGCCCCTATAGTGACTTAGAAAATTCCCATCCCGGTTCAAACCACGTGTTAATGTGCCAAATTTGAATATAAAAGCCAGCTCGGCTGTTTCTCTTTGAATATCAGTGTGAATTTTTTTTTCAGTAACACTCATACTCTTAAGTCATTAACAGAATGGCCCATTCCGTTAAAATGTTGACTAACTGGTTTGTGGATCTGGAGAGTTTTGATGTCTGTTTTGTGCCCATTAACCTTTGTCTAAGGGAGTTAGAAGTCTGTCCAATACACAAAACATCTGGGAATTGTTGGCACATGATGGCATATATGATGTTGGTAGAGGAGCATGAGAAAGTGCCCACAATTCTGTGGATAACCTGGTTAGGTCCAGTGATGGTACTTCCAGAGAAGATATGTGGACAAAGCTGGCAGTGGGCTTTGTTGCAAGGAAAGGTTCCAGGACTGGTATTCCTGGGGTATAGACTGTGGCTGTTCATGAGGATCCTCATAAGGTTGGGAGGTGGTCTGCAGGAGAGAACAGGCATGTCACCTAGGGCCTTCTGGAGTGTGGCATCCTGATTAAGGATGCGTTGTAGGTCTTTAATAACTCATTGCAGTGGTTTGAGTTGGGGGCTGTAGGTGATGACCAGTTATGTTCTATTCATGGCTTTTTTGGGCCGATCTTGGAGTAGCTGGTCTTTAGGTATTCGTCTGGCCCTGTTGATTTGTTTTTTCACTTCTCCTGGTGGGTAATTCAGGTTTATGAATATTTGGTAATGATCTTGTAGTTTTTGGTCTCTGTCAGTTGGATCAGAGCAAATGTGATTGTATCTAAGAGCTTGATTGAAAACAATGGATCTAGTTATGTGTGCAGGATGGAAGCTAGAAGGGTGTAGGTAAGTGTAGTGATCAGCAGGTTTTTGGTACAGTGTGGTACTGATCAGGCCATCCTTGATTAGTGCTGTAGTGTCCAGGAAATATATCTCCTGCATGGTGGGGTGTAGATTGTTAAAGTCTCTGTGGAATTCTTCTAGAGTTTCTATACCATGGGTCCAAATCATAAAGATGTCATCAATGCATCTTAAGTAGAGGAGGGGTAATAGGGGACGAGAGCTGAGGAATCGTTGTTCCAGGTCAGCCATAAATATATTAGCATATTGTGGGGCCATGCAGGTGCCCATAGCAGTTCCACTATTCAGGAGGTATAAATTGTCCCCAAATCAGAAATAATTGTGTGTGAGAACAAAGTTACAGAGGTCAGACACAAGATTGGCTGTGGTGACATCAGGGATAGTATTCATGATTGCTTGTAATCCGTCTTTATGTGGAATATTAGTGTACAGAGCCTCTACATCCATTGTGGCAAGGATGGCGTTATCAGGAACTTTTCCGATGTTTCGTAATTTCTTCAGGAAGTCGGTGATATCTCGGAGATAGCTGGGAGTGTTGGTGGCATAGGGTTGGAGGGAGTCCACTTAACTGGATAGTCCGGTGGTAAGGGTGCCAATACTCAAAATGATAGGGCGTCCAGGGTTTCCAGGTTTGTGGATTTTGGCTTTGTTTTTATAACATTTACTGCTGGTATGTTATTCATGCATGTGCTTGATATACTATTTTAGATGTTTCTTAACTAAACACAGTGTTAATATAAATACCTACATCATTGTGTGAACATTTAAAATGAGGTTTATGATGGACTATCAAGGATCTAATTTGATTAACAGATTTTAATTTTAAATTAATTTTAAATAATCAAAATTTTATACAAAGAATGCCTCAGTTTAGGAATCTAAACCTTTATTGAACACTTGAATAAGTGGTCTGATTTTCAAAATTGTTGAGCACTCAACAGTTACTGCTGAAGTCAGAAAACAGTTTCTTGAGTCACTCATTTATAAAATATTAGGCTCTGTTTATCAAAAAAAAAAGGATGAAGGCCTGATTTTTTTTTCAGGGACACAAGCATCTGTAGAACTTACTGCTTTAATTGAAGTGATGTATGCTGAGCATCTCTGAAGATCATATATTATCAGCACATTTTTATGTGAAATCAATAGAATATCAGCACCTCATGGGATCAGATCCTCTGTCTGTTCTGTCCAGCTGATCCCAGTTTGGATTTATTTCTTTGTAAACCACAAATTTACATATGACTTTTTAGTTTACACTCTTCCATGCTACTCTAGCCATTCATATTTATGTTTGCAATTTCTGCTAAAATTTTATAAAGAACCACTTTTTTCTTGCCCTTATAGTCCAGAATAAAGGATTAAGGGACTGGAACCCTGAGATTCAAGGCCTGTTATTGAATAATACATTCTAGTTTAGGAAAAGGGACATGGATAAGCAGAGTTGGAATGGATGAAAATATATAAAATCTGTAAAATCATAAATGCTCATCTTTTTTAATCTGCTTATCACCAAAATCCCTGACAGGTGTAATATATGGCTCTAAAATTTGTCCTCATTTTTGTCCTATAGCAGCTCCAATATGAGATAATAATAAGATAACATCTCCCTCTACAAACATTTATGGAAATAAATTAGTTTTTTTACAAATAATCTATTTTTTCGCTCCAAAATGTCTAATATCAAAGATTGAAGGCAATTTTCTTTTTATAAATAGGTTGATAATCCAATTCATATGCGAATGCAAAGCTTCTTTTGTACACAGGAAATCGTACCAAACATAATTAATTCTAAGGTAACTGACTGCATGGTAGCCAAGTATTTTCTGTTGTTTTCCTTCCATATGAATTTCTCAATTGCCACTTTTCTGAATCAGCAGAAAGATTCACTGCAGTCCCGGTGAATACCCACATTCCCAGGAAGTAGATAATGGAGTCAGACTATAGTTGATCTGCAGCAGCTGCATAGGAGAGAATAACTGATGGAGATGCAAAAGTGCCTGGTTTTGCCCCCACTGAAGTCAATGGGTTTCCTTTTAACACCAGGGATGTAGGATCAAGCTCCAATTGCAGACCTACCACGTCTGGGGAAGAAGGAACTCCCTGCTGGGATCCCCCAATCCTTTCTCCAGTCTTCTACTGGTACAGACCCTTCATGACTGTCGAGAACAGTTTAAGATTTAACCTTAAATTAAAATATCAAATTGCAAAGTAGATAAGCAGGAAACATCTCACATGATAGTTGCTTGTCAGTGGTGATGGAAATGACATTGTGCAAAGTCCTAGTTTATGTGGTGTGGGTTAGGCTTGATCTGGGCAGCGGTCACTTAAATCAAATAAATAAAAGACAAAGTTCAGACACAAAACCAAACCACTTGGCTCTTAGGTCTTTCATCAACTGCTCACTTCTTTGTGTTCTGGGATGTTTTAATTCATAGAAGAGCCCAGAGTTATCATTGTGTAGTACCCAGAGGCACTGAGACCTCATACTAGGATGAGTGAAGTCTCTACTCTACAGCCTTGGTTGAGAGCCAGCTGACCTTTAACTCATGTGGTAGAGCACAGGGCTTTCGTCCCTATGATTGCAGGTTCAACCCCTGGTGCCAGCAACCTTCATCTATTGGTGTTACAATTTGAACTTAACTTAGCAAACCTTAAATTTGAGAACTTATGGCTTGAATACCTACAGTGATTGCTCCCCAGGGCTGTGACTCTTTGAAGCTAGGCCTCCATCTGGCGCTCCAACCTTGAGGCAGCATGCGAGCCAGAATCCAAGCAACCATATCCCATACTTTCTGTTCTCCAGAAATGTGGCCACCCCCTTTTGCTTTGGTGATGCAATCTGGGAGAACTTGATGGTCCATTGCCAGAAATTTTGATGATGGAAATAGTGAGACTGCCCTATCATTAGAGGCATAACTGTTCTCATCGTTCTTGAGCAGCAAAGACGTTTTAATTCAATTGCTGGTGGGAAATCAGCTGTTTATGCCACCAGAATATTCATCTGTGTACTGAGTGAACAACAGAATTACAAGTGGACTGTCCAGTACCCAGGTGATCTTAAAATATGTTCAATCTTCATATTTGATTGCCTATTAGCAGTTCCTATTACAGGCAGAGTTTGCAGCTAGCAGCATGCAGTATTAGGTCAAAATTCATAAGGGAATCAAGAGGTTGTTGTGCTGGTATCTGTAAGGGTTGCTACCCTCCCACAGCTTCTGTTACAGCCTGTTATGATTGCATGCAAACACACACAACTCCACCCAGCATCCCCTTTCTTCTCCCCTAGCACATATCTCATCTGCAGTTAACTCCCCTAGACATATTTCAGACACATGATTTTGTCATCCATACGCCAGCTGGACTACATTTATCTGAAATGAACCGAATTTGAGCCACCCCTTTCCACCGCACTGACTGTTTAGAAATGCTTCAGTACACTGCTGGATTGGTATGGAGCACCATAGTTACAGGAAAGGCAATATAAGGCACTGTCTTTCTTCTTTAAATAAACTGGCATGACCGAGCAAAAGACCACACATTTCTCGTGAAATTTCACTTTTGGGGTCTTGTTTCATTGTTTGGACTTCCTGGTCTCCATTTAGTTCTTGGGGACAAGGGGTCAAGGGGATGCTAATGTGCCAGTATTGAAACCACTGTGAACAGATAGATGTGGCCACATCTATTTTTGAATTGCTTCATAAAAGAGAAATCCCTCCCATAGCTACATCAGCAGACAGAAAATGGTGCCAGAAAATTACCTAGCTGTGGGCATCATCTTGTACCAGCTGGGTAGCATGTATCTCTTCTAGAGGGAGGAGGTCAGGGCATCAGAAAGCTCATATATGCTTCAGCTGCTTCTGCAGCAAATCCTCTTCAGGCACCAGTTTCATTGCCAGTCACTCTTGTGGCTTCATCTGGCACTTGCTTACTTCCAGCCATTTCTGTGCTAGAATGTGGGGTCAGGAGGGTGACATGCAGACTGACCAGGTCATTATGCACCATTAAATCTTCATTAAGTACATTATCCCATACCATAGCAAAGTCCTCATAAAATGTGCATGATAATGGCAGGTGCCCAGAGCTATGGTTCTAGTCCCTACCTTTGCTGTGGTATGTCTTGAGCCACTTAATTCACTCCCTGCACTGGTGACTGGTCCAGTAAATTGACTATATTATCAGCTTCTTGACTACTTACTGACAGGCATAGTTCTAGCATTCTTACAAAAATCAGACTTGCCTGGAGTGGAGCTTACCTCCTTTTCCCAGGAGTTCATTGGTAACTTGTGGAATGGAGAAGACAAAGAACTCGGGCCAATGGGATTATGGGATGGCACTGGCAGACTCCCACACAGGGTTGGCCCTAGATCAAATGGCACATGTGTCACCTGTTAAACTTTGAGTACCTTATTTTTATTGCATGTATGTAGCCAATTTTCCAACTTTGTACAATTTGCATACATGATTTATTCCTGTCATATAAGATACATTGCATGCTAGGATCTGTAACTCTATATTTACTCATGTCATATGTAAGCAAATGGAAAGAAAGTCATTCTTCTCTGTTCTTATAAAAACTGCTTAATTTTAAGAAGAACTCACACATACTAAGATGAAGACATTGATCTATGCACCAACATCTGTAGAATATGAACCCTAATCCTTCAGTTCAAAAGATTGCTTTTCTCACTTTTGACCTCGCAAACTGAAGCTTGGTGTCAGAGAGATCAAAAGACTGACCAATGGCATTTTCGAGAGATCAAATAACAAGCAATGTAAGTGTCTCATCAGGCTTCATCAGCTGAGGGTGTGTTTTAATGAACCTGAGCTTTGAAAAGCTACACTCACTACCGTGACTGTGACTAGCCGTGTGAGTGGAACGCTCAGAGATGTTGGGGAAAAAGGGTCCTTTTAGTTCTGCATCATGAATGACATGGAAAACTTGGAGCGGAGAGGGCTTTTTTTTGTATTTCAAAACAGATGGATGTTGTTCAATTTGGTAAATAGTGCTCTTTACCTTTGAAGTCTTAATATTCCCCATGTGGCAGTTATCTAGTGAAGATCTTCCTGTTAAAGAATATTTCCCTGTGTACTGGCAGCTTTCTAAGGTCATACAAAAAGATTTTGGTCCATTTTTGTGCTGCTTCAAACTTTTCTTTGAGGTTAACTGAGTAGTGTGAATAAGTGAGCAAAAAATCTCCCTCTTGAGTTTTTCTTCTGAGCTTCCTTTCACCAAACCTCTGCTCTTGCTCTCGTCTTACAATTAATACAGATTCTCTTGAAGGCAGGCTCATATCCCAAGCTTTCTGCTGTTTCTTTTGCAGCAGTGACGACGCCTTCAAATCTATTGTCTCTTAGGCCACATTGAAGTCAAGGCAGCTTCTCAAAGTAGTAGTGGTTCAGTGTCTATTGACTAAGTTTGTAATACCTTGCTTAAATATTTCCTTTTCACATGACACTGTTCCAAATCACATTTTATGTCTTCTGATAGCCTGTTCTTTATGTGGGGCTTTTATGTGGCCCCTTCACAGTACTCTAAACCTTGAGTTTTAAGTTGTATTCTAAAAAAATATGACTTAATTCTTCCATGTGCTAGGCACCCTGCCCCAATCTTCTATAACATCTGGGCACATTCTTACATTCAAGTGAGTGAGTGATTGCATTTACTTGAATTGCATTTGCAGGGCTGAGTGATCATTTTCTTGCAGATTGCTCTCTTCATATTTAGATAGTAGTCCTACTAGAGATCATTTGTGCACAGGTCAACGTAACTAGTTTATCTCAGGGAAACATGGAACCCATTTGAAATGCTATGTACTTGAATTATGTGTGTTTAAAATCTTTCTTTTGCTCTATATGTAAATTTCCATATGTAAGGGAGTAGGAGGAAGGCTGGGCAAGGCAGGGGTTAAGCAGAGCCTGTTTGCCCAACTAGCCCCACCCTGGTTCATCTGCAGCTGGTGTCAGGCTTGAAGGCAGTATAAAAGAGGAGAAGTCAGCCCAGATCAGGGCTGACTAGCCAAGAGGTAGGCATAGGCATAGGCATGTACCTATACCTATACCTATACCTATACCTATACCTATACCTACACCTACACCTATACCTATACCTGGGCTGTGTCGGAGCTGCTGTCAGGTTGGCTGTCAGAGGAAGGACTCCAAGCCCTTCCCCAGACAGAGAAGGGGAAGAACCTTAGAGAACCAGCCCTTTGCAGAAGGGATGCTACACTTTCAGGGTCATGCCCCAAACTAAGACCACAGCCCTTTGGGTGCACTGCAGACCTACATCCCTGGCCTCTAGGGCTATGTCTACACGTGCACGCTACATCAAAATAGCTTATTCGACGTTCAACTTCGAAGTAGGGCGTTATTCCCATCCCCTCAAGGGGTTAGCGACTTCGACGTCTCACCGCCTAACGTCGATTTCAACTTCGAAATAGTGCCCAACACGTGTAGCCGTGACGGGCACTATTTCGAAGTTGGCGCCGCTACTTCGAAGTAGCGTGCACGTGTAGACGCAGCCTAGGCTCTGCAAGGGGCTTAGCCACTAGGCACCCTGCCATTGGGGGAACTGCTTACACCCTAACTTCGCTAAACTGCTAGACAGATAGGTTTATGAATCCATGGACATTTAATTCTACCAAAACTGTGGTGCCCAAATAGAAAGCCACATCAGGCTAAAATATTGCTATTAGTTCAAGCTGTCATCCTTAAAACCACTGCTTTTTTTTAATTTAAAAAAATACAGAGGAACTGGTACTTAGCTGGCTTTCTGCTCCCTTCCTCTTCCATGGCTGGTGCTGCCAGTAGAGTAGTGAGAGCTCTGATTCTGAGTTTTGCTGCTGCAGGGCCAGCAGAGGCTCTGGCAGCCCTGTGGCTAGGAGTCAGCTGGGGTGCAGAGCCCTGCTGGTGGCCTGAGCTGCAGGAACTCAGGTTGAGGTGGGGGGCTCTGCACTGCTATGGATGGGAGTTGGCTAAGGAGCTGAGCCCACCAGCAGCCCCATCTGCTGGAGCTCCAGCAGGGGGGACCCCATAGCCCTGAGGTGGGGAGCTGGCTGGGGTACCAAGCCCTAGTAGCAGCTCCAGCCACAGGAACCACATCTGGGGCTCAAGGGGGACCCCTCAGCCCTGTGGCTGGGAGTCAGCTGGAGCACAGAGCCCTGTGGTGGTCCCATCTGCAAGATCCCCAGCTGTGGGGAACACTGATGTGGAGGTGACTATACTTAGTACCAGAATGTACTGCCACCAAAAAAACTCTGCTCAGAACTAAATTTAGTGTGACCTTAGGAGAGACCTTTGGTCTCTGCATCAGTGTTAATTTGTTACTAATAAAGCCAACAATCAGTGTGGGCTGATGCCAGGAGTAGCACCAGGTTTGAAAGAAGCCAACTGTTTGATATTTAACCAAAAAAGAGAGTAATAGTCAATGGATGTATAAGAAGAGTCCACAGCAGTATATTTATAGGGTGGGATGCAATCATCTACTAAGACTGTCTTTTTAAAGACTGATTAATAAACACAGACATCTGTCTCTCTGTTTTAGTCCATTTGAACTCTTTCCTATGCTGTGTTTCAATAATGAAATGTTCAATCAAACGTGGCAAGTTGTGGCCTATAAGTTTTGTTTCTGTTTTCTGGTTGAGAGGAAATAGGCTAGAAGCATGTGTTTAAAATAATCTAGGAAGCAAATACTTGATCTGTGATTTCTGAGGGGAATTAGAGGATCAGATATCAGCAAGTAATATGTAATTGTTATCTGGGAAAAGTATGCCTCATGCTGTGCTACCTACATCTTATTTAACTGTATGCTAGTGATTTGAATGATGATGTATGGAAGATTGGTTTTCTAAGCAGTGTATGAGCAAGAATATTAGAGGGACATGGTGAGCACATGACCAAGATTCACATATGATTATTAGTCTATATTTCACCTGTTCTACCAGTTTCTCCAGAGCACATATTTAACTTGTGATGTTCTGCCGCGTGCCCTTCCTTAAACAATTTCACTCATTTGGTAGCTGTTGTGCAGAGAAGGACTATGGCTGACAGTACTCAATCCAATATGATGAATAGTATTTATGGTGAACTCTGAATCATAATTTTAACTTTAGTATTAACTGTACAGTAAGGTGGTTTAAAACCACATGTGAGAGACACACTCTGAGGCCGGGTTTACACTACAGAGTTTTGTTGTCAAAACTGGGCTTTTGTTGACAAAACTCAAGAGTATCTACACACAAAAGACGTTTTCTTGACAGAGTCTCGACAAAACAGAGCACTTTCCCCAGCAGCATTATCCCTTTCTGTGTTGAAGAATAATGCTTCTGCCAACAGAGTCCTGTTGACAAAAGTGCAGTGTAAGCATTGGGGCCCTTTTGTCGACAGACAGGGCTTCTGGTTCACTGGGAAGCCCTGTTTGCAACGCTTCCAGTCAGGCATTCTGTTGAGAGAGGGCCAGGTAGTCTGGCTGGTTTCTGTCAACAGAAGGGGTTGCTCTTTCCATGTGCTTTCATGTACAGACACAGTCTGTTCACAGGTGTTTTGCCAGTAGATCTCTTCCGACAGTGACTTCTGTCAATAGATTGCTGTAGTATAGAAGTAGCCTTCGGGTAGATCATTGCTACAAGGAAAATTGACCCCACCACTGTCAATCTTCTGGAGTTCAATTTAGCATGTCTAGTAGGAGAGCACTAAATCGAATTTACAGGGTGCCTGTGTTGGTGCCAGTAATCCTGCTCCTTGTTAGGAGAAAGGGAAGTCGACAATTATGAATGCACCTTTCCATCTCCCTTAGTGGAGACAGCACAGAAGCCTGAATTCAGGTATACTGACTTCAGGTACATAATCGATGTAGCTGGAATCGAGCACCTTAATCCAACCTTCCACTGTCATGTAGACCTCCCCTTAGCTTTTTTCTTTTTTTTTTTCCCATAAAAGACAGACTCAAAGGAGGGAGTTACGGGCTGGCAGAACAGAAGCACTAATAAAATGGAACCCAGATCAGCATTGTTTTTGTTACCCAACTGTGGGAGCACGAGCACCTGGTAGCCGGGCCTCACTCTCAAGGCAGAATGACCATACACTCCATCTTGGAACGCTATCATACAATGGTGGGAAGGTCTGAAGCCAGGCCAGGAGAAAGAAATCAGAAAGTTTACAAGTAGTTGGAGAGTCCCCAAAGAGAACATCCTGACAAGCAGATAGTAAGTCCCCAAAGAGAACAGCTGGGGCAAGTAGCTGGAAGCCCCCCAAAGAGAACATCTTGGTTGTGCAACATCAGAGGGTCCTGGGGGGAGGTTCGGAAAATGACCAAGGACAGAGGAAATCTTGTAACATGTTCTGACAGGCCGGGAGGATAGAAAGTCCAAATTAGGTAACAAACGCTTTAATTGGCCAGGTATTGAACCCCCAAGTAAGAAACAATATAAAAGGTGATTTAGCAGGGACAAGGGTGTGGGCTCCTGGACACGAGGCGGAGGCTAGAAACTTCCCGTCCAGACAGCAGACCCCGGCCTGATCACCCGGACATCACCACCACGAAAGGTCCCAACCAAGCCGTATCTCTGACTTGAAGGGCCACTGTAACGTAGTTGTTGGTGAGATGTGGGAGCATTGGATGTTATTGGTAAGTCACATGTAATTATATACAACTATATGTAACCTAGTGTTTAGCCTATGCCAAATATATATATATATATATATATTAGACAAGTGTTAAGTAATTGTAGTTACGAATAAATGAATCAATCACTACTGGTAAATACCACTAGCTGGACTAGCTGGGGCTGTATAGAGAATTATTGGGACTTAGAACAGCCACAGGGCATTGTGGTGTTCACAGTCGGACTGTTATTGTTCCTGGTACTCACAATGCTGTGGAAACCTAGGTTTTAAAGTAGATACACTGAATCACATATTGCTGCTCCACTATATAAGGCTGTGATAGTGGTGGGGTGGTCGGTCCTGGGCCACCCGACTCCCCCCGCTGTATCAAAACCCACGCGCACCCACGGGACCCAGAGTAGGTCGGCACATCGTCACCAACATTGACTGCTGGGGCTACTGATAATGAAACTAAACAATGAAAGTGAAACTGCGGGGAGAAGTCACTAAAAAGCCTACTGTATTCCATTAGCCTTTTGTTCTCGGATGGATTTAGCAATGACGGAGTCAGAGTAGGGTAAAGGAAGAGGATACTCTCAGGTATCTATGTTGGTGAACTTCAAGAACACAGGATGACAGCAATAGGACAATTGGAGAGTAAATCTGCTATACCAGATTCTGAAACATTCTTATGCTTGTAAAATTCATTTGCCCAACACTACACACAATTTCATCAGTTTGTGTCCATAATTTTAAAGATTAGTTTGAAGGATTAAAGGTTGATTTATGTGGAAAGGGTCCTAAAATCTCCATTGAAAAGGGATAAATTTTTTGCAGAATTATTATGGAGCAGCAAAAAGTACAAGGTTGAAATGTTTGAAAACTAGGTTTGCTCACATAATTTTCAGCTCATTGATTTTCTGACTGGAAAGGGAGAAGTGGACCTGGGGAATTCTTTGAAGAGATGAATTACAAAAATTCCTAATCTAAAGGAAGAGAGAGTCTCTCTCTCTCCCTCTCGTCTCTTTTTCTCTTCCTCTCTCCCTCCCTATCTTTCTCTGTGGAACTTATTTTCAAAATTTCCTTGAGACAATTTAATGGCACTAGTACTAGTGGAGGATGTGTTCTTATTTTTAAATAGCGCAATCATAACATGGAGAAAGTGCATGACTATAGATGAGTTTTTACACAATCTGAGTTCCATCTTTTAATTCCCCTTGATTCCTGTGCAAGCTTTGGTGCTGGTAGAACAAACCCATAACATAGGGCTTTTTCTGTCATGCTGACATTAAAACATTTTTTGTATCACCTTTGAAGCTCGAGGTTGTAGAATTCCTTCTGACCATACTCAAGAGCAGCCTCATGATGAGAATCTGCTGACTATTCATCTCTTTGAATCACAGGGAGATTGAAATGCTTTGCTAAAATGTTAAATGTTCTGTTTGCTTCCTTTTAGCATTTTAATAGTATCTGATGTTATCCAAAGCCTACAGTGCTTGCCTGGGGTCTAAATGAGGGAATGCTAAAGGTGACCTCAAGGATACTGGCCAAAAGTCTGCCTTATTTTAAAAAGTGATTTAATCAGACTGGTGGGAAATACTCTGTATTCCAAGTACCTCCGGATATTTTCAGTGAAATCTATCTTTTTCACTATTGTAAACTTTGACAGGAAAATTACAATAGCCATATTTTTGTGGACTCCACAGGACCAATGATTGCTGCTGGTTCAGATGGCAGGCTGTACTATAACAGTTATTCTATATATTGCCTGGATTTCTTATGATATCCTGATTCTGGGGCATTGATCAAGCTATTTTGGCATAACGAGAAACTAAATAAGTTGATGGTCTTTTTAAAAGGTAGCTCTATCACTGTGCCTATGGAGACAACAGCTTCAGTGTCTGCCTGTGAAAAAGGACAAAAATTCTCATGGTTTGGAGAAGTGGGCAATCTCCTCTCCACCAAAACCAAAATAACACTGACTACATATTTGCAAACCATTTCGTAAACTGCATATTAATAACCAACATTGTTGAAAAAATTATTGATTGGCTTTATTTTGCTGCATGTGATTCCACTGCACGAGACATTAGAAGTATTTTCATCCATTCTGAAATTGGAGGAACAATTAGAGACAGCCACGATAACCATGTTTTTCACAACTTTGGAAGAAAAAAATAAAAGGTCAAACAAACCAGCCAACCCACCAAGAGCAGTTATTAATTACATGGTACTTTTGTCAAACCACAGAACCACAGATATTTGGTCATGTGCTTGTTTAATGAGCAACAAACTGCAAAATAAATGTTTAGAGCATTGTATTTTTCAGTCCTACCATATTTTAAGAAATATACAGTGATTGCATATCGGGGCAGCCCTAGCTGGACAGGCTCTTATAGTGACAAAACACATTTATTTATAATAAATGGAGTTGTTGTTTACCTCCATAATATTTACCTTCCAAGGAACACTCCTTGATCCCCTAGGGATATTGCATTAGTAGTTGTGTGAGTTTCAAGTACATTAAACATAGAAGCCTCAATTGCACCTTCATATATGCTGTTCCATTGCAATGGAGATTTACTCAGTGGAGCTATTCCTGAATAATGCTGAGGTAAGGTATGATCAGCATGAGAGTTTGTTGACAAAGAGATCTTTTGTACCAAAGCAAAGTCTATTCCACCTAGGGTCTGAGGGTCCCACTTATAGATGAAACTTTTCCTGTGAATACCTTTTCCCTAACAAGGACACAGAAACCAGCCATGCCTTATTAGCTGGCTTGCTCCAAAGAAAGTGTAAGTTTTCCTTCCTCCAAAAGACCTTTCTCGTGCTGGGAACTTCCAACACCATTACAGTACATGACAGAAAAGCAATAAGCCAGTAGGTCATTGATTTGAGTGTGGGAGGACACACATAAGCTTGAAAATGAAATTGCCCCTTATAATACCATATATGCCATGCACAAACAGAAGAAAGCATTTGTTCCTTAATATAGAACAACAACAAAAAGGTAGATGCACAAACAGAAGAAATTTTTTTAGGGTCACAGCTATCTTTGTGTGGAAGGAGTGAGTTAATCCTCAGTTATTTATTATCAGAGGAGATTTAAGTAAAATTGGCTTCTGCATGCAAAACTTCATTTTTGTGGTTTGTTAGAGTTAGCTTCAGTAGTGCATGCATAATATAAGAAAATCTGTTATTAAATGCTACCCTTGAGAATGAGAATTATGGGGTTATGGAAATAGGGCTTATGGGCTTTTATTTATTATATTCCAGTGTGCAGCTATGCTTTGAAAAATGATTCTGAAAATATATCATTATAGATTTCCATTGTTTCTCAGTGACTTTCATGTTAGATTTGTTAATTTTACAAGTATTAAGATGTGAGTTTCTTTTAAACTCTGACACTCCAAACTCAATTTGGGATTTTAAAGACAAGATGTGGGCTTTGTGACTCATGCACTCTCACCAGAAATTGAGCTTCTATAACTGGAATTTCCCTGTATCCAGCTCCAAGAATTTAAAAGTGCTGAGTCAGGAACAAAAACATTAGAATGGTTTAAAATTATGAGAGTTAAAAATAAATGGGGAGGTGGGGGATCAATTTGTTTTCTGGTATTGGAGCCTTTTGAGTTTGTTTTTAAACTCTTCTGTTTTTATGAGAGCTAGAAACACACTTTAATACTGAAAGCTGAATTCCTAAAGTAGTAATGTGATTCCAAAAGCTGGGGCTTAAAAAATCCACCAGTAAATATTGCAACTCTCACGATAAAACTGCAAGAGTTGCAGCTCTGGAATTTACAGAGTCAGGGTGCACTCTGGCTGCATATGTCTCTGGCTCTGCAGAGCTAATGAATGTAGAAGGTGCTAGAATGTCTAAAAGAAGTAGAAACAAAGAGATGTCCTGTGGCACCTTATAGTCTAATATAGATTTATTGGAGCATAAGCGTTCATGGGCAAAGACCCACTTCTTCTTCTCCCATGAAAACTTATGCTCCAGTAAATCTGTTAGTCTATAAAGTGCCACAGGACTTATTGTATTTGTGGGTACAGATTAACATGGCTGCCTCTCTGATAAAAAGAAACAGATATAAATGAGAGTAGATGAACCAGAAAGCAGATCTGTTGAGTAAGGCGATACTACTTTCCAAAGATCTAATTCCAACCCTAATCTCACTTTCATATTATCCAGTCACAGCAGGACTCATTGATGACTGAGAAGTGACTTCAGAGAGAGAGGCTCCATTCCAGCCCAGACAGTCTCGCTTCCAGTGCCTGCAGTGGTGGTGTGCTGAGCTCTAGTGCAGAGGCAACCTATGACAGAGTGCTGGATGACAGCCAGCATTCTGGTCACTGCAGTTCTAATTAATTACTCCAGACCTCATTAAGGTCTGTGCTGAGGAGGGCAGTGGTGAATTAGCCATTAGACCAATGATGCCCCGGTAATATTGGGACTAGGAACAGAGTGCAGGGACTTGCCCTACTGCACATGCCTGCCTGGTGCTCCAGCAAGGTAGTGGGTTTGGCTGGAGTACCAGGCAGCCAGAACTAGAAAAGCCCCCATACCCTATTCCTGATCCCCAGGAGGAGTGTGGATGGATGTGGGGTAAGGGTGTGGGGCTGCTGATGGAGAGGGGCACCCATTTGCTTTAGCCTGGAGCACCACCAAACCCTGATATGTCATGGAGGAGAACTAAGAGTCTAATTAGACAAATGATACAAAAGGCACAGGAAGGAAATACGGAAAAAGGGGGTGAGTGAGACTGATTGCAACTGTGATAGCTTTAGTTATCTTTCCTATTGGTTCAAGAATTGAGGGCTTCCTAGGACTGTAGATATAAGGCTATAAATACGGGCTATGTCTACCCTAGCACACTATGTCAAAATAGCCTATTTCAAAGTAAAGACATCAATATAGGCTACTTCGACACATATCTTCTACACGTCCTCCAGGGCTGGAGCCATCAACATTCCACGTCGAAGTAGCGACAGGGAACACCGAAAGGAGCCGCCCTGGAAGGAAATGTGGAGCGTCCACACACACAAATGCTCCCCGTCGAAATAAGGGGCCAGCAAAGCCTCAATTCACTCCCTTAAAGGGCCCCTCCCAGACACACTTGCCCTGCACAGCACGAGATCCACAGAGCCAACAACCAGTTGCAGATCCTGTGCATGCAGCATGGACCCCCAGCTGCAGCAGCAGCAGCCAGAAGCCCTGGGCTAAGGGCTGCTGCACGCGGTGACCATAGAGCCCCGCAGGGGCTGGACAGAGTGTCTCTCACCCCCTCAGCTGATGGTCATCATAGAGGACCCCACTATTTCGTCATAGAGGACACGGATGGTCTACACACGCCCTACTTAGACATTGAACGTCGAAGTAGGGTGCTATTTCCATCTTCGGATGGGAATAGCGATTTCGACATCTCACCGCCTAACGTCGATTTCAACGTCGAAATAGCACATGGCGCGTGTAGACGTGACGCGTGCTATTTCGACGTTTTGCCGGCTACTTCAAAGTAGCTTGGTGGCGTAGACGCACCCACAGTGTAAAAAAGTGGTGTAAACTAAAGTTCTAATACACTGCATGGGGCATTTTACCAGTAAAAAGGCCTTTGAGTTTTTTGTGGACATGAGCAGAAACAGATTTCAAGAGCCGTTTTTTTTTTCATGTTATTTATATTCTTGCTTCTTGCCTGATGAGGGGAAGCTGAGTAATGATCAATGTGTTGAAAATCAAACTTTCCATGGAAATGTATGACAAAAACCTTTATTTTTTCACTGAAAATTCCCGTAGGATTTCAGACAAGATTTTGTTTTGTTTTTTGGCCAAAATATATTCATGACATTTTTTTTCACAGAAAACAAATTTAAATACATGTTTCTACTGAAGAAATGTTGATGGAACATGTCCATCCAACCCCTCTCACAATGCTATCTGCAAAACTTTCCATCAAAAAAACAAAAAGCAGTCAAGTAGCACTTTAAAGACTAGCAAAATAGTTTATTGGGTGAGCTTTCGTGGGACAGACTCACTTCTTCAGACCATAGCCAGACCAGAACAGACTCAATATTTAATGCACAGAGAACCAAAAACAGTAAGCAAGGAGGACAAATCAGAAAAAGATAATCAAGATGAGCAAATCAGAGAGTGGAGGGGTGGGGGGGGAGGTCAAGAATTAGATTAAGCCAAGTATGCAGACGAGCCCCTATAGAGACTCAGAAAGTTCCCGTCCCAGTTTAAACCATGTGTTAATGTGCCGAATTTGAATATAAAAGCCAGCTCGGCAGCTTCCCTTTGAAGAACAGTGTCTCTTCAGGCCTTATGCTCCATCTTGAGATGCTGACACCATCATTGTCATCATGGAAACAGGTCCTAAAACAATCCTCTAGTTTAACCTCTCCATATGCCTTACATTCCTCCAGTCCCAGATGCAATAACAGTGGCAGTCCAAGTGAATACTGAGGGTGGGTGAGTAGTTAGATGATTCAGTGTTGAGGCGTAAGCATCTGGATGTGACTAAATATGGTTGACTGAGCATGGCTGGATACTTACAGGCTCTGATTCTGATCTCATTTATACCAGTTTAACACTGACAGACTGCCAAGTATTGTGTTGTCCAAGAACACTCTTGCATGTAAAAGATATATATACACTGACCAATCCCACCAAAATATATTCCTGGATTTAACCAAATTAATGCTCACAAAGCAGCAAACTATTGGCCCCACAGCCAAAATCCTTGAACTATGGGAGGAAAGAGTTAGATGTCAAAACTCACACCTAAATTTGATTTTTACGTTGAGCCCATCCCTTATAGCACATATGTTCTGATTTTGTTGTTCCAGGATTGTTTTATTTTGTCTGCCTCCTGTGTGCATGAGTCAAGAAAAAGAACTAATTGACATATTTTTGTAGAAGCCTGGAGGCAGCCATGTGGTACATGGATAATTGTACAGGAAGAAGAAAATATATGTGTGGGACTGTTCGGAAAAGGGCCAAGGAACTTAAAGGCACAACCCAATGCTTTTTGAGTTGCAAGGGTGATTAATGCAATTGTAAGGAATGGACATGTCTGTTTACGTCAAACATTCAGGAATAATACTGTAGTTGCTTACTGCTTGTGGCAGGTGGAATAGATGAGCAATGGGCAAACAGAATGAATGGGGAAACCACAAACATATTTGGCTTACTCTCAAAATTGCTCAGCTACTGTGGGTTCAGAAGAACACTCAGACTCATGTTGGGTTTGTGGACTGCTCAGGAGGATCTGCCAAATAAAAGTACCATGAAAATGCAGGGAATTAGCAGTGTGACAAAAGGAAGCAGGTGATGGGTAAAGTGAATTAAGTTCAGATGGCCAGTTGTCAAGTCCTGCATGAAAAACAATGGAAGATGACCTTTTAACATGAAACCGTCACCAAAGAAGCTGTATACAGAGGACTTCTTGTTGTTTTTGTGGATATACATTAACCCGGCTACCCCTCTGATACTTCATACAGATTACTTCTCTTGCTGTTGTCCTATCACCAACCTGCTTGAAGGAAAGCTGCCCCCAAACCTGGTGGATCCCACAAAAAGCTGGGAAGCCAGCTTGATCTAAAGGAAGCCACAGACCGTGATATGAGTATGGTCCCCAATAGCCACCATCTTACTCCTTGGTATTTCGGTTCTGTTGAAGTCACACCATCACAGTGGCTCTGAAACTATCTTAAGGCTGGGAATGCTGAGGTGCAACCCCCAAACACCTGCTAACACCCCTCATCACTTCAGGCTGTTGACTAGGGTTGCTAATTCTCCCAGACTAGATGCCATTACTGCTAATGGCATCCCATGTGTTTGGTCTGGGAAAGCCGGCAAGTTAGCCACAGCTGAGGGCAGCCACTGAGCCCTGGGATGAGGTCTGGAGCAGAGTCCTCAAGTGGTGTCAGGACCCTGAGCATCAGGGAAATCTCCAAAGCCAATGGCCTGAACCCTATGGACAGCAGGCTGCAGAGCCTGCGGGAATCGTGGGTGGCAAGACCTGAGGAGTAAGCCCATCAGGACCCTGGAGGGGCCTCCCAGAGTCCAGGACTGAGCTGGCAGAGGATTAGCAGCGGGGCCAACTCCAAGACATGGGGAAGCCGAGTGCAAAACCTGAAAGTATTGCAGCACCAACCCCACATCCCTATTTCCCTCACCTTTGCAAGATCATGGAACCATCTTAGCTGTAGAAGCTCTCAGCAATCCAGATGTGGGTGGAAGGGGACTTTGGTCAGTTAATATAGGTTGGGGCTGTGTTGACATTTCCAGTGACTTTAATGCAGCTGGAAGGAAACGATGCATTTGTTTCCCTGTCTGATTTTGCCCTATTTTAGTTTAGCTCTACTGTGCTTTACTTCTTCCATACCCCTGCAGACTCTGGATTGTGCTGAAAGGGCTTTATGTGTGAGGAGGGGCAGAAAGAAAAAGATGATTGAGAAAGGAACGTGTGTAGGGGACCCCTGCATGGGTGGATCTAGGGGAGACTGACTTGGCCTAGTAAAACCAAGAAACTAGAAAAAGGAATAGGGAAAAAACTCCAATCGAAATATCATATGTATTGTATTGAAAGCACCTGTCAGCCATGCTTTAGGGCTTGTTTTCCTGTTTCATTTACATAAAAGGAGAAGGAGCTGAAATACAAAAGGTTCTCCTTAGCTCAAAAAACAGTTTATAAAAAAGACAGAATTATACATGGGTGTGAGCAAGAGTTTATGAGCAGAAGAAAACTATGCTAGAAAATTTAAAATAGTTTTTTAGACCAAAATCTTTGTTAGAGTGTTTGTGCTCTCTCTCTCGCTAATGTAAACTCCCAAGGGGAGATGCTCCTGATACACCAAGCCAGGGTGATAACTTTAGACCTGTTATGCTGCCAATACATATATGAAACACATAAGACACATCTACACTAGCAAGAGCTTTCGAAAAAGCCAGGGTTTTTCAAGAGAACGTGGCTCTTCTTTTGGAAATGCTCTTCTGCTCCTGGATCAAGAAGAGCACCTCCTTTCAAAAGATTCTGTTAAATAAAAGTGTGTGTAGATGTTCCATAGGCCTCTCTCTTAAAAAGAGCAGTCTACCATGGCGCCAGCCACCTGGACCCCAGAGACGCCCTGGCCAGTTCCCCGGACAACTATGCTCCTTGTGTCTGACTGCTTTTAAAGCCACATGGACCCAACCCAGAAACCCTGTGGCAGGAAGCTGAGAGTGTGGCTGGAGCACAGACATGAGGTGCCCAGCAGCACACCCTTGCAGCCACCCCTTGCAGCCAAGAGATGCCCCCTGGTGAGCTGCCAGCCGAGGAGTCCCAGAAGCCAGCCCCAGCCACAAAGCGGAAGGTGCACTCCTAGATGGAGCCCAAGCTCTGGGAGATGGTGGGGCTCTGGCAGTAGGAGGAAGTACTGCGCACAAGGTCCTGTGGGGCTAACAGGAGACCACTGGCCTCTCTGTCTGAGGTCACCCAGCCCACACCTTGGAGCAAGTTCACTCCAAGGTGAAAGAACTGAGGCAGGGGTTTGTTTGGGCCTGGAACACTTGGGGAGAGGTGCCGGCCACCTTACAGGGAGCTCTATGCCATTCTCAGGCATGAGGGCACTTCCCCCACACCCACTGTCCTTGACTCGGTGACAGAGGAACACGCAGTGGCGGTGAGCGAGGACCCTCCACCTGGGGGAGCCAACAGGAGCTGGAGACTGAGGCCCCGTCAGATGATGTATCAACGGATGGGACCTCGGTAATTGCTATCCCATCAGGTTCATCCAGGCTGGCATTGCTGGCCATCACTCCAGGACCCTGTGGTAAGTGCCCAGTGCGTCACACACCCGTGGGAGGGGAGGGGGGTTGGAAGTGGGCCAGCCACATAGGCGACAGCCTGACCCTGGACGCCCCACCGAGGAGTGTAACCCGGCAGGTGGGCATGCCCAGAGGCAACACCAGCACCCACCCCCATGGACAACACTGTGGGTTGCATGCATGTGGGGGAGCCAGAAAAGGCCAGGCTGTGCCCAGCTCACCCACCACCCATGTGGGGGCCCCTCTGTAGCCACAACCCGCCCCCACTGCCCACTAGCCTGTTCCCCATGGTGAAGGGGGGCCCGTGATGGTCCAGGCTTGGTGGAGTCCATGTGTGGCAGGGCCCACCAGGCAAAGCACCATGCCACTGCTCCCGGGACACCCCGCCCCACAGCCCAGGGATGGGGACTGCTGCCATGGGGGCTGGGCGACATGGCTCTTGAGGCTGGGCTGTGGGACTGAGCCCTCTCTCTCCCCTTCCATCTGTACAAGTGTGCCACCTGAGGGCCAGGAATGCCCTATCCACTTCCTGGAGCTGGGGAGCCCACTGTTGCCAGGTGAGAGGGTGGGGTCACCCCAACCACCAGCGCATGGGTGGGGCTGCACCCAGAGGGATCATCGCTGTGGCTGTACTGACAAGGGTGTGGCCTGCACAGCTGTCCTCCAGGAGTTGAACCAGCTGCTCTGGGAGCAGCTGGCCCTGGACTGTACTGACCTGGCATGGCAGCAGGATACATGGGGAGAGGTGGCGCTCGCTGTACACCACATCTGCAGGGCTTTCAGGGACCAGCCTGCCTCTCTGCTGGCCCCCAGCCACCTCCCCCAGCTGCTCTGCTCCCACCTATCCTCCACCTGCCACAATGTGAGGCCTGACTGAATGGTTTATAGCCAGAGTGAGCCCCACTGTGGCAGCCCCTCTGCCTTCCCTTCCAAGCCTGCTGCCCCCCATAGCTGTACCTCCCTGTGGTTCCTGCCACATCCCAGCTCCAACAGGGCCCCTGCACCCAGGATGGATGGGCTACGATGGCTGCTGCAGATTGAGCTCCCCCCATCCCAAGCCCCCACTTCCAGGCTCAGGAGAACCCACGCTGCATCTCAAGCCCCTTGTTGTATATAGTTCTCCCCCTTGTGAATAGTTGTCAGGTTATTTTTCAGGTTTGCAAAGTTTTAGTTTCTGTTAATAAATAGTTTCTTTGTTCAACACCCCCCATGTCCCTCATTATTGCGGGGGAGGAGCAGGGTGAGGGGTGGTTGGGGGCCCCAGGAAGAGGTCTCTGCCACTGGAGGAGGTAAAGGGCAGCTGCAATGGTGGTGGCCAGCAGCCCAGCTGGGGCAAATATGCAGGTCCGGAGCTGTTGCCAGTCTACTGCTCTTGGCTGTGAGCCTCAGGACCATGCACAGGCTCTGCTGTGCTGTGTGCAGCATGTGCCAGGAAGGGGTTTTTGGGAGGGGCCCGTTAAAGGAGTGGCTGGCCAGGGTTCCCAGAAGGGCTTACCAGCCCTGCAACCCCGTCTGCAGCATTTCCTGGCCCGCTCTTTTGAAAGAGTGTCTGGGGCTCTGTGGATGGACTCTTTCAAAAGAGCAGATCGCTCCTTCAATCTGCTGTTTATGCATGGATGCACTCTTTCGAAAGAAGATCTTCCACCCCTGTAGTGCAGATGCAGCCATAGAGGGCTGCTCAGCTTTTCTCTGGGGCTTGAAATGAATAATTCATATTAATTTACTCTTTCTTTTCTTGTCTTAGCACCTAACTGAATTTATGTCCTCATTTTGTGAGGCACTGTACAAACCCATTTTAAGAGACAGTCCCTACCATGGAGAGCTTACAGTCTCGATAGATTAGACAGATTTTTCACTAGAAACCAATTAAAAAGAGAATGTTTTGAGGAAATTCTTTTTTTTTTTTTTAATTCTCAAAACTGTGAAAAGTGGCAGCTTTTGAAAATTGTCTGCCAGCTTCACGGTGCCTCAGAATTTCCTGAAACAACTTGCAGGAGATGTTTAGAGAATTTTTTTCAACGATTTTTGCTTAAAAAAGAAAATCCAGTATCTAACGAAAAAAAGATAGAGAGGTCATCAGAAATTTCTTGACAGCTCTACTTCTTACCTCTGACTCTTTTTCCTTCTCCTCCATGCACTTGAGAATAAAATACTTTCCTTAAATGTCTAGATTTATTAATTTAATATCCCCATATGACATTCCATAGTGATATTTGCTGGTGGCATTTATCTTCCTATATCAATTTCATCTGTTTTGCCTTCTGTGACACTCTTATTGGTCATGTAAAAGGAATCACAAATGAGTTCTGGTTTAAAAAAAAAATACTGCTCTTAATACCCTGGTATGAAAGATGCTGTGGCATACAAGCTACTATGCTGGGACTGAGGCTAGCTGAGAAGATGTTTGGACTTCCTTGCCACAGAATATGAGTGACCTTGGACTCATCTGTGATACTCAGCCAACATTGTGAAGAATGGTGGTAAATACCCTAAATAAATGGATGTGATGTGTTGTGGTTACAAAAATACTGTCCCCAAATTGCAGGAGCTGGTGTCCAGCAACTACTGCAGTTTTGCTAACTGCAAGTGCTCTAAAATCAAGGAGTGGTTCATCCAAAGTCATGCAACTGGCTAAAAAGTAGATTTAAAAAAAAATCTTGAATAGTTTTTATTTACATTCAGGTTTTTTTAATACTTTTAGAGTTCACGTTTTCAAAGTATTTTTTTTCTTTCCCTGCAACAGTGAAGGCTAGATGATACATAGTAACAATCCATGCACTTGTCAGGGGAGCCGACAGCCCCTGCACGCCCCTGGGCAAGTGGAGCGGGCGGGAGTGGCTCCATGCTTCTGGGAGTGGCTCCATGCTTCCAGAAGTGGGCAGGGCCATGGATCGAAGGGGCGAGGCTGGAGGCAGCCAGCTTTGGTGCTGCCCAGAGCACTGTCCTCTCCCCACCCTAGACCTCAGAGCTGCATGGAGTGCATTGCACAGTGTGCTGATAGCCATTTAAAGGGCCCAGGGCTCCAGATGCCATCACTGCCACAGTGGTAGCAACTAGGAGCCCTGGACCCCTTTGAATTGCCAGGCCCTAGGACAACTGCTCCTTTATCCCTGTTGGCGGGCCTGTACACATGAGCTGAGCACAATAAGTTCACTTAGAAAATATATGGAATCACGGCGTCCCCTGATAATGGAGAGAACGATTACTGTAACCCTTGCCAGACATTTTAGGTTTGATATATTATGTGACAGCTGTACATATTTGTTCGAAAGAAAATGATTTCCTAAGTATATACATTTATGATTATTCTAGTTCACAGCAAGCAGAAACTTCTTCAAACAGTGAGAAGGGGCACAAAAGGCCAAGGAGGTAAAGTGATGCAAAATTTTCACATTTTAGAATATTCTAATAATTCACAGGGATAAAACCTAACACTGCAAAAGACTTACACAGGGCCATGTCCAATCTATGCAAATGAGGCTCATGTAAGGAATGATCAAGCTAGCTTCTCTATGGAGCACATGGTTTGTTAAATGGAACATATTGAAAAGAACAGGGGATTTTGCACTGGCCTAAGGTATGCAGGCCCATTCCAGAGTGAATTAGATCACAAACAATTTGAAAACGGCATGAGTTTTGCTATCCCGGAATGCATGCAACCACCCTGAACAAATTAACTATTTTTTGTTAGCTCATTAGAACAACTTTCCCTTTTCCTGATGATATTGAATATTTTATATTCCTAGAGGCTGAGGAGCTTTGTTTACAACCACCAAAAAGTTGTCACATAACTTGGAAAGTAGCACTTTGTGGTGATGCCAATTTGGTAGGAAAGGAATATCTATTGTGTTATTTACTAAAATAATCCAAACTGTCTGGATTCTTTTCTGTAGCAGATTTATACCCTCAGGAAAATAACTGATGCAAAATCAAAATACAAGACCTGAATTTGTGAGAAGAATGCTCTTTAAAAATTAGTCATAACTCTTTGCCTACTTTCCCTCTGCTTATTACAAGGCGAGGGATTGACTATAGTCCCTTTTCCAGGAACAGAGTACTCCCCATCTTGGGCTAGCTCTCTCTGATGTTTTGACTTATTGGTGTGGAGTCAGGGTTCTGTCCACTCCATGACCTTCTCTGGTCCTTCCTCACCCATTTCTTCAGGGATGGATGAGTGTCAGAAACATGACTATTACTTGCTGTCCTCTTGCTTGGATCAAGAACTGTGGGAGACCTAAGACAGCCTTGTTGGGATATTTCATTGGCATCAGGTACAGTCTAGTCTTATCTCATGGGAGTTCCGTAGTAATGGACTGTTCAAGAAGGCAAAGTGGCAGAATATGGCCCACAGCGTTTTGGTCTCACGTAGTAAATGCTCTGACATTCACTGCTAATTGCATATTAACCTCTGCTGCTTCGTACTTTTGGGAAAGAGTACCTATTGCTGAAACTACAGGAATGCATCATTACCTCAACCAGACTATTTCATATAAAACCTCCTGCACAGCCTTCACAATGAGATATGAAGGATCAATATCCTTAAAAAAAAAAAAGATTTGAAAAGAGGAATGGTTAGGTTAAGAGATGGGATTTCTGATCTTCCAGTCCAGGTACAAAGTAATCTTCATCTAATGTCAGAATTTGTGACTCTTGAGGGAAGTTAGTTTCCTCATGATGGTTTGAGTTTTGCAGGCATCTAGTACATAAAGGGTGCCTGATGTGTTCACTTCTATTCAGAATGCCATCAGCAAGTAGAGTGCATGATGAACTGTTTCGAATTGCTGTGAAAAGAGATAAAACTTTATTACCTCACATCTAAAGTTAGTTAGGGAAGCCTGTCATATGAACTGAGGGGGAGATTGAAGTTAATGAGCTGCTTTGAGACTGACAGGCTTCTTTTGAAAGAAGCTGTTCTTCAGTACCCTTGGAACATAACAATCAGCGAAGCTGCAGGAGGGATCATAATTAATAAGGGGCAAGAACACAATGGTGTTTAATTTAACATGACTATTCTGAACTATGAAAAGTAACAGCATGAGACTTCATTTACAAAGCCAGTCTATTATTTACTCTCCCCATAAAATTAGGAAGCATCAGTTTCATCAGAATGTGAAATCATATGCTACTGCCAAAATACACAATAATTTGCAGTCATTCAATGAGGATGCAATAGTCCCACATAAACAAAGGCGGAATAATCTGTTTTGGTTTTCCTCATGCCTGTATGTTTGGGCTTGGTTATATTGTTGCACCTGTTTTTACCTCAGTTTGGAACACAATCCTGATGAAATTGGCCTAAAGTAAGATTTAAAGGCAAAGCAAAATGTTAAATTGGCTAAATATTACTTGCAAAATACTCTGAACAAGCAGGGCACCAAAATAAGAGCAGTTCCCAAACCAAGCATTTAACAGCACGTGTTTTATATAAAATTTTATTTTATCCCACATGTGGCTGTCTGTGCCCAGTTGCTCAGAGATAACAGACTTCACAAGAGAAAATAACATTAAAACAATTAAAGAGATGTCCCCCGGAAGTCTGCTAAAATCAGCCTTCTAATTATACATACTTATGTAAAATGAGAGAATGATTCACATCTTTCTTTCTCATGCACATCACCTTCACTACAACAGTTTGGTTTTTTTCTTTTTTTTAATCAATGAAGCAATACAGAAGAGTAAAGAGGAATGAAAAACATGCAATTTAATTTCATTCAAGAAAGAAATATGGTGACGGGAGAGGGGTAATACACGTTTCCAATGATCATTTGATAGTAGAATAGAATGTTAAAATGCAGTTCTATTATTATTTTAGAGTCGCTAGAGAGAAGGACCTTCAGGACCCAAAAAGTCTGTCTGCTTGGAGGCCTGACACACTATCGGCATGTGGGGGCTTGACAAGGTGACTCCTTGACGTGCTATGACTGCCACCTGAAAATGGTTTCCACTGCCCAAATGATAGGAGAAAGGCAACCGAAAGCTATTCAGAGGTATGTTAAGTTTTGTACTTTGTTGTTGTCTTAGTCAAACAGAAGTACGTGGACTAGTACAAACCTACTGATATCATGGAAGTCTTTCCATTGGTCTTCAGTAAGGTGTGGGTCAGCCCAAAGACCACATCATATCAAGACTATGCTTTTTACATATAAGAAGAAAATAAAAATGTGCTAGGGGTTTATTAAACTATTACATGCTAGAATGACACAAAGCCAACTTTTTTCCTTTACATGTAGCAACTCAAAAAAACAGATACCTGTGAATCCTCACCTTATCGCCTCCATCCAGGAAAAACTTGAAATAATTTTGCCCACAAGAAAAGGAAGTTAACTCACTCCTTCTTGTCTATGAAGCCTGCAAAAGACTCTGTGGACTTCATGCTTTTCTAGATCACAGGTGATTTAGAATCTCAGATACTGGGTTTTGGCCTGGGCTGGAACCATGGCTCTGGCCCTGTCCCCATCCTGGGTCTCAGAGACCAGACTTCAGTCTGTGCTGTGACTTTATAGCCTCTCAGTCTAAGCTCTGAAAAGCCATCTGACCTGTGCCAGCCTCAGGATTTTATTGGTGTAGAAATTGGTTTAGAAACTCTGCTATTGGTGTATAGATTATAATGTCTGTTCTGTAATACGTAAAGGATGAGCTAAGGACTGAGTGATATAACATGAATATATAATTTTCTTGTATAGATTCAGATCTCTTACATAAAATTGTTTAAGAAGTAATTTTTCACTTTTTTCTTAAATTTAATTTTTAAAACACATTTCCTATATGATACGCCAGCTACAAGTTTGGTTTTGAATTAGGCATTTTTTTTTTGCAGTTTCATATCTCTCTTTGATTTTGGTTTCACAGTGTGACAAGATCGGGCCAGAGGGTTGCTACAGAACAGGGACAAAGCAGCTCCCAAAGGGTAAAAGGCCCGCTAATTAGAGGTGGAGTATCTCAGGACAATTTGGAGCAGCTGTCAGGGAGCTGACCCAGACAGATTGGGGCCAACTGACTCCACTTCAGGCCTGCTGGAGCCCCTTAAAATCCTCTCAATTTAGAAGGAGGGAGAGGGTACAAAACACGTGCCGATGGTGTTACAGAGTTAGAGACAGCAGGGGAGGGAGTCCCGGAAGGAGTGGCTGGGCTGCCTAACCAAGAAACCAGTGGCTGATCCCAAATCCCTAGGAAAGGGGGAAGGCTGCCAGCCCAAACACTGGCCAGGGAAAAAAAGGGGCCCTTTCCACAACAGATATTACTCCTGTGACACCAGTTCTGTTTTCCTGAGATTTCAGTTACCACCATCAGATTGCAGGTCAAGATAAAAGAGACTTCATAATAAAACATATTTTAAGAGATGTTCACCATTCAGGTTACATTAATCTGAAATTCAGTTCAACTCAAGAGTTTTCTATCATATGTGAAAAAACTGCTATTTCTGGCATCATCAAATGAAAATCTGCAGCTAAGGTCTAGTCATTACTAGCTCCTCACTTCCACAAAATACTTAAATGTCTTCAAATTTACTTTAGTCTATCCCTCTTTAACAAAAAATTTAAATGCATGCTTATATAAGGGCTACATCCCCCTGAAGTAAATGAAGCTAAAGCCAGTTCTTAAGTGGTTTACTGAATAGATAAGGTTTAATCTTATTCCCATATTTAGGTAATTTGTAATAGGGCTAATATTATGATTTATTTTACATAGTACTCATATTACAGCATATTGCATGGACAGAATTCTCATTGAAGAAAGTCACTACACAGAGTACAGAACCATTCCACATGCACTAGATACTTTTCAGGTGTAAAATTTTTTCTTTTTTAATAAATAGGAAGTGCAACTAATAAGTAACTTTTTAAGGAATACTGCACTGTATTTTTCCAGTCCTAAATCAGAGTTAATACTTAATCTGTCTAAAGTAACTTGGGACCCTCATATAAAGGGCACTGCTATCTATGTGTCATGTTATTTTTACGTATTATTTCTTGAATACATGGGCTCCTGGCTCTGTCTGACATTGAGTCTGTCCGGTAAGCGGCCAGTGGAAGATGCACACAGGTGCTTACAGGTGTTCACTGACTGAGACAGCCAAATGGTCAAAATCAGCTCCTTATAGGGCACCAAAGGTCATAGCAGGGGTTAACATAAACAGAGGCAGGGGATTTAGCAGGGAAATTAGAGGTCAATTATTGGGCCAAGACTGAGACCAGGACTATCCACCTGAGGAGAGGGAAGGCTGATGGTACAGTAAAATGGGAAAAACAAAGGAGCCTCGGGATTGACTCCTAGGGATGTGGGGGACGTGAAGAAAAGGTACAGCTGTTTCCACATGGTGCATTTGTTATAACAGAAGTTCAGCTACAAAACTTGTCGTTGAAGATTCCAGTCACTGTGTGTTCCTGTGTTTTCTGTGGGTCATGTCTGAAGACATAGGATGCCCTAATTTCATGTCTGTCTGTCATGTCTGAAGGCATGCTCCAAGAAATTATTTTTCACGCTTGAATTGGTTTGGCTCTGGAACTGCACAAACAAAGATCACACCTGAACATTCCATTGTGTTTCTCAATAAAGTATGGCCTAAATGTTTTTAAACAGCTTTTTAAAGAGAGCAACTAGAAATCCAGGCACCCAGTGAAAAACTTAATGTTAATTCAGTCATTTCACATTACATTATTTTAACCCCCTCAAAGGGTGCTAAGGGTGAAAATATCTGGAGACTTGCACCATAGTAGCTTGGCTGGACTCATGGCAGGGTTCTAACTAAATATTTTCTAATTACAGATAGTTTGCAAAAGAATCCAAGTGCTGTCATCTTTCATAATTGATCAGACTTGCAGTAATTCCATAGTGACTTCCTTTTTCAAAGGCATTAGTAATGAGAATAGCCACTTTTAATTTTTAGTCACTTCTGAATTTTCTTGAGTAGTGTGACAGTATAAATAAACAATACAGAAACTTTATTTTAAAATACATTTTAAAATATTTGACATAAATTTACAGAAGTAAGGACTGCATTCAAAATGACATTTTGTTTCTACTAATCCCGTCTCATAGAGATATGGTGGCATACAGACTGGTGCAAGCTCAGCAGTAGCCAATATGTCACAATGCATACATCCCATCCATTTGTGACGAGGAAGACAAAAAGAAGCAGTTTTATAACACTGTCAATGCTGTCCTCACAGCCACACCTAACACAGACAACTCAGCCTCCTGAGAGATTTCTATGCCAGGGTTGGACAGGATGCTCAACTCTGGAACAGCACAATAGGCAAAGAAGGGGTGTAAAACCCAATGGTATTCACCTCCTCCTTCACAAATACCATCTTTAGGCAGAGTAAAAATTTTAAGACCACCTGGAAACATCACCTTGATCCAAACACTGGGACCTCACTGACTATGTAGTAATCAAGCCTGAGATTATGCTGTTGTCCATATAACAAGAGCCATGAGAAGATACATTGGTTAGTAAGCTCAATCACAGATGTACAGCTTGCTCCACCACACACAAAAACAAACAACAAACAAAAAAGCACCCAAAGACTAAGCAAAAACAGTACAATGTCAGAGCACTTCAAGATCAAACCAGTGCAAAACATTCCAGCAACATCTGTCTGAGAAACTCTTTATAACTTGCCCAATAACATCATTGACCTTCTAGAGCACTGAGATCAACTTAAAATACCATTCACAGTGCATGTGCTAAAATTATAAGATATTCGACTCATTAACACCTAGCCTGGTTTGACAAAAACAATGACGAAATTGAAGTCTTAATTCAACAGAAAAGAACTGTATTCTTTAAAACTGATATCTCTATTTGAGACAGAAAGGCTCTTAGGAAATATAAAAATCAGTCCGAGTATGACCTACCATCTTAACCCATCCCTCCCCAACACAGTTAATACCAATCCCCTATATTTCTTCCTTCCACACAGCCTTATTCAGCTTCCTCTTTGACTGATGAAGAATACAGGTTGCACTTCCCTTATCCAGCATGCTCCGGACCTGACTGGTCCCGGACAAGAGAACGGGCTGGATAAGGGAAAGTGTAGGGCTTCTGCATGCAGAAAGCACTGCAATCAGGGGCTGCTGCAGCCCTGGCATACAGCCTCTCTCTCTAGTCCACGCTGCCATGGAGCTCCAGCCAACCCATGCCCCCTGACTGCCACTGAGCTGGAGGGGACTCCAGCTCCCATCCCGTGGAAGCCCCTGGCCCCTGCTGCTGTGGGGCAGGCTGGAGCTCCTGGTCCCTGGCCCTACACTGCTGCAGGGTGGTGGGGGCTCTGGCTCCTAGCCCTGAAAGGGCTTCTGCACCAGCTGGTACTCTCTCATTTGGCAACATCTCTTCTTATTGGGGACCATCGATGTTACAAAACAAGAGAGTACCAGATTTCAGAGGTGAAACTTGTATTTACTTGTGTTGCTGATTCCACCACTTTCCGCCTATCCCATTAATTCAAAACATAAGGACCATCAAGGAACATCAGGAACATTATTATTCCACAGATCTTTTTGCCTACCTCCTAAACAAATGTAGAAAAGATATCTTGATGTCTGAATAAAATACATATTGGCAGGGTAGGAAACCTAACTACTGTCTCATTTTTTTCTGGTTGCATTCCCTTCATACATTTTCAGAGTTCAAGCAAAACAATATGAAAACAGTATACACAGAGAACAGCTTATCTACCTCTAGAACCATATTGGGATGCTTGGATTGCTCTAATTTACACTCACTAAATTCTTGAATGTGTCCCTGCAAGACCACCACATTTGTACATTCTCTGAGCCTAGCAAGGATCACTAATCCTGGGTCTCGGCTAGGAAGCTGCCATTTAATCCCAAAATTCTCATCAGAAGACCTTGATTGGGTTGAGTCTCTTCTTAGGCATTATCATAATTATGAGGACTGACCAAGTCCCCTTCATTGGTGAGTAGAAGATAACTACATCCACTCACAAAGAAGGAATAAAACCACGATCCATCTTGGCATCTTAGACAATAGCAGCAGCGTCTGGGAAAGGAAATAACAAAAGGAAAAAATGTTTAGTGAAGGATTTGGAAATTGACAAAGAATTTTGAGGTACAAGAATTTGTTAGCACATAGATGGATTATTAGCATTATCATTGTATATCAGTGGTAGCCTGGGTATATGAATGTTTTATTAAGACAAAGAGGTAGTAATATCAAGCCCAGGAATGTAGTTCAATATTAAGGTTATTAAAGATTAATTAGTTAAAGCTATGCTATTCATTTACCTCTGTATTCAAAGTCTATATATTTTTATCTATTTAAAAATTAGATGGGCATTTTCAACCTTTCTGCTTGTTTATGTTATGTACAATACATTATTCTTTCATTGAGCCACAATGACATCACATAACCACCAGTCATGTGTAATGAATATTAGGCCTCGAAATACAGCTTAATTTGCCTATGCTGTGCTGCTGATAAAAAGGCTTCAGAGGACTGATCCTGACCTATTCATGAAGGGCATCATATTGTATTAAAATGTCAAGTTTCTTATTTTGCATTTTGTACAGTAAAGGAATTAGATGTAGTAATTGTTCTGTCTGGGCTCATTGGTTTAATAATTAATACCAGCAGTAAACATAAGAGTATTTCGCAGGCATTACTATCTTTTGTTTTTATGATCGCCTCTTTTGCAATTTTATAAATTGCAGGGCATGACCAGAGCCATGGCTGTGACCAGAGCCCCTGGGCTGGGATGCAATGGAGTGGGTGGACCCGCGTCCCCTCTGCCACCCTCTGGACAGGAGTCAGTCTCCCCCTCCTTTCTGTCAGCGTTGGCAGAGTGTCATTTTTTATAGAAGAGTTCAAATAATGGATTGTATTTACAATAAACTTTAGAGATGTGATGAACAAAGTGAGCTCCATGTGTCATAACAATAATAATTAGCTTTTCTACCATTACCTGTAATTTACAGATCTCAAAGTGATTTTTAAAGGATTATTGTTGCCGTTTTGAAGGCAGGGAAAGTGAGCCTGTAGTGGGGTGGATTGGCTATCCCAGTACCCAGAAGGGGAGGAGCTCCATTTTGCCTGGAGCCTGGCCCCTCCCAGTCACATGACCAGAAGTCAGGAGGTGGGACCAGGGCTATAAAAGCCTGGGCTGAGGGTTCAGTAGGAGCTGAGTTTCCAGAGGAGCCAGACAATGGTTCTGTGCTCCCTGCCTGGCAGCCTGAGGACCAGCTGAGGGAGACTGAGGCTTGGGTTGGGCCAGCTGGGGCCCCTGTCCATCCTGATGCTCTGGGGACCTGAGTAGAACTTGCTGCTTGAAGAAGAACAGCCGGACCTGGAGGACTGACCAGAGTAGCCACCTCAGCCTGCACCACGAGCCAGCCTGAGGCAGCAGAACTGATAGGCCAATTGGGCCCCCTGGACCCCAGCCGGACCTGGAACCCTGTGAGCCTTGAGAAGTCAGTTGTACTCTGGGTATGTGCTGGTGTGGAAGATGGGGGTGGGGGAGAATGGGAGTGGCCCAGGGGGTAAAGAGGACCATTAAAGAACCTCAGGTTGGTGTGTTGCAGTCCACGTTCCCTGCTGACCTGTGCAGCTGGGTGTACTGCTATGACCAGAGCCCCTGGGCTGGGATGTGGTGGGGCAGATGGGCCTGTGTTCCCTCTGCCACCCTCTGGACAGGTGGCAGTTTCCCTTTCCTCTCTGCCAGTGCGGGCAGAGTGTTGTTTATTTGTGGCCCTGTCCTGAACTAGGGGCTGGCTGTCCTGAACTGTTGTGTGCTGCCCTGCCCTGAGCTAGGCATGGGGCTTTTTTCTAGAAGTTTTGCATTAATTCCCCCGAACTGTTGCCTTTCACCCACCTGAGGCAGGGTGGGAAGCCCTGAATGAGTAACTTGGGGGTTGTTGTTGGGTACTCATGGCAGTGGGGTGGGATGGCCGCCCACTGACCCGGAAGGAGAGGAACCCCTCTGGGAGCTCAAACTGGCTACAGAGCCATAGAAACGGGGGAAGTTGTCCAGTATTGGCCAAAAGGCTAGTGACCAAGCTCGAGTCAGAATCCAGGACTCTATCCATTAGACTACACTGTCATTAAGCAGGAAGACTGGAGAAAGCTTTCAGAATGGAATAGATACGTGAGTAAATGAGACCTTCTATGTTCTTAGCATGTAAAATCCTAGGATTCTTTGTGCATGAATCAAAATATTTTTATTTATGATTCCAGGGACTTTGTACTTAAAATTTGGTATGTGATCCTGTAGTGAAATGTATATAATATTTTATCCTTTTGCAGTATTGGGAACATGTCCTGATGTCCAGGAAGGGACCACTTGCAACTAGTGGTGAATACATGTTGCAAATGTCTTTGATGGGACAGCAACCCAATGAGATGTTTTTAGCTCATTGTAAATTAGTTATGGAACTTTTTGTCTGATAAGGTCTTGGTTGCAGATCTCTGGTTACTGCTTCCAGATGCTGAAACAGAATTGCTTAGAGTGAGTTAGTAATTAATAAAGTTGCAGTCAGTTCTCTGGTCTTCAAATCGTTTTGGTAAGTAATAGCCTTCCTTTCGGTATTGTGATCTATTAATCTTCTGCTAAAATATTTGATTAAATAATTGCACTTGAGTGCAATTATTTGACCTATAAATGCAACAACTCTATTCAGGAGGATACCTTGCTGGAACTTTACATTTCCCCATTTACCTAGATATTCTTGCCTTGTTTGGTGCTATTATTGTACATATGCGTAGCGCTTTCTGAATATGTGCATTTTGATCATTTGAAAAGGAAAGTATTCAAAATTCCAATTCTGGAAAGCAAGCTAAGTACGTGCTTAGCTCCCATTAACTGCAGCATATAAAGTTAACCAAATGTATAAGTGAACACATTTTCTCGATTGGGGGCCTTACAAATTCTGTTTTGCTAGTAGATAACATTGAAATGTTAGAATTTAATTAGAAATCTATAAAGTCCTAGCATTCTTAAACAAAGTTTTCTTCAGTTATTCTGCTGTGTAATGCCTGCACAGTTTTGTAAATGTCACCCAAGCTGTGTCTACACGTGCACGCTACTTCGAAGTAGCGGCACCAACTTCGAAATAGCGCCCGTCACGTCTACATGCGTCGGGCGCTATTTCGAAGTTAACTTCGACGTTAGGCGGCGAGACGTCGAAGTCGCTAACCTCATGAGGAGATAGGAATAGCGCCCTACTTCGACGTTCAACGTCGAAGTAGGGACCGTGTAGACGATCCGCGTCCCGCAACGTCGAAATTGCTGGGTCCTCCATGGCGGCCATCAGCTGGGGGGGTTGAGAGATGCTCTCTCTCTAGCCCCTGCGGGGCTCTATGGTCACCGTGGGCAGCAGCCCTTAGCCCAGGGCTTCTGGCTGCTTCTGCGGCAGCTGGGGATCTATGCTGCAGGCACAGGGTCTGCAACCAGTTGTCAGCTCTGTGTATCTTGTGTTGTTTAGTGCAACTGTGTCTGGGAGGGGCCCTTTAAGGGAGCGGCTGGCTGTTGAGTCCGCCCTGTGACCCTGTCTGCAGCTGTGCCTGGCACCCTTATTTCGAAGTGTGCTACTTTGGCTTGTAGACGTTCCCTCGCTGTGCCTATTTCGATGTTGGGCTGAGCAACGTCGAAGTTGAACATCGACGTTGCCGGCCCTGGAGGACGTGTAGACGTTATTCATCGAAATAGCCTATTTCGATGTCGCAACATCGAAATAAGCTATTTCGATGTTGGGTGCACGTGTAGACGTAGCCCCAATAACTGATAAGTCTAACTATGAATCTGCTTATTCAATCTTTATTCCTGCTACTTGATAAAACAAAGAATATTTACTTAGAGAAGAGATTTAAGGATTGTCTTTACAATCATAATTTATGTTATTTACTTTAATGCTTTATAGGTACAACTGAACATATTTTGTTTCCTTTAATCAAATATTTTACATATAGAATCATAGAGTAGGACTGGAAGGGACCTGGAGAGGCCATCGAGTCCAGCACCCTGCCCTCATGGCAGGACCAAGCATTTTCTAGACCATCCCTGAAAGCCATCTATCTAACCTCTTCTTAAATAGCTCCAGTGATGGAGATTCTACCACCTCCCTTGGCAATTCATTCCAGTGTTTGATCACCCTGACAGTTAGGAACTTTTTCCTAATGCCCAAACTGAACCTCCCCTGCTGCAATTTCAGTCCATTGCCTCTTGTTCTATCCTCAGAGGCAAGGAAGAACAAGTTCCCTCCCTCTGCCTTATGACACCCTTTTAAATACCTGAAAACTGCTATCATGTCCCCCCTCAATCTTCTCTTTTCAAAACTAAACAAGCCCAATTCTTTCAGCCTTTCTTCATAAGTCATGTTCTCTAGACCTTTGATCATTCTCATTGCTCTCCTCTGGACCCTCTCCAATTTCTCCACATCCTTCCTGGACTGCGGTGCCCACAACTGGACACAGTACTCCAGCTGAGGCCTAACCAGCACAGAGTAGAGCGGGAGAATGACTTCTCATGTCTTGTTCACGACACACCTGTTAATGCATCCTAGAATCATGTTTGCCTTTTTCACAACAGCATCACACTGACTCATATTTAGCTTGTGGTCCACTATAACCCCCAGATCCCTTTCTGCTGTACTCATTCCTAGGCAGTCCTTTCCCATTCTGTATGTGTGACACTGATTATTTCTTCCTAAGTGGAGCACTTTGCATTTGTCCTTATTAAACTTCATCCTGGTTACCTCAGCCCATTTCTCCAGTTTATCCAGATCCTTGTGAATTATGACCCTATCCTCCAAAGAAGTTGCAACCCCTCCCAGCTTGGTGTCATCTGCAAACTTAAGTGTACTTTCTATGTCAATATCTAAATCGTTAATGAAGACATTGAACAGAACTGGTCCTAAAACAGACCCCTGCGGAACCCCACTAGTTACACTTTTCCAGCTGGATTGAAAACCATTAATAACTACTCTCTGGGTACGGTTATCCAGCCAGTTGTTCACCCACCTTATAGTAGCCCCATCTAAGTTGTATTTGCATAGTTTATTGATAAGTATATTATGTGAGACCATGTCAAATGCTTTACTGAAGTCCAGGTATACCACATCCACCGCTTCTCCCTTATCCACAAGACTCGTTATTCTATCAAAGAAAGCTATTAGATTGGTTTGACATGATCTGTTTTTAACAAAGCCATGCTGGCTGTTCCCTAGCACCTTACCACCTTCCAAATGCTTGCAGATGATTTCTTTAATTACCTGCTCCATTATTTTTCCTGGCACAGAAGTTAAGCTGACCGGCCTGTAGTTTCCTGGGTTATTCTTGTTCCCCTTTTTATAAATGGGTACTATATTTGCCCTTTTCCAGTCTTCTGGAATCTCTCCCGTCTCCCACGATTTACCAAAAATGATTGCTAAGGGCTCAGATACCTCTTCTATCAGCTCCTTGAGGATTCTAGGATGCATTTCATCAGGCCCTGGTGATTTGCAGACATCTAATTGTTCTAAGTAAATTTTAATTTGTTTTTTTCTTATTTCAACTTCTAAGCCTACCCCTTTCTCACTAGCATTCTGTACGTCAGGCATTCCTTCAGATTTCTCAGTGAAGACCGAAACAAAGAAATCATTAAACATTGCTGCCGTTTCCAAATTTCCTGTTACTGTTCCTCCCTCCTCACTGACCAATGGCCCTACCCTCTCCTTAGTCTTCCTCCTGTTACCAATGTATTTGTAAAAAGCCTTCTTGTTTCCCTTTATGCTTGTAGCTAGTTTGAGCTCATTTTGTGCCTTAGCCTTTCTAATCTTGCTCCTGCATGCTTGTGGTGTTTGCCTATATTCATCCTTTGTAATTTGTCCTAGTTTCCATTTCTTATAAGATTCCTTTTTTATTTTGAGATCATGCAAGATCTCCTGGTTAAGCCAAGGCAGTCTTTTGCCATGTTTACTATCTTTCCTACACAGTGGGATAGCTTGCTTTTGGGCCCTTAATAATGTCCCTTTGAAAAACTGCCAACTCTCCTCAGCCGTTTTTCCCCTCAGTTTAGCTTCCCATGGGACCTTACCTACCAGCTGTCTGAGTTTACCAAAATCTCCCTTCCTGAAATCCATTATCTCTACTGTACTGTTTTCCCTTCTACCCTTCTTTAGAATTGTGAACTCTATGATTCCGTGATCACTTTCACCCAAGCATCCTTCCACTTTCAAATTCTCAATAATTTCCTCCCTATTTGTTAAAATTAAATCTAGAACAGCTTCCCCTCTGGTAGCTTTTACAACCTTTTGGAATAAAAAGTTGTCTGCAATGCAATCCAAGAATTTATTGGACAGTCTGTCCCCTGCTGTATTAGTTTCCCAACATATATCTGGATAGTTGAAGTCCCCCATCACCACCAAATTCTGGGCCCTGGATGATTTTGTTAGCTGTTTAAAGAAAGCCTCAGCCACCTCTTCCACCTGGCTAGGGGGCCTGTAGTGGACTCCTAGTAGGACCTCATCCTTGTTTTTTACTCCTCTGAGTCTAACCCAGAGACTTTCAACCCATCCATCTCCTTCGTCCATCTCCACCTCTGTCCAAGTGTGTACACTTTTAATATACAAGGCAACACCTCCTCCCTTCTTTCCCTGTCTGTCCTTCCTAAGCAGGCTGTACCCTTCAATACCAACATTCCAATCATGAGTATTATCCCACCAGGTTTCTGTGATGCCAATGATATCATAGTTGTATTCATTTATTAATACTTCCAATTCTTCTTATTTCCCATACTTCTTGCATTTGTATATAGGCATCTCAGACATTGATTTGGTCTTGCCTCCCAGTTTTGCCCTGGCCCTCTTTTTACTCTCCCAGTGTAGCTCATACTCCCTCCCATTTCAAATTCATCTCCCATGTATTCATGCTGTCCACTTACCTGCAGGCTTTGCTCCCTTGCCCCCGTCGATCCTAGTTTAAAGCCCTCCTCACTAGGTTAGCCAGCCTGTGTCCGAATATGGTCTTCCCCCTCCTCAAAAGGTGAATGCCATCTCTGCCTAGCAGTCCTTCCCGGAAAAGGATCCCATGGTCAAAGAAACCAAAGCCTTCCTGGCGACACCATCTACACAACCAAGCATTCACCTCTAGGATACACCTGTCTCTGCCTGGGCCCCTACCTCTGTGCCTGGGCCCCTACCTCTGATTGAGTGAAATTCAAAACTAAAATTCAGTATAGATTAAATGTCTAATAGTTCAGATACATATTCAATGATCAACTTAATGACGAGATTTTCTTCCATCCTTGCTTTCTGTGGTCTGTATATAAATGGGAAAGGCAATAAGAGGCCTCATGATGATTATTCTTCTGTGAATGAAATTTACAGTACTGAATCAGCATGCTATCTAGAACCTGGCTAACTTTAAACCCCTTGTAGTCATAATGCATAACTCTGAATTGGGAGCCTAAGCTACTTAAATACTTGAGAATTATAGGACTTTATCTAAAATGTTTTGGAGAATTCTAAAGAATATTTCACTTATCCTCTGAGTACTTGCAGATACTAAGTGTATTTTAATCTTCATGGAACTTCTATATTAAATTTAATTAATGGAATACATCCTAAGACGTGAGGGTGCTCTGCATCTTCGAGGAAATGCTCAGCATCTTACAGCCCTTGCATCTCCATAACACCTGGAATTCTGGAAGATATTGGAGGTTTTGTTACAGATTCCTTCCTAGCCTGCCTATCTCCAAGTGACGTGATTGACATGATTATTTTGTGTGTGGTTATTACAAGAAATGTCATATATGGATCGCCTATGTTAGACAATTTTTTCAGTTTTAGAAAATGGCAGTTTGGTTTATGCTACAATATAATTTTTGGAAAGTACTCTCTGCTGGAGGCAGCAGTATTTCATCAGTGAATAATGCCTTATTGTCCCACGAAACAGAGAACTTATGGTTCTCGGGTGTAATGCTCAGAACCTTTACTGAGGCTACTGGACAAAATAAATAAACAAAAAATGCTGGGTCTGTTGCCCCCAGACAGAGCTTAGACTGGTGAGTGAAATATTTGGTCTCCCTAAGTATGCTTGGATGAGTTTGTGGACCAAAATATGGGTGTGATTTTGAAATATGGTCCAGAGTTGCAATCAGTGACTGAACGCTTTTGAAAATGCCAATTTATAATGCCCAAATCTTCCATCTTTCCATGCAACATCCTCCAAAACAGAATTCTTAATGTTAGCCTAATATCATTAATATTTCTCAGCTATGACGTATAAATGATCAAGTAGCTTACATAAAAATACCAACTACCAACAGGTGTAGGTTTAAAAAAGCAGTTTAGAAACTTTTTAATTTTTCATTTATTATCTTTCTGAACTTTATCATTGTTATTCCTGCTAATTAATAGAAAGGAAGTGCAACATAAATAAGGTGTGATGTCAGTGTTCGTATTTGAAAACACCTGATTATACCAACACCATTTCAAAAGAAGATTTTTGACTGTACTTCAAAACCCTTTGTTGCTACACATGGTAAAGCTATGAAATAGTGCATGGTACAGCAATATTACCCTTTTAGACTCAAATTATTTAGTTTTATTAACTGGAAAATAACTATATAAAATCAAAACCTATTTTAGTGGGAAATGCTAACAAACTCACAGGTAATAAATCCTGCACTACTCTGACATTTGCCAAGATGTAAGTAATCAGAAACAAAGGGTAGGTTCCTATGAAGTGAAAAAAAATGATTTCACCTATCTGATTATTTTAGGGATGTTAAATCTGTTCAGTTGTCCTGTATGTACTTGTGAAAATATGGCACTGAGAATTTTTAGTACAATATATCTTAAGGGCAACAGATAACACTTACTAATGCATTCACACATCTTAACCAGCTAAGGCCACTGATCGTGCAATTGGCTTCACATAGGTATCTCCTGTCTGTATGCATCTTTCCAAACAACAGTTTTTTGAATGAGGAAGGAAGCATTTTGTGGGAAAGAAATCTAACTGTGGCTTTAAACTTCCCCTCTGCAGTCCTTACCATGTATTTTACTCTCCTGTTCACTGTATTTGCCACGTTTGAAGGAAGCAAACCAATCTGCACTGGTCCTCTGAAGATGGTAGCAGGAGAACTCAGCATATTCAGAGAAATGAGACTTCCCTGTTTTCTTGTTTCTTTTTCAGAAGTCCCAGGACTGAACTGCTGCTGATTACTGATATCTAGGCCAGAAATATCTCAGCCTGCACCACACAGATACCATATTTAATCGTCTTGGTACGACCAAAAACTTGGTCAACACATAAATATGCTCAGTAAGGATCTTGGATGAAAGGGGAAACAGGCTTGCCCAAATCAGCAAAATAGTTCCTCTCTAATATTGTGGGAGGGAGAATGATTACCGGCTCCCAAAAATGTGGGAAAGAGAATCATACAAATTTGTCAGGGTGACAACTCATATTTCTGTTAGATCCTTGTGGGGACTGGTGGTCTTTTTGTTTTATTTGTTTATTTACTTATTTAGGCTAGGGTTTTTTGGTCTTTTTTTTTTTTTCCTGGCTTATTTCTTGTAATCATCAAAGCAAAGGGAAGTCTCTTGATGAGTTTTGAATGGGGATTTGGAAAAAGTACATCAGTAAACCATTTCAGGAAGCACGTCCCCGTATATAGGATGGCTCAGCAAAAAAATGAACTGGTTGTGTAAGAAGTTATTGAAGTGGATATGAAGGGAGTTGCTATTGGCAGGGCTGACAAGTCCAAGAACCTTATGTTTATTGTGGTAAAGAAAGAGGATCCAGTGCAGGTTTCCTAAAAGTGGGAAAATGTGGTTAAGAAGGAGGGTAACATTAGTAGTGGCATTTTACATATAGACTAAAGGAAGGGCAGTGTGTCATGGAAATCAAAAAGTAAGAGGTTGCGTTAATTAAGATGGGAGATTGAGGCAAGCTGGAGAAGTTTTACCAAGGTAGAGATGGTCACATATTAAAAATGCTGCAGTGGAAGAAACTGTAGAATTTAACAAGCAAATGGTATGGGGTTTGGAGAAGGAAGAAAAAATCAAAAGTGACCTTCAGGTTATGACCTGAATGACCCTCAGGATGCTGGTGTTAACAGTGCCAAAAGAAAGGGGGAAATGGAGAGAGGTTTGAAGGAAAGGTCAGCTCTCTGTTTGCCATGCAACATTTGAGTCACTCAGAAGGAGATTTCACAGGGACAGGTTGAAGTGTGGATTTGGGGGGTTAGACAGTAGAGGGCCACTGTAACATTGCGCATTAGCTTCTGACAAGGGTAGCTGAAGTCATCCAACTTGGATGATGTCTCAATGGATGATGTTATTGACTATTGTAGCAACTGAACATGAGTAGAGACTGGCAGGATCACATCTTCAGTGAAAGATCAGAGTTAATTAGAGCTCGATATAATAAATACCACATTTAATTCACCCTGAAAACATGTTCATACCAAACTCATCAATTTTTGTTCTTACTTACATAGATTGCTCAATGAAAAAGGAAATGAAGGACCTTTGAACAGAAATCATGATTGTTTATGTTCTGTTACTATGAAACAAATATTCACTCTGTAAACTGAATACACACAATCCATTTGGAAACTGATGCTAACATTGAAACCATCTCTGAAGGGCAAACACCTCTGTCTCTTAGAATAAAAATGTTTTTCCTTGTCACACTAGAAAGAAGAGTAGTCTGAACTTATTCCAGTTGCAGGTATGTTCTATCAAATGTAATAATGATTCATGTAGTAAATCTCTGCTCAATTGTGATAAGTTTATAACCCTGAGTTCTATGGTAAATGAAGTTCATGTGAGCATATTTATTACAATTGATGGTATTCAACAATATGCGTTATGCCATATTGGTGATATTGTATATTTGGATGCATTCCATCCTCATCCCTAAGGCTCCAGAAATCTTTGCCTCTTAAGTCAGTTACAATTCTCGTGATGGGAAAACAAAAAAAAAAAAATCATGAAACTTCAGTATAAGCTCACACAGTAAAGTATTTCCAGTGCTTCTAGCCCTTGTGACAGTTCCTCAAGGGCCTGGGAGGGACGGAGATATTCCTTCATTTAGATCTCAGTGTATGCAGGACCAAGTATTCCCTGTCTTCACTTTCTCTTCCTTCTTACATCCCTTAGCTGATTGCTAATTGGTTCATCAACTCTCCCAGACTGCTAAGCTAATTAGATCCATATTCCCATTCAGGCTTCTGCAGGACAATTGATTGGTGCCTAAGTCATCAGAATTCTGGCTCACCTGTAAGTTTTTAACTCTCGTCAGACTTCTACTCCACACTTTTCATTTTCTTAATCTTGTTTCCTGCCCCCTTTTTCAAGTGGTCAGACCTCTTATCACCTGTGGAGTATGAGGAACCTCAGAGAGCCAGGGATTCCACCTTAATCCCACAGCCCACCAGGGATATCAAGTGGTTGGTTCTTCATAGAGCCATGAGCATGCACCTGGTACAGTGCAGCCCTGTCCCTGACATCTACCCCTTCTGTGACAGGAGAGAACCTGGCACATATTTATCTCAGGTTTGCCAGGTTGCAGCCTCCTTTCCCAATGCCTTCAGAATCTTCCCTGAGGCTTCCGGCTACACTTTTCTCCAAACATCCTGCTTAACGCATATGTTGTCTGTGCCCCACAAAGTTGTGACATCTCCTCAACCTCCATCTGTCATTTGCCTAGGGGCACCCCTTTAAAGCCAGGAGGAAAACGCTATATATGGAGCTGCTTTATGACTGTGGGGCCTAATTCTGTTCCTTCCTCTGATCACACAGTTGGGCAGAGTTTGTCTGGGCAGCATCCACCAGCTCCCTTTACAGAGAAGTGGGTGCTGTCCAGGGTTCTGTGCTCTGTGTTCCTTCTGGATTCCTGCTTTTGACTCTGTTACCCTCACACCTGCTCCAATTTTATCATTTATTGTCCCCCAAATTTATGAGCCCTTGGTTTAGTAGCTCCTTCCTTTAGACTTGTGGAAGGGTCAGAGGGGTAGGCTTGTGTCCCTCCACCCATGGAACAGAATAGTTGTTAGATTTCAGCACTTTAATCACATACTGTTTTTATCTCCAAATAGTTCCAAGTAAGAAAGAAATTGTGTTATTCTTAATATATTATAGGAAACAGAAAATGAAAGAAAATCTTATTTAGTTTTAAACTTTGCTCATTTATTCCAACACAGTCTGCTGCTTGACTAAATTAAGTGTCATACTCTTCAGAAATGTTCCAATCTACCCAGTAATTACTTACTTAAAATAACATACAATGAATGTATTTTTAATTAGTTGGCATCAAAACAGTAATCTGGAATTTATTACTTTCCAAATAAAAGTGAAGGGAACCATATATTCAAAAAACTGGCAAACTTTGGGCAAAATAGTTCTGAAGGTTATAAGCAAAACTTTAAATTATAAAAGCACAATCTCCATTCTCTCACATGGTAACATAAATAGTTTATATTGGGGGAAAAAAGCTTTAATTCTGTTGCTAGGATTGGAATCCACTACATTTTCCTTTATTAAAATTCTCTTCCAAATATACATTTAAAAATTAAGTTGTCTTTTATTAGCATTTTCTTCTTTCAGCTGACTGCATAATTCAGTCTAATGCACAAAATGGAGGAGTCTTAAATTAAGTCTACAGGATTAGCACTTTTGAGTTAGAGTAAAGGCAATTTTAGCCTAGCTTATTCTTCTTATCCGCTCAATTAACCTTGTAAAGCTTTAGAACAAAAGTCAGCATGACGTATGTCATTTAAATTGAACAAATGCCATCTATCTGTCGAGGTATTGACTTACATCAGCCATTTCAAGCCAAGACCAGGGGTTGAAATGAAGTGGATGAGCTATGAGGCACTGGAAGTTAATTTTTAGGAATTTCAGAAACCGTATGTTACAGACTGTGTGATGGTTGGCATTTGAGAAGTACTTCCAGCACATCTACAGAGGCAATAATACTTTATATGCTGAATATCATTTGCAAAAATAAGTATTTTATATTTTATTTTGGCCTCGTTTGCTGGAGATGGACTTCTTTTAGTGAGGGATGTCAGCAACAGTTACTAACTGAACAGAATGTCACTATCCTTAAATTCAGAGCATTCATTTGTACAGATCAGGGAAAAAGATACCATTAAAGAATGACACTGTAATTAATTCTCAAGTCAAAAGTCTAGGTTTCCAAAGAGTCCTTCCCTATTTATCATTGCTGTTCAAATCAAAGGAAGGACTTAACAGAAATTAACAGAATGCCTTCACAGTTTTCCAGTTGTCACAATCTTTTGCTCCAGCTATGCATTCAGAAACTCTTTGTCTGGGTTGGATGCCATCTGTTCACTCTTAAGAGGGAGACGGAGTACACCAAACATTTTGTTCCAGGTTGTTAAATATATATTCAATCAGAAGATGAGTTTGAAATCCTGGCTTTATTGAAGTCGATGGTCAATGCCAAAGGAATTCAATGGGGACAGGATTTTACCCTTTCCTCATCTTTCACTTATTTACTCCATTTTGATAAGGGTGACCCTAATATATTAATTGCCTCAGATCTCCTTCTTTCAGTCCCTTTCTTCTGGCATACCAAGGAAGAGTACAAATGTCCTGAAATCCCAGTGTTGTTTATGAGATAGGCATGTTCTGATTGTTCAGTGCAGAACTAGATGATGACATGAGTGTTTGGTCTGATAGTACTACACGATGCAAAAACAAGGTTAAAACAGCTCATTGGGTACATATACATTAGCAGTCTCTGTTGACAGAGGTCACTGACAGAGAAACCTCAACAGAACCTCTGTCAACAGATCACATCCACATATAAAAGTGGCTCAAAATTGCAAAATGCTCTGTTAACAGAGAGCAGCCAGACTGCCTGGCCCTCTGTCAGCAGAATAGCTGACCAGACACTCTGAAAACAGGGCTGCCCAGGGACCGGAAGCCCTCTCTGTTTAAAGAACTGTCTACACAGGCACTCTGTCAACATGGCGCTGTCAACAGAGGCATTGTACCTGATCGGGGAGAGGTATAACACTGCCAGATGAACAGCTGAGTTTTGTTGACAAACTCTCAACAGAATGCTTTAGCCATGTAAATGCTTGGAGAGCTTTATCAACAAAAGCACAGTTTTGTCGACAGAGGGTGCCCATGTAGATGTGTTCACTAAGATGATTTGCGTACTGATCCCAGCTCTAAGTCTGGCTTTTTTTGGGTAAGTAATTTAAGTCTAAATCTTTAAGTATTAATTAATTCTTGGTCCAGTCTGTAAGCTCCAAGTTGGGCCAGCAGAGACAGGCACCAGAAATTACAAGTTACTTTTTAAATTTGGATAGTTTGCCCATGTCTCAGTTTCCCTAGCCATATAACAAAGATAATTCCTTCTCACAGACGTGAAGTGATCCAAAAATACTCAAATCTTTGAATTAAAACATTCTCCAGGTTGTTACACTTGATATTTTTTCCTGTCTCACTTCAGAATGCTGACTTTCTTCATTTAAAAAGCCTCTTTGAGTTTGATTTTCATCTGCTTTCCAATTGCAAGTCATGACATTGTCACAGTGAAGACATTTTCTTCCATTTCAAAACAGTTCCTCTTGATCTGCCTCATTCCTGACCTGTGCAGGGTTATTGTAGCTGTGCTGGCCCCAGGATACTAGAGAGACAAGGTGGATGAGATAATCTTTTATTGGAGAAACTTGTCTCTTTCACCAACAGAAGTTGGTGCATAAAAGATATTACCATATCCTCCATGTCTCTCATTCCTGACCTGTCAAGATTTGCAGAACTGCTGTAATAATATATTACTTTAGGTACAGATTCTTGCTGGTCACTGTTATATATGAAGGTATTTTATGCATGCATAAACAGCAACAAAAACACGGGCCCTGGGGATGTTAAATGAATAGTTACAGTGCCAAAGCTCAGCTACTTTTATGTATGTACTTTTTACAAAGAGATTTAATTATTTAAACCCAAACTATGGTTGAGACCACATCAATGAGTGAAATTTTATAAAACGTTTCAGTGCTTATCCAGAGCTTATCTAAATTTCTTTGGTCTGGAGAACTGAGCTATATCTTACATTAAAAAAAACATTCTTACTTGATGATTCCACTTCTTAATTCTCTGGATCTGATGGCACTAAAGCCATTAGTGTTGGCTTGAAGAGGTAGTAAAATGATGAGTCTCAGACCCTACCAAAAAACCTGAGGGTGGCCTAAAGAATCATAAGATTTTGACACACAAGAATATATTGTAATGACCACTTGTAATAACTAACTTTTTATTCAGAAAGAAGCATCAATATAATAATGAATATTCATTTAATGATGATGTTTTGACATGAGAACCAACAAGAAAACATGTTTTGATGTGATATAAAGGCAAACAAACATGTTTCGTGATTTTATTATTAACAGAGGAACTGATTCAAGTGTCTGAGGTTCAGTTTTCATAATTCCTGAAAGCTACACCTCCAGATCAATGTAATTTGTTTCCTTTAAAATTTAGAAATGCCTTTATACCTGAACTTTTTTTGGTAGACAGAGTGCTTTCCTTTTACCAAAAGCCTCTTAAAGTTATCAAGGGAATCACTGTCTTTATCTGCTTCCTTGCTGTTGTACTGAGTATAGCACACAAAGGTGGAATGATTCAGGAGGGGAGGACACATATAATTATTAACAGCAATAGAGTCCACGCCAGAAGAAATGTTGATGTTGTAAGAGTTACTGAAGTAACATGTAGCACAATAGTTCCTTATGTGCAAGGGTGATGGAGGAAGCAGGGGCTGGAAGTAAACCTGCTTTTAATTCCAACTGTTGCCAGTCAAATTATGGACAGTTTGGGTGTCTTTTTGTGTTTCTGTCACATTTGAAAATAATGACAAATATTAGCCCTTCTTCCCAGAAAAGGCAAAGAAATAACAGAAGGGAATTTTCATTGACATGAAGTTCTTAGGCTGTTTAAGCTAATGATTAAGAAAAACACACTATGAACAGTAGCAAATTAAGGATGTTTATTTTTGCCAGAACATGTCCAGATAAAGAGTGTTAAAAACAGAGGGGAATAACATCTAAATCATGAATAATAGATAACAAAAAATATCCTTACTATCATCAATGGTTTTGCTTTTAACAGACTGTGTGGCGCCTAATTTCGTTTTCTTCAAACCGATTTGTGCTTAGTCATGCTTATTTAAGGATGCTGTGCTTTAGATTTGCACTACACCCAGTCTGGTAAAAGCTTTACAAGTAGTCCTACATGTCATCAGATTTCTTCTTGATGATAACTAACAAACTCACACCGACACAGCGTTGATGTCAAAAAATAAGAAAGGCCATGAAAAATCTGAGATCAATTACAATCAGATAAATCTGAACACTGTAGATCAATACATGCCAATGGATGGCTAAAGGAAAATATTAATAGTCTGTGTGTGGAACTGGTAGGTAAACATTCTCGTGAACCCAGTTTATGAGATCTGCAATAATTTATTAATTCATTTGGTATGTTTGATAATGTTCAGCCGTCTGTAAAATTAGCGCTACCAATGTGTTTCCTCATGTGTCCATTTTTTCAGTTATATTTTTATAGAAAAGTTCATCTCTTCCAACTAGGGCTTCAAATAGTACAGGCAGTGCAGCTAAGACAGACACTCCTGGGAGAACTGTGAGCTATTGATTAAACAAGATTCATAACTATAACCTGCGGCAAAGGCAGAGAGTGTTCAAAACAATGAGTTCCAAGTTTTAGAGGAGCAGCTGAAGTTGAACCTGATAAGCAGCTTATTGCTGATGAGAACAGGAGATTGGAACATTCTCCAGAGATGCAGTCAGCTGCTGTCTGAGATTCAAACTCTAGAAATGAGCCTCTCAGTGCTTATTAGCTTTAGCATGTGAGCTTGCTGTCTTTTACCCATTATGCTCACCTTTCATTGAAAGCTGGAAAAATAAGTCATTCAGACTTTGCTGTTGAAATGAAGACTCTAAAAAATTGTGCCTTCAAGCCTTTGGGAAATTTATATTCCTGCCAACATGGGAGCAAACAGAAGAGCTGAGACTATTGTAAAAACTGAAATGGGAATATGGGACTTGGCCTCATTTGTAATAGGATATTTTCAGTTTCACTGTGGACCCCTTCTTCAGCTGAATGTCACAGAATGAAAGTGATAAGAAAAGGGAGTTGTGCACAATTAGACCACCAGAACGGCTTTCTTCTTGCAAATCAAAGACAATAAGTGTTAATTGTGTCTCACCAATTTCCTTGCATACTTTCAGCATTTTCCCTCCTAACTTCCAGATCTGCTTGCATGCACATGTGGGGTTTACGTTTGGGACTGGTAGTCTAAACAGCTGTTTCAAAATAGGTGCTATTCCTCATAGAACCCTCGTTCACCGGCACTAACCATAGTGCATAGTGTCTAACCATATTGGGAGGAGGAAACACAGCTCCACCCTGTCCCCATCCCTTCCCAGGCACTCTCTGCTCAAACGTATAGAAATGTTGCAGCAGAACAGTAGATGTTGCCTTCATATAGCCTGGCTGTTATCTACGTAGCTGAATGTGGATGTAGTTAAGGCCCGTGTCCAGCTACATTTATGAGAAGCATTGTGAAAAATCAAATTCTGGGATATTTCCATAAACTATTTGCTCTTTTATTCGTGACATTTAAAAGTGAATTCAATGATCATGAAAAATTTACCAAATTAACAAATACTATCAAAGTATTCATTATGGACAGTGGCAGTGTAGGCTTATACACACAGTCATTCTAAATCTTCTCATTTCTGACCTGCATTTACCACATATTAGCTGTGTCTACACGTGCACGCTACTTCGAAGTAGCGGCACCAACTTCGAAATAGCGCCCGTCGCGGCTACACGTGTCGGGCGCTATTTCGAAGTTAACTTCGACGTTAGGCGGCGAGACGTTGAAGTCGCTAACCTCATGAGGGGATCAGCATAGTGCCCTACTTCGACGTTCAACGTCGAAGTAGGGACCGTGTAGATGATCCGCGTCCCGCAACGTCGAAATTGCCGGGTCCTCCATGGCGGCCATCAGCTGGGGGGTTGAGAGATGCTCTCTCTCCAGCCCCTGCGGGGCTCTATGGTCACCGTGGGCAGCAGCCCTTAGCCCAGGGCTTCTGGCTGCTGCTGCGACAGCTGGGGATCCATGCTGCATGCACAGGGTCTGCAACCAGTTGTCGGCTCTGTGTATCTTGTGTTGTTTAGTGCAACTGTGTCTGGGAGGGGCCCTTTAAGGGATTGGCTTGCTGTTGAGTCCGCCCTGTGACCCTGTCTGCAGCTGTGCCTGGCACCCTTATTTCGAAGTGTGCTACTTTGGCGTGTAGACGTACCCTCGCAGTGCCTATTTCGATGTGGTGCCGCGCAACGTCGAAGTTGAACATCGACGTTGCCAGCCCTGGAGGACGTGTAGACGTTATTCATGAAAATAGCCTATTTCGATGTTGCTACATCGAAATAAGCTATTTCGATGTTGGCTTCACGTGTAGACGTAGCCATTGTGTTTTTTTTAAAGGTCTATCTGTTTCCAGAGCCCATTCAGCATTTAGCCCATCTGCTAAGCCAATTTGTCAAGCAAAGATGAGATGACGAAATAGAGGAAGGGACATGCATATCCTCAATACCAAGATCAGATGTGGGAGAATTATAATTTGAAATATCAAAAGATTGAAAATTGGTACAGTAGTTCCACACTAGTCCCTACTGCTGCTGTCTCCTTTTTGAAGCCCTGAGCACTTAGTAATCTCTCAATTCCCCATAGAAGTTCAGCTCATTCCAAGGGTCATTTTTGAGTCCAGTTACTTTTAGTCCTTAGCAACACTTCCCAGGTCTCACCACAGGTCACTGGCTGAAAGTACCATATCAGGCTTCTAGTATTAGTCTGTTTCCCAAATGGTGAGGGAGACTAACCTGCAGCCTTTCACCCTAAGCAAATTTTTGCACCTTTTTCAGCTCCTCTCCTTGATGACAAACATGTTCTGCTGATGTGGGTTAGTGGTGCTGCCTGTCTGCAGGAATGTTCATTAGCCTATTAGTGGGATGGGTGCATGTCCCATCATATACTTCTACTGTCAAGATCAGAAAGACCCCCTGCTTTCCGGTACTGATCTTTATGGAAAAATTTGTTTGTTCTCCCACCTCATTTGTATGCTCTTTTCCAAAAGCTATAGGGTAGGAGTGCTGTACACTAGCATGCCAGCTGAGGGTTTGAGTCCTTCATGGAAAATAACCACCCAAAGTGTGCATGGTTTATAAGCAGAGATGAGGGACTACCCAGCAATTAAATAGGCTGTGGACACCTTCAATACAGATAGCCCTCAACTTCCTTCTCAATAATAGAGTATGAGCTCTCTTTGGGGCACAACTTTCTCCTTAAATATTGGATTGGGTACTCTTTGTGCTCTAAGTTCTGTGGAACCACCATTCTCTAGCTTACATCAGAGGCAACCCAGTAGAGACTGTATCCCAAGATGAAGTCTGAGCTAGTGAGGACCAGTAACTGGCCCAGCCATGGCTTCAGGATATGCATCCCACCATTTATCCCGGAAGACTTCTTTTTTTCTTGTCTTTGATTTTTCGTAGATCAGTCAGAAAGCTGCACTCAGTGCCAAGTAGGGGGTGAAAAAACAGGTAGTATCAGGCCAGGCCCAGAAAGTGGTATATCTGTCTTCTCATCTGAGATGTGGAGCAGGAATGGACTTTATTTAACACTAGATTCATGAAGATACCTCCAACCAGGTTTCCTAAATAAGTCCCTTGTGTCAAGGCCAACTTATGCTTGATAGTGTCAGCTATAAAACCAGCTTCCTGCAGGGAAGTCAGTACTGCTGTTCGGTTACATAGGTGGTCTTCCCATATATAGTATAGTTTTAAAATGTGCATGTCCAAAGGCAGTCAAGAATGCAGTTGTCTCCTGTGAGAATGGAGACAGGGATCTACCAACAGTCTCTTGCAAAGTCAGTTGTGCTGAGGTATCATACCAGGCCCACTTGGTCTAACAGCTCATCTACCCTCATCATTTGATAGGCCATCAGATTTTGGGTTGACATAAAATCTGACTATACTGTCCATTTTGGGGACACACCCTCCAAAGCTCCTCCCTGGGCTGACCACTATTCTCCACATTTCCTGCCTGTACTTAGTCCCACAGCCAGTAGCCATGGTCCTGTCTTCAGATAATGGATGAAGTATGCTCATCCAGAGCATGCAAGAAAACATGATAGTGAAGACTCAGTTTCTCAGCAGGGTCTTTTGATCCGATGAAAGGATCTGATTTAACAGTATGGGCCCCACTTCCAGGCAAGCCACAACCTCATGTTCTAGTTCAGTAGTCAACAATTGGGAATCTTTCAGGAGGACCTCCAAATTTACATAGTACATCTTTGTCTCATTTCTCTTTCGAGGTAGCTTGATCTCATAATCTAATTGGCCCATTTCTCCAAACACCTTGAATGAACAATCCCAAAAGACCATCAATTTTAACTCAGAATATCGTTGCAGCAACTTTGTCTCCAGGGTGCAAAGTTTGTAAGCTTCTCTTGGTTATGCCCCTGTTCTTGCCTCTGAGCTTGGATGAGATTTCTTTTTCTCAAGATTCTCTCCAAGGTAAATTGGTATATTGCTAGTTTCAGTGTGTCAGCAGTCAGTATATTACTCTTAGCGACAGTCAATTATTCCTGAAATACTTTGCCTTCATCAGCTTTGGGCTCAGCAATACAGTAGACTTTTCTACTAAAATAATATAAGCTCATTTTAAAAATATTTATAGAGAAATTACCATATCACTATAGTTTATGCCAAGCATAGAAATAAAACTATAAATATTTTCATTTGTTTTTCATGTTCCTTGAGGCACTACACATCCAGCTAGAAAACACTGAATTTCAGTGCCAGGAAGTCTAATTTGATTGCAATGTTACCTGGCAATTCGGAGTTACATTTCCTTGGTTAAAGTAACAGATTTGTAAAACCAGTGCAGAAACTTTATTATCACAACAGAGCATCAACCTCTTCCCAGCACATTTATCACAAAAAGAATGTTCAGAAGCACTGGGGCATGAATCATTCTAGATTACCTATCTAGTACTTGAAAGCCTTACCTCTGGATAACAGCACTGGAGATTAGCGTGCTGTGGTCTTTGCTGAATTTACAAAGGCTATTCTTCCAGAGAAAAGGAATTTAATTCAATAGACCCCCTAGGTGTGAAAAATGTTTTAAATCGGAGGTAGCCTCATACAGGCATATTTTATGAACATTCATTATGGGTCAAGTTAACTTTTGTAATACTTTTTCATATTTTGAACCTGTGAATTTGTATACATTTGTAAATTCTTCTGCATGAATGTTTGCTGTGTATATATATATGTGTGTGTGTGTGTGAATGTCTTTATACATACTTACTCAAAAATACATATAAAAATATAGCAATTTTGTATCAACATTCCACATCTATGTACTTAATGGTAACACATTTCTACACAATTACATATCTAACTTATTTATCTATGTAGAAATAGGGACATATGCATTATTAATATGAAATGGCATATGTGTTCCTGTGTGATTGTCTATAAACACACTCTTAAATATGTAGGCAAATGTGATATACAATACAGATATAGAGTGGAAGCCTTGTCATTAATACCTGAGTTTTAAATGTTATTATGGCATTTCAATGTGTATATCTTAAAGAATGTCTTCTTTATGTTTGCCATTGTTTAATATTTAATTTGATTTTTTGTGTTGTGTTAGCTGCAGTTTATCTGCAGGTATGTCCCCCTTGAATCTTAATGCATTGTATTTTTTATTTAATTATGTAATTTAAATGTATCTTTTAAAAATGTATTTGTTTAGAAATAATCAACTATCTTTCTGTTTTTGTTGCTGCTTTAATGTTATCCTCCTTTATACCTATGTATGAAGACAATTGCAGTGATAAACTAGATTTCAAGTTTTTGTAACTTTAAGCTGTTCATAGGAATATTGTGCTACTATGATTTTATTTATTCTGACTTTTTAACATGAATCCAAATACTTCTTTTGAGTACATGAACAATCTGATCTAAGATATGCAGTAAGAAATATGATCAGTTTGTAAAGCTCAAACTTTCCAGAGGCCTTTGGTGTACAGAGACCTCACCATGCTTAATACCATGGCAAATATATCACTAAAAATTCTTTAAATATTATATTAAAGATCTAGAAAAGGAAAGAAAAGCATTAAAGCATTTGTAATGTAAGGTATTCAGTAAAGGTTTTGTTTGAACTCAACCCTTGTTCCTGGTCATTTTAGGTGGAGAGACATTTCAGAAGGGCGAAAAACCCTTTTTCTGGCAGTTTTATAGATTGTATTAAAGATGGTAATATGACTCCAAAGAGAGTTGCTAGTTAAGATGACCTGGAACTGTTTTTGTAAATGTTCAGCCATGTTTCATAAGAAAACAAAATAAGACAAACACAAAAGGGGAAAGAAAAGACTAGCAGACACAGAAAATGCAGGTTTGTCTCTGATGGTGAATCTCAGTTGGAACCTCACTGCTGGAGAAAAACAGGAACAACACACAGCATGATCAGCCACTCTCAGGCCTTGCATATTCATATCAGAATTGTGCTGCTTAAAGCATTGATTCTAGTTTCCTCTTGCTGGTAACAGACGTAGAGCAGTGTGACAAAACATGGAGTTATGTTAGTTACCAGCTAAGACAGACTCTTAGGCTACATCTACATGAGAAGCATATGTTGACAGAAGTGACTGTTGGAAGGGATTTCCCAGGAAAACCTCTGCCAATAGATTGTATCTACACATAAAAGCAGACTGAAAGAATTATTCCCTCTGTAGACAGAGAGCAGCCAGACTGCCCTGCCCTTTCTCGACAGAGTGGCTGAGCAGATGTTCTGCAAACAGGGCTGCCTGGTGAATCGGAAGAGGCACGCACACACAGCGTCTTTGCTGATGGCATGTACCTCTGCTGACAGCGAAATCTCATGTGACTATGCTAATTAGCCATGGGACTATGCTAATGAGCATCCATTTGCAATTGTCAGATTGCTTATTTGCATGGAGCTGCTGGGAGAGCAGCTCCATGTAGACCCAGCCACTGTGATGAGGAATAACTTTTCTCTGGAGAGATTACTGTCTACAAAAGTGCAGAGTAGACATTCTGGGGAGACTTTCGTTGACAGACAGGTCCTCTGTGGTGCTAGGCAGCTGGAGTTGGAGGCCACACTTTCCACCACAATCAGGGCTCTATGATCTGTGTCTCTGGGGCTACGTCTACATGTGCCCCAAACTTCGAAATGGCCACGCAAATGGCCATTTCGAAGTTTACTAATGAAGCACTGAAATGCATATTCAGCACTTCGTTAGCATGTGGGCAGCAGCGGTGCTTCGAAATTGACGCTCCTTACCACCGCGTGGCGCGTCCAGACGGGGCTCCTTTTCGGAAGGACGCCGCCTACTTCAAAGTCCCCTTATTCCCATCAGCTCATGGGAATAAGGGGACTTTGAAGTAGGCGGGGTATTTCGAAAAGGAGCCCCATCTGAACACGCCGCGTGGCGGCAAGAAGCGTCAATTTCGAAGTGCCGCTGCTGCCCGCATGCTAACGAAGCGCTGAATATGGATTTCAACGCTTCATTAGTAAACTTCGAAATGGCCATTTGCATGGCCATTTCGAAGTTTGGGGCACGTGTAGACACGGCCTGGGTGCCCTAAAATGCACAGGAAGCTCAGGAAGCCCTATTGCAGCCAGCAGCCAGGATACAGTGTGCAGGCACCACAGGTGGGGAGGCCTTGCCAGCCCACAGAAAATATGCTGGTGTGGCAGATGTGGGCACAGACACCCCTGGATCCCCAGGAGACTCCCCGGAGGGATTGCATGACCCACCCCGGGGCTGGAAAAAGCAGGCCCCCCTCCTGGTCTGGCATGGAAATAAAAGACCTGCAGGCCCTATGGGCAGATGTGGCCATGCTGCTTGACCCTGCAGCGAAGAGCCACAATGCACTGATGTACACTCCACCTCACCATGCCCGTGGTGGACCATGGACACCTCGCCTGCACCCTTTAACAGGTCTTCACAGGAGCTCTGCCAGGGCTATATGCAGATCTGCGGTGCCCAGCGGAGGTTTGGGGGAGGGGGACTATATGTCCCCATTATGAGGAGCTAGTCCATCTCCTGGGGGGGGCTGAGGATGGTGCATCCAGTAGTGTGAACCTAGACATTGGAGAGGATTCTCCCCCAAGCACAGCAGGAGCAGGAGCTGGAGAAGGCAGGTACTGCCCTGGAGGACCTCCAGGATGAGCCAGAGTCAAGCTAGGGGAAAATGGTTATTGCCCTGGCCTCCAGCTCCTTGAGCTGCGCGACATCCAGGATGTCACTGGACCTATTTGCAGACCCAACTGGTGAGTACCCCACGGGCACACAACCCAGGGTATGCAGATGGGGCATGCCACAAGCCTTGCCAGGCCTACTCAGGTGGGACCATGTGCTATGGGCCCAGCATGTGCTATTATGTGCACAGCCATGTATCTCACCTGCAGATGGTGGGCCACCCCTGTGCGTAGGTGCCTGCCCATTGCTAGCTCATGGGGCGGGGGGCACACTAGCCCCAGGGTCCCAGGGAGATGCCCCTGCCATGCCTGGTGGAAGCCAGCCACCCAGGTAACAGCCTGACCCCAGACACCACATTTACAGGTGTGCCCCTGGCATGCAGGCATGCCCATGGGTGATAGGCAGCACCCTCACCAGTGGACAGTGCCATGGGTCATGTGTGTGAGTGAATGAAGCGGGGATTGGCAGGGCCAGTCTACGCCTGGCTCCCTCACCATCCATACGGGGACCCCTCAGAACCCAGACACCTGTGACCTGCCAAACTGTTGGGCAGAGGGGCTGGAGGGGAAGCAGAGCAGTCAGCCTAGTCCTGTGCAGCAGGGCCTGCCATGACGGGCACACACGCCTGTGCTCCCGGAGCATCCCCATTCCATGTCTCAGGGGCAGGGGACACTGCTCATGGTGGGTGTGGGATGGGGCCATGGAGCTGTGGTGTGGAAGAAAATCAGTCCCCCCCCACACCCCTTTCTCCTTACAGCTGCCTCATCTGAGGGCTGGGCCTGTCCCAACCCCGCCGCCCCACCAGGGCTGAAGAGACTGCTCTCTGTCAACAGAGTAGATCAAAAGAGTGATCTACTTTTGTGCATGAATGTGATCTGTTGACAGAACTTATGCTGGAAGATATCTTCTGACAGATGCTTTTGTTGACAGATCAATCTAGTGTATACGTAGGCATGGCGCAAAAGGAATAGGTGAGAACAAGCAAGAAAAAGTGAGTCTCACATTCCTGGTTGTATCTGGGATTCAGCTGGTGAAGAGGGAAGTACCAGGTGTCATCTGGCTTCTTTTCTCTGGCCTGGTCCTATCAAATTATCACTAGAATTAGGATGAAGAATGTTTCAGGTCCCAGGAGATAGTGAGGGGTGACAGCCCTTATGGTCAAGCTTTGGGTCAAGTAGCCAATTTATATCCCAAGTCTTTCTATATGGATCCCAAAAGGGAGTGTTGGATGGAGTAGCCCATCTACTCATTATTTTATCCACCAGTTGACGCAACAGGTTTGGTTCACTGATTTCTGGTTACACACTTTTCTTGTTTACCAAACATGGTCTTAACACAGTCCTTGAGTAATATCAGTAGGCTCTTCTGCTTAGACTTATTGGCCACATCTATGCTAGAGAGTTTTGTCAACAAAACTGGTGTTTTGCCAACAAAGTTCACAGAGCGTCCACACTACAAATGCGTTCTGTTGACAGTAAATTGACAGAACACAGTACTTCCTTCGATAGTCTTCTGCCTTTCCCCCATGAGGCAGAATGCCTTCCCTGACAGATACTGTTGATGGAAAGGCAGTGTGGCCACTCTGTCAACAGAGCAGATTGACAGAATGATCTGCTTTGCTGTGTGGACGTGAGCTGTTGACACAAATTTTGTGATTCCTGTCAACACATTGCTGTAGTGTAGACACAGCCATTCTGTCTGCCCTCCTTTCATAACTTTTCCCATCAAATGGGCCAATCCCTAAAACAAATGACACCCAAGGTGATTTGTTAAAATTTTGAATACCTAACGTTTTATTTCATTGATGGCCCATTTCGCACTTTTGATGCACAACTTGCACGTGTGATTTATCCCTGTCATATAAAACAGCAATTTTGTATGCTAGGATCGGTAAATCTGTATTTATTTACACCTTATACAAGAAAATTTAAAAATAATTTCTTCTGAGCATATAGAAATACTTAATTTTAAGAATAACCAAAATGTAACAACATCAAGAAATTCCACAGTGCACTAGCATTTGGTGGACTATTATTAAAAGTGTCAGCATCCAGTGAAGGTCCATACAGTTGTTCAAGAATGTTTTCCTGTCTGCAAGTAGCAAACTAAGGTCACACAAAAACTACCAGGTGTTTTTTTTGGTGCTTTATTTTTCTAAATCTTCTTCGGTGGACACTTGAGGAGGGTCATTGAGTGAGCCAAAAAGCTTCATGTCCTCAGTGTTGCCCAGCCCATTCAGAATAATATGATTGATATAAACAGAGTTTAGAATTGCCAACCATAAAGACCAGCTGATATAACGGTTTGCGGTATGCAATTTTTCCCATAATAAAAAGCTGATTCTTTTTTATCATTGCTTTCCTACTCATGTCAGTCCTATTCTTATTTACCTTTGCTCTCCGTTATGTCCCCAGGAACCCTAGACAATTCTACATCACTTTGTTCCTCTTTCCATTTCTTATTTTCAGGTAAATCTGTTAATTCCTTGCCAATAAGACGTCCATCATTTACACATTGTTCCTCAATTTCTTCTACACTGGGACAATTGCTGCTTCTTAAAGCCAGGCTTGTGGTGCTCTGTTTTTGGATATTTTCCCATCAACTTTGCTCATTTGTGCAAACTAGATGGGAATTGAAATTTTTTAAACTTCCTATGCTGAGTCTCTGAAGGCTTCTTTGGGGACATCTTTTATTTTCTGTGGGGAGGGGAGTAATGAAGGCAAAGGAAGGCATTTCCTCCCCAAAAGACCCCCACACTGTGGTCCACCCCCCTTCTACCTGCATGCAGCAGGCTCCTTGTGATCTGGCACTGGGATTTGCTGCTGGAGAGGTTGGGTGTTTGGCTCTGTCCTCATGGCTTGCACTTTTCAGCCCCCACAACCCTCCAGGTTCATGATGGCTGGTGGGGGTAACCAGCGCTCCAAGGTTGACAGGTGCTTCAGCCAGCTGGCAAGGATGGGCTGTGTACCTGTCTGGCCCCCCATACTTCAAGGTCAGGAGGGCTATTGCTGACTGGCTCTCCAGCCAGCTACGAAGACTGTGACCACATGGCTGCCTGTGGGCACTCCAGGGCCATGTCTACACTAGCCCCAACCTTCGAAATGGCCACGCAAATGGCCATTTTGAAGTTTAATAATGAAGCGCTGAAATGCATATTCAGCTCTTCGTTAGCATGCGGGAGGCCGCGGCACTTCGAAATTGACATGCCTCGCCACCGCGTGGCTTGTCCAGACGGGGCTCCTTTTTGAAAGGACTCCGCCTACTTCAAAGTCCCCTTATTCCCATGAGCTGATGGAAATAAGGGGACTTTGAAGTAGGCGGGGTCCTTTCGAAAAGGAGCCCCGTCTGGACAAGCCACGCGGCGGCGAGGCATGTCAATTTCAAAGTGCCGCGGCCACCCACATGCTAACGAAGTCCCCTTATTCCCATCAGCTCATGGGAATAAGGGGACTTTGAAGTAGGCAGGGTCCTTTTGAAAAGGAGCCCCGTCTGGACAAGCCACGCGGCGGCGAGGCATGTCAATTTCGAAGTGCTGCGGCCGCCCACATGCTAACGAAGAGCTGAATATGCATTTCAGCGCTTCATTAGTAAACTTCGAAATGGCCATTTGGGTGGCCATTTTGAAGTTTGGGGCTACTGTAGACATAGCCCAGAGCTGGGGACACTAGCCTAGGGTGGCAGCTTGCTGCTGTGGTGGGAGGTGGGTTTGGTTCCACAAGGAAGGGTTGCAGAAGGGGCAGTGACAGCACAAGAGGTAACAATATTCCTTTTACATGGTTGGATAGACAGGTTTTATATATTTCTAGCATCTCATGAAATGCATCCTTTCTTAGCATTTGCTTAGCCCTTCACGTCTTAAAACACAAGAATATTTTCACAATTACATTACAAACCTAGGTTTATAAGATCACAGCTGAGGTCACACTTCACTTTGTTTTTATATTTCAGTGGGTGGCAACATCTTGCCCCTTACATACTTGCATAGGCATAGCTGACAATATTCTATAAGTTCCAAGGACAAATATTGTTCCCACAAAGTCCAGAGAATCCTAGGAGATTAGTGAAACAGAGCCAGCCAACAAGGGTGGGGCAGGTAAAAAGGCAATTGCCCCAGGGCACTGTGATTTATAAGGTTCTCTCCCAGCCACCACCACTACAATGACAATGGCTGCAGATTAATTCCTGGGCCCTTTAAATTTCTATCAGCGCCTTATGTGTTGTGTGCTGGGTGGTGCTGAAGATCTGGCTGAGAAAAGCTAGCCTTAGGGCCCTGCCCCTTCCCCCTGAGGCCTTGCGCTTCTTAGGGCCAGGAGCTGCACCCTGCCTTGACCAGGGCTTGGTGATATCTGTCAGCTGAGAGGGACTGAAAAATGGCTAGAAAAAGGACTGGTGAAATTGGGACTGCCTTGCAGCCAATGACAAAACTCCCATTAGCTTCAGTGGGGGCCAGCTAGGATTTCTTCTCTGAAGTTTCTGGCTCCAGTTCTGTGTGGGAAGAGAAGGGTTAACCAGCAATACTTCAAACAGCTGAAGCTCATTAGTCTCCCTGGGAAGACAGTTTTGAGTGCATTAGAACACATGTAAGCTAAGAGAAAGGAATAGGGAGTAGCTGGATAAGAAAAGCTCTGTTTTGAATAAAGGTAACTTATTAAGTTCAATATCATGCTTTGTTACTTAAAGACTAGAAATTTGCAATGGTGCCTAGTGATTCTGAGAGTTCAACTAGGACACACACACATCCTTTCTCTTTCTGAAATACTCAGGTTCTATTAATGTATGTTAAGTAGGAATCCACAAATGGAGATGTCCGGTGTCACTAACTACTTCTGAAACTCTTGGCCCTACATGTTTTGAGACTATTTTTGCTACCTTTTAAGTGTTTTTGTTTTTTCTTGGCTATGAATCCAAAAATGGGGTTTAAATATTGCATCTGTCTGTACCCTTTTCAAAGGATTTACTACCACTCTGTCCTGAAGAGAGGAGCATAGATGTAGAAAGAGAGAAAAGAGTCTTGAAAGACAGGTGAGTTTGGGGAGCAGTATTATTGGCATGAATTCAAGGTCTAAGAGTGAAACACCAACGTATAACAGCTGGAGTTCCCTCTCCACTTAACCCTGTAAGGAAAGATGATAGAAAGTAAATTTAATACTTTAAAAATAAGTAAATCTTGTAAAATGTGGCATTTGAAGAAATCACACATTGGGGATGTGAATAAAAAATAGATAGAAGAAGAAGAAGAAGTTAAATTTCCTAAATGATTCCACATTACTGTAGCTTTCTCCTGGACAAAAAGGGAAAAAAGAGCATATCTATGACTTGGAGGGCCATTCAGTTCATCACTAAATATGACAGAGTTCTCTTGTACCAGAGTCTTACCTTATCATAGAACCAATAGATACTCCCTTTCCTCCCCCCCGGCGTGCAACATGTTTGAGAATCATGAGAAAGCAGAAGGCAAGGTTATTGATGAGAAATGGTGGTTAGAGTATTTTTCTGTTTCTACTGCTCAGTAGGGGGTTAAGAATAACTGTATGCTTTGCTCTATTGATCCTTAAAGCTGACAGTGGGGAGGGGGGAAAAAATTATAGGCATGCAGCTCTTGTCTGTGTCCGCTAGTTCAATGTCTTAGCCACTATAGTAAAATAATTATTTGATGGCTTTTGTGGTAGGGTGCTTAAGTAAACATGGCATATCACAATTTAAATAACAAAAATTAGACATTGAATGCATTTTCATTTGCTGGATAATCTTGTTTAGTGAGGACATCATTGCTGAGATGGGGTATTGGTCCTGGGAGAAGGATAGCTACATCTTTAGGGCAAGTAGAATCCTAAGGTTTCTGGCATCTAAAGATCAGTGCACAGATGTTAGGGTTACTAATTGGCTTTATTTTTATTGGCCTGACAGAAAGCTGTAGTTCATGTAAAGCATGCATGTCCTGTAAAAATGATTTAACATTTGGCTCTTTTTCAAAGACTTCAGAGACAACATTGTCTAGATGAAGAGCAATGGTGGAGTGTAAAATGTTCCTGCAAGGTTACAGTTTCACTTTAGACTGTAATGAGAAACTTTTCATATAGTGTTACAAGCATGTCATGAAATAAATAGTAAGTGGAGGCAGAGCATGTGATGCTGTGACCTGTGAAAAAGATTGTGTCATTTGTCTGTCTCTAAACTGAGATTGCATGAAAGAAATCTGCCTCTGAAACTCATTGTGCTGTACTGCACTGATTCAAATAAATATATAAAACATAAGGTGGCATAACAATATCAGTCTTAAAGCTAGTTTTATATAATTATTTATGTTGCCCCCAGCAGAAGGTGGAAATAGCTTGATTTGCAGCCAATAAGTGCTTCTGTTTGAATCAGCTGATACAGTATGTTAGGTGGTGATACGTACAGCTACTGAATAAGTGCTCCCATGGCTTAACATGTGTCTTTCTGCTTTGACTACAGTAGATAATAGGATGGAATCACAAAGATCAGATTTAGATACTTCTATTTACACAGAATGACAGTATATTTTATTTGAAAGGAACTGTTTATGCAGTGAGGTGCTTCTGAATTTAAACAGAATTTAGCTCAGTGTTGCTTGGTTCTTATCAGGGACTAATCTAAAACTGAACGGTCAGAAATCTGTTTCATTGTATCAGCAATACTGCTTGCCCAATTCATTTTCATGCTTCTGTGGTATAGTCAACATTGCTTCAATACAGCAATTAATTTGAAAAGGCAAATTACAAAATAGGTAATGAGAATGTTAGGCTTCCAGAGGAATCATATTGTCATGCTAAGAATACAGTAATCAATAATGTGGGTGCCAGTATGTTCAGTGTAAACACACATTTGGAGATAGTCCTAGATTTTATAGACCTAAAGGTGGAGATTTTCAAAGTACAGAATTTAAACACATTTTTTGTTTGTTAAAGGAGACGATGTGGGATAAATCTTATCATAAGTGCAGATGCTTGTTTAAAAAAAAAACATGCTATTATTAGGCGTCTCTGTTGTTGCTCAGTCTCTAGAGCCGAGTGTTTCTTATCCAAGATTACAGATCAAAATAGGAGATTCCTATTAGCTCAATTTTTAGTGTGAAGCTTCTGTATAATTTATAATTTAAAGCTGTCAAAGCAGAACAAAATTATACTTGGTAAATTTGGACCTAGCTGCAGGCAGTGAAGAAGCCTTGCAAAAGAATCTCAAATTAAAAATAAGTTTTATTGCAGGAGCCCAAAGTTCTTCATCAAATGATGCATCAATATTTAGGGAGGTTTTAAGATACTTTCTCATTCAGTCAAAAAAGGCAATGGAAAAACAACACAAACAGAAATCCATTAATTTTTATTTGTAGTAATCCTCTCCTGTTAGTCTTTACATTGGCATAAAAAGGTCCCTGACTGTTGGAACAATGTCTGGATACTGTGTATGAAGCAAACAGGAGGGTTTATTACACACAGCTGGCTTGGTGTCACCTTGCGTGTTAGACTCAGTGATCACTGTCAGACAATAGGTTACAATCGATCATATAGATTATTGATGGGCAGAGGGAAACTACAGCATGGGTGTTACCCAAGCCTGGATCGGTCCTAGCAGCAAAACTAAATGAGCACAATAAGCCAATAATCTAAAAAGGTTACAGAGTGTCCCTGGCCATAGCTTATAGACCATCTTATCTCTAGTACAGGTGGTTTTCCTTAAGTTATTAACACAGATACGCAATAACATATTTGTGTCAAATTGGATGGATGATGCATCTACAAGAGTAATGATGGGGCCTCCACACTGGTACATCCAGGGGTGCTTATCTAGGGGATTAAAGCAAAAGGCATAAACAGCATAAAGCAATAATATATTTGCTCTGAGTACCAGTCTCGGACAGTGGAGGAGAGAATGCCATAACTCGGTTCTGGTATGCAGAGCCTCTCTTGGGAATGTGGTTGCTCAGGCAACTATCCCTCCCTTCAAACTCCAAGGTCCTGCCCTCACTGGGATGACCTTCCCGGTGTCTAGTGAGTGAGTGAGATGAGAGAGGGGGCCCAGCGGAGTATCTTTACACTCATACTAACTGGGTTTCTGTATGTTAGGATTATAGGCCTACTTCAGACTTTAGGAATTGAATAGGGTGTCTTTAGCACAGACCATGGCCTGCCTCAGCAATTTTCACCCTACGCTGGCAGTTGTCACAATCATACACTTGTAAAGAGCATATATATAGACACTATTATTTAGCACTGCTTAGCCTTTTGACCTCAGTGATTGAGAGCTCTCCGCATATGCATCTCTCTCTCTACATCTACTGCATGTTCCCTGTCTCTCACATTTCTTTTAATTCACTTGTGGTGTATTGTCTAAACCCTAGATATTGACTGTTTTAATGCAGGGATTAATGTGCTATCACCTCTGTTTTGTTCAGTGCCTAAGACAGTAGGGCTATAGTGCAGATTTGGATTCCTCAGGTGGCATCATTATCCTAACTTTCAGATGAGGGACCTCTGTTGTGTCCATAGTAAAGCGGAAACAGCCTGTTGAGTGTGCACACTATGGATTTGCTGGTGCAAATACTCTTTTGTTGTAGAATTTGTGCACATTTGCCATTGAATTTTAAGCAAACTTCGGCCAGCTATACTTCTGTCTTCCATCCCAAAGTAGTATCAATAAAATCTTCCTGAAGTGCCATGTTACATGTGGGAATTAATTGGCATACAAAGTCAGACCCATGATCCACCTATTTTAACACTCTGTAAGTAACCCTGCAGAAGGCTGAGATAGCTTACCTACAAGTAAAAACAAAAAGCAGTCAAGTAACACTTTAAGGACTAGCAAAATAATTTATTAGGTGATCTTTCATGGGACTGACCCACTTCTTCAGACCAGAACAGACTCAATATTTAAGACACAGAGAACCAAAAACAGTAAGCAAGGAGGACAAATCAAAAAAAGATAATCAAGGTGAGCAAATCAGAGAGTGGAGAGGTGGGGGGGAAGGTCCAGAATTAGATTGAGCCAAGTATGCAGACGAGCCCCTACAGTGACTCAGAAAGTTCCCATCACGATTTAAACCATGCGTTAATGGGCCAAATTTGAATATAAAAGCCAGCTCGGCTGCTTCTCTTTCCAGAACGGTGCGATAATTCCTTTTCAGTAACGCACATACCTTTAGGTCATTGACAGAATGCCCCATTCCATTAAAATGTTGACTAACTGGTTTGTGGATCTGGAGTGCTTTGATGGTCAATGGGCACAAAACAGACATCAAAACACTCCAGATCCACAAACCAGTTAGTCAACATTTTAATGGAATGGGGCATTCTGTCAATGACCTAAAGGTATGTGCGTTACTGAAAAGGAATTATCGCACCGTTCTGGAAAGAGAACAGCCGAGCTGGCTTTTATATTCAAATTCGGCCCATTAATGCATGGTTTAAATCGTGATGGGAACTTTCTGAGTCACTGTAGGGGCTCGTCTGCATACTTGGCTCAATCTAATTCTTGACCTTCCCCCCCCCCGACCCCTCCACTCTCTGATTTGCTCACCTTGATTATCCTTTTCTGATTTGTCCTCCTTGCTTACTGTTTTTGGTTCTCTGTGTCTTAAATATTGAGTCTGTTCTGGTCTGGCTATGGTCTGAAGAAGTGGGTCTGTCCCACAAAAGCTCACCTAATAAATTATTTTGCTAGTCTTTAAAGTGCTACTTGACTGCTTTTTGTTTTGATAGTGTATAGACTAGCACGGCTTCCTCTCTGTTACCTACAAGTAAGTTTCTTTTAACTCTCATTAGATATTTACTTATGTCCTAATAATATGTACTTTGTATGTGCCACAGCAAAGCTATTTTAGAAATGCTGAAGAACATTTTGAAAGTCTGGAAGTACTGTGCTTTCATATCCTTCAGCCTGTAAAATCCAATGCCTTAATTTTCATTGTTAAAATTATAAAAAAACACTTAGGCTATATCTACACTGGCCCCTCCCTTTTGAAAGGGGCATGTTAATGAGGGAGTTCAGCAGATGCTAATGAGGTGCTTCCATGAATATGCAGCACCTTATTAGCATAATGGCAGCCAAGTGCAATTCATAATTGCCGCTTTTGGAACGCATGCTGCCCCTGTAGATGGGGTCCTTTTGAAATCAGATGGGCGGAAAGGGCTTTTGAAGTCCAGGGGGTCCTTTCAAAAGGCCTCCATCTACACAGGTGGTACGTGTTCCAAAAGAAGCACTTTCAAATCACGCATGGCTGCCATTATGCTAATGAGGCACTGCATATTCATGAAAGTACCTTATTAGCATCTTCCAAACTTCCTCATTAACATGCCCCTTTCAAAAGGGAGGGATTATATATGTGACCCTAATGAATTAAGAGCCTAAATCTGTTTCAAAAGTGTCTTAAGTTTTTAAGATAAAGTTTAAGTGCCTTAAACTTAAGCAGTAACTTTCCAAATCTTGCTTTTGATTCAGAATAAAAATAAATTTCAAAACCTTGAAACTTTTGCCAGATGGGATTGTGGTTTGCTGCCCAGTCCTACTGAACATTAAAGTTTGCTTTGCCATCTTGGGAACAGAAAATGAACTCTGAAGAGGGTGCAGTTTTGAAACTGCCGAGCCCAATCTTTTCCTCTTTCCCTACGTGGCGAAACATAATAATGTTTGGGTCCCAATTTTTTATATGGATCTTAAGTTAAATAGGAACAGATAGTAACTATTAAGTGTAATTTTAGTTCTGGATGGTATCTAGGAGGAAATCCTTGCTCCTACAAACTCCTTCATCTAATGATGAAAGTGCTCAGCAAACACATTCCTCCTGAAAATTTAGTCCCCTTCTTCAAGCTTAATCTAGTAATGTCATCCAGTTTTCAAGTTTTTTTTTTTTCCTCTTTTTGCTGGCTGGCAATGAACACAACTGTATTAGCTTGCCTGTATGTATATTTGTTTTTAGCTCTTGAACACATTGCTTAGTCATGCCTCTGAATGATGTAAGTGGCAATCTTTCTGAACAATGCAAGCTATACTGACCCAAGTACTAGCAGGGACAGTGCTATGTCTGTGGCAGAGCTGCTGCCTGTCCTGTAGGTAGTTTTATTAGGTGGATGGGAGATTTTGATGTTTTGTTGATGTGATTCAAAACAAAAGACTTTGGGTAAATTCATAAAATGAAATATTCCAATTTGCTTTAAACTCCAAAGGAGTACTTCAGTTTGATTTTCTTGTTAAACCATAAAATATCAGGAAATCGTTTTTCACATGGGAAAGTTATAATTTTGCCAGTGCTTCATAATCAACCAGAAAATCATTTTGGTAGAAAATTCTTGGTCAACCTTAGATAAACTCCAGGACCTTAAGTACTAAAGCCACCAGGACCTACAGCTTAAGAGCTCTTAGTTGTAAGTAGAAAGATTTTATCTGTGCTGCACTAAGGTCATACATTCTAAGGGTAAGTCTGCATACTGCAGTTAGATGCCTGCAGCTGGCCAGTGCAACTCTGGGACTTTGGATCCTGTTGCATAGGCTGTGGGACTGTTTCACTGCCATGTAGATTCTGGCTTCAGATTACAGCCTGAGCTTTGGGACCCTGGAAGTCTATTCTGCAACGAATCAGTCCTGCAGCCCAAACCAGTCAACATAGTCAGCCATGAGTGTTTAACAGAAGTATAGATACACCTTAAGTGTTGCTATATGATAAAAGGTTGACAACCTGTCGTCCATGGTACTCTGCAGAGTGACACATTTGAAGAGTTAGAGAGTGGTAGATTCTGAGCTGAATAAGATATTTAACAGTGGGGAAAAATATGTCATATGAAATAAGCACCATACTGTGCCAGACCAATGGCACTTCAGGGGGAATGAACAGAACAGAACAATTATCAAGTGATCAATCCCCTGTCATCCACTCCCTTCTTCTTCACTCAGAGTATCCTTGACCATTTTGGCTAACAGCTGCTGATAGACCTATTCTCCATGAACTTATCTAAATGGGGATCTTATTGTTTTGCTGTATACCGTTGTGAATTTGGATCCAGTTTCAGAGGATTGTATACTAATTCTATTTTCCTGAAATGACAGATTAGTTGTTTCTTGACATATCAGGAACATGGGTTTCTGAAGGTGAGGTGTAGGGAATGGATGTGGCTGCCCCCTGACACGGAAGGGGAAAAACCCCAGAGCAACTTGTATGGAGAAATCTTGATATCAACACTCCACAGAGGTAACAGGAACATACTGACTCAAGGTCAGCATAGTATGCAGCATGACAGTATGATAGTAATATTTTGCTCAAACCACATGTGCAAGGTAATAGATGGTAACTAGGTATGTCAGGAGGAGGCTACATGATATATCAGTAGTGCTGTTTAATTTGTTGCTATCTAGGCGTGGTATAATGTATCATAGCTGCTCTGATCTGGCTGAGGATGCAGCAGAAAGTCCTGCCACTGACTGAGATGATTCCTTGCAATGAACATAAGAGGTATTTGTGTCCTGGTTCAATGGTTACATGTACGTTAGGACCATGCTTTGCTGACAATAAACCTGGCTGGGTGCTTTCCATCGTTATCTCATTTTGTGGTCTTTGGGGGGTTCTCTTGGCATCTGCTGTGGTACTTATGTGTAGCATATACAGGGGAAGCACACCCATGCAACTGAGCAATTATCATCACTGAACAGAGCAAGATACCGGTCGTGACACCACAGTGGTTACTTCTGATGATATTTTCCATAAAAAAAACTCAGACGAGGAGAAATCAAACTTGGAAGAATTGGGAATGGGAAGGAAAAGGAACTAAGGAGGAAAAAATATATTACATTGCTGAACTATATAATTAAAAATGAAAAACATTCATATAGTTTAAAAAGCAAGTGCTTCACCCAGTACTGCTTAAAAGGAATTCCCCTTCCTTACAACAATTCAAGAGCTTTATCACACTTGTTTATACTTGTTAAGTCTCTGGCATCACGTAAAGGTCCCATTCAGGTGTTGAGTACTGATTCTGCTAGCCGCACTACAAATGTGTACACACACATACAAAGAAAGGTTGTCTGTGTCCTAAAGATTTTCTTTCTGATTTAGCCCATGCAGCTGAACTTAAGTCCTCAGTTGTCCAAGTTTTCATAATACCTCCATTCATGCTCCTAGAAAAAGTTGGTTGTAATTTTGTATCTGGAAAGTTTCCCAACAAGCTGAGATTACCCTCCCTCAACATGCGGGTTGTGCTTTGACCAGAGCTGATTGGTCATGGCCCTATTACATTTTTTGACAATTATTTGGATGTCATTAATGTAACTACATGGTTATTGGAACATGAGTCTTTTGTGGCGATGAGCTGCTGTTCAACACCTTTGCATATGCAGAATCAAGAGGGGGATCAGCCTGCATGAAACTGAGTGATAGTGGCAGGATATGAATTTATGTGAACACTAAAAGTCGTTTTCAATTACAGTTCTTCACACAAGGAAAGTACTAGTTGGTATCTTTTGTTTAAGGATGAGTTTTAGCAGTCTTTGTCTTCTTGGGGCCTGATACAGCCAGTTGATAAAGGATGTGTGTAAATAGATCTTCATTTTGCTAACAAATGAAGGAATTATTAATTTTGAATGGTTTAATGCAGTCAGTTATTCACATAAAACCTAATCCTGAAGAAAAAAAAATCCACTAGTATTAACATCTGAAGAGGTTATTATAAGTAGTTGCGTAGAATCAAAGGAGCTGTTTGTGTTTGCAAGAATGGACACTTAATCCATAATCATCAGAATGTAGTCTCTCAGGTGCCTCAGTATGTCTGTAATCACTGGAATCGTTTTATGCCAATAAGATAGAAAGTAAAAACACTAACATATTTACACTTTTCAGGCTGAACAAATGTTATTTTGCCAAGGTTGAAGCTAAAAAGATGAAATGTATGATTCATGTGAAATATTGAACATGTTTCAACTAGATTACTTTTTTAACTTTTTTCATTCATTGTTTGTTTTTTATTAACTGATATTTAATATTTTAAAATTCTATTGAGCCTGGTAAACAGAAAATCACTACATGGCTTATTGCTTTTCCCCATATTAGGGATAAATTTCAGCAGTTTAATTTATGATGTTACTGAAACAACTTACAGTAGGTTGAAAGAGAAGGGAATGATGTGAATTTTTATTTACTAGACAAATGAGTGCAAAATATCCCTAGTCCCACTCAAATGAGCTGTTTGCTTCAGGACAACTGTCATATACTCAGTATCTAGCTATCTAGAACATGCTCACTAGTCATTGAAATGAGAAAGGGGACCTACATACACAACATTCTTGGGAGGGGAATGTTACCATAGTACATAAGTTATGACTCAGAACTTTTTTCAAAACTATCTGTCTGGTTTAAGATTCCATTACGAGAACACTTTATGTAATTTCTTAAGCAAATCTAAAATTTCATTTAAAAATTCGTTTCCCAAGTCACAAAGCTATCGTAGTTAAACATTCGTTGCTACTTAAAGAGCCTGAAAAACTCTGAAAGTGGCAAGACTTACCAGCTCTCTGGTATTGCCAGTAAATGTATTTTTATAAAAGAGGTATAGACCACAACCTCATGAGCTGCTCAAGAAATCTCATAGTTGGTTGCTTGTCTTCAGCAACATTACTATGTAATCAAGTGGTTTAATATTGTTATTGATAACACTCAACCTTAGGATTTCAGGGGTGTGTCTGTCATTCTAGAGCTTCAGCACACTCCTTTCTTGTCTTTATATCTGCTTGGATGTTCCAGGTGAAAGAGGCAAGCCATAGAGAATGAGATCCCAGAATACCTTCTTTCCCTTATAATGGACTATGTTTTAATAACTCTGGACTAACGTTGAAAGACCCATTGGCAACTACAAAGCTCCACAGCTCTATGAACCTAATCACAGAACTTTACTGAAGTCTGTATTTATTTGATTCCTATAGCCAATATCAGCTCTCCCCTTTGTTTCTTTCTTTTCTGTAAATATACCTTTAGATTTTAGGTACTAGAGGACTGGTGACAGCTTGATTTTTGGGTAAGACCTGAGTTGTGTATTGACCTGGGTATGTGGCTGATCCTTTGGAATCAGAAGAACTATTATTCAGTTAGATTGGTTGTAAGGAGCCATTCATTTATGAAATCAGTGATTTTGATGTTGTATGACTGGTATTCTTTTGGAACTGCTTTTATGACTTTTTGCTTACCCGTGTGGTGACACATTGGTTCAGTTTATCTTATGGGTAACAACCACCAGCATTTGGGAATAACATTTGCCCTGTTTCCCAGAAGTCTGACCTGAATTTGGCATTCTTAGTTCTGATCCAAGGAGGCATGGTTACATCATCAACATTCAGGCAAGAAGGTAATTATTTTAAATGAATCATGTGTTTATTTGAATTCTCTATAATTGCTTCAGGTGACCACTGTGGAATATCCTATTATTAGGTAGGTTCCACAGAATTTTGTAAACTAATATAAGATGCATGTCTCTCCGACAAGGTCTGTCTCTTACTTTCCCTCAGCTATCTTTCATCTTTTGTGAAGATGGAGATTCTAGAATAAGTAGATAAAACACTACTTGAAATAGCCCAAATTCAGTAGTGATATAACTATTGCTGTAAATCATGGGTTCTGTATAAGCCAGTCAGAAAGTAAATGTAAGTGTCGTGGTAGTGTAACTGAGACTAATGTGTCTTTGGCTGGATATAAAACCTATGGTGACTTGGAGTGTCCTTGGGGTGTGTGGGAAGGATGTGAGGTACAGCATCTACTTAGTTGCTTTTCTTACTGCACAGATTTGTGCCTCAACATGTGAATTGCTGGAGCTATTTGAAAATGGAGTGATGAAGAAAGTACCCAATAGAGGCAATATGAAGCTCATTGTGGGACTGAGAGGCCTGTTACCTTACCTGGCTGCACCAGGGACAGTCTTAATTAAAAAAAGATGTAGCCATCTTGTGAAGGAGCTGTGGTGACTCTAGAGGCAGTTGCAGATTCAGGGGAAGAGACCTTCAGGGAGAGATGGAAAAATTCTGTGGTTGCTCTCTCGATAGTAGAGACATCAAAGAGAACAGGATGGCTACTTCTGGGTGGAGAGAATAACCAGAGAAGGCTTTGAGTAAGAGATATCTGGAACACCCTGGATTGGAGCAAGGCTTTGTGGCTGACCCTGATTACAAGGGCAGGAGCTGTATCTCTATGGAGAAATTCTGGGGGGGCTTTCCATGGTAAAGAAGAGCCCATGAAGGGGCTATAGAAAAGAAGGGGCTTAAAGAAAGGATAAAGGTGAGGAGGAGTCCACAGAGGAAATCTGATGGGGCAAACCTTGGCTACTCAACTGGTACTAGAATTCTGTGTGGAAGATGAGACTGGATTTCTCATTCCAGCCACTGGGAAAGTGTATTATAAAAGAGTAATGCATGGGAAACTGAATGGGACATAGTTACATGGAAGTCAGAAGTCACTGAACTGGGAGGGCTGAACTGCAAAAAACAGGCAAACCACTGTGGGACTAAAACAACCATATTCAGAGGGCACTAGAGAAGAAAGAACTAATGTACCTCAGCTGTCTCCACATGAATACTGTCCAGGAATTGCTCATGGAGTCTAATACTCCTAAGCCTAGCTACCTCTTCCTGTAGCTCCACCATCTGTTTCCTGAGAGCTTCTACCAGAAGACACCTTCTGCATTGGATGGTCTCTCCAGCCTGGACTTCAGTAGGTGGGAACTGCAAGTGACAATACCTGCAAAACCACACTGGGGTCTGGGTAGAGGCATCCCTGGTCAGGAGGTCTGTCTCATTACAGGTGCAGTTGGAGCAGACAGAAGCAGAGCTGGCACACATGTTGTGGGTCTTCCTACCCATAGGGGAAACCCTCTGCAAACTCCCTCTTAAAACTGACCTGTCCGCAGCCCCCTGCCCACTTCACTCCCCTGATTGCGCCGACTCTGGCTTTTAAAGCCTGCAAACCTCAGTCAGGCCTCCCCCTTTGTTACTGATCCTGAGGCTGATCAAAGGCGATCAAGAGGACAAGGGATCAAAAGGATTCCAACCCTCCCAGGCACACAATCCCAACTGCCACAGTAACTGAAATCACCTGCAATCAGAAATCAAAATGTGAACAGTCAGGCAAACTCAACATGGTAGTTTGGGATATAGTTTTTTGTACAAAAGTTCTAGATAATGCAAGAATGGAACTAACTCCCCTCTCAACTTCTCCTCTAAACTCCCATCTTAAAACTCCCTCCTGTTTGTAATCACCTGTTCACAAGCTGCCCTGATCACTTACTTACCTGGTCACATGGGGGAGCTGGGAGCCACAGCTGCCCCTGTGGTCAGGGAGCACCCCTGCCTGATCCAGCCGGGTGATATCACAGGCAGCTACTGCCTGGCTCAGGGTAACCATATTTCCTCTTTTGACTGGGGAATCCCTCCTGCCCCTACAGCATGTCCCACATTTAGCCTATGGAATATGATCACCCTAGGTGAGAGGGACTGGTTTTTGAGCTACATGGAACTCTTCTTCAGGTCTCAGCTACCACATTGAAAATGGGTTTTGAATACTTATTTCTACAAACTCTTACTTATAGGTTTAAGTGAAAAAGTTCATATTTAAATTAAAAATAAAGAGCAATCCAGCAGGTTATTTCAACGAAGGATGTAAAGAGGAGAAACAGAAGTATTCCTAAAGGCATTTGTTCCACTGAATACATCTTGGAACATTTTAGTCAGTTGGGAACATATGTATAGTAATGAGATTTTCCTTTTGCTTCTGATAAACCAGAACATATTGTGGTTTTTCATAGTTTATTAGAAGGTCAGCTAAAATACACGAAAATGAAAAGACCAATCCCAAAGAAAATTTTATGAAGACACTTCAGTCGTTAATTGTGGCCAAAGAAAAATTTGGCAAATGGAATGTGTTTATCTTTTCTTTGGCCCCAAAACTGTGATTTTTTTTTCTTTTTAATCTCCTGATTTTTGGGGAGAATCTGACTCATGAATATAAAGTTGGTATTAATGGGAGTACATTTGTACATCTGTCACACAAGGATTTGAGGTATCCTAGAACAATTTAATCAGATGGTTAGCAGTTGATAATTAACTGGATCTGTTATTCATCTTTAGATCTGTTTAGCACAACTTCACTAAAGCTACTTTATCTCAGGTTAGGACAGACCCAGTATTTTTATTGTGACTCCCATGTGGATTCTTTGAATTCTGAGTTTTAGATGCATAAGTGGATCTAAAAGAGAAATCGACAGCACTTTCTTCTCATTTAGTGACATTTCCATGTACTACTGCTTATGAGGGATCATGCTGGAGCAGGCTGAGATAATATACTTTCACTTTATATTTAAAAACTTGAAAATTATTTCTTTCCCTTCTGTGCAGTGTTCCCACATGGGGCTTTTCACCATTAAATGCCTTCTCATATGCTATGTTGATGGCTTCATGTGAACGTCTCCATGCTGCATTGGCTTTTTGGGTGGGCCCTTACTGAATTGTTAAGCTCTTCCTCCTGACACCTGGAAATTAGAGATCTCTATCTTATTTGAAAAGATACATTTTTAAATAATGAAGAAATCCATCTTCATTAAGGATTCTCTGCACATCTCACTTTTTTTTTTTTTTTGGTAGAAGTTTCCTTTTCTTTTGAGGCATGAGAAAAATGGATCTGTCAAAATATTTTATTTATATGTAAACAAATCTGAATTGGTTTTCCCCCCTTCTCCAATCAATTTTGAAAAGAAAGGAAAAAAAAAAAAAAGCTCAGCCTACCTGTAGCATCCTTGGTGACAGAGAAGAGGTGGGACTTAGCTATAAGGACTATAAAGAGAATACTTTCATTGACGCCAACAAACTCAGGAAGCAGCCATTGGTGTTCATTGGCTCTCTATCAGGCTGGTTGCCTAAATTCACCCTACAGGGTTTGTTTCAATCTCGGCCTGGATTTTAGGGATGTGAAAAAAACTATAGGTACTATATATATGCTGCCATATGCACCTCAAATTCCAGTCAGGGATGTTTTTTTTTTTTTCTTTTTTCCAGTCAGGGAAGCTTTATAATTTAATTACATAACTGTTTGCCCACACTGCCATTGAGTATAACCTCTAATAAATGTTCTGAGTTTCTATGGAATTCTTTAGTTAGCTGTGGTGGAATGTGATGAGCACCATCTACTACCCTGGTAACAGAAAATTGTCGTGAATGTTCTGGTGAATTCTAGCCTCTTCGAGTGTAATATAATGTGTGCACAAAAACGTTAAGCTCAGCAAGCTATACAGATTCCACAAGAATTATTTTACTGTAGCCTTAGTAGTGCCCTAGAGCATAATCTCTTCAAATTGGAAAGAGCTGATCTCTCCCGCTGAGTAACCTGTCTACTTACACTTGTGATATCTGACCTATTTTCCACCACTTAGTTTTCCCTTGGTGCCAGACAACAATCTGAAGTCCTCAAAAACAATCCAAAGCCTTTCCAGTGAGACACCTTTAATGTAATATATAAAAAGTTCAAACATTGGAGCTATGTATTGACCTATCATCAATAGGGATGGATTCATGGACTCAAAGATCCTGAGGGTCTGATGGAAGCACTATCTAAATCCTATTTATGGATGGATTACAGTAGTTGCATGGGAAAATGAAGTTTTATATCTAGTCTATAGTTATTTTTCCAGGGCCACATATTGCACCCTTCTCTGAATTTTCTCCGATAATCTACCCACAAACAACTGCATACTAAGGCTTTTGTAAGTATGCTCAGTCTATTCCTCTGGACTTCGCAAGATACATATATCAGAACTGCCAAGGTGAGGTATGGCGAGGCAGGGAAAGCAATTTCCAATCTTGGCTTAAGTTTTATTGTAATTCACACAGTTTTTAATCTTCATTTTGAAGCTTTTATCAGTACTGATGATTTTTGGAACATAAGATATTCCAGCCAAAGTCCCTCCCAATCTAAAATGCCTCAGAATGTCCCCTAAGAGAATGTGATACAGAACTGAGTCTTTGCCTGGGATTCATTTGTGCTGACGGAAGCCCCACTGGACCATTCAAGTTTTTTTTGGCATAGACAAAGGAACTGAAATGTGGTCTAGTTCTGGCTGACACAACTGCTCTCCTATATTATTGGCCTGTTGAAAGAACTTCAGGAAAGGGAACAGAATGTAATCCGTTTAAATGCTTCAGTGATAACTGGCCAAGATTATTCATAGAAAAGAGCAATGTTTCTCATTGACAAATCTGTGTTCTGGTGCTGGTCCCAGATATCTTCCTGACACAGTTTGGGAAGACAGCAAGTTGTTCCCTGGTATCAAAAAAGGTGAGAAACTTTGTCCCAGGGCATCTTGTTGCTTCTGTTGCTGCTTCCGGATTCACAGACAGGGCTGAAGGTACACTTTACATGCCCTAAGCACAGTATCATCAGTGCTTTCCCCACCTGCAACCTATTTTCATATAGTCTGTAAAAATTAAATGTAATGTAATTAAACAGTCACATGTTTACTTCTGCTCTGCAAACATGCTTGTGATATCTTCACAATCCCATACATATATTAAAGGTTCTCTTTCAGTTGCTAGAAAAGTCCAGACTTCTGAATTTCATGAGATGCAGGTTCAAAGTTATAGACCCAGAAAGAGCCCTGGGACACGGGGCTTTAGTTCTCTAGCTCCTCTTTGGGCTTCAGCCTCTGAGGGGCACCAAGGCTTAGGGCCTTGGCTCTAAGGGGGGATGGTGATTTCAGTCAGTGTTTTCCCCCCTCCACACATATCTAAAGCCCTCAGCCCTAGTGTGTCTGTACCCACTGAAACCAGGAATGGAGAGTAAAACCTAACCTTCCCCAGACAGAAGCTGAGAGCAGAACCATGGGGCTGGAGCCCCAACTCCAGGAGCTCGCTGTGAGGTGGAAACTGGAAGCAGAGCTTTGCGATTGAAACTCTGAGTGCTAGCACTTCCACACAGTGCTCTCCAGGGTCAAGAGCCCTGACCCTTTCTTTCCTGGAGACCTAACCCCATCCCCTGCAGCTACAGCACCAACTTTTCCCAGTGACGAAAGTATGCAATGTCTTGTTTGTAGTTACAGATGTTTCATTTATGAAGAACTTCCATTCCGAATGTTTTAACTTTGAGATTCTACTGTATCATTGGGTTGTTTTTATAATTTTTTTTAAAACAAGCTTACGCTTACCACTTTTAACCATGTATATGTTAACTTGTTAACCCATGTACCTGTTAGGTACCCCTGAAATGCTAGCATATCCAAACACATCCCTACTATGTCTAACTGGAAATCTGACCTTATTCAGAGCTCACAGTGGTAGGTCCATAACACTCATCTACTGAGAAAAAGTTTAATCTATCCTCTCTTGCAGTAGTTAGGCATGACTTGGTCATTGCTAGGTTAGAGTGTCGTTCTATGCAGCACACCATGTAGTGACCCTTAATATGGTTTTAAAATGTGTGGGTTTTCTTACATTTAAAAAAAGCAACAATGAATTACGTCCTGAAGGAACTAATTGCAATTCTTAAATTATAGTCCAGCATTACCATTATTTTTCAGAGTTCTTTTTTTTTCCTCCCAAGAGTACTGTAACTGACTGAAATAGAAGGGTAATGATGGCCATTACTGCACATTAGCTAATGGTTATGGCACAGGTATTGCTGAACTATAGTAACTGTGTTTAGAGGAAAATGTTTATGGATTCAAATACCTTGCTCCTACTGTGGACTTTTTTTTGCTTTCTAGAGAGGATGACGCTCAGAATAAAAGGAAAAACAGAATTTGCAATGTCTTGGCCTTTGTGGCTAAGATCAAGTATTGTTTCTGTTACTTGTCATTGCTAGGATGTAGAACTCTGTAAAAATTTCCAAGTTCTATTTGAAAGATTTTTTGCAATGCTTTTCAGGAGCATGAAATACCATAGGACTTCAAGCTATAAAGCTTGAAAGTACTTCTGTGCAACTGAACCAACTTTTCCATGGTCAAATTTTGAAGCATCTATCCAAAACTTGCTTATGGGTTTACAATAGGCAAGAAATTCAGCTTGACTTCAGTTAAGCTATGACAATTAGCCCTAGCTGAGGATCTGGTCCTTTACACTGATTTTTGAGAGCTTAAGTGGGATTCAAGTTGATCATAGTTTTGGGTGTGTATGTAGGGATAAGTTCATTCCAAGTTTTAAAAAAAACAGAACACCACTGCTGCAATAAAGAGTGTGAAATTAAGAAGAAAATATTTGCAAGTAGCTAGCGAATGTTATTCATGATACAATTCGAAAAAAATAAAACAGAACAGCATGAGCAACTTATGGTTTGTGTGAGGCTGTTCCAGCAAGAAATATGAGATTTGTTCAGTGTTATCAGTAAATGATAAAAATTGACATTGTACCTTGGCTGGTGGGATATATATGAGTGTATAGTTCCTTTTCATCAATACAGCAAACAATTCTTATGACAAATTTCTCTCCATTGGTGTTTTTTCTATTGTATTAGATTTTGTTTAAACTTTAATAAGCTATAGAGAGATGTTAAAATGATCCCGCTGTCCTATTTTGCTAGCAATGTTCATATGCGATCAGTAGTGCACATAAAGTTCAGTATTGGGACATGTTCACACATGAAAAATACATTTGAATAAAGTTAAAATTAACACATTTGCTGATGTTCTTACAAGCATAAGTAAATCAGTAGTACAACAACTCAAATAGGACATGAGATAAAAAAAATACTAAAAATGCATCCCACTTATATTTTTCATTGAACTATAGGGCTAAAGCATCAAATAGCATCCTAATATAAAAATATGTATGAAAACAGAAGTTAAGCATTTCCTGAATTTGGGCCAATGTTAAATTTACAAAACATAGCTACTGAGGAGCATGGTGTAACAAAAGGGGGACTTACTATGAAGTAGAAGAAGGCTCTTGGGGGCTTTTTCTCTCTAACTTCTACAGAAACTGTTCTCACTTTTTGTGAGTTTGATGCCAAAGGTGGTCATGAACTTATTTTAATGGGGTCGCCAGGGTGGATTTACTGGGGCTGAAGCTCTTGAGCTTTGTCTTTGCATCTTCACCCCTGGTGGTGAGATTTAGGTGGGCTCAGGCTTTCAGTCCTACCTCCTGGGCCATTAGTAACTTTTGCTATTGGAAGCATGTCACCATGCAATTAAGTTTGAGAGCCCCTACTTTAGAGATAGGATGGTTTAAATTGAAGATTTGTCTTTCCTCCGCATTCTAGAATCAACCTCAGTAAGTCTTTGTCACTCTGCTGTTAAGTGCCTTCCATTTCAGTTTTAAAAGTGCCAAATGGTAGGCCTTCCCCTTTAGGAGATTGTCCCCCATAACCACCACCTTCCTTGACTTTCCCAGAACTGCCATAGCAATCTGCTAGACTTTTGACATTCTGTATTCTATTTTATAAGCTGCACAATCCTGTAATTGGTAATATTTCAAAGTATAGAAATTTTAAAGGATTGAGTGACTAAACATTTTCCCACACTAAAAGAAAGAATAACCACTATCTGTTGGATCAAACATAACACAAAAAATGAAACCTTGGATTTGGCATAACAGTAGACTCCTACTAAAAGCTTCCAAGTAGAGCATTTCCTCTGAGAGTATTTTCTTTAGCCAGCTCATATAACTCTCTTTTTACAGTCCCACCCATGCCAGATATTATTTTTAAAAGAGGTGGCAAACAACCCACTTTTTTTTAGTTCCAGATACTGGAAACCAGACAGTCTGTACTCTCTAAACTATATTTATACTACTAAACATTAGTAAAGCCAGCAATAGAGACACACTGAAAGTTGCAACTTAGCAATAGGTCTTAAGAGTTGAAAACATTGATGGATGTCACAGAAGAATAATGTCCGGGTTTTCTTTCCTCAGGAAAATAAGCCTGGATGCAGCCAGCACTACTATTGTATTGAAAGAATCTCAAAGAAAAATCTAGGAAAGTTTTAGTTTGATGACTCCAACCAAATATGGAGGCTGGCTGAAAAGAAGAAACAATTTAAAGAAGATAATTCTACAAGAATGAGCCAGAAGCAAAAGAACCCTATAGAAAGAATATTCTATAGAAAGAATATTCGAACAAAGAAAAGGAAGCTGACGTAACTCAGCAGAGAGATGAGGGAATGTGTAAGCTATTATCAACCAGCCAGAACCACTAACACATTGAGGAATGTGAAGAAAAAGTGGACCTACCTATCTCACTACAAGTAATCACCTCAGAGAAAAGAACTAAGTCTATAAACTGAGTGAAAAGTGGAAAAGCACTAGGCTATGGGAAGATAGATCTCGAAATGTTAAAAGCAGGAAAGGAAGTGAGGGTGAATTACAAGTGCAGATTGAATGGAATGGTTTGGGAAATGGAGATCTGTCCTGTCGATTGGAGAAGAGTTATTAATCTGGTTTCTGGGTTTATCTGTGATGACTGGAGATTGGTGATACTCCTGTGTGTACCTGTAAATAGTATTTCTGTTCATCATGAATAGTATGGAAACTGCTGTTGATAAATTAGTCAAGGAAGCACAGGCTGAATATCATACACATATATTCCCAGGTCAGACAGAACCATTGTGATCATCTAGTCTGACCTTCCGTATACCAGAAGCCATAAACCTTCTCCCAGAATAATTCCTAGAGCATCAATTTTAGCACAGCATCCAATGGTGATTTAAAATTGACAGCCATAGAGAATCCACTGTGATACTTGGTACATGTATTCCAAATGTTATTTCTTTCACTTATAAAAATGTATGCCTTATTTCCAGTCTGAACATATCTAGTTTCAGGTTCCATCCACTGGGTCACGTTGCACCTTTTTTTGTATTTTAAATAATAATTACAAAAAATGGAAATGGTATCACACCTCACTTCCCCCTATCCTGCCAGGTTCCTGCACCTCAGGCTGCTGGAGTAGTGGTGGGGATTCCCACTCCCAGCCCCTACTGCTGAAGAGCTAGTGGGGTCTTCAGTTCCCAGCCCCACTCTGGGTCCCACCCTGACCACAGCCTCCACAGCCCCTGGGTTGCTGTGGTGTCAGCAGAGGCTCTGGCTCCCAGCCCCTGGGGCTGCTTCAGGGCTGGTGGGGGGCTCTGGCTCCCAGGCCCATGACAGACTGCCAGGGGCCTGGTGGAGACTCCAGCTCCCAACCCCTTGCACTGCTGCAGGGCTGCCAGAGGATCTGACAGCCTCATAGTTGGGAGACAGCTGGGGGGGATGAGCACTGACAGTAGCTCCACTTGCGGAATCCTTGGCACAGAGGTGCTGGTATGCAGTACCGGCATGTACCACCACAAAAAAAGCCCTGTATCTTTATCTGATAGAGAAAAGCCCATTATCAAACATTGTCTCCCATGTAGTGGAAAGTAGATGTAAAAGGCTACTAAGTTAAAATGATACTTTGCACTGGTATAAAGCATAGTTCTAGGTAGAGAACAATGGAGATTTAGGTGCTTCTACTTTTCAGAAGAGAAGGATAGATCAAAAGCGCACCTTGCTAGCAAGTGTGTTGGCTGTAAGCAGTAGACAGACCCTTTGGGGAGGGAAAGATGTCAGTCAGAAAAAAAAAATCTCAGGATGAATGTTTTAACATACACCCCCACTTCACACACTTTCAGCTCTGGTGAATGTGAGAGCTTCAACTTCACTGCTGTCGCCCACTTAGATTGTGGACTCCCATGTTCAGTCTATGTCCATGTGCTGGGGCTTTTCCTGTCTACCTTTGACTGCACTGAGTGGTCACTGGCCAATGATGGGTTCCATGTTGGTGGTGGTTGTGAAGGGAGTGATGGCTTCCTTTTCCAATTCCACCCTTCGTTGCTGGATGTCTCTCGATGCCAAGTATTGGGTTGACCACCAGTTTTGTATCTGAAAGGTTTTTTTTTTTTGGCAGGGCGTCAGTGGGAGGTGGGAAGAGGGGAGACCATTAGAATAGCCACTGGAGAGGAGTCAGCTGGGATGTGGGAGACCCATGTTCAAATTTCTTCTCTGAATCCAGTTACTGGCCATTCTGTGTTAGCAGGTGGCTGTTTGTGTGACCAGAAATCCTCTCCTGAACCCATTTTTTTTCTGACAAAATGTGATTCAAAACAAGCGTGTTTATGCAAAAATATTCAGTTTCAACACAATGACATTTTCTTGCCAAGAAAGTAAAACCTCCCTAATCAATACTAATTCTTGGTACCTGTGTTACCAAGATGAAGAGCTATTCCTCTATCCTGAGCTGCTCTTCTCATATGTCTGACTACATCATGCAGGAGAGCAGGTCATAGGTTTGCCAACATTTTAATGGTACAAAACTGAACATGTGTCCCCCCTCCTTATCCTACCTCCAGTTCCTGAGGCCCTATCCTTTCCCTAACTTTCACCGGGTTCAGGGCTCAGTGCTGAGGTGCAGTGGGGTGTGAATAGGACTGGCTCTGCCCATAGGATGATGTGGTGTGGGGCCACCCCAGGCTTTTGGGGGACCCACGGTGGTTGCCTCAACTATCCCATGGATGGGAGGCTGGGAAGATTACCTAGAACAGGGGAAAAAAACAAAAAGCAGTCCAGTAGCACTTTAAAGACTAACAGAATAATTTATTAGGTGATGAGCTTTCGTGGGACAGACCCACTTCTTCAGATCATAGCCATACCAGAACAGACTCAATATTTAAGGTACAGAGAACCAAAAATAGTAATCAAGGTTGACAAAACAGAAAAATGTTATCAAGGTGAGCAAATCAGAAAGTAGATGGGCAGAAGAGGGAGGTGGGGGGAAAGTCAAGAATTGGATTAAGCCAAGCATGCAAGAGCCCCATAATGCCACAAAAATTCCCATCCTGGTTCAAACCACGTTTGTGTCGAATTTGAATATAAAAGAGAGTTTGGCAGCCTCTTTCCAAAGTAGTATGAAAATTCATCTTCAGTAAGATGCAAACCTTCAGGTCATTAACAGAATGGCCCACTCCATTAAAATGCTGGCTGACAAGTTTGTGGATCAGGAGTGTTTTTATGTCTGTTTTGTGCCCATTAATTCTTTGTGTAAGAGAGTTTGAAGTCTGTCCAATATACAAAGCGTCTCAACATTGTTGGCACAAGATGGCATATATGATGTTAGTTGAGGAACATGAGAATGTGCCTGTGATTCTGTGAATAACCTGGTTAGGTCCAGTGATGGTATCTCCAGAATAGATATGTGGAAAAAGCTGGCAATGGGCTTTGTTGCAAAGAAAAGTTTCAGGACTGGTATTCCTGTGGTATAAACTGTGGTTGTGGGTGAGAATCCTCATAAGGTTGGGAGGTTGTCTGTAGGATAGAACAGCTCTGTCACCTAGGGCCTTCTGGAGTGTGGCATCCTGATTAAGGATAGGTTGTAGGTCTTTAATAATGCTTTTCAGTAGTTTGAGTTGGGGGCTGTAGGTAATGACCAGTGGTGTTTTGTTCTTGACTTTTTTGGGCCTATCTTGGAGTAGCTGATCTCTGGGTATTTGTCTGGCCCTGTCCATTTGTTTTTTTTATTTCTCCTGGTGGGAATTCAGGTTTAGGAATATTTGGTAAAGATCTTATACTTTTCTGTTTCTGTCAGTGGGATCAGAGCAAATGCCATTGTACCTAAGGGCTTGACTATAAATAATGGATCTAATTTTGTGCAGGATGGAAGCTAGAAGCATGTAGGTAAGTATAGCGATCAGTGGGTTTCCAGTAGAGTGTGGTACCCATCAGGCCATCCTTGATTTGTACTGTAGTGTCCAGGAAATGTTAGTCTCGCGTGAAGTAGTTGAGGCATAAGTTGATGGTGGGGTGCAGATTGTTAGTCTCTGTGGAATTCTTCTAGAGTCTCTACACCATGGGTAGAAATCATAAAGATGTCATCAATGTATTGTAAGTAGAGGAGGGGTAATAGGGCACAAGAGCTGAGGAATCGTTGTTCCAGGTCAGCCATAAATATATTAGCATATTGTAGGGCCATGCAGGTGCCCATAGCAGTTCCACTAATCTGAAGGTATAAATTGTCCCCAAATCAGAAATAATTGTGGGTGAGAACAAAGTTACAGAGGTCAGACACCAGATTGGCTGTGGTGAGATCATGGATGGTATTCTTGATTGCTTGTAATCCATCTTTGTGTGGAATATTAGTGTACAGAGCCTCTACATCCATTCTGGTAAGGATGGTGTTGTCAGGAACTTTTCCAATGTTTTGTAATTTCCTCAGGAAGTCAGTGGTATCTCGGAGATAGCTGGGAGTGTTGGTGGCATAGGGTTTGAGGTGGGAGTCCATGTACCTGGATAGTCTGGTGGTAAGGGTGCAAATATCCGAAATGATAGAGTGTCTGGTGTTTCCAGGTTTGTGGATTTTGGGAAATAAATAGAATAATCCAGGATGGCGCTCAGATGGTGTGTCTGAGTGAATTAGGTCCCGAGTAGCAGCAAGGAGTTCCTTAAGTAGTAGTTGTAATATCATTTGGAATTCCAAAGTGGGATCAGTGGAGAGAGGTCTGTAAAATGTGGTGTTGGAGAGTTGTCTGGCTGCCTCCTGTTCATAGTCTGACTTATTCATGATGACAACAGCACCCCTTTTGTCAGCTGGTTTGATTATAATGTCTGATGTTGCAGTGTGGGGGTAGGCAGCGGCAGCAACAGTGAGTGCCCCCCCCCGCTAACCACATGGTGCTAGTGTCAGTCTGCTCCACTCTTTCATGGCGTCCTGGTCCACTGAGCCCCACTTCTCCATAGCAGCAGGAAGCAGCTGCTCCCAGCTGCCCATAGGGAGGCTTAGATGAAGTAAAACCCTGCTGCTGTGCCCTGCTTCAGGTAATCTCCAGCCAGGATGGTCAAGTAGGTGGTCAGAGGGGCAGGGAAGGGGTGGAGCCTGCAACATGGGGGCGTTGCCTGAGGCCCCAGCCACTTCCCCTCAGAACAGCCCTGGGTGTGAGACCAGCTGGGGGTGCTGGCTCTGGTGTGGGGCTGGGATGAGGTGTCTGGAATTCAGGAGGAGGCTCATGGCTGAGGTAAGGGGTTGGGTTGCTGGAGGTGAGGGCTACCGCTGAGGATACAACTGCTGGAGTGGGGACAGAAATGAGAAGTTTGGTATGTGGGAGGAAGCTCAGGGTTGGGACAGAGTGTGGGGAGGTGAGGGAGCCAGTGCTCAGAGCAAGGACAGCATGCAGAGTTTCCCTGGCCCCTGTATGCCTAGGAACTACAGGGACCTGCTGCCTGCTTCTGTGGAGATGCTGAGGCTCAGAACAGGTAGGGAGACTGTCATAGCCCACTGTGCCACCAACCAGACTTTCAACAGCCCAATAGGTGGTACTGACTGGAATTGTCAGAATGTCAGAATCCCTTTTCACCTACATGTTCTGGTCAAAAAATGAATGCCTGAGCACCCTAGGAGTTGGTCAGGACTCTTGTCTCCAGGTAATGCCCTTGGATAGACTTGAAGGTATAGAGTGGCTATGGTCTGTGGTCTTCATGGTTGCCTGGTGAACTATAAACCTGAGGTTACTGGTGCTGATTTATATCTACCTGAAACTATCCTCATGGGTAGTTTGGGGTGCTTTACCCTGGTTTGGTATTATCTGGCAATGAAGTTGTGGCCACCAGGGTTAACCATGTTATGCCATCTCTACCTCACTGTTTCTAACTCAGAGGCCAGCTAGAAAATAAATGTTCAAGTTCTCCAGTGAACTAGCGGTCTGAGTGAACTACATTAACTCTCAACTATTAATTTTAACTTGAAGAAAAAAAAAACTTAGTCTCTGTGTGCCCTAATTGCCTCCTCTCCATTGAATACTTCAGCAAATGAGTTTACTTGAAGCAATATAAGACGAATGAATTATAGACAACAATGGGAGAAAATAAACATGACAATAATATTTACATGCAAAACCATTTGTCACATTAGCAGAGCTCCAAACACAAAATCACTTAAGCACAGACATGATTCTAAGAGTTAGTCATCCAGTCTATGAACATAAATATATCCTTTGACCTGGCTGTCCAATAGCAGCTGGAATTTCTGACAGTCACTCAGAACTAGTGATTTATTAATAAAACGTGAAGGAATAGTTAGAGATCATCTCGCAAACAGTTTTGAATAACAAATGCATTTGAAAAAAAAATTATATCAGGCAATTCTCACCTAGAAACAAAGCTGAGGCCTAGACCCCACTCACCTTATTTCCATCAATATCATACATGACTCAAATGAGTAAAGGTTAATACATACGTATTTTTTCAGAAATAAGTATATATTTTTGACCAATGAATTACAGGCTTTTGTGCCCGTTCCTGGCATTTGGTGTACTTCAGCCTCTGTTCTGACTTTTTTTCCTTGTGCATTCATGGAAAAGAAAAATGGGAGAAGAGAAGATGTAGACTGACTTCAGCACAGTACTACCTTTAGATGTATCACTGACTGCTTTACAGTAAAAGGAATTATTTAAATCTTGCACAAGGTTTCTAATACAAAACTGGTTCTTCCATGTCTATATCAACAAGTGAAGGGAGAGGGACTATAATGCAGTTTTCAAGTTATAAGGATGAGCAAGTCTATGATTATGTAATGTACTGAATGCTTAATGTCTAGTGTTCTGTCAAATATCAGATCACTGCCAATGGGGTTCCTGCTAATGCTGCTTCTGTAGCTGCAAAGGGGAAAGTGAACAATTATAGTCACATAATTTGCATCCGATGTGCCATTCCAGCATCACAAGAATAATAATGAAACAAATACAAACATTTGCCAACTCCATTACACATATCCTGTTAGACACGGCTTCCCCTATCACTTTAAAGTGACTTTCTATTGTCACTTTCACCCACTATGGAAGAAGCAATGAAATTTCGTCTACAGAAATTCCAGCACATGTGTTCAAACAAGTAATCACAATTACAGCTTGTTCTTATTTTTATGAAGATTTTATGGCCATTAAATCTGTTCCAGAATAAAACACAATTTTCTTGTTTCCACAAAGTAAAGTAGCCAACTCTGAGGTTAGACTTACTTTTAAATGCTCTTTCTAATAGATTTCTTGCTTATGCCCTTTTAAGCAATCATAATTGGTCAATAGTCACAGCTGCTAAAGTAAAATTTGTTGATCACAGCAAAACAATCATTTTAAAGTCACATTAATGTGTGATGACGAATGGTTGCTTTCCGCAAACTGTAAAATATCATACTTGCGGTATAGCAGGGTTCTTTAGTGCACAACTCAGAGGACATGTGAGCTCCATGGAAGGAGGGAGTTGAAAGGGGAGACAATAGAAACAGACTCTAACATTAAACTGTGAACTCAAGAAAGATTCTGGAAATGCAGAATCTCCAGATGGATGGAATTTTCACCATAATTCCTAAGGTAAAAGGGAGATGCAATAACAGAGCCCTCACAGAAGGAAGCTCTGGAATATCCTAATTATTCAGCTTGATATTAGGTATTTTGTAGATTAAAAAAAATTGCGGCAGATTGCTATTTAAGTTTTAATAGCATGCTAATTTAGGGCCTGGTAGCAGAAATGGACTTTCTGTGGTGCACACTGACTGTATGCATTTTACCTGCATATGAAGAATCTCTCATTTTCATGTGCAAGTGAGAGTTCACACATGGAAAATTAATTTGTTCAAATAGCTTTTGCACACGTAAATCCTATCACTTATACATAGAAGAGATGTCTTCTGCCATATTGGCTCATATTGTCACATTAGAGATGTCCACAGATGTCATATTGGGCATGGAGCAAAGAAAGTTTACTTTACTTTCTTTACTCCTCAAATTACTCCGAATTTGAGGAGTAAAGAAAGTTTCCAGGCTGGGTTCAAGGTAAGATGATGTAGTTGAATTCCTAGATAGGTAGATGATTCTTTTCTTTACTATTCATGGATACACCCATTTTAAATGGGTAAGCACCTTCTTTGAAAACAAAAACAAAATAAATAAAATCCCATTTTGTACAGGAAAATTCTTTATCCTTTTCTCCTCACTATTTCTATTTACGCTTACATACATTCTGAAATTATAGTATGATGGATATTATTAGAGAACAGTTGTATAATTGTCTTTGGTTATGGTAATATTCCTACAGTTTAAAATGGAATGGGACTCAGGAGGTGCTTATGGTCAGAAGAAGTGAGTGAAGAGGTCCACCAGGAGTTTAGAAGGATGAGTGGGTGTGAAACGAAGCTGAAACTTTAAAGATAAAATGTAAGTTTTTTTACTTTTCCTGGCCTTGTTAACAGAGGAAGCCTGTAAAGATTGCTAAAGCTAAAACTATTATGTTGCTACTGCATACGGGGGAGAGACCTAAGAATAAATAAAGCAGCTGTATCATAGTAAAAGTAATAGTTTCAAGAGGATTGGAGGTGGCTACTTGGGATAAAGTTACAAAAATCAGTTCCTGAAGTAAATGTAAATAAGATTTTTGGCTATCTGCCCAGTTAAATACTGATGGATGTGAAAGACATTCCTCAAATGAAAAATACAGAGAAAAGAACTATTGAACAAATAGGAAAGATAAAATTTGGTATGGATTCTTTTATGAATTCAAGACTTTTTTGCTTTATGAAACAGACATTCCAGTGCATAAGAATCAGTGTTAAAAATAAACAAAATGTGCAAGTATGCTGATATAGCCGTACAAGTTTGACCTTGCACTTTAAATATAGGCAGAGCATTCCTACTGTTCTTATGCTCAGGGTCTAAATTCCACGGTATTCGAATACAAAAGAAATGCAGTAGGGGCTCAATATTCGTGAACCTAAGGTTCGCAAATTCAGTGATTCACGAGTGGCTGCAAGCGGCCACTTCCCCGGGACTTCAGGGCACGGCGTTCCGGCAGATGCCACCTGCCACTTCCCCTGGGGTCCCATGCAGGAGCGCCAGCAGCTGGCAGCTGCAATATTTGTGAAATTCAACATTTCGCGAGGGCTCTCAACATGGAACCCTTGTGAATGTTGAGACCGTACTGTCTACATTTGTGCACATAAGGTGGTATGAAAGGATTGGGATAGGTTCTGACATTCATCTTGATGATATATGTAACACACAGGATTATTCAAATTAAATAACTCTGTCTACTTGAATGTAGTACTTGTAATATTTTATGTATTAAAGGGACACTTGAAATCATATTTGTGTAGTAAAAAGTACTACCTTTTTATGGTTACAAATAATAACAGTACTAAAAGAGAATATATTTCTGTGGGGGGGAAAAACAATTTGTCTGTTCCCTGCTGTCCACTTTTTGTTTACCTTGCATACATATGTTGATTTCAACTTTGAGTACAATTTGATGAATTTGGAGTTAGTCTATAAATTTATGAATGCCATATGGTGATTTGGTTATTGGGATGCTTACTGTCTGAATATACTGATTTAACTTAAGTACCCAAGCAGGTCAGAGCAAGTATGCATATATTTGCTATTAGCTTCCGAGGTGCTCATTGTCTTGGGTAGAGCCTCTACATCATCTCCTCTTGATAGTTTTTTTTTTTGAGGTTGCACAGCTTCCAGCCTACACTAAGTAGGGCAACTTCTGTGCTTTCCTTTCATTCCAGAGGTTACGATTGGCATAATGGCCCACATGCATAAGTTGCCACACAGCTTTCTATAAAACAGCATATTTATTCTCAAAGTGAAAGCTTTTAAGACAAAACATTTAAACCCCATTAAAGAATGTAACCATAACCTGAAAAGCTTAGCAATTTTGGCCTCTGGGAGGTGTCAAACCTTCAAAACCCACAAATGGGTTACAGGTTCATAATGTCTCAGAACCAGAACAAGCATGACTAGATGAGTCTTTCCTTTGCATAGCTTGGGCGTTTCGTCTTTGTCTCATGTAACATGCAGTCAACAGACAATAAAAACAATAAAAGTCCTGTTACATGTTAAAGACTAACAGATTTATTTTGCAGGCAAAACTCCCATTGTCAAATGCATCTGAAAATGTGGATTTTTGCCCATGAAAACTTTTCCCTTTAAGTCTGTTAGCATTTAAAGTGCTGCAGAACTTTTCATTATTGGCAAAAACACACTTATGCTATGTCTAGATTACAGGGATTTGTCGATACAGATTTTTGTCAGGCAATATCTTCTCACAAAACTTCTGTCCACAGATTGTGGCCAAACTGCCAAGTGGATCAAAAGAGTGATGTGTTCTGTCGACAGAGAGTGGCCAGACTGCTCGGCCTTTCTGTTGGCAAAATGGCCAACTGGAAGCACAGTAGAAAGGGCTGCTTGGTGTTCCAGATGCCCCGTCTGTCAACAGAGGACTCCCTGGAATGTCGGGACAGGCTTTCTGTCAACAGATCTGTTGAAAGAGGTGTTTTTTGCTCCCGGGGAGTGGGATACAGCTGTTAACAAAAGTGCTACATTCTGTCTATTTATTGTCATCAGAACTTCTTGGGAATCTGGACACTCTGCAGGTCTTGTGTACCTGCTAGTGTAGATATAGCCTAACACTGTACCCCTCTAATGCTGGTTTTTTTAATTAAGGTTTTCATTTTCCTCCCCAGGAAATTAACTTTATATTTCTTTCAGAAGTCCATTCTTTTCTGATATGATGTTTAATACAGTCCTGTGAATCAACAGCTCTCATCTCCCACACAATCCTAGGCCACAATAATGCATAAGACATTCGTTATGTACAGTGGGCCCCAATGACTGTTAAAACTTAATTCAGTTAAGTGTCCTAAGGATATTGCAGGAAACTTAATATATCCGTCACAACAAACAGGAAGAAAAAGAATGGCTCAAGATGGTCATCTTCTTGCACACGGTCATAGGATGGCCAAACTATTCACTTTTGGAAGATCATCACTTTTCCATACAATTTTTTTGTTTTTGTTTTAAAACAAAAATTTAAGAATTTGTTTTTGTTTTAAAATCTTGGTTTTCCCCCCTTTCTGCAAGATAAACAATACGTATACTTTAAGAAGGCTGTCTGGTTGCTATGTTCCTGTCACAGACTCCTTAAGAGAACTGCCAAAACTCATTCAGTCCTGCAGTGTAAGGGTAGTGAGTGTCCTGTATCTCAAGGCCCATTCTACCTACATTTAGGCTAGAAGAGTCAAGAACCACCAACTCAGAAAGACAAAAGAACTATAGTGGGATTTTTAAGAGATTCTTTCTCTTTCAAGAGAACAAAGGAAGCAGGTAGTTCAGATGTACTAGACTGAGACACTGGAGGCTGCCTGGCAAGACTGAAGTAGGTCACATTGATTTCCTGGGGTGGTGAGCATTTTTAAGTAAGGAAGTTATATGTATAGACTGTTTGTTTTTGTTTTAAAATCTTGGTTTCCCCCCCTTTCTGCAAGATAAACAATACTTATGCTTTAAGAAGGCTGTCTGGTTGCTATGTTCCTGTCACAGACTCCTTAAGAGAACTGCCAGAACTCATTCAGTCCTGCAGTGTAAGGGTAGTGAAAGTCCTGTATCCCAAGGCCCATTCTACCTACCTTTGTGTGGAATTCTTAAAGGCCTGAATCTAATATTTGATGAAGGTTTACTAACTGAGACCAGAAAATGGACAGAGTTGCAGCTAGCTCTATAAACATGACAATTAGATTCACTGTTCCCGTGTAGTCAGCTGGTTTCTCCTTGCTTGAAAAACACTGAAGGTTTAGCAGGACAAGAGAAAATTTTTATCATAAATGATAGATATTTTAAAGAATATTTACTATGTAGTGTTTCTCTATCAGATTTTTTAAATAGTCAACTTTAAAAAGAAAAACAATGCTGACTGTTTTATTTCAATCTGAAATATGTACAGTACTGTGTCTTACATCTGTGCCCTGTAAATGCATTATTGAATCACCACAAAACAAATAATTCCAGATGTGTTTTCTAATGATTTTCTGGTGGCAAGTCACTGTTGGCATGCACAGCTACCATCCAAAGTAAAGCAGAGTGAATAGCTATTTTAAATGTGTTGAACTGAGACATTCTTATGAATTGACCCTTTTCCAAGAACAGTTTTAGTTTTGAAAAATTGACATTTTCTCATGTAAAAATATTTCTTCTGAAAATTCCTGTGCAGCTCGACTTCCAGTAGCTTAAAACATATTGGCTGTGTCTTGACTAGCCCCAAACTTCGAAGGGGGCATTGTATGAGGGTGTTGAGAGATTACTAATGAAGCACTGCAGTTCATATGCAGCACTTCATTAGGCAAAAGCTCCCCTGCAGCAACCTCGAAGTGTGAAACTTCAAAGTGCCGGCTTGCGTGTAGCTGCGGGTCAGCTGCAGTTACTTCAAAGTGCCTGCACTACACTGAAGCCCTTTACTCCTCAAAAGTTTGATGTAGCGCTGGCACATTGAAGGCTGACCCGCAGCTACATGCAAGCTGACACTTCCAAGTTTCACACTTGCAATTTGCTGCGGGGGAGATTTTGACTAATGAAGTGCTGCATATGCACCTCACTTCATTAGTAATCTCCCGACACCCTAATTACCATTCACCCTTCGAAATTTGGAGCTAGTCCAGACACAGCCATTAACTATTGTTCTGTGGTAGATCTGGGACTATAGAAAATGTCATCTACGCTCAGAGTACCTTGTGTGTACACTCATCATCTCTACTTTACTGATCAAAATATGTTTCCATTATCTTTTTTTATTCCCCATCAACACAGCTCTTGGAAAATAAGCTATATACTGGACTCTTTTCACTTGTTCACAAAACCAAGAATTATTTACTAACAGCCATTTGTAGAATCCTTCACCAGCTAGAAAGACCACAGTGTGATTTTTCAGATCCTCAAATGAGCTTGAATAAGTTAAAAATTAGCTTTTAAATGAATGCTTTTCCTGAGGAACTCGCTGAGGGATGGTAGTGCAGAACATGGGCTCTTCCAGACTTAATTTACATTCTCCAGAAACAGATACCACCAGCTTCATATGTAAAGCATCTGATTTTCATTAACTCCAAGGCTCTTTTACATACATTTACACTCACTTCATCGCCTCCTTCCACTCTGCCAGAGTGCAGTAATGTAAGATGAGTTTAATGTAAATTAGGATTAGGCCCAAAGAAAATCAGCTAGAGCTAAGGCTCCGTCTTGATGGGCAAAAATGGGCATGCTTATGTCAGTCAGGTATGCTCATTCAAGTTAGCACAACTTGACTTAAAATAACCTCTTAATGGTGGTTTTGAAACAAAATAAGGCAGTATTAGTTGGTAATGTGTTCCGTATTTAAAACTGAAGGTAGGAAAAACAACAGAAAGCAAGAGGAAGACAGATAAGGAAGAAGGAAAATGTAAGTAACAGTATCAGTGACATATTTACTTAAAAACAAGCAGTCCTGTAGCACCTTAAAGACTAAAAAAAAATATTTATTAGGTAAAGAGCTTTCCTGAGTAAGACCCACTTCCTCAGATTTGGCTCTAACCAGCTCTAATCCATGAAAGCTTATTACCTAATAAATAAATCTGTTAGTCTTTAAAGTGCTACAGGACTGTTGCTTTTTGTGCGCGCGCGCGCGCGCGCGCGTGTGTGTGTGTAGCTATAGACTAACACAGCTAGCCCTTTGAGAACACTTAAGTTAGACAGCTATGTGAAGAAACTGAAAGTTACAAACTATTTCATTTAAATATAAATTGGTATCATGAATAATCTTCTACCGCTATTATCAGATGGTGATTTTCTTTTAATTCTTTAGGTTCACTGAACATAGATGCAGGGTAACCAATAAAATAAAAATATCATTGTTACCTCACATGTATCCAAAGTAAAATTACATGTGGATACATGTATGTAAATGCCGATAGGTGAGCTTTGTTTTGCTTATCTAAATAGCACGAAAATTGGACACATAGTAAGAAAATGTTAACCTGCGATCCCTGACGAGCTTAGATTTTGATGTCTATATTCACTCAATCAGAAAGTAAAATGACACTGTCCCAATAAAAAGGCAGTTATGTCACTGGCAGACAATTTTCATTAATTTATCAAGATACAGAGACAATATTCATAATTTGTCTAGTATGTTCAGGTTTTGCAAGGGAAAACAAAAAGCAAAAAGAGCTCAGAGACTGTGTAGGTTTTCAATGTTAAAATTTATGAACTCTTTACAAATGCAAAATTGAATTTTCTTCTATTATCTGTAGAGGAGCCATGCCTGTGATTTCTGCTACTCCTATATTTTTGTTTGTCTCCTGTGAAATTATAGAGAGACTGTGTGACCCTCCTGGATTTGTGCCTCCTAGGCTTCCTTCCAGTTTTTCATAGTTGCATAAATAGAGCTGTTTAGAAGCTACTTTTAAAAACGTATGATTTTCAAGCAGATTTTTATTGCTGTTGTGTGCTTCTGTATCTCGGGCACGTAGAGAGTAGTTTGCCTGAACCAAACACTTGGAGGGAATTCAATAAATTACCCTAATTATTACAGGTGAACTGAACATACTTACAAAGAACATAAATGTAAACCATAAAAGAGAATTAAATGAGTTAATTTAAACCTTCTGTTTTTCCCAACAAAAATTATTAAACTTTCATTATGAAAAGAGCAGGTATAGGACAAATTTTACATTATTTCATCCATTAACTAGTCTGTTATATTTTCATAAAACACTTCGGGCTTGTCTACAATTGCCCCCAACTTCATCAACATTTTGGAAAGTAAAGGCACTCTGAAGTAACACGGGCACTTCGAAGCGCCCATAACTACACACATGCCGGCACTTCAAAGTTTGACACTTCGAAGTTGCCGCAGGGGAGAATTAACATAATGAAATGCTGCATATGCATTGGAGCACTTCATTAGTAACCTCCCATCACCCAGATTACCATGTCTCCTTCGAAGTTGAGGGCAAGTGTAAACCCAGCCTTTAAGATCCAATTTCTCATTACCTGGAAAGATGGTGGATGAAGATAGAGAGTAAAGAATGAGAGAATAACTGGATGATGCAATAGGGACCTTGCATTATTTACATTACATTATTTACAGGATGAGTAAGGACTAATTGAACATATTTTTTTCAAGCTCAAGACCTTAATCTATATACAGTACCAAGATTATAAAAAAAAGGCCTCCAGTTAAAGTCTAGCTTTTACAAATAGGAAGTGTTTTGCTATGATGTGTCTAAAATTAACATTTTGTGAGGATGCAAGTATACACAAGTAGCAGATTAGAACACTGAGAGGATAAGTTTGCAGAAGAGAAGAGTGAGGGGCAGATTGAGAGCAGTCTTCAACTTCCTGAAGGGGGCCTCTAAAGAGGATGGAGAGAGTCAGTTCTCCATAGTGAAGGACAGCAAAACAAGGAAAAATGGTCTCAAATTACAGAAGGGAAGGTGTAGGTTGGATATTAGGAAAAACTATTTCACCAGAAAGGTGGTGAAGCACTGGAATGTGTTACCTAGAGAGGTGGTGGGACCTCCACCCTTTGAGGTTTTTATATCCCAACTTGACAAAGTCCTGACTGGGATGATTTTAGTTCGGGTTGATCCTGTTTTGGGTAGGGGCTGGACTCAACTTCCTGAGGTCCCTTCCCACCCTAGGATTCTATGATTCTATGTGAAGGTGGGTTTTTCCAGAACCCAAATAGTATCAGTGCAAATGAATTTGTCAAGCACCCTAAACCCATAAGATCTATAGCAGCTTAACCATGAGTTTTAAGTAAAGAAGGTGAGTGTCAGTCAGCCAAATCAATTACTTCCTGTTCAGAGTCTAATCCAGATAGCCATTATGAAGGGCTGGGTCTACAGGTGTCCCTTCCTTTTGAAAGGGGCATGTTAATGAGCAGGTTCAAAAGATGCTAATGAGGCACTGCAATGAATATTCAGCACCTCATTAGCATAATGGCGGCTGCAGCAATTCAAAAGTGCGGCTTTTCGAATCACGCGCTGCCTGTGGAGACAGAACCTTCCGAAAGATAGGAAGAAGGGCTTTCAAAAACTGGGGGGGGTCCTTTCGGAAGGTTCCGTCTCCACGGGCGGCGTGCGATTCAAAGTCACACTTTCAAATCGCCGTGTCTGCCATTATGCTAATGAGGTGCTGCATATTCATTGCAGTGCCTCATTAGCATCTTTCAAACCTGCTCATGAACATGCCCCTTTCGAAATGAAGGGGCACATGTAGACCCAGCCAAGGTGACTCTGGAAGTTTAGCCATTCCTCCAGGATCACATCAAATAGCTGCTCAGGTTTAATGAACCCGAAGAAGGCCTTTGCACAAAGAATGCTCTAGTGATTATGCTACTTACAAAATGTGTGAAACATCTATGGAATGGATAAAGCACCTGGCAGCCTGCAGGTTTAACCCTGGCAAACTGCATCTAGCCTGTGGGCCACCAATTGTCCACCACTTTCTTTATTTCCATAACTCTGTGTGCACTGATCCTCATAATCCCAGGAAGATGTATTATACAAGATTTCATTCAAGACCTCACATGACACCAGTTATGGTTAAATGTAATGAAAGTGGTGTAGTGGGTTTCTCAGGCCCATTAGGGGCTGCCAGGCTATCCCACACATGGGGAGAGGATGAGCAGGCAAAGCAAACAGTTGCTCTGGGCACAGCATTTCAGAGGGGACTAGGGCTCTGGCCTCTGCTGCTACTTTGGTGGCTCCAGGATCCTGGCCCCTTTGAAGTGCGGCAGCAGTGCTGCCCCCCAGGCTGTGGTGCAAGAGTGGGTGGGGAGCAGTGCTGTGGTCTCAGATGTCATGAACATTGGGCCCTAATAGTGCATTAGGACCCTGATTCAGCAAGACACTGCAGCATGTGCTGCATTGAAGTTCTGATGCACCGCCTAAGAATGTAAAGGAATTTGAAATACACCCAGCTTGACTCCTGTGATTTAAAATTCAGAGGAGTAGCTCTGTTAGTTTCGTACAAAAACACTAAGTCCTATGGCACCTTGAAAATTAACAAGCGTGTTTGGGCATAAACTTGCATGGGCTGGAACCCGCTTTGTCAGAAGCATGATGAAGTAGCTTCCATCCCACAAAAGCTTATGCCCAATTCAATTTGTTAGTCTTTAAGGTGTTGAATTGTTTGTTTTTTCTATGGTTTACTGTCTTATATACATAGGAAATAGTTTTGGATCTATCTGTGCTTAAAAGATTGGGGAAAAGTTCCGTATGTTAAACTAATGTTCTTATGTTGAAGGTTTTTTCCCCCCACAGTAGATTTGACTCGTATTGCAAGTACACCTGAACTGCATCCCCTTTACGTAATTGTAGATGGAGGGGAGTATAGAGTCCTAAATTATAACCCCATAATTAAAGATGGAATGTGTTAATCTGTGCCATATAAATTTGATAACCCTGCACCAGACCATGTTGCTTTTCACGTTTGTTTTCATTTGACTATTCCTCTTGGATTGATTATTATAAAGGGTTAATTTTTCTTGTGTCTTGGTCTTTGCTAGTTTTAAGATGTGCCAGAACAACACATCTCGGTCTGGTCCTTTCTAATTTTATAGCATCTCCATGCTAAACTATTAACTCCTTTTTTTCTTTTTTTTAACTTTGTTTATTACCTTCTGGACTGAATAACAGTGGTGCAATTCATTGTGTTATCAAATAGAAGTATCTGATTAAATCAAGAATAAACTGAACAGTGTATATTTATTTGAAATTTCAACAGAAAAAGTGCAGAGAACATCAAAATGATTTTAATCTTTAAATGTAACACTGATGTCTATGCAAATATTCTGTGTGAAATCCCTCTTCCCATTTGGATTGCAGCAAGGGATAATATATGTTCAGAAACCTTCAATGTGATTTAGGATTTATAGAATCTGCTTTTTCTTTACTGGCCATTTAGACAATATGGTTGGAATTGAAACACTCCTTCCATCTCATTCTTTTCCTGCCCAACACACTTCTTTCTAGTCTTTGACACTTGCATGTAAATATTCACGTATCTTCTTTGTGCTAGTATGGTTAGTCCTTGGAAATACATTGCTTTACCTCAAATGCCTTATTAGTCTTATAAAATTCATGGATAATTTTGGCTAGCCATGCCTGGCTATCTGCTTTCAGACTGCCTTTCTTTGGGCTTGTATCATGTGATACTGCCAACAACTAAGTAGCTAAATGAGAAGGATGGTGTCCTCCTGTTGAGGAGACTATCAATATAATACAATCTCCTACTTCAGTCACTTCAATGATGATGTCCACAACATCATCACCCAGTGCTTTGGGTCATATGAGGATCTTCTAATGACTGTGAAGATGCACAAGCTGAAGTGAGAGAGAAGCTGTCTAACCCTAGACTGTCCAACATTCTCCCAGGGGCACTACAGAGGTAGGAAGAATAGGTAGACTGCGAATAGGTGATGGACTGACATGAAAGGATGGACAGGAGTGCATTTTGTGGAGACTCAAGCTCTGACACTCAGTCATCAAGGTCAAAGCAATTGATTACTCATCAGTGATGGTGCCCCAATCACCAATGTGGTTATGGGAGTGGTGGTGAGGATGGTGACAGATTCATGATTTTTAGCCCCCAGTTCAGTTCCTGGCGGCTGTATTCACTGTTTCCGTGTCTGCAATTGGTTTCTCTCTGTAGCTGCGTCTACATGTGAAGCCTACATCGAAGTAGCTTATTTCGATGTAGCGACATCGAAATAGGCTATTTCGATGAATAACGTCTACACGTCCTCCAGGGCTGGCAACGTCAACGTTCAACATCGACGTTGGGCAGCACCACATCGAAATAGGCGCTGCGAGGGAACGTCTACATGCCAAAGTAGCACACATTGAAATAAGGGTGCCAGGCACAGCTGCAGACAGGGTCACAGGGCAGACTCTACAGCAAGCCGCTCCCTTAAAGGGACCCTCCCGGACACAGTTGCACTAAACAACACAAGATCCACAGAGTCGACAACTGGTTGGAGACCCTGTGCATGCAGCATGGATCCCCAGCTGCAGCAGCAGCAGCCAGAAGCCCTGGGCTAAGGGCTGCTGCTGCTGCACACGGTGACCATAGAGCCCCGCAGGGGCTGGAGAGAGAGCGTCTCTCAACCCCTCACCTGATGGCCACCACGGCAGACCCCGCTATTTCGATGTTGCGGGACGCGGATCGTCTACACGTGCCCTACTTCGACGTTCAACTTTGAAGTAGGGTGCTATTCCCATCCCCTCATGGGGTTAGCGGCTTTGACGTCTCGCTGCCTAACGTTGATGTTAACATCGAAATAGCGCCCAACACGTGTAGCCGTGACGGGCGCTATTTCGAAGTTAGTGCCGCTACTTCGAAGTAGCGTGCACGTGTAGACACGGCTTGAGTGTGTAAGAGTAAACTGGGTATGTATTAACGCATAAACTCTTGCAGAATATTGTGCAACTTTACGCTTCCTGTCAAAACTTATCTTTTCATTGCACAACTTTTTGCAAGAGGAAGAAGGCAGGAACCTTAATGTTCTGACGAGTAGAATAAAAGGCTTTCCCAGCCGTGTAGAATTCTTCTGGAAGAAAGCTTTGTGTCGGGGAGTGGAGAAAAAATGCTTCCTGTTTGGTTGTCTGCAGAGCACACAGGTATCTGGCATTTGGGGAAGAGAACTGAAGTTTTAGTCTCACTTTTTCCTTTTCCTTTTAAGATAGGGGGCTTCCTTAATCAAACTGACCTGTCTGGGTTCAACAGAGTTCCCTTAGGTCCCTTAGCCCAAGAGTTCCTTACAGCTGTTGGAGACTGCTGGACAAAAGATCCATGATTCATGTATATAGGGGCCCCTAGCTCCCCTGGTACGCCACACCTGAATAATGCATATTAGAATTGATATTCACTGTTTCAAAACTGAGGAATCATCTTTGATATTCTCTTTGCATTCATGTTCGAAGAAAACTGACAAAGAATGGAAACAGAGGAAATTTCATTTTTCCTTAATTATGCAGATGAGGGGTGTGGAAATATTAGCTGTGTATTAATTCAGTTGCCACTTTAAAATTCTAAATTCATTGATAGTGGTATTCCAATAGAAAGAAGCAATACTTTTCCATGCCACTTTAAAAGCAGCTGGATAAATTGAACAGAATATCTTGCTGAGATGTTAACACTCATGCTGCTCATCTCCTCCAGAAATGAAGTACCAACAATTTGTCATTAGTTTTCATTTATATTTTAACTTCTATGCACAGTCTTCTGTTTCTGCCTCACCAGTCAAATGGACGGAATCATTTGACAGATTATTGCTGTCTCCCATGTTAGTAGCTTTATTATTTATTCTGGGTTGTTTTTTCTTTCATGACATATTATATTACACATGCCATTCCTTTAGTCAAATTCCTGCTAAGCACCCTGCTTGGAATAAAAGTTATATGCTATTGCATTGTAGATGTGGGGCAGGGGAAAGGTTAAGTGGCAGACGATTTTATGAACAACTTTCAGATAACGGGGCTTTGAATTATTTTTTCTGCCAACTGACCAGTTCTAAGGCACCCTCCCAACCCCCAGCCAGTGCATCTGAGGTACAACCAGAGCATCAGAAAGTCAGTGCACTTATTTAACATTAGGAACCCAATTTTGAAAATTTTGGCCATGATATATCTCCTGAAGTCTACTACTATTTGAAGTTGGCCTACATATTAGGGAATTCTGAATTCATTTCTACTAACATAAGGCCATATTCTCATCCACCCATGAACCTATACATCAGCTACCCTTCCCTCAACCAGCTACCTCTTTGTTGGTAGCTGTTTTATTGGGAGGAAGTGGTTGCAGGCAGTGGGACCAGCAGCCTTGTTGGATCCCTGGGCAAGGTGTGTGTGGAGGGGGCTGCTCCATGCCTTGGATGAGTCAGGGCCTTGGGGGGAAAGGGGCGGGGCTGGGACTAGGGTCTCTCAGGTAGCTCTTAGTGCATTATCCCCCACCTGTGCCCCCCAGGCAGTCCTGAGCATGCTGCACAGGGCTGCAGTGGCAATTGAAAGAGCCTAGGCCTTTGAGTCAATGGGCCCTGTGGCAGTTGCCTCCTTTGTCCCCCTTCTGCATCAGCAGGAAAGGCGGTAGGAGGAGGAGCAGCCTTTTTGCCTTCTTGGAATCACTATATCCCTCTCATACAGGTCAATGGGTATGACACAAATGCAGGGAGAATCTGAATGGCCCCTTCAGGGCTCTCTGAATCACAAGCTGCTTGCTGAGCTGGCTCTGGGGAAGAAGAGCAATGCTCTGCCCTAAAGCAGGCTCACACAACATCATATTTGAGGGTTTGATTATCATTACACTTTGACAGCATAAAAGGGTCTGAAAAGATTATGTACATTACCTTTGGTGATTTCCTGATATTGCCAGGCTGGTAAAGGAGAATCAGTCCTGCCCTTGTAATTATTCTCTTATGAGGTTCTTATGTTTTAAGATTCTACTTGTAAAACACCTGCATTCCCTGCTTTATTGTGTAGTCCCTCTAAAGTACTCAGCTTATGTTCTTATAGTCACATTTCTATTTGTCAGCATGTATCCAGCCACAATTACTCTCGTAGCTAAGCATCTGCAGATAGTACTCACCCTACTTCCAAATGCTTTTGAGGCAATAAAGAATGTCATATTACACTCCCCTTCCCCTCACTGCATGTACTCAGTCTTTAGAAAGCTCCTTCTGAATATCAAGGCAGCATCTACCCTCTTCCTTTCTCATGCTGTGATGATAGGGCAGCTCTGCAAAGAACTGAATTAGTATATTAGATAAGGACATTCATATCAGGACATTTGGAAAGGACCATTTTGTAAGTGTCTGCTAGATCATTGTAAAAGAATGATTGCATGACTATTGCACTGTAAATTGAATGTGAAACAACAAATAGGCAAGAGTTATTAACAGCCGTACAAGCCATTGAATTGAATAAAAGCATTTTATTAACCTGAATTACAGTTCTTGATCCATTATAATAATGCACCACTTAGTATATATGCACAAATGCTATACATCAAAATCTGTAAACAATTCTGATAACCTGATGTCAAGCCCATCTTTTGTACCCCGTGATCATGCGCCCCTGATTTCTAAGGGAAATCATTTAGAATTTCTAGGGAGGTTTTTCGTTTTCTTTTTTCTGGGGGCGTGGGAGGGGGAGGGAGAAGGAGGTTCAGCCACTTGCAATGTTTAGCTAAGAGAAAATCTTTCTCAATACAGTAGTTCTCACCCTGTCATGAGACATTCTTTCTACTATATTAAATTTTATTTTAGCAACAGGCGAATGTTTCATAAAAATTCTCCCAATACTTAGGAGCAAAGCTGTTCTTTCTGAGACAACTCCAAATTACCCTTACCAGGCTGTGATGCTGCATTATTAATAAGACCAGTATTTGGCACAACTTAAACTGCAACAAGAAATTCTAAGCTAGAGAAGTATTTTTTTTTTTAAAGTATAGATATCCATAAGATTAAATCTTTTGTATGTCCGATTGATCCTTGGAGAATTTACACAAAGTGGTTTTTTATTTCCCTTCTTGTTTTTATTTTGTTAACTTCTAACTTTAGGGATCCTCTGACATTTTTTATTTACGTTATGGCAATTTTTGTCAGTTGCTATCCATTTATTACATCATTTATTATGGGGGAAGGTGTTTTGGCTATGCCCATAAAACCACCTGGAATGTAATGAACATAAATATAAGGAAGGGGCCAGGTCTGAACTCAATTATAAGCATCAGAGGTTGAAATTCCAATATGAATTTTCTGCAGCCTCTGTGTTAAACCTCGCTCCCCCTCCTCAGCATGGGTAGGCAGGTGTCACAATTTTTGCAGGCTGAAATAGGTGCTTCACACTACATGTTGAAGCTTTTTGGTTCATGCCCACAGACATGGTTGTTATAAGGACAAAACAGATAAAATATCAATATCTGTTCTGATGATTTTTTTAAAATAGTGATAATATTGCTCATTTATAAAAGCACAATCATTAAAAGAGGGTGTCCAATATAAAGGTATAGTAATACAGTGAGTTATTGCTTTTGGTAATGTTATCTTCTTTACTCTACAAGTTGTGAACTGCTTAAATAAGTTACGGGCATAACATTTGTTCCACCTTTTTCTTCAGTAGTTTAATTTTTAATGTAACTGCAGCAGTAAGTTGTTGCAATTCCTTGAATTCTTTCATAATTATTAGCTATGTTTCTATAGTGGGTAACAGTTTCTTGCACCATCTGGATGAAAAAGTGCTCAGGACAGAAGCCATATTTTAAACTTATTTGGGTAACTTGGCACTTCTGAAAATCACTCCTATTTGCATCTTTAAGCATCTAAATAGCTGTAAAAATCTGGCCTGTGGTGATGAAATACATGTTTATCTACATTCACGGGGATTCCAAATTAATATCTATCCCTGTTCAGTGCAGTAAAGTATTGAGTGTTTTCTCATATCGTTATAGCAATATTTAAGATATGTTATTTCCCACATACTTTCAGTATTTTTTTTGTTTACATCACTCCAGAAGATATGAAGATAGATCCTTACTCCATGGTATTTCCTTCAGAATTTTATTGTGCATTCTTCATTTACGGTATTTTGTAGGACTGGCCTGTTGAAGATATCCAGTAATAATTTTCAATTAGTTTTCCCTCAAGGAGGGTAGCTATTTATTATCTTCCTATCCCCCAGAGAGACTTGTTTCATTTCCTTTTGTCAGCCTCGCATTATATAAACATTGCAATGCAGTTCATACAAAGCTGTGTATGTAAAGTGTTAGGCTCAAAGCATATGTTTGCAAAGAAGTTAGATGAAAATACAAATATGTTTGCTGGAAGGTTACAACACATTGTTACATTATTTCTTAGAATTCAGAACACCAGCACCACCACGCAAACTGAAAACAGAGAGAAGAGGCTTTGCCTGAACGCAGCAAAGCACAGCTCACTGCGATTTCATTTATGCCGGCTTCTTCCAGAATGTTGTTATATACTAGATCATCATCCAGAGCCCTTTAGCCTGCAAGCAGAATCAAAAACACTCTTCATCTTACAGTGATATCTTGCAGTTCCAACACAGTCCTTATCATAATGAATGTGGGTTTTAACCAGGCTTCATTATTTTCAAGTCTTTTCATTGTTTATATGGAGTTTACCCTCAATAGTAAGTCTCTCTTCAATTATTACTATTAATATTTAAAGATCTTAATTCTGTTGAAATAACAAAATGATGTTTTATAATGTTTTTAAACATTTACATTTTACCTTTACACCTTCTTGTGAAAATAGAGCCAAAGTGAGAAATCTTAGTCTTATTTAAGTCAGTGACTCATTACCATTTGTTTCAAATTCACAGGATTTCACCCAAACTTTTTTTCAATTGTAGGAGAACTCTGTTTTATGTAGATATCAAAATACCTTATGGAGTTCTGGCATTTGGAGATCAATTTCTTGGATAAAAACTACATATAGTATGATGAAGCTATATTTCTAAACCAATCAATCATATATTTTACTACAAAGTTATTTTGGTGTCTTAGATGCAGAATAAGACAGACTCTTTTCTTTGATTTGGATATCTATTGCAAATTGGCTCTTCTGGTCATTTGGTCATGAAAACCATTCTACCTGAGGACCAAATTAAAACAGATGCTAATACACTGAATGAACTATCACAAACAATATGTTTGAGTTCCTTATGATTGGTTTCTTAATTGCAACATCTGCATCCTTTTTTATCCATCTGTGCTGAACTCTGCCTTCACTTAGCCTTATGTAGGGGCCTAATTTCCTAATTGGAAAGAAAAGTTTGAGGCAAATAGCCTGGTGAAAAGACAGCCTTTTCAAAGATCTCATTAACCATCATCAGTACTAGGGGGAGTGGTCCCAAGGGTCTTGGGCTTTCATCTGTACATTCATCTACCTTCATAAATATTGCAAAATGGACTGAGTGTTGTATTCTAATAACACAGTTTCTGTACAGATAGCTTAAAGCATTAACTTGCCATTTTAACTAGGCATAGCCTAAAGGCACATTTAAAAATAGTAAATAAATATATAAAACTACATCATAATCCAAGAAGATTGATTTATTTTTATCTTCTGTTCCTTTAAAAGAGAATAATTCCTGTAAATATCTCTGTGTGTTCTTAATAATTAATATCAGATAGTCCTTCAAGAAACCAAACAAAAGAGCAGAGCTAGCCAACATGTCACTGGATACAAAGATAGAGGTTTACTTTCAGTAAGGCAAAATGAAAAAAAATGATTCTATAAAGCTATAGTGATGGGATAAAAGATGCATATCTGACCTTTGAAATTAGAAACAGCCCAGTCTTCTTGCAAGATGTCCACTTTTTTAAACAGCTGCTTATAGGAAAGAGGGTGACCGGATGTCCCGATGTTATAAGGACACTCCTGATATTTGGGGTTTGTCTTATACAAGTGCTGGTTATCCCCCACACACTGTCCTGATTTTTCACTTTTGCTATTTGGTCCCCCGACAGGAAATGGACCATTTATAAGTTATAGTACCCATTGGAGAGATGTTCCTTGCCTTTCGAAAGACAGGTTCACTCTGCTGCTCAGAGGGGGTAGCTGTGTTAGTCTGTGGCTTCATAAATAACAAGCGGTCCTGTTGCACCTTTGTTAGTCTTTAAATTGGTATGAGACTCCTTATTTCTGCTGGTCAATGTGTATAGTGATGATTTGTGAGTGTTTCTCTTTAATGGACTAACCATCAATATTTTGGCAGAATTAAGGCAATGAGAAATGGGAACAAAATATGAAATAGGAATGTCTGGATTCAGAAATCAAGGTAGCCACTGGGATTCACAAGTCTGATTAACAGTCTATTACCAAGAGATATTAATATCATCAAAGGTATGTTATGGCTTATGGTTTAGAAATACATTTTGCTTTAAAATCACATTAAACAGTATGTTAAATCTAGAAATAATATATATATAATAGATAAAAATATAAAACTTCATAAAGGGCCTGTCACAGACTTAGATTCATTGTGTGATTTCTTTTCCATGTCATGCACCAAATTAGGAGTAAAGTTCCAGCATACAAAAAATTTATTTCAAAATGTCCAGTTTAGCAGCCTAGTAATGTGGTCTTCTGCTAATAATTTGGCCTCACCAGGCAGTAATTCAGGGCTGCCTTACTGGCCATCATTTTCTGCAAACAAACTGAGCCTATGCACAAGATGAAGGGTGAAGGTAACAAGAGTGTCACTTAGCAACTGCAAATCAGTTTGAATCCTCTTGCATGCAGTGCTCTGTAACTATGTCTGACCCAGAATATAAGGAAATGAAATGAAATGGGTGATGTAATATTTTTACTGGACCAACTGCTGTTGATGAGAGAGAGAAGTTTACATAGAGCTCTTCTTCCACCCCTACTGGACTTTTTTTTTTTTTTTTTGTAATGTTTCCTATCCTCCTTCCTTTCCATATTGCACAGGAAATTCAAGTTAGTCACTCTGGCTACGTCTACACGTGAAGCCTACATCGAAGTAGCCTATTTCGATGTGGCGACATCGAAATAGGCTATTTCGATGAATAACGTCTACACGTCCTCCAGGGCTGGCAACGTCGATGTTCAACATCGACGTTGGGCAGCACCACATCAAAATAGGCGCTGCGAGGGAACGTCTACACGCCAAAGTAGCACACATCGAAATAGGGGTGCCAGGCACAGCTGCAGACAGGGTCACAGGGCGGACTCAACAGCAAGCTGCTCCCTTAAAGGGCCCCTCCCAGACACAGTTGCACTAAACAGCACAAGATCCACAGAGCCAACAACTGGTTGGAGACCCTGTGCATGCAGCATGGATCCCCAGCTGCAGCAGCAGCAGCCAGAAGCCCTGGGCTAAGGGCTGCTGCTGCTGCACACGGTGACCATAGAGCCCCGCAGGGGCTGGAGAGAGAACGTCTCTCAACCCCTCAGCTGATGGCTGCAATGGAGGACCCCGCTATTTCGAAGTTGCGGGACGCGCAACGACTACACGGTCCCTACTTCGACGTTGAATGTCGAAGTAGGGCGCTATTCCCATCCCCTCATGGGGTTAGCGGCTTCGACGTCTCGCCGCCTAACGTCGATGTTAACATCGAAATAGCGCCCAACACGCGTAGCCATGACGGGCGCTATTTCGAAGTTAGTGCCGCTACTTCGAAGCAGTGTGCACGTGTAGACACGGCTTCTGAGACTGAACTGCTTCTTAGCTAGCTCTTTTTATTCTATATCTGTTATGGGGGCCTCCTGCATCAGAGGTTCCTGTGCATGACCACCTTATGCAGAGGTGAAAGTGGTATATATTTTTTACTGGTACTGTTGTATCAGGGGCTCAGAGCAGGGGGTTGTGGTACTCCAGTACCTTTAAGAAAATTGAGTGTTAGGGGCACAGTGAAGGAGGCTGTGTTAGGTGTTGTGGGGCTCCGGGAAGGGGACTGGGATTTGGGAGATGGGACTTCGGGTAGTCGGAGCTTGGGCATGTGGGTGTCTGAGCAGGGGACTCTGTGTGTGGGGGTGGGGGGGTGGTGCCGGAGTCAGGGTCGGGTGTGTGAGGAACATCTTGGGGTTGGGGGTGGGAGCAGGTTGGGGTGTGGGAGGAGGGTGTCAGAGCAGGTGGTGTGGTGTGTGTGGATGCAGAGTGTTCAGGAAAGCAAGGGCCCTGTTAGAGAGAGTACAAGGACTCAGGCCTCCCCCCACCAAGATTTGTATTAGTAGGCTCCTTTCTGTCCTTTTTCTCACTCTTAGGCTGTGTCTACACGTGCACGCTACTTCGAAGTAGTGGCACTAACTTCGAAATAGCACCCGTCGTGGCTACACACGTCGGGCGCTATTTCGAAGTTAACTTCGACGTTAGGTGGCAAGACGTCGAAGTCGCTAACCTCATGAGGGGATCGGAATAGCGCCCTACTTCGACGTTCAACGTCGAAGTAGGGACCGTGTAGACAATCCGCGTCCCGCAACGTCGAAATTGTGGGGTCCTCCATGGCAGCCATCAGCTGGGGGGTTGAGAGATGCTGTCTCTCCAGCCCGTGCGGGGCTCTATGGTCACCGTGGGCAGCAGCCTTTAGCCCAGGGCTTCTGGCTGCTGCTGCTGCAGCGGGGGATTCATGCTGCATGCACAGGGTCTGCAACTCGTTGTCGGCTCTGTGGATCTTGTGCTGTTTAGTGCAAGTGTGTCTGGGAGGGGCCCTTTAAGGGAGCGGCTGGCTGTTGAGTCCACCCTGTGACCCTGTCTGCAGCTGTGCCTGGCACCCTTATTTCGATGTGTGCTACTTTGGCGTGTAGACGTTCCCTCGCAGCGCCTATTTCGATGTGGTGCTGCCCAACGTCGATGTTGAACATCGACGTTGCCAGCCCTGGAGGACGTGTAGACGTTATTCATCGAAATAGCCTATTTCGATGTCGCCACATCGAAATAGGCTACTTCGATGTAGGCTTCACGTGTAGACGTAGCCTTAAAGACTGAGAGGGATGCTCACAGCATGGGTCACTCACAGCTCTGTCCCCTCCCCAACCTTCCCCAGTTAGGAGAGAGCAGACTGCACACATACTGTGTCCTTGGCTTTCACTCCCTGAGGGGAAGGAGAACGAACAGCCTCACTGCATGAATCTTGGGGTTGGGGTGGAGCAGACTTCAGCCTTCTGCCCTCCCTAAATAGCTCCCTTGGGAGGGGTTGGGGCTGAAGCAGTCCTGGACCAGTGGGGGACTGCACCCCTAGCCGGCTCCGGCATGACACCCTGGGAGAGCACCACACTTCCTCGAGCAGCCAAGCGATCCTGGTCATCTGGTACTTTGTTTGCAGAGAAGTGCACCAGGGCACACCGACTTATTTCACCTCTGATCTTACGTAGTAGGTACCATACTGGGACCTTGTCACTCATTTGGTATAAAGAGACAGAAGTTTCTGGAGCAATTAAACTGCCTGTCCAAGGCTGCCACTTTTCACAAGTTATGTGAACAGGAGGATGGGCCTTCAGGCCACGCTGGCTCTGGGTCTCTTTCTTTGCTGACTATTGCTAAAAAGGGAAATGATTTCTCAATACAACTGTCCCCTAGTGGAGTCAAAGAGACAGTAGGCATGCACAACTCTGTGATCTCATGAAACCTAAAATCTCAGATTCTGCCTTCATAGACATAGGCTTTATGGGAAGGGATCCTTTAGAATACGTAAAGCTTTCACAACTTCTGGTTCTGTGGCTGTAGATCTCGTTCTGGTTTGACTAGAGCTTTATAAAAAGCTGTTATACTTGAAAATTGTAGCAAAGAGAACAACTGCTACACAAAACACACTAAACTCCGTCTCTCCCTCCCAGTTTAGATTATGAATCCTAGGCAATTGGCCAAATGAACCTTAACTCTTTCATTCCAAAGGCAAAAAAAACCCCAAAAAACAAAAAACAAAAACCTGTGGCTCTTGAGAACAGAAGAATCAAGGGCAGTGGAAAGACACTCAGCTTCCCTCATTTAGCTAGCAGCTGAAATATTTGCAGAAGGATAGAGGAAATGATACAAAACAGATAATTGGTGACTGGGGCAGGCAACAGAATAATTGGATATAATTTGCTAATATTTGCATGTTTCCGCTGACCTCAGTTGCAATAGTGGGGGATCAGAATCTATGTGTTTAGGTTCTAGATGCTCTGGGCAGCCAATTTATGCAAACAAATTTAGGGGAGACTTTGGAGAAGTTTCTAAGGTGTCATTTTTATAGCCATTGTATATGTAAGGGGAGTCACTCTAAGTTGGATTTTTTAAAATTAGTGAATTTTATATCTCATCTTTATTTTTTCCATTGGGAAACATTGCATATTAATTGAATCACTGTTCTCATGTATAAAATGCATATAGTTTATCTTGTAGTTGTATTATTAGTTTCAGATATTGTCCCTCATGTATGTAAAGTGCATTGAGAGAATCTGATGGAAGATTTTGTGTAAGTGCAAAACATTCATAGTACTATTGATATATCGACAGGGTTTATTTAAGGTTTTCCATCACTGTAAACACAATGCAAAGTTGTTTGTTTTTTATGCTTAAATAATCTTTGCACAAGTAAAATTAGCTCTTGACCACCTAAATTACTAAAACCGAGTCCATTTTCTTCAACTGGTTGATGGTAAACTAACAACAGAGAGCAGAACACACCACAATTTATGGTACCTATTGAACAGGAAAGCTACTCTAACTGTAACTTGTAATTTCTCTAATGAAATGTCATTAGAATTAAACAAAGGTAAAATTTAAACATTGATTTTTTCCCTACTTTCCAAAGGGGAATGTATCTTATTACTGTTTATTGCTTCTGCATTTTTAAAAGGACTTATTAAGTCATTGTTAAAAGTAACCTGAACCACTGCAAATGAGAATTTGTTATAAGAACAAGCAAGGTGCTTTGCTTGAGTACAATTAGAGTAATTAAAGTATGTTTCAAATGCTACAATCTAAGACACAAGGCAGCTGCTCTGAGCACAGAGACATCTAAATGTGCATGAAGGCTTATTAAATTATTCAGCTCTTCACGTGACATACATGCCCATTTGCTCTCTCTGGAGTCTCTGGTTTGCACACAGCCCTAGCGCTGCCTCCATTTGCCTGAACTCTGTGGATCATATGGGGGGTGACCATCTGTCCCATATTTCCCAGGCTGGTTCCTTATTTAAGCTGTCTCACAGGCATCCCGACTTCTTTAAGAAAATGGGCAAATTGTCCCATATTTAGTGAGGCTCCAGTTCCCAGTTTTGTGAGGCTGCCCCATTCTCTGACACCGCACAGAGGCAGCTGCCACTGCCAGTGAGTCCTGCCATGGGGCAGCTGCCTCATTCCCTGGGGCCTCCCTGCTATGAGTTTGTGGAGCTCCCATCCTAAACTCCCCCTCATCAGGAGGCTGAGGAGCCCCCATTCATGGTGCCACACTGTGGGGCAGCTGCCCCCATCACTGAGGAGCCCAGACATGGAACAGCATCCTCCCCTCATCCCCAGAGGTTGGTGTCCCGTATTTGCCATGGGGGAATGTGGTCACTTTAATCATATCATGCACTGAGTTCGTCAGAGTTTCTGCACCATGACTACTATATGCTATTCTTTTATTTGGAATTTCCCATTCTCTGTGAATGGATAGAATTACACATTCTATAATGTTTTGCACAACATCTCTTCCTAGATGGTTAGCAATCTAGTCTCTTATAGGTACAATGGAATGTGTATTTCAGCCTTAACTAAACAGCAGCTGTTATTCTTAATAGAGGTTGGACCTCCCTGGTCCCCCAACTTTTAAATGTGACTGGTCCTGAACAAGGGAATTTGTGGGACCACAGGAAGTAAACACTGGTCTCTGGCCTCTCCTGGGCAGGGGAGCCAGCTTCCCAGACATGCTCCCTTCCTGACTTCTGGCCCCAGCTTCCAGGTTCCCCTCATGGCCACTGACTCCACCGTTGGCCATGGTTATGAAGCTTGGTGCCCAGCCCTGGCTGCCACTCCATCTCAGCTCCTGGCCTTGGCCAGGCTCCTGGATGCTGGACCCTCTGGCATGAGACTACCAGCCCTGGTCCCTGCTCCCAGCCAATGGGCTCTTTGGTGCAGTGACATCTGAGGTCTGGTAGGACCATGGATGTTGCTGGACCAAAGAATCACAGATCAGAGAGGTTCAACTTCTAATAAATATAGTAACTAGTCAGATGAATTAGCATAAGACCATAAGAATGGCCATACAGGGTCAGAACAAAGGTTCATTTAGCCCAGTAACCTGCCTTTTGACAGAGACCACTGTCTGATGCCCAAGAGGGAGTAAACAGAATGGGTAATCATGAAAGCAATCCGTCTGGTGACATCCACTTCCAACCTCTGACAAATGGAGGCTAGGGACACCACTTTTATCTCTCCTGGCTAATATCCATTGATGGACCTAACCTCCATGAATTTATCTAGTATTTATCATGAATTTCAGAGAGTTATATTCCTCAGTAAAAATGTGATTCACAATCTATTCCTGTTAAGCTTACAAAAATATAATATCAGATTAAAGTATACTAAAATAGCGTAATCAGCTTTCACTCATTATCTTTGAAATTGGTCTTTAAATTTTTTGAGCTATCACTTTAAGATATTTACACTTGATTCTAGAAGTAGGTGAGGAAATACTTAAATCTTTGTAAGAAATCAACTTCTGTTTTTGATACTGGCTGAAAAGTATCCTTATTTAATAAATTCAACTTGAAATGTGATTCAGATGTTGAATTTAAAATGTTTTGTTACCAAAGTGGAAGAGACAGCATCTAGTGGCAGAATAGATGTCAGCGTTCGAATGAGCATGGATGACTAATAGGGGCCTATGGAAACTATATCACATAGATATGATGGCATAGTCCCATTATTTAGATACAGCCCTTAGTGACAGGAAGGGTAGGACAACTACCTTCCTGAGTGAAATAAACTATATCAGCAGAAGTCCTCTTCAACAAATATGGCTGCATGTCCACCGAGGGTTTTGTTGAGATATTGGCATTAGTCAGAGATGGGCTGTTTCATTATTTTCATTAGCTATGCTGTTATAACTTTTCAGGGCAGACCAGGCCTTGTCCTCTGATGAAACAGGTTGGAGGAATCCTGCTCTTCTGTGGTAAAACCCAGGTGCATGGCATAATCATCATCAGTTACAAAATATTACCATGCACATTCTATCATTTTAAATCCACTATGACAGATCTACTGCCAATTTAAAATGGTATGGAAATATTTCATCTGACAAATGAGCAGGGGGGTATAGCTCAGTGGTTTGAGCATTGGCCTGCTTAATGTGGGATTGGGAGCTCAAGCCTAGAAGGCAGAAGTTAGGGATGTGGGGCAAATACTATTTTTTTGCACATGAGGAGGAGGGCTAGCTCAGTGATTTGAGCACTGGTCTGCTAAACCTAGGCTTATGAGCTCAATCCTTGAGGAGGCCAATTAGGGGTCTGGGGCACATAGATTTAAGAATAAATCTGTCAGGGATGGTGCTTGGTCCTGCCAAGAGGGCAGGGGATTGGACTCAATGACCTCCTAAGGTCCCTTCCAATTCTATGAGATGTGTATCTCCATACATATATTAGCTAAACACACCTTTAATTTATTGAATGCCCCAAATCTAAATGCATGGTACCCTTTATTGCTTGTTTAAGACCCTTGATACTGCAGCTACGTGGCTTTTAATATATTCTCATACTCTGGCATGCATGGAATGTTGACATTACAAAAATATTGTACTAGAAGATTTACCTGGTGCTGCTCAGGTCATTAATGCAATTGATTTTTTAAAAAATAGAGTGAAAATATACAGGCTTCATTTAAATCCTTGCTGTGGGGTGGGGCTGGGTGTGACAGGTTCAGTATGTAGGCTCTCCGGGGGAGAGAAGACTTCTCCATGGCTTCTACAGTTCCAGTGGGCACATCCGGGAGAGGTAGACATGTTCCCCCAGCTGGGGCACATCCATATTTTGTCTGTCCCCTACATTCTCTAGCCAGAGTGAGGAATGCAGCAAAGTGTGTGCTTTCCCTCAACAAAGGAGAACAATCAGCAGTCCTCATACAAAATGGTGAAGGAGATTCAGCCCTGCCCTCCACACCCTCACTAAATGGAACCTGGGGGTAAGAAGCTTGTGGCTGGGGCAGTCCTGGTTTGGAGGAGGGTGTGCTCCCAGCCAGCTTCTTTTACTTGCCTGGCTACTTGGTCTTTTTTCTGTATATTTTGACGAGAAGCAGTCTCACTCCTGACACACCCTATTTTCTTGGTATGACCAAACCCTGCCCTTGCTTTAATTTATGTTAAAAGGAAGTTGGATGCCAAATTTGGTAATCCTAGCTCTTGACATGTAGGAGTTCTTGAACAAACAAATGAACAGACAAAAAAGCAAATTCTCAAAATATGTAAAACAGATGATGAAACCGGATGGTGGGGTCTGAAGTGTTCTTTCTTTATCTGACACAATTTTGCTAGTTACAAGTGTCTGAACTAAAATGCTCTTGGTTCAGTGGTATTTATCTTCTCTGTTTTAAGGAATTTTTCTGAGACCACTAGGATTGTTCATAATAGAGGCTGATTAAATGTGACTTTTGATTTGTCACACGTATTTTTGTGGCAACACTGGTGAGGGAAATGAGATGGACATGCCAAATATATGGTGTATTCTTAGGAACTTAAAAGCTTAACAAGTTTGCCAACAATTGTACCATTTCTTAATACAGCCACAGCAGGTGGTGCAGCAGGCAAGGGCTTCTTGCTATTGTAGATGTGTATTTTATCAAACTGACCCCTCAGAACCAGGTTTCAGAGAATACTTTGGTGATAAAGCTGAAGATGTTTTGCACAGCAAGCATACAAGCTTTTCCTTTTTTAATTTAATTTTATTTACATCAGGCATGCATTTGCTGGTCTAGGAGACAATAGCTCAAAATGCTTAAGAGAGGCTTAATCAGGCAAGCTCTCTACATTAATCAGACAATTAGAGTATAACTGGACATCTTATCAGAATGTAAATGAGTTTCTCCACATTTCATTACTTGGATAAAAAGGTAAAGTAGATAATATCTTAAACCTAGCCTCATCTTCTGCTCTTTAATTTGCATAGGTTCATGGACTTTTTTAAAAAATGCAAATGCTAGAGTGTAACAAAGAGAGCTTCAGTGAAGATGTTTGTTTTTTGTGGAGATTTGTGAAGTGTCAGTGTGTTCATAGTTTGATTTCCCCCCCAACACTTCTCAAAAATGCTCATTATTTTTCCATAGTCCAGCCTTACCTTCTCCTATGGTATATTTCTTGGACATAAATGTTTGCAAAGACATTTTCAAGCTCTCCTGAGGGCAGAAATTTATATGGATCACTTAAACCAGCTGTTGAGCTTAAAGGATTCAATTCTACTTTCAAACAACCTCACCTCTCCTTGACTTTATTAGAAACTAAGCCATGCACTGTGCCCTGAATCACATGGCAGCTGCCTCCTTTTCTCTTCCTTGGCAAATTGAAGATCTATTTTCTGTAATAAAGTAGTATTCCAGATGTTTCTAGACCTGATTTGAAAACAGACAGATGAAGCATTAAAAATGGGAAAGAGTCAAAAGTCCCGCAGGAGCAGTACCAGGTTGAGCTCAATGTGCTGCTCATGGTCGTGCATTAATTTACCTATGTAGACCTGTTAATAGCAGTTTAAATGTTGGAACTCACATCATTAGACCTGCTTTGAAATTTCTGTTAAAGGCAATATACCATATCACTTTTATACTGACTCATCCAATTTCCAAAGTACCTAGTCATTATATTTTTGTTTTATCTCTCCTATGCAACTGGAAAAGTCTATTCCAAAGCAGATTTATTATTCTTGAGTGTTCAAATACAGGGCAAGAGAAAAAAATACTGAAATAATTCATGAATTCAAAGTTGATTAAAAAAGAAAAAGAGACCATTGAAACCAAGAAGTATGCAAGCTCCTGAAAATGAATAATAATAATAATAATAATTAATAATAATTAATAATAAAAACCTCAACACTGATTCTAAGCTGCTCTCATTTTTTCCTGAGACTGATCCCTCAATAAGCAAATTACTTAAGCATGTGTCAAATGTGAAGCAAGTGTGTGGTTCTTTTGTCATCACTCTACCTACATGCAGGTCTACCAGCGGGGAACCAAAAGGGACAGTTGCACCAGTCCCTAGAGATTCAAAAGTGCCCGGAGTGCACTGTTGACAGTAGCGCAGCAGCATCCAGAGCCCAGAAGCCTTTTGAATTGCCCCTGGAACTGTGCTCTGAGGGCTGGCAAAGGGGGCATTGTGGTCTGGGTGGTGCTGGGGACTGACTCCATGAAGACCCACCCCTTCTGCCTCCAAACCCATCCTGGCTAGGGCCTCAGAAACTGGCCCCCTCGCACTTTTCCCTGGGGCCCACTGCCTTTATGCTTAATGCAGTGCTACTGAATGGTGGCCTAGAAGTCTCCAGTTTTAAATTAGACATATGATATGCCTGAATCTTTCTGTTCTCTGGTAATGTCAGGCACAGTCATTGTCCTACTTCCCTGACATACTTAAATCAATAAAGGCGTCAAGAAAGAGGAAGTTGTGATCGGTAGAATTCATAGTCAAAATTGTCAGTGTGCTTCCCTTCAGCCAATACCAATCAACAAAAGGGTTCAAAGGAACTAGACAATTTATATGGCAAGATGTATAGTACTCACTAAAATGAGGCACTTAAAGTCTTTTAATTTTTAAGCAATATCAAAATATGAATAATGTAGACAGATTAATCCTATAATACATTTGCATTACATTAACCACGCTAAGTGATTAAACACATTCGATAAATACAAACATTTTTCTAGTTCCTAGTCTTGCTAAAATTCTCATCTTTCAGATTAAATGAAAACTGTGAACACAGCATCACCTTTATTAGCCTAATCCCAGGAACCAAATTATTTGGAGCAGAATAGAGTTAGGATTTATAATTAATAAGGGCATAGAATCATTGAATCCTAGGGCTTGAAGGGACCTCAGGAGGTCATGGAGTTCAACCACCCCACTCAAAGCACGATCATCGCAAAGTAAATCATCCCATGCAGGACTTTGTCAAGCCGGGACTTAAAAATCTCTAGCCTTTAGGGATGGAGATTCCACCACTTCTCTAGGTAGTTATGAAGGGATGTATTGGAATTGGTGAAAAAGATACCTGAAGGAAAAAGTTAAAAAAACAAACAAACAAAAAAAAAAAAAAACCCAGAGAATCTTACACAGAGGGAAGAATAGAATAGCATAAAATAACACTACAGAAAGTGAAGAACGTATTATGGTAGTCTAATTTTAATGATAACTGCCTGATGACTACAAATGTAAATAACAAATGCTCTTTAATGATTTACAGTTCAGTTTTCATTAGTTTTTCAACCATGCATCTGAATAGCGTCACTTACATGAATAAAAGGGGTTATGACTTGATGTTTTTAAATGGTGTATGAGCTACCAGGATCCTTTTTGTGAAACACTCTTCTGTAACTGATTTAATTAACCGCCAATGCTTGACTTTATTATACTTAATTATATCACCATTGCTCACAAAACATACCTGTGGTTAATACCATTATGGTTTCAAGCACCAGCTTGCTTGAAGATCAATATTTCATTTATATGCCTGATTCTTCTGCCGCTGGATATGCATAACTAATTAACTTCTATCTAATAATTTTATTTAATGGATTTAAAACAGTACAATTTTGGGTCATGGGGAATAGACAGTAGTTTAATCGTACAGAGGATGGGATTAATGAAATTCAATTATTAAAATTAGTAAGTAGTAAGGAGTCAGCCTTTGTTAGGCAACTGGCCTACTGTTAACCACTTTTAAAATTAGAAATATGCTAATATTGAACGGTCAGTGTGGTGATTTCAGAGTAGCTCCAATTATATGTTTTTGCATATCCTGCCCCATCTTCTAGAGTTATTTCAATTATAGTCATTAATTACACTGTTATAAAAAGGCAATCGCTTTACTTTTACAGTTATGTGACTGCATTTTTGTAGTAAAATGATGCTGTTATGTGCATGAACTATGACTTGTTTTTAGCTCAGTCCCAGAAAGATTATCTAATCAGCAATTGTGATTATATAATCAGCTATTGTGCTCCCACAGCAACAGGGACTATGTGCTATTCATGTAAACACGTAAGAGTTAAAATATACTGTTGTGGCTTCCTAGTTATGCAGTAGTTTCTGTGTAAATAATTTAATGCCTTAGGTTTCAGTAGTTTATAAGCACTGACATGTTTCAGGTGAGTGTGCTTGAAGAAAAAGTCAACATTTAGCAATGATGAACTGAAAAAGTCAAAGTAAATTTGTCTTCTCAAAACACTCATAAAAAAGGAGAGGATGGATTTCAGTAGCACAGATGTCCTCAAATGAACATAAAATGCCAAAGAGCTTATTTGTTTGTGAAGTCTGTGTTAGTAATGAGGGGAAATATTTACACAAGGGAGGAGATTTTTTTTTCTTTCTCCCACGCTGTAAGGAAAGAAATAAATTTGTTTTCACTGCAATATGCCATTAACTAAACATTACTAGACTTTGTGCAGACAGTGATAGTAATACTTTCCTGTTGTGGGCCCTACCAACATTTGATATATGTTAGAAGCTAGGAATGTGATTCCCTTGCTCATGTATCCATACTATGCTAGCTCTCATTAAGACTAATCCTAGTTATAGGTTATATGGTAGGAGCAATGGACTCACTTAGAATGCCTGAAACTAGTGGGTGTGTGTTAGGCACAGGTCAGCTGTGTGTCTGCTTCTGTGACCCCCTGAAGCCACAGCTACATGGCTGTTTGCGATCATGCTGGCCTTAGACAGTTTGCGTGAGTATATGTATTTGAGTAGTAGAATCATACCTCTAACTAGCCATGAACATATAGTCTATATCAATCATATTTATATTGGCTATTGTACTACTTTTTCCCTTGGCAAGAAATAGAAATTACATAATACAGTCAGAGAAACAAAGTAGGTGAGGTAATATTGTTTATTGGCCCCACGTTTGTTGGTAAGAAGTACAAGCTTTTGTATTGCACAGTGCTATTTTTCAGGTCTGGGAGACTGACTCACTGGGTCACAGCTACACAGAAGATGAAACAGATAGTTTAGCATAAATAGTTGACATATATTTCAAGGGGTCATTTAAGCTGTAGTTTGTTAACACTCCTCCATTCATAAAGAGGAAAAGAAGGAGTGAGTGGGTTAGTGAAAGAGAGAGTATTGTACTGAGCCTCTGTGAGTTCATTTGAAGGCATTGTGATTGTCTTGTTTCACCTACATAGCTACTATTGGGACATTATAACACTGGATAGTCATGTGTAGGACTCATGGATCATGAGAGGCATGTTATGGGGCTGCTGATCATTGCAATAGTGGAGGTGTGTCTGAAAGTTTTGCAACTGTTTTGGCAGGGTCTGGGGCTGCTTTAAATTGGTCTGTCCTGGTCTGTGGGGAGCTTGCTTATGATGATGAGCTTGGAGAGGTTGCAGCTCTGGTGTCCAACCACTTCTGGAGCAGTAGCCACTATAGCAAACAGAGAACTTTTGGTTGCATATTTAAGTGGGGGTGAGGGGGTACTCAAGGCATTTTTAACAGCTTGAGACACTCTTTTTACCGAAAATATACTAAAATATGAAAAATACTCAACTTTTATTTTGCTTTGTAGTTCAGCTTTAATCAGGATTGCATTTTAGAAATAGCTTAACACAAAATGCAGTGAAAAAGACCTGGCAAAGAATAAGTAAGGCCACATTGATTAAACACCTGAATCAATGCAGTAAAAGATGCAGGTAACAGATATCATTGCTGTATTCTGTTTTTTGTCAAATTCTCTTTAAACTGCTTGCACAAGTTTTGAAATACCGCTATGAAAATACAGGGCAACTTAAGTGCTTCTTCAAAGTTGTATAATGTCAAAATATTTTTGTTGTGCTTTAACTGAGACATCAGCTGATTTAAGATATTTCCACCTGGTGGAACTCCACATTTTAAAATGCAGGAGACCATGGCATTCCAGATGGTGTGGTTCTGAGTGCTGTCTAGAGAGATTGTTTCAGTTATGCTGTGTACACTTTTGAGATTAACTTGAGATTGCTCCTAAGGACATTTGTGATGACAGACATAGTTTTAGCCAGGTTCAGTCAAGAAGCAAATTCAGTTAAAAGAAATGAAGAAAAAGCATCTTTTCAGCAGTATAATTACTGGTGCTTTCATAGTAAATTTGACTGTGATAAACAATAAAACCGAATGTCAACATCAGCGGAAAATTTCCTGGATTTGCTGTTTGACCTGAACCTTACCTGGCATCAAAACCTCTGAGGTATGGAAGTCGGTGCATTATGTCTCTGATGAAATAATTCTGGAACTCATCCTCACTTCTTACAGATGTCAAGCATGTCCCAATGGGGTGTTGAAAGTTGCAGCCTACGGTCAAGTTTTCCTTTATTTCACAAATCTTGTGATCCATAGCAGCTAGTTGTTGCCTCACTAGACAACCTATTTAATGAAGCCAATAAAAGAAAACTTGGGAAGAAAAGATGTATGGTTAAGGCACAGACTGGCAGTCAAGAGCTCGATCTTCAATTTTTGGGTCTTCCACATTCTTCCTGTGTGATGTGGGATAAATCATATAAACTATCTACCACAGCTTCCTAATTTGTAAAGCAGGATCAAAGTATTTACCTGACCCAGAAATTTGCTGTGAGGATAGTTTCAAAATGATTTTCAAGCAGTGTTACTGTTGCGTAGCAGGTGCTATAGAAGTGCATAGGAATAATTCATTAATATTAGTAACCTGCAAATGCCTTTATTTCTACACTATTTTTAACTTTTCAACTCTAGGATTGGACTTTAAACATAGAATACATACTGTAGCAGAAAACAAAATAATATCCTAATTATTCTTAGGAATTCAGGCATATATGATGCCGGAAAGCAGGAAGGATATGACAAATACATAAAAAAAGTTAGGAAAAAGTCACCCTACCACAGGTCTTGATGTATAGTCTAGAGAAGTGTGCAACTGCTGAGTTCCACAACCAATCAGCACGTCATATAATACACTTGGACATTACCCAAAACAACATGCAGTGCCAATATTTTAGAATCTAAAGGTTTATTAACCGAGAAAGAAAGATAGAGTCAGAGGAAAATTATTAGTGATACATTACATACATCAATTGCAGTTATTGATGCAGGTCAGCAATATTATATGCTGATTTCTTTAAACTATCTGAAAACACACCCACAGTGAGTGTGATCCCAGGTTACATTGGCTTAATTCATGGAGAGTGGAGAAATGAAGACTGGCACACTGGAACCAAGATGATCACTCATGTTACTTTGCTAATTTGTAAAAGAGGTGTTTTGAAAACAGTCACTGTCTGTTTTAAGAAATATTTCTTGACTGGGTCTCTCTTGAGTCTTGTCAGATTAAATTTCTGGAATTCTTTCTCAAATTCTTTTTTAATCTATCTTTTCTAAATATTGTGCATTGTATTTGAAAACATGATAGCTTTTCAGTTTATAAAAACAGGCAAAACCTCATTTGAACATCTATATCGTTAAGCAAAACATTTGACAATGCATGCCAATTTTACTGACTTGCTGATAATTCTATTTGGACCTTTAAATGTTTTTTGTTGCAGTTTTCAATGTGCCAAGCCTTCAAAAGGTATTTTTTTAAATTATTTTCTTACGGCTTCGAATAAGGAATAGGATAAATCTGCCTCCATTACATTTGTCACTAATAATTTTATAGCCCAGTCCATTAATATGTAATTTCCTGAGGCCAATGTTCATGTTTATATGACTTCTCTATACAGTCCAGTTATTGCATTCCATTCATCAGCACAAGCGAATGATCTAATGATATATTTCCTACCTACACTCAGCAGCAAACAACATGCAATGTTTTATAATGATGTATCTTCAGGATGTTTCTGACATTAAGGAATGGATTTTGAAATCTGGGAAAATGACTTTAAAAAAAAGTCAAGACCACAGTGAAAATTACATTATGGATTTTGACCTTTAGTTCCTGTTTCACAAAGAAGCTCCCTGTATCAGCAACAAATATATATGAACCAACTATTGTCTGTATACACAGAAAGTAAGACAAGATGCACACTTTTTGAGGGGTTTTTACATCCACTTCTTGAGGCAATATCCTAAGTATTCCCATTTCCAGTATATCAGGGAATAAGACTCCCAGTGGAATGACTAGTAGCATTGGAAACCTGCCACCTGTTAAGCTGTGACATTTTGAATGATTCCTCCTGACTTGCCCTGTCATTCCCTGTGCTGCAATAAAGAAGGTTTAAGAAAAATTCCAACCTGCCAGTCATAAACTGGTAGGTAAAAATGCCTTCTCAATCCCACAGAAAGGCAGCTATCACAATCGCAAAAGCAGACAAAAAAAATAACAAAAACAAAACCTGGGCTTACTCTGACCCTAGGGTGGGATTTGCTAATTAGACATGAGATTGAGGCTGAAGGTGTTGGGAGAGGGTTACCAAACACTTCCACAGTTGTGCAGGGCCCAATAACTAACCCAAGATCACCAGACATCCCACCAGCTCTGGTGATGCCTTTCACTTGATCCATCCTCTACCACCCACCTTCCAGTTCCTGAAGAATCCAGGAGCCCTAGAGGAACATCCACTTTTTTTTTTTCTTGGTCTACATAAAGCTTCCCTGTCTTAAGATTGCAGCCCGTCCATTTTGCTAGAGAATGGTTTCTACAAAGTGTCCTCATGCAAAGGCTGATTTCAGGTTGCATGTCTTCAGCCTCCCTTTGCACTTGTCTCTATGGAATTTCATCTTTTTGATTTCAGACCAACTCTTCCATTTATGAAAGTCATTCTGAATTCTGCTCCAGTTCTCTAAAGTGTTTGCAGTCCTGATGTCACCTGCAAATTGTATTAATACATTATCCTCAAAGTTAGTCATTAATGAAAATATTGAATATTATACCCAGGACAGACCTCTGTGAGACCCAGACTTGTATATCTTCCCAGTTTTACACTGAGCCATTAATACCTACTCTTTGAGTATGGTTTCTGAAAGAGTTGTATAGCTACCCCATAGCAATTTCATCTAGCACATATTTCCACAATTTGTTTATGGGCATGTCTTATTGAACTATATTAAAAGCCTGCTAATGGCAAGATACATCACTGTTAAAATTTCATAAGATAAAATGTGAGAGCATTTCTGAGTGACTAAAATGCCTGTGACAAATCACTAATTCCAAGGAATGAGCTCTTTGGGTTGTTTTATTGGCATTATGAACTGTGATTTTTTTATATGCAAATCAAAAGAAAGTAGTCCTCTGTGTATAGCTTTTACTACAAGTTGGACACTTCCATGACATCACTCACATCAAATGGGAAAATTCTAATTGGTGTCCCGCTTCTAAAGCCAGTTCATAATTTAGAAGAAAATGTTCCCATGAATGTCACTAATATGTACTGATATATTTGTATCTGTGTGATACTGTGAGAAATATTCTGGGAACATAAGAGTTGTATGTACTTTTTGGCTGTGTCTACGCTAGAGAAGGCACCTTCTGTCGACCTAACTCAAGGAGCATCTACACACACAAAGTATTCTGTCAACAGAGTCTTGATTTAACTCTGCATTTGTCTCGAGTATTATCCCTCGAAAATGTGAGGAACAACACTTCTGTTGACAGAGTTCTGTTGACGGAAGTGCAGTGTAGACACTTGTGTCAACAGAGAGGACTTCTGGTTCACCAGGCAGCCCTGTTTTCGAAGGCACCAGTGAGCTGTAATGTGAACAGAGGGCAGGGCACTCTGGCTGCTCTCTGTCAACAGAGCAGATTGCTCTGTTTATCTGCTTTTGTGTGTAGAGGCACGCTGTCGACAGATGCTTCTAGTGTAGATGTAGCATTGTGTTTTCATCTTCAAGCAAAAACTTAAAGGGACAACACAAAATATACAAAATGGAAAGAATTGTGTATATTATCTATATTGTCCAAAAACATGTTAAAATCTCTCTCTGACAGCTCGTTGAGTTAGACGTGTCCTAATCTTATAACTGATTAAATACCAATGGAGAACAGAACTGTTTAAGATTATACATTTTAATTTAATAAATTAGCATTAGCTAAAGTACAGTTCATATGTTGAAACATCAGCCAATAATTTGTTTGCAAAGTTAGATTATTTCTTGTCCAGTGCTTTCAAGATTAGTTATTAATAATGACATCTAAAATATCTGGAAAGGGCAAGATGCAAAACCAAAAAAAAAAAAATTAGTGTTGACATAGCCACAATGTAATATATAGATGAGGGGGGGATTCTCTTGTTGTAGCGCTCAACTAGAAATCCAAACCCTTGGGTAATTCTGAGACATGTAAAATCCAGACCCAGTTTTTCTCAGAGTCCTTTTAATTTCAGTGTGACTTCTCATGAAGAAGGCCAATGCATGTGAATAAAAGCCTTCAGTATTGGATGATATCTCCATCATGGGCTGAAGCAGAATCTCACATCCAGCTATTTGCAAACTTTCATTTTATCTCTAAATTGTACTTTGCAAATAACTATTCCCCTTCCAAATGCTTTACCTTTGTCACAAAATTGCTTTGAGTTTCAGTATTCCTCTTAACCTTATGGAGGGATTTCAACTTCTCCTATACTGCATAAAAAACCTTCCCTGCTGCTTAGGACTAGGCAAGTAAAGATCACTGACTGTGTCACTTCCACTTTCTTCCTTTCCAAACTACCTTGCTATTTTTAGAACATGACTTTCAGTCACTTTGACTCTTACTCTCTTTCCCATTCCTGACATTCCTCCACCTACACCTGCCCCAGTTAAAACACAAACTGTGAACAAAACGGTGTCAGCAGAAAAAAAGTTAGTAACAGGTTTATGTCAATGCATCATAGCCATTTCCTTGTCTGTTGTGTCCGTGACTCCAGCCTTGCACCAGTTTGTGTATTATCACTTATCTATATTTGAATGGGAAAAATAATCAAGATTGTGTAAAATTAATCTTTGTTAACACTAATAATAATGGTACATATTAAACCTCTCAAGTCTGGTGCACTGTCCTCCAGCAACATCCATAATCCAGCATAATTTTAACTAAACAGATGACCACTTATCATGGGTGTGGCCGTGTTTCCCATGGTCCTAGAAAGTTTGTTTACAGCCACCAGACCTGGCTTTCAGGGTCTGTGCTGTTATTTAGATGTAATTTTGCCTTAAGTGTCTTCTAACAGCCCAGTGAGCTGTTAGAAGATTTGACAGCATTGACCTTCTGTGGTTCCGCATATTCTTTCATTTGGCACTGGCGAGAGAGGTTCAGCTGGTATTACTATTCATGCAAAAGTTACAAATTTTGCATGCATCTTTTGTATGTATACCTAACTACCAAAACCACATCCAAACTGATGAATAAAAGGTAATGGCTTATAATATGTTAAAGGAGGAAAAAACAACTGCGACTGATTTCTTCAGTTCCAGAATATGTTTTTTTCCCCTTTACAATCACTTTATCTGTCACGGCTCAAGAATGATAGATCCCATGGACCCAGGTTGCAGCTCTAATTAAAATACAAGAACCAAATTTTTTGCAGGGGCCAAGGGGAGCACTATATCTCTACTCTCTTCCCACCCCCAACCAAAATACCTTCAGCAAGCTTTTATTAAATGTTTTCAGGAATTAGAGGCAGTCCATCTTGGAGCCTCTGACTTCAAAAGATAAGTCTTGATAGGACCTATGAGTAGCCAGAATCTTCTAAAGGAAAACATTGGTCATCAAATATTGTGTGGATACTATAGAAGTTGACATATGCCTCTATTTCTGGATACTATCGAATGTTGAAATTCTATTTTTTAAAAAAAAAATCAACATTTTACTAGTGTGACTGGGGAAAGCATCCTGAGCAGGTGTGGGGAGTGGCTTGTCCCTAAGGGGCAGGGGCCTGGCTCCCCTGGGGCCTTGGTTGGCAGGGGTGAGGTCTTTGGGCAGAAGGAACAGGGCTAAGGTTTCCCTTCACCACTTTAGGTTCAGCCACTGCCCGTGTGCCCAAGGTCACAATTCTCTGACTTATTTGGATCAGGAACTTGACCTTATGGTTCCCACATTCCACTTGAGTACTTGCACCACTGTTGTTAGTTACTCTGGCATGAGAGGAGGTTTATGTGTACGTCTTTTTCTGATAAGAAGTTTTATCCTAGATTTCTGGCCTAAGCCTGGCCCCTGAAATTTTCAGCAAAACCATTAAGTTCTGAAAAAAGTATCTGTTTTGATTAAATGAGGCGGGGTTTTTTGGGGTGTGGGGATAGAAACAAGTGTCATTATTTTTTTTTCTGATTAGCTCTAACTGGAAATTTATTTCTGCAAAAGGAAGGAAGATGTACAAACAGGCGGAGAGAAAATTATAGTCGTCCAGAGAAATTAGAATGGTGAAGGATCCGAAGGTAGGAACTAGTTGCTGAGCTGCGCTCATTAAATCTGTTCTAATCTTGTTTCTCTGAAAGCTCTTTGAGAGAGCTGGGTGAATGGTAGAAGTTGTGATCCCATTCTGATAAGAAGTGAGTGGACATGAAGGTAGAGGGGCCTTTGGATAAGCAATTCCAGTGCAAAATGAAGATGCAGGAGGCAGCAAAACAAGGAGTGTCAAGGCAGTTCCCACAGGAAGTCCTAAAAGGAGAAAACGCTTGCAAGAAAGTTTTCACCACGATGCAGAATAGCCACTAAAGAATCCAAAGCTAATGCCTGGGTTGTACAATTGCAGCTCAAAGTGATTTAGATGGAGGATATATCATTTCTCCCTGATTATTGAAAAAAAATAAAACATTTTCAAAAGTATAGGTCAGTTCTTTTTTTGGAGTAAAGGAAGGTCTTAAACAGCAATAGGGGATAATGGGAAGAGAAGCCCAAGAAGATGTATAAGGTAGAACATGAAAGAGAATGCAGTCAGAAACATTTCTGGTTGAAACTATGAGAGATTATATGGGAAGAAAGCCCAAAACAGAGAGCATATGGGGTTTAGAAAGAATAGTAACAGCACAGAAGAACCATCCATGACAACTTTCATTGTGCAGCCCCACAACAGAGATTCTGCTTTGCCAGAGGCAGATAGACAAAAGCTACAAAGCAAGACATGGTGACAGACCGATCTATCACCAAGAATCAGGGAATTTTTATTAGAAAAGAAAGATGAAACATGATTGTTAGGTGTAGGGCCCCACCCAAGACATCAAAGGCTTGTTTAACTCTGACAGACCTGGGTTGCTAGCCCTAGGGATAGTGCCTGTGAGCGTAGGGTCCAAAGTCCTGCACACTACCACGTGAGCTAAAGGCCAGCTGGCTCTCAGCTGAGGCTGTAGAGCAGAGACTTCACTCACCCCAGATGAGGTCTCAGTGCCTCTGGGTACTACAATTGGATAAAAGAGAAGTGGTCTCCTAGACCATGTGCACATAAGACCTCTTAACAAGCATAAATAAACACTGGGCACAATCTTTGTTTTGCCCCTCTTCAAGTACAAACTTTGGAGTTGTGCACACAACTTAGAGGACTGCTTTTGAAAACTGTAGGCTGACTTCATTTCCTGAAGTCATCATCATTGCATAAAATCATCTTGTTTGGTATTTATTCAACTAAAGCTGTGAAATTCAATTAAAGTTAGGTCAGGTCACAAAAGGAAAAATCTGGCGCACCAATTTTCCTTACCGGTTTTCTGTACAATATTCTGAATGTTCTTGCAAGAACCTTTCACCGGGTACTAAAAATGAGAAGAAATTTTAATTGGCTTTTGAGATGACTAATCTTGAAATAAATGTAGCTGAGTCTGCTACTTTAGTCCGGAGCTTTGAAAGTGTCTGGCATTTAAACTGTGGAAACCTTCATTTATAGTTTTTCAAACTTTCATGTCCTGGTGAGGTTTGTAATAGGGTACAACTTGAATTTGTGTTATCAGTAGTCTCATTTAACATCTTTGCTGGTGATCTGAGAGTGCCTGAACTGCTCATGTCTGAAATACGTACATTTAAATGAGAAGAATATACAGATAGTAAGGCATTTGGTAAAATAGTGCTAAAGAAACCAGAATTAAGAAATATAGGGAGAGAAAAGATGTAGATGCTTATGAGTTCTTGATTAAGTGTAATCACTGAGATGAAACACTTCAGAAAAGTGCAACCTAATCCATCCCTACGGACAATATTCCTAGGAGTTGACAGCTAATGGAGAGGAGAAACCTGTGGTGAATTGAAAACAGTATTTTTCCCCTTTGTTTCATGAAGATTTGGAGGCTAAGACAGGTATTGTAGTTATGTACAGTGTTTTCCAGAGCTGGGTCATGCAAAACCTGGAGTGACCTTGTCAGTGCCAGGACTGAAGGTCAGGTATTAGTCAGGGTCCAGCCAGGTCAAAACTATAGAGCAGAGTCTGTTACCCAAATGAAAATGTGAGGCAAGGATCAGGGTCTGGCTAGGCCAGCATCTCTTACCAGGATCAGAAATGGTCTCAAGCTGGGGATGGTGAACTAGGGTCAGGTTGGAGAGCATAGCCTAGGTCAAAAGCATGAGTCTGGGACCAAGGTGAGTTGCAGTGAGGAACCGGCAAGGTAGATCTAAAGTTTGAGTTGCTAAGAAAACTCCAAAATATGACTTTCTGGTTTGTAAGGAGAGTGCAAGCCGATATGGGAATCCTAGAGGTCTATCATTCATGCTTCTTAGCCCAGAAGTTCCTACAGGGTATAGCCTCTTAGTTCCACTTGGTGGCAACCCTGTCTGGTACCTCTTGCTAATGTGGAAGTGGCACCTGCCTTGAGCCCACAGACCCTGACTCTAGGCCTATGGGTTCTGGCAATATTTTGGAGTACCATATTGTATTAAATATAAGAATAGTTTAGGTACATGCATGTTCTATTCCATGGCTGGGGAGTCTTCACAGAATTTAAAAATAATGTATGTGTTGGTAGAGGGGAAAGAGAAGGTGATTAAGACAAGTCTCCCCTAAAACTAATCAGCTCTAGAAAAATAACATTCTCTTCATTTGTTTGAATCTGTTGTTCCAGACTGGGTTTTCCAGAGACTAGGAGATAAAGAAAGGGCTTTTGATATGGAAGGAGAAACTTGAACTGACCCTTATTTTGAAAATCATGGAAGTAATTTGTCTGCAAATTTGAATGAGAAAAGAGTGATGTGCAATGATAAATTTGTCACTCCTCTCAGCCAAGTGAAAAGACTTGGAGATTAAATCAGTATATATATGTATATATATAATCAGTCCTGGAACAGAGACAGTCACAGAGAGCATGCACGCAATCTCCTCTTTCAGTGATTTGGTTGCAAACATTGATGTCTGTATGGTGCTGTGAAACTCTACCTAAATAATTGCCTCTGGTTAGACATATTCAGGCACACAGCAAACACCTTTTCTGACTTGCCACAGCTTCCACAAAAGAGAAAATAGAAACCCAGAAACAATACTGCATTTTCTTTAATGTCAAAAACACAAACAGAAAAAGAACTTGTAAGATGGTGTGAAACAATGTTATCTGATGACCTCTACAATATTTTTCCTGTTCTTTGACTGCATATACCTAACCTTCTTGACCTAACTGAAAAGAAACTTTCATCATCTTTTCTCCCCCACTAGGTAGAATAAAGCTAAAAAAACCAACCAAACAAAAAAAACCTCTTGATCTGTACTTACCATTCACTGGTGGGGAAGAGTGAACAATGAAAAATCTTCTCATCTGAGAATCCATGTAGAAGAGACTTTTTCTTTTAATATTTTTGACAGTTGGCCATTTGTAGATTATGGTCTTCAGAAGTCTCTTTTTGAAGAACACTAGTACAATACTGAACAATTTTGGTAATCTGCTAAAGTGAGCCCATGGGAAGGGACTTGGTTCAGAATGCATTCATTCTGTTCTATTCATTCTTTTCCTTCTTTCTTTGCTTTGCTTTGTGTCCCTGGGAGGTGCGAGGTCTCAAGTGGAAGAGTTGAACTAAGGGTGCCCAGCCCTTGACATAGTCTGGACTGAGGCACACCATTTCCCCCACCCCTCCCAGCTGTCAGCTCTGCCTGGAGTGCATGGTGCAGCATTCCAAAAGTGATTTAAAGGACCTGGGGCTCTGGGCCCTGAGGCAGATGCTCTGTTTGCCCCTTCGGTCAGCAGACCTGATGGAAACAATTACAGCAGCCACTGCTAAGAGCTTTCCCATTGCTAGTAGTCTCCATGCCATTTATTGCTGCAGGAAGTATTTATGCCCGTAAGATGCATGTGTTCAGGGTCATATTTTAAATTGATGGTACTATCTCATTTGTGGGGAGAAAGGTTTCAGTTAAGCTTTTTGGTAACTGTACTCCATTATTACCTGTTGAATAGATAAAATTGTAATGTGGGCTAAATTATGTTTGCCTTATTCAGACAAATAATTCCATTATCCTCAAAGGAACTACCCTAATTCTATAAGGTTAACAGGATGATAAAGTGTTTCATAAATCATAGAATCATAGAGCTGGAAGGGACAAAAAGAGGTCAAGTCCAGCCCTCTTTTCCAAGCAGGATCAGCCCCAACTAAGTCCATCACAGCCATGACAATATCAAACCGGGACTTAAAAATGTCTAGAGATGGAAATTCCATCACATCTGTATGTGATACTTTCCACTGCTTTACGACCCTCCTGGTGTAGTAATTTTTCCTAACATCTAACTTACTCCTCTCCTTATGTAACTTCAGACCATTACTCCTTGTTCTGCTGTCTGTCACCCCTAAGAATAGTTTCTCTCCATCCTTTTCAGAGCACCAATTCAGGAAGCTGAAGGCTATTAAATCACCTATCAGTCTTCTCTTCTGCAAACTAAATAAGCCCAAGCCCTCAGCCTCTCCTCGCAGATCATGTGCTCCAGCCCCTTAATCATTTTCGTTGCCCTTTGCTGAACTTGCTCCAGCACATCCACGTCCTTTCTATACTGGTGGGGGTGGGGGAAACTGGATGCAATACTCCACGTATGGCTTCACCAGTGCTAAATGGAGGATAACAACAACTTCTCTCACGCTGCTCAAAATGCTCCCCCTAATGCAGCCCAATATGCCATTGGCCTTCTTGGCTACAAGGGTACACTGTTGACTCAGCCTTTCATACACCATAATCCCTAGGTCCCTTTCTGCTGTACTGCTGCTTAGCCAGAAGTCCCCATCCTATAACAATGCTTGGGGTTTTTCCAGCCCAAGTGCAGGACTCTACGCTTCTCCTTGTTGAACCACATTGGATTTCTTATGGCCCAATCCTCCAAGTTATCCAGGTCACCCTGGATCCTATCTCTACCTTCCAACATATCTACCTCTTCCCTTAGCTTTGTGTGATCCACAAACTTGCTGAGGGTACAATCTATTCCCTATCCAGGTCATTCATAAAGATGTTGAACAACACCTGTCCCAGAACCAAGCCTTGGGACACTCCACTTGAAACTGACTGCCATCCAGATACTGAGCCATTGACCATTACACCTTGGGCCTGACCTTCAATCCAGCTTTCTATCCATCTTATAGTCCATGTATCCAATCCATACTTCCTTAACTTATGGGCAAACATGTTGTAGGAGACTGTATCAAAAGCTTTACTGAAGTCAAAGTATATCACATCCACTGACTTCCCCATGTCCACAGAGCCTGTTACCTCATCACAGAAGCTAATTAGATTGGTGAGGCAGAACTTGCCCTTGGTGGATACATGTTGACTACTTAACTACTTTTGATCACTTTCTCCTCTTCCAAGTGCTCCAAAATGGATTTCTTGAGGATCCCTTCCATTATTTTCCCAGGTACTGAGGTAAGGCTGACCGGTCTATAGTTCTTTGGATTATCCTTCTTTCCTTTTTTACAGATGGGCACTACATTTGCCTTTTTCCAATCATCGGGAATCTCTTGCAATTTCCAAGAGTCTTCAAAGATAATGGCCAAAGGCTTGGCAATGACATCTGCCAGTTCCCTCAGTACACTTGGGTGCATTAAATCCAGACCCATGGATTTGCATGCATCAAGTTTTTCTAAGTAGCTCTTCACTCCTTCCTTCCCTTTCTGCCCTCCACCTTCCCATATTGTATTGTCTAGCAGCATAATATGGGAAATATCCTTGTTTGTGAAGACTGAGGCAAAAAAAGCATTGAGTACCTCAGCTTTTCTTACATCATCTGTCAGTAGGTTACCTCTCTCATCCAGTAACAGCTCCACACCTTCCCTGAAAACCCCCTTATTGTTAACGTGCCTATAGAAACTCTTCTTGTTACTCTTCACACCTCTTGCCAGCTGCAGTTCCAATTGTGCCTTTGCTGTCCTGACTACTACCCGGCATTTTCCAGCCTTATATTTATACTACTTCTTAGTCATCTGTCTGAGTTTCCACTTCTTATATGCATCCTTTTCAAGTTCAAGCTGTTTGTGAACAGCAAGTCAAGTTGTTCACGGCCCCTGATCGATTCCATCCGTACTTGTACCAGGAAGTTGTCCCCAACATTCTCCAAAAACTTCCTGGATTGTCTGTGTGCCTCTGTATTGGTCTCCCAACAAATGTCTGGATAATTAAAGTCTCTCATGAGAACCAGGGCCTGTGATTCAGGAGATTCTTTGAGCTGTCTGAATAAATACCTTATCTCCATCCTCCTGTTTGTTTCCCAGGCTTCTTGCATTTGTGTACAAGCACCTTAGAGAAGTGGCTGATTGGCTCCCTTTCTCATCTTCACCCAGAAAGCCTACTTTTTGTACCCTACTCCTTCCCCACTTACCTCGGGGCTTGTGTAACCATCCCCCAACGAACCTAGAGGTTGATTAGGTGGATCCCATCTCTTCTTAGCAATCCATGTTCCTGAAACAGAATCCCATGGTCAAAGAAACCAAATCCTTCTATGCTATATCACCTGCATTTACTTCAGCAATTTGATGATCTATACCCAGACCCCATCCTTCCACAGGGAGTATGAATGAGAACACCACTTGTGCTCCATATTCCTTGTTCGTTCTTCCTAGGGTTACATAATCCACAGCAATCTTGTCAAGGTTGCTCTTGGCTGTGTCATTAGTTCCTAAATGGAAAAGTAGGAAGGGGTAATAGTCTGCAGGTTTGATGATTTTTGGAAGAGATTTTGTAACATTCCAGATTCTCGCTCCTGGCAAGCAGCAAACTTGCCAGGATTCTAGGTCCAGATAGCAGACGAATGACTCCATGCCGCTGAGGAGGGAGTCCCCAAGCTCCACCACCCATCTTCTTCTCTTAGGGGTGGTGGTCATAGGTCCCCCATTCCCAGGACTGCAGATCCCATGCCTTACAATCCGTGGGGTCTTCTTCTGAGCCATTCCCTGTGAGGTATCTGCTCCAGCTATCTCCACTGTATCACCTGTGCAGAGAGGCTGAAAGTGGTTACATATATCCACTGGAGTTGTAGAGACCTGAATTGGTTTTCTTCTCCTGGATGTAACATGTTTCCAGTTCTCTTCCTTACTTTGAACAGCCTGCTGTTCCTGCAGGACTAAATGGTGGCATCTATCCAGAAAGTCTTCACCTTCTGATGGACCTGAGGGTTGATATTTGTGCCTCAAGTCCTCTAACCTTCTCTTCCAAAATGGCAACCAGCTTGTATTTGGGACATAAAAAATTCTTTCTATGGTCTGGGAGAAAGACAAACATGGCACATGCCATGCAGGTCACAACAGCAGACTTCTCAGTAGCCACGTCACTATCCATTATTCCCCTTTCTTCAGAGAGTTCCTTTAGATGTTTCTTGTGCAGCTTCGAAGGGCACAAGAGAAACAAACCTATAAGACAGGGACAACTGATATGGGGCTCACCCCCAAGGCGAACTCCCAGGCAAACTCCCTGTTCACTGCTCACAGTGTTTCCTGTACCTGCCACCTTATAAGACTGCTGAGCTGGCTAGGCCCGGCTCAAAGCCTTGCCTCCAATCAAAATCAGCCCCTGAAATCCCACCTGGAACAGAGCATTCTCAGTTCACACCTTGCAAACTAATCAAATGCTCTTCCTGAAAGCATTTCAGGAAAGGAAGAATTTACAAACTGCCAAACATGCTTTCAAGGTGCCCCTCTTGCAAAACAAATGCTCACACACACAGGCAGATATTCAACCCACCAGTTCACAACACACACCCCCAAAAGCCACACTCACCTGAGCTCCTCATGGATGCTTTCCCAGGCAAACTCCTTGTTAGCTGGTCCTGTTCGCACTTGAGAATTGTTAAAATAAATTATTTTCCATTACTTGCCTTATATTGCAAACAGGCCATGTCCTGCAGTCCTCGACTTTCCTCAGTAAGAACTACAGGGTTTGGCTAAGTGTACTGTTCTCTGAGTAGAGACACTTAAACATAATGATTTCTTTATACAAAAAGAGAATCAATGGGCCCAGAATAGGGACTTTATTTTTGATAAAGCTTTAAGCAGAGTTACTATAACATGATCCAGCTTCTGATCCTGTAGGGAGTCCAGAGCAGCCGGTATGTATATGTGTGTATAAAACAAGATGGGCAAGAAATTACTAGCCGGCATAGAGTGGCTGTTGCTTTGCAGTCAGCTGAACATTTCTGCCACTGACTTGGATTCAAGTGTCTCAAACAGGCTATTAGGTTCAATTTAATAAGACATTATTTCTGTTTACTAAATGTCAATAATTACTGAAGAAAGCTCTAATGAGGTTAATAGGTAGCAAGAGTTGAATCTATTTTCTTTGTCGTTAACTCCAAATTATAAACACAAACAGTTAGATAGACAAGGCAGGAGAGGTAATATCTTGTACACAACCAACTTCTGCTGGTGTGAGAGAAGATTTTGAGCTCACACAGAACTGTTCTTCAGGTGGGAGCTCTGTTTAAGCTCAAAAGGGGTTGTTCTCATCAATTAAAATTGGTCCAATAAAAATATTATTGCACCTGTTTCGTGTCTTTAATATGGAAGGACCAACATAACCACAACACTGTGTAAAATATAAACGATGACAATAGATTATCAGGAAAATAAATATGCATTACATGTTTAAGCATTCTTAGGGCCATAGTGTTCTAAAGAGATGTAACTCTTTATGGCTGTAGAAGTTATGGTCTGAATAGGAGCTGCAGTTTGGGCTCTGAGGGGCCCAATCCAGTTCCCATGCAGGTTAATGACTGCAACCACCTACTCAAAGTGGCAGTTGGATCAGGACCTGTGAGTGTTTCTGAATGTTGAGAAATCCCAGAAGTTGATCATTTTGTAATGTGTAAAATTTCTAGAGGTCTGGATTAAGTTCTTAGTTTTGCTCCGTGAATGGTTCTGATAATATAGTGCTTTAAATAATAACCAAAGAAAGTGACCAAGCCATTACTGAAGGTTTCTGGGAGAGGGGCCATTAAAAGCAGAGCAATTATGAGTAATACTGATGGAAAAGAAATATAGCAGATTGACTAGTTCACCCATTTTCACAGCAGCAGGAAAGGAAAATCCACAGATTGTGACTTTATTTAGCTTCACAAAAGAAACTGAAGAATACATGTTTAATAAAAAGATCCCTCCCCACACAATTTTTAAACAAGTTTCTTAAATAATTGTTTAAAGTAATTGAGCGATTACAATGTGGTTACCAAGCACATGACATACGTATAAAGATGAAGTATTGCTAACCATATTGGCTACGTCTACACATGCACGCGACATCAAAATAAGCTATTTCGATGAATAACGTCTACACGTCCTCCAGGGCTGGCAACGTTGATGTTCAACTTTGACGTTGGGCAGCACCACATTGAAATAGGTGCTACGAGGGAACGTCTACACGCTAAAGTAGCACACATCGAAATAAGGGTGCCAGAAACAGCGCAGACAGGGTCACAGGGTGGACTCAACAGCAAGCCGCTCCCTTAAAGGGCCCCTCCCAGACACAGTTGCACTAAACAACACAAGATCCACAGATCCGACAACTGGTTGCAGACCCTGTGCATGCAGCATGGATCCCCAGCTGCAGCAGCAGCAGCCAGAAGCCCTGGCCTACGGGCTGCTGCACGCGGTGACCATAGAGCCCCGCAGGGGCTGGAGAGAGAGCGTCTCTCAACCCCTCAGCTGATGGCCGCCATGACGGACCCTGCTATTTCGATGTTGTGGGACGCGGATCATCTACACGTGCCCTACTTTGACGTTCAACTTCAAAGTAGGGCGCTATTCCCATCCCCTCATGGGGTTAGCGACTTCAACGTCACTTCCTAACGTCGATTTCAACTTCGAAATAGCGCCCAACACGTGTAGCCATGACGGGAGCTATTTCGAAGTTGGCGCCGCTACTTCGAAGTAGCATGCATGTGTAGACGCGGCCATTGTGATCTCTCAACATTTTACAGTTATTTTTGAAAAGTATATAAAAGAATAATAAAAAGTGTAAAAATATTAAAATGCCTATACCAGACTAAAGGCAATGTATTTGTGGTTATTTTTTTCGCAATAGAAACTTGATTAAAGCAGTGGTTTATTATGTGTTTGTGTGTTTATTATTGGCAATGTGTTTATTATGCATGCAATTTAAGATTTATGATGCCCTTAATTAATTTACTGGTATTTAGTGCTAAATTTTTCACCTAGCAACATGAAAACAGTTTTGAATCCAAGGGTGATTTACAGAATATTGGCTGTTCAAATTGCTTGGAATCTAAGGTTTTAATATGGCTGAAGCTACTTGAGAAATGGAATTTTCTTTGAAACAGAAAAAAACAAAGAACATTCATTTCTTTTCATAAATATTTCTTCCCCAATTTTTCATGAAAATCTAACAGTAAAATATCGTCAATTGGTTTTGAAAATGGAGGGTGGGAAGTGTTAGATTTTCATTTGAAAACATGGTAAATATCACAAGCTATGCACATTTCTCATGGAAAACTGTTCATTTGGTAAAAGGCTATTTTTATGTTTTAAAAAAATGTGAAAGGAAAATCTTGACCAGCTATTTCATTTTCATGGTGAAGGGGGAAAAAAAAAGAGCATATCTCAGCTGAAAAGCAGCACCCTGATCTCCATATATTATTATAAAACAAACTGCTGAGGAAATATTTATATGTTATGCAATAGATACTAATAGCCAAGGTTTTCATCCTGTCTGTTCAAGAAGGTTTGTGAGTGCATATAACTTCAAAAAATGATGTTGTAATTTTATATAGCTTTTTTGAAGCTCACTGAATTATGTAACTATTCAACTAACAGAATTTTAAAATATATTCTCAGAGGGTTTCTAACTTTCAAATCTCATTATATATAAATTGAAGTACAAATCTTTCAAAAGTCAAATTCCCAATTTCAAGAGAAAAATGTTCTCTTGTCCACAAGTAGTTGCATATTTCTAGTATCCATCTAAAGTTCTTATGATATCTAAAATGTTGTAAGGTTGGAGACAAATTTATGGAGTACAATGCAGCATGCTATGCAATCTCTTCAATAGCCGTTATGATGAACAAATGGGATAAATTTTGAATCCCATAACAATGCTATATTATTCAGTGAACTGTTCATTAGTGATAAGTGTTTTTGCACATTCACCTCTTACAGCAATTCCATGTCCCCTTCTCTTAGGTACCAGACAATGAGATAGCATGAGTTGCAAGGGGAAAACTAATTACATATATAAAACACATTGGCTGTGTCTACACATGCCCCCTCCTTTTGGAGGGGGCATGTTAATGAGGCAGTTCAGAAGATGCTAATGAGGCACTGACATAAATATGCAGCACCTAATTAGCATAATGGTGGCTGAGCACAATTCGAAAGTGCTGCTTTCAGAACACACGCCACCTGGGTAGATGGGGGCCTTTTGAAAGGAACCCCATGACTTTGAAAGTCTCTTCTTCATATTTAGTTTTAAGAAGAAGGGGCTTTCGATGTTGTGGGGGGGAGATCCTTTCAAAAGGCACCCATTTACAAAGGCGGTGTGCATTCCGAAAACAGCACCTATCAATTGTGCTTGGCCGCCGTTATGCTAATGAGGCACTGCATATTCATGTCAGCTCCTCATTAGCATCTTCCGAACTGCCTCATTAACATGCTCCCTCTGAAAGGAAGAGGCATGTGTAGACACAACCCCGATGAGTAACTTGCTAATTTTTCAATGAACCACTCTTTAAAACAAGGGTTAGGTTTTCATATGTGATTGGGAAGTGCCTGACCCAGGCTGGAAACTACCATGCACTGAAATAATTAGTAAGTTATGACTCAGAGAGGAAGCCATGTTACTCTGTAGCTTCACAAATAATGAGCAATCCTCTGGCCCCTTAGAGAATAACAAATTTCTCAGGTCATGAGCTTTTGTGAGTAAAACCCACTTCCTCGGATGAAAAAAAAAAAAAACAAAGACAAGAAACTTAAGTTTTTTCATCTGAGGAAACAGGTTTTGCACACGAAAGCTCATAACCTGATAAATTTATTTGTTTCTAAGGTGCCACAGGACTACTTGTTATACGTTATGACTAACAATTTAGGATCAAGATATTCTATTTTATGGGTACAAGAATCTAAATGCTGGGGACACTCCCAGCCTGCTAAACATTATGTGACATAATTTGGAAAAAATAGATATGAAGATGTGAATGTAAATAAAACCTGACGGAAAGGTGGTCTATACTAGCTGAGTGATATTAAGCTAGAAACGTGCAAGTCAGAAACTAAAGTATATGCTCAAACCACACACAGTAAGCACAGACTTCTTGCTATAGGGACAATGTTAACAATCAAGTAAAGATCTGTTTTATCAAACCAGAAGGGTACCAGGCTCTACAGACATCTACTTTTTACTATTACACAAAACAATTGCCATTGGTTTCATGCTAGCATGAATACTATTATCAGCTTCTCTCTGGCTGGGCCTATAGTTGCCCCCAACTTTGAGGGGGGCATGGTAATCAGGATGATTGGGGATTACTAATTAAGTGCTGCATTGAATATACAGCACTTCATTAGGCTAATTCTCCCCTGTGGCAACTTCAAAATGTCAAACTTCAAAGTTCCGGCATCCGTGTAGCTGTGGGCACCTCGAAGTGCCCATGCAACTTTGAAGTGCCTGTACACCTTAAAATTTGCTCCCAAAGCCAGACATAAGAATACAAACATATCACAGTGCAGTATGATTTGAAAAGATGTTTACTTTCTTATTTACAATAGAATTATAAAATAATTCAAATGACATACAAAAGTATTGTATTTACATTTGAGTGCACAATATATACAGCAATATAAACAAGTCATTGTCTGTATGAAAATATAGTTTGAACTGACTTGGCTAGTTCTTTTTATGCAGCCTGTTGTAAAACTAGGCAAATATCTAGATAAATTTAAGGTACTTGCTAGAAGATCTGTGTACCCCAGGGGTATACACATCCCTGCGTGAGAACCACTGAACTAGTCTATGCTGTCTCCTCTATGTCAAACTAGCTGATCCACACACTCCTTGCAGCATCACCTATATGGAGCACAGTACCCATGCTATATATGGCAGCATAGCTGACAGGGAAAAATCATGTGTTTAGACATGGCTGCCGGCTAGCTGACAGATATCTACTGAATATTTCTGTTGCTCTGTGGTGAAGGAAAAGAGAATGCAATGACAAGCTAACAACACTAGAACAAAATATGTGTATTATATGATTTTTCTTGTCTGTCCCTGGAATCATACAAGTGTGTAGAAACTGTACACATTCCATCCATGAGTGTATCTGAAAATATGGTGCTGTTTGGGGCCTCAGCCTTTATTTGCTTCATTTTAAAAAAGCTTCTTGGGGTGTGGGCCTTATGTGTACAGTATATGAGAAACTGACTTGGAGCAGTAGGGAATTTAGCCGATATTGCAGTTAAGGAAATAAAACATCCTACATAGTAAAACGCTATCAAATGAATATATTGCATGCTGGCAAGACAATAGAGTTGCCTTCATTTGTGAATTTCCCCATACATTAAGACCACAGGATTGAGGTGTAGGAAGCTTTGATTGCATGCAGGTTCCATGGTTTAGTAGTGACCATATTTTGACAGTTTAAGAAGATTGCAAATATTCATAAATTGATTGAATAGCAGACGGAATCGGATGATTTACTTTTCATCTGATCAGTGTCTTGCCCATGCTTTTCTGAAATCTGCTATGTTAGTGTGTGATGATAACTCTTTGATTCACATTTTGCTGTAATAAAAGAACCACATTTCATGTTCTTGTCACAAAACTTAAGCAGGCTTCTTTACTATGAATACAATATACATGTTCCTGAAGGGGATTGTTTTAAAAATGCAGATTCTGAATAATAAGGGTTTACTTTGAAAAATGGATTGCTGTTTGTCATCTTTATCTCACCTGATTATTTTCAACATGACATGAATATTCATAATGTTCTTTTGACAAAGTACACCTTAACATGTTGCTCTATGTAGTGATAAATTTTCTATGTTAGTTGTTCAGAAAGGTAATTAGAATTGATATATGTAGAAATATGCTGAGACGCTCCGTAGCTGTTACAGTTAAAGAAACTTATCTATTTTTAAGAACAATTGAACAGGAGTGAAATGAATTAAAGACTTAATCACTATGGTTTTCTTAATAGCAATGCTTGTTGCTTTGCATCTGGAAGGTCTTAAGAGTCTCAATTAATTTGCCAAGTATTTGACAGAATCTTTTCCAGAAGCTAGAATCCTTCCATTGCATATAGTAATAAGCTATCTGCATTATGGTGATTTGCAATTGAATGAGATTAGATTGCCTGTAGTGTCTGGTATTTTTTAATTTAGTTTCTATAAGCATTAAGTGGACATTTTCTATATGCCCCAATTTTGTATCCGCAATGTCCAGGTGTCAAAATGAAAAATTGAAAGCTTTCTTATCTTTCAAAATATTAAATGTTTTTTCTGTTAATTAGCCCTGTGACTCTGTCAGGCCTCACAGTGACCTTTGTAAAAGTCAATTTGTTTATTATAAATGGAAAATGCTAATTAGATACTACACGGAATATTACTTCATTTGTACATTTAAATGAAGCCTTAGCATGTCATGGTGCTTCCAAAGGCATAAATATCAGGGGAATATTAAGTTATCAAAACAGGAATTAAAGATGCCACTGTACTACTCAGGTGAAGTCCAGTGTCTCTCTTAACACACTTATGCTGGTGATGGGAGAAATGAGCATCCACAAAATCAGGCTTGTTTTCCTGAATGTGTTCATAAATGGATATATCTCCTATTACTCTTTTGAACAAGGAGAGTAACTATAAAAGAAAATGTAACATAAAAGCTTGCAGATCTTAAAATCCCGGATATCAATTGTGTCAAAAAAGCAGGCAAATAGAAGTTTCTCTCTCAAATGCTGTGTCAACGTTTGTGTTATGTTCTAATGCTGCTGCATGGTCACTGAGACTATGGCCACAAAGCCAAGTTATTTCAAGATAGGAGCTGTCATTTTGAAATAACTTCACTGAAATAGCATTACATACATTCTATTCCAAAATGAATTCAAAGTAACAAGTGCGTTACTTCGAAATCAGTAAACTTCATTGCAGGAGGAATAGCACCTATTTCAAAATAGCTATTTTTGAAATAGGTGGTATGAAGAGGAGGGATGGCATTTATTTTGAAATATAGTAAACTCTTTCATATCCAGCATTCTATTATCTGAAGAGGTTGGTCTGTCCCACAAAACCTCATCACCTAATAAATTATTTTGTTAGTCTTTAAAGTGCTACCTGACTGCTTTTTGTTTTTGATAGAATACAGACTAACATGGCCATCTCTCTGTTACTATTTTGAAAAAAAAGTGCTATTCTTTTTCTTAACAGCACCTATTTTAAAATAAGCAGTATGTGTACAGACAATGTATTTCAAAATAGCTACATGCTATTTCAGAATACATTTTTGTGTGGAGCAGCCCTATTTTGGAATAGCTATTTCATAGAATCATAGAACACTAGAACTGGAAGGGACATCAAGAGGTCATCAAGTCCAGTACCCTGCCCTCTTGGCAAGACCAAGCACAGTCTAGACCATCTGCAATAGATGTCTGTCTAACTTGCTCTTAAAAATCTCTAGTGATGGAGATTCCACAACCTCACGAGGTAATTTATTACAGTGTTTAACCACCCTGACAGTAAGGAAGTTTTTTATAATGTCTAATGTAAACCTCCCTTGCTGCGGTTTAAGCCCATTCCTCCTTCTTCTATCCTCAGAGGCCAAGGAGAACAATTTTCAGAATAAAGATGCTGTGTAGATGTAGCCTGTAATCTCTTAAGTGCTTTAGATGTCATTCAAAGCAATTGCCACAGTGTTATCTATTTTCTCACTTCCATCACAGATATGACGATTTTGGTGTATGTTTCTTAAATCTAGAACCTTTGGAGTTAGGTGAAAACATGAAAAGCCTACCTCCCATCATCGCAAAAATATGTTCATAACCTACTGGTTGTGGAGAAAGGGTTGGAAATGTGAACTTTTAGAGCTCAAATACCAGAAGTCAAGGGAAAGGAGTGTGTCTGTGTGTGTGCACTAGTTTTAGTCAGTCATAATTTTCTAAGGGTGTAACATCATGATTTTTTCAATGATCATAGTTGGCAATTCAGTTACCACTCACATGACCTTGGATTTTTGAAAAAAACAAAAGATAACCTACTTAATTATTTTCTGAAGAGCACTCAGAAAGGGAAGAGTTCTCCGCTAATTAACATGCAACTCTATTGAATGAAAGCTCAGTTTGACTTCAAGTGTTCCAATTTGTGTAGGCCACTTAAAGTATCATCATCTGGTATAAAACCAGCATAGTTCTACTTATTTTACATAAGATGAAGATTTGGCCCAGATGAGCCATTGTTCTCCCTAATTAGCCCAATCTGCTATTGGACTATGTGTAGCTATAGGGGGATGCTGACTCCTTTTGAAAGTTCACTGTCCATATGTTATTGCTTATGACAATAAATATATATATTTTTAATATTTTCACCTCCCTCCACAGCATGATTTTAATTAGCTGGATGACCACTTATCATGGGTGCAGCCAGGTTTTCCATAGTCCCATAAAGTCTTTTTACAGCCCCCAGATCTGGCTCTCAGTGTTCTGTGCAGTTATTTAGCTCTAATTTACCCCAAATGTCTTCTGAAGGCCCAGTAGATAGCAGTGGAAGTGTTGGTAATGGACCTCCGTGATTTTGAAAATTCTCTCATCCAGTACTGGTCTGTCCTGAGAGGGCTGGTTTAGAGAGGTTCAAGCTGTAGTAGGGCAATATATAAATAATGAGGCAAATGTTTTTGGATATGTGTAGAGCATTCTATCTGAAGGAACAAACCATCAACTAATCAGCCTTTCACACAAGGACAACTGCTTCAAGAAAAAATACATGCAATGCTGTTTTAGCTGTGTTAGTCCCAGGATATTAGACTAGGTAGGTGAGATTACATCTTTTATTGGAAAAAAAATTGTAGTTTACATAATGTCACATACGGCCTCAAGCGTGAACTCCAAGCTGATCTCATTCAAGGAAAAAATATCTAAATTAAAAATATCAGATTTTGTGTCCACTATAGTAACCACAGTGCTCACAATGAAAAGATCATTTTTAAAGTAACAAACCTGTAGTCTGTATGAATTGACTCCAGATTGTAAGTTTAAACTTCTCTCTTTCCCTATGTGAACCTGGCTAGTCAGTCTGCCATCTTCTTATTTTGATATCAGAACAAACCCTCCAGGGAAAAACTCCCCAGTGAACTAATATATTTTAACATTTATTACTAATGTAACAGCAGTCTGATACTCTGCAGCACATCATTCTCCTTTGAAACATCTTTGCAACACATAGTACTGTGGTGCTGCCTATATATTAAGCAGTACAATCTTCTGTGATACAAAGATCACTCAAATGCTATTTTAAACCTAAAATTAGTACTTGGATACTGGAACAATTTTCAGTTACCAACTTGTAAACACCTTGAAAATAATAAAGTTATAAATAACAGTATGCAATTCTTGAGAACAAATTATGCTGCACCTACCTCTTTTTTTGTTGTTGTCTGACTTATTGGATTAGGGGGTGCAGGAATACAGTAAATGTGATATATCTTAATTTTAGGAAAGCTTCTGGCACAGTCTTGTATGACATTCTCTGAAGAAAACAAGGGAAATATGGTCTAGATGAAATTTTATGGTAAGAGCAAAACTTTTTGAAAAACAAAAAAGCAGTCCAGTACCACTTTAAAGAATAACAAAATAATTTATTAGGTGATGAGCAGACTTTCAGGTCATTTACAGAATGGACCACTCCATTCAAGTGGTGACTGACCAGGTTATGGATCAGGAGTGTTTTGATGTCTGTTTTGTGCCCATTAATTCTTTGTCTAAGAGAGTTTAAAGTCTGTCCAATACGCAAAGCATCTGGGCATTGTTGGCACATGATGTTAGTTGAGGAACATGAGAATGTGCCCATGATTCTGTGAATAACCTGATTAGGTCTAGTGATGGTATCTCCAGAATAGATACATGGACAAAGCTGGCAACGGGCTTTGTTTCAAGGAAAAGTTCCAGGACTGGTGTTCCTGTGGTATAGACTGTGGTTGCAGGTGAGAATGCTCATAAGGTTGGGAGGTTGTCTGTAGGATAGAACAGCTCTGTCACCTAGGGCCTTTCTGGAGTGTGGCATCCTGATTAAGGATAGGTTGTAGGTCTTTAATAATTCCTTGCAGTGGTTTGAATTGGGGGCTGTAGGTAATGACCAGTGGTGTTCTGTTCTTGGCTTTGTTGGGCCTGCCTTGGAGTAGCTGATCTCTGGGTATTTGTCTGGCCCTGTCAATTTGTTTTTTTATTTCTCCTAGTGGGTAATTCAGGTTTATGAATATTTGGTAAAGATCTTGTAGTTTTCGGTCTCTGTCAGTAGGATCAGAGCAAATGCCATTGTACCTAAGGGCTTGACTGTAAACAATGGATCTAGTTGTGTGTGCAGTATAAGAAGTGGGTCTGTCCCACGAAAGCTCATCACCTAATAAATTATTCTGTTAGTCTTTAAAGTGCTACTAGACAGCTTTTTGGTTTGATAGCATATAGACTAGCATGGCTTTCTTTTTTTATTATTGATAAACTATACTAAAAATTGTTATTAATGGTTTGCTTATAAACTGGCAGGAAATATCTAGTGGAATCCCCAGATGGTTTGTCTTGGGTACAATACTAGTCAATATTTTCATTTAATGCATTAGATAATGGCGTAGAGTGATTATTGTTATAAACTAGTAGGAGACATTGGGTCCAGACATATGTGTATACAGGATTAGAAGTCAGAATGACCTTGAAAATTTGGAGAATTGGTCTGAAATCAACTAGGTAAAAGTCAATAAGGATAAGTGCAAAGTACTATGCTTAGGAGGAAAAAAATCAAATACAGATCTACAACACGGCTAGAGCGTAGCACTATTGAAAAGGAGTTGGTGAGGATCACAAATTGCATATGAGTCAACAATGTAGTTGCCAAAAAGCTAATATCCATTCCGGAGTGCATTAACAGTCTTACTGCATATAAGATATGTGTGGTAACTGTTTGTTTTATTCTTCTTGATCTTGGAGAGGCTTCCACTGTGGTATTGTATCTTGTTTGGGACACCAAGCTTTGAGAAAGGTGTGGACAAATAGGCAACATTCCTGATGGCAGCACTGAAGATAATAAAAGTTTTATAAAACCTGAGCTATAAGGATGTGTTAAAAAACCTTGACTCTTCAATCATCAGAAAAGAAGCAGGGCACCGAGGAGGAGGAGGATTTAATAACAGTTTTCAAATATAGTAAAGGGCTATTGTGAAGAGGTAATCAACTTTTCTCCATTCTCACTTTTCCACTTTGGGAAGGACAAGATCTGACTGGATTAATATGAAGTAAAGGAGATGTAGGTTACATATAGGGAAAATGTTCTAATGACTTGTCTTCACTACACAGTGGATCAATATTGCAGCAATTGATCCACCACTGGTTGACTTACCATGTCTACTTAGACACTATAAATTCACCTGCAAGTGCTCTCCCATTGACTCTGGTACTCTACCTTAATGAAAAGAGAAGGAGGAGTGGTCAGGACAGCCTCAGCTGCCAATCTTATTCCATGCAATATATTGCAGTAAGTAGTTTGAAATACATCAGTTTCAGCTATGCTATTTGTGTACCTTAGATCAATGGGCTGTAGTGTAGACCAAGCATAATGATAGTTAAATTCAAGAGGGAAGTTGTAGAATCGCTGTTATTGGAGGCTTTCAAGGATGCGTTAGACAATCACTAGGCAGGATGGTATTAGACATACTTTGTTCTTCCTTAAAATGGGGAGATGGAGTAAGTGACCTCTGAAGGTCTTTTTCATCCTCTATGCCTCTGTGTAGAGAAAATTGTGGTCAACAACATAAGAACAAATACATTACCACAGAACAAAGACTGTAATTTCCCGGGCTTTTGTACGATAGTCAATGGTTGAGTAGGAGTAAATTTATGTGATTCACTCAACATAGGATCTATTGTTGCTCTTTGATACTAAGGGACAAATTATAAGTGCATGAGACCATTCATCCACATTCACAGACCTTCTCTCAGCTGATGAGGTGATTAGAAAGTGCCTTCTCCACTTTTGTTACTACCCAACAGTTGCAGGAACCTCAGAAAAATACACCAGTTGATCAGCTTGAAGAGGCATTTATCTATTTGAAGGAACTCTGGTGTCTTTAAGTCTGGCCCATGTTCTAATTATGACTTTGGAAACTCAGGTGCCAGAGATAGTGAAATAAATGGCATCCAAGAGTGGGATTCTGCTTAGCCATGCCTCAGAAAAAATCAAAAGTTAAAATAACAAAGCAAAACAAAATAATTTAAGAGCGGGGGTAATTTTAAGGAGGAAATTTACTTACTGAATGACTAAATTGCTGTTGTAGGTAGGGTAGTCTGGGGTGTTCTGCTCTGCCAAATTCTGAATATTGGTAAAATCTATAAGCATTTTACTGAAGGAAAAAAAAATCATCTCACTTGTCTTTCAAGCATTTCTATTGTTTTATGTATTGTTGTCCATGAAAGGACATATTCTATCTGGTGTTGGGTACACAATGTTGAGGAAGGATGTCTTACATAAAGGCCAAGAAGAACCAGAGTCCTTGTTTGTCATCCTCCTCCAACCCTTGTCCTATTGTGTATACTCCTTTTGCCTCCTTATCCTTCTTCCTGTCATTCCTTTACTATTTGTGGTAGTCGCCTTTCTGTCTCTGCACCCATATCTTCTGTTTTTCACGCAGATGCCTTCCTTAGCCAGAATCTTTAGTGGCAGTAAAGGCTTTTGCAAGCAAAGCTCTGGAATATGAAAAGTTAGATCCATATTCATTCTATATCATCTTGGTTTTTCAAATTTTGATTTCAAAATATGACTATTGTCTGCAAGGTTTTATAATACCAATTGTATTAACAAATTTTGAAAAAAATGAAAAGTTCCAGACCCAAGTAATTTGTTTGATTTTTGCAGCACTTTTTCCTACTAACATACGTCAGAACAATTCAGAGCAACATGATTTCCAAATGATTTGCTAGTAATTCATGAAAGAGCTTAAGCGGTAAATGTAATTAACCATGCAAGAAAAAAGACACATGCACACAAAATTAGAATGTATGCACTAAAAGAGAAACTGCTGTTAAACAGTTATCAGGGCTTCAGAAGGACAATTTATTTTTATTTTCTCCTGTATTCTCTTTTTCAGACTTTTGTTCTTTCTAAGTACAGTAAACCTTTGATTTAATGGACTAATAGGGATATAGGGGTGTCTGTTAAACCAGAATGTCCATGAAATATGACCAGTATCAGAGGGGTAGCCGAGTTAGTCTGTATCTTCAAAAACAATAAGAAGTCCTGTGGTATCTTATAGACTAACATACGTTTTGGAGCATAAGCTTTCGTGGGCAAAGGCCCGCTTCATCAGATGCATGAGTTAGTCATGGAGGATGTGGCCTATTATCAGCAGTAAATGTGGAGTTGTGAACAGCAAGAGAGGAGAAGTCAAGTCAATTCAGTCAGGGAGAATGGGGCTCATTATCAGTAGCTGTGTAGAGGTGTGAACATCAAGAGTGGAGAAACTGCTTTTATAATTGGCCAGCAACTCCCAGTTTCTGTTCTGACTCATGCATCTGATGAAGTGGGTCTTTGCCCATGAAAGTGTATGCTCTAAAATATCTCTTTCCATTAAATATGGGGGTCTTCTACCCACCCACCCCTGCCAGGCTCACCCAGTCCCAGGCCCCACCCTCTTAAAAAAAGCCAGGCACTCACCAGGCCACAGGCACTTGAGCTGGAACCACTGGAACCCTCTGCACAGCTGGAGCTGCCAGACCATGGCTGGAGGTGCCTCTGTGCATGGCTGGAGGCACCTCACTGTGTAGCAGGAGGGACCACTGCATTGCCTGGAGGAGCTGCCACTGCCACCAGAGCTTCCATGCACTCCTCTCATGAGGGGTGGGGAGCATACACGAGTGCTGTCTGCCCATGTCTTCTACACCTCGTGAGAGGAATGCATGGCAGCTCCAGCGGAGGAGGCAGCGGCTCCTCCAGACTGCAGCAGCATTAACTCCCTTAACTTTTTTTTTGGGGGGGGGGGGCGGGATTTAAGGATTTTACAGACACTATCGGATTTCGGGAACAATGGGGTTGTCCCTTGTTCCTGAAAGCTACTAAATTGGGGTCTGTAAAATTAAGTGTTCGCTGTACTCTGTTTCTATCTTTTTGTTAATCACTGTTGTATAAATCAATTCCAGTTGTGGGCTGGCGGGAGTAATTGGTGTTTTTAGCTGACTATTTACATTTGTCATTTTTAAGACTTGTTAAGAGATGGCTCAAGGAATTACCACCACATCAGCAGTTACCACAATATCACTATGATGGCCATCCAAAGAATACGGCATGGTGCTAGCAGTAGTCAATTGAATAAACGACGTATAGTAACTATCACCCATTTCAGGGGACTATGGCTGGAAAGTAAACATCAGGCTCTTATCAGAACTGTGGCTACATCTACACGTGCCCCAAACTTCGAAATGGCCATGCAAATGGCCATTTTGAAGTTTACTAACAAAGCGCTGAAATGCATATTCAGCGCTTCATTAGCATGCGGGCTGCCGCGGCTTTTCGAAATTGACGTGCCTTACCACCGCGCCGCGCGTCCAGACAGGGCTCCTTTTTGAAAGGACCCTGCCTACTTTGAAGTCCCCTTATTCCCATGAGCTCATGGGAACAAGGGGACTTCGAAGTAGGCGGGGTCCTTTCGAAAAGGAGCCCCGTCTGGACACGCCGCGCGGCGGCAAGGCACGTCATTTTCGAAAAGCCGCAGCAGCCCGCATGCTAATGAAGCGCTGAATATGTATTTCATTAGTAAACTTTGAAATGGCCATTTGCATGGCCATTTCGAAGTTTGGGGCACGTGTAGACCCGGCCTGTGTGTGTCATTATCAAGGGTCTCTAAGATCCTCCCACAAGACAAGCTCTTCCAACATGACATCCCAGAACGACATCTCACAGTAAATTATACAGAAATTAGAGGTATCAGAGGCATCTCTTATGGGAGAGCCTGTGAATAGGGATTCTGTATGTTCTATGAAAGAGGAGAGAGGATTAAAGATGGTAAAAATATGGGTAAGATCGGATGAAAAGCAATTAATTGGAAGAGAATCTAACATCATGAAAAGGCTGACAGATAAACAGTGACAAATGTTTAAAGTGCTTATACCCAAATGCTAGAAGTCTAAATAATAAGATGGGTGAGCTAGAGTGCCTTGTACTAAAGCAGGATATTGATATAATAGGCATCACAGAAACTTGGTGGAATGAGGACAATAAATGGGATACAGGCATACCAGGGTACCAAATATATCTGAAAGAGAGAACAAGTCATGCTGGTGGGGAGTGGCACTGTACGTAAAAGAAAATGTAGAATTAAATGAAGTAAAACCTTTAAATAAACCAAAATGTTCTACAGAATCTCTATGGATAGTAATTTGGTGCTCTAATAGTACGAATATAACAGCAGAGATATATTATCGACCACCTGACCAGGTCAGTACTAGTGACTATGAAATACGAAAGGAGATTAGAGAGGCTATAAAAGTGGGGGAAAAAACCCTCAATAATAATAGGGATTTCAAGTATCCTCATATTGTTCGGATACACATCACCTTGGGACTGGATGCAGAGATAAAATTTCTTAATACCTTAAATGACTGTTTCTTGGAGCATCTGATTCCAAAACCCATAAGGGGAGATGAAATTCTTGGTTTAGCCCTAAATGGGGCACAGGATCTGGTACAAGAGGTAAATACAGCTGGACTGCTTGGAAATAATAAGCATAATGTAATGAAATTTAACATCCCTATGGTGGGTTAAGCACCTCAGCAACCCAACCCTGTGACATTTAATTTCAGAAAGGGGAACTACACAAAAATGAGGTTAGTTACACGGAAATTAAATGGTATAATTCCAAAATTAAAAACCGTGCAAGCTGCATGCAATTTTTAAAGATACCCTAATAGAAGCCCAACCTAAATGTATACTCTGAATTAAAAAACACAGTAAGAATATCAAAAAGGGCCATTGGTGCATAACAACTAGGTAAAAGAAGCAATGAAAGATACAAAGGTGTTGTTTAAAAAGTAGAAGTTAAATCCCCATGAGGAAAATAGATAGGAGCATAATATTGATCAAGGTAAGTATAGAAACATAGTAAGAAAAGCCAGAAAGGAATTCTGGGTGGAAAGGGTCCATTTTTTCCCTACTCCTCTGAATTGCTGGTCATGGATAAGCCTGTTTGAAGATGGAGGCTGCATCTAGACTTTGAGATAAATAGATACACTAGGGGCTTGTCTACACTTGCCCCCAACTTCAAAGGGGGCATATTAATCAGGACGATGGGAGATTACTAATGAAGTGCTGTGGTGAATATTCAGCACTTCATTAGGCTAATTCTGTCCTGCGGCAACTTCAAAGTGTCAAACTTTGAAGTCCCAGCATGTGTGTAGCCACAGCCACTTCAAAGTGCCCGTGCTACTTCAAAGTACCTTTACTCCCCAAAATTTTGACACTTTGAAGTTGTCACGGGGGGAGAATTACTTTAATGAAGTGCAGTGTATTCACTGCAGCATTTCATTAGTAATTTCCCATCACCCTGATTAACACGTCCCCTTCAAAGTTGGGAGCAAGTGTAGACCCAGCCTAGGAGATTAATTTGGATTTAGGTGATTTAGGTCAATTTTATAACAAATCAGTCTTCACTACAGGGGTCATTCTGCAGATTTTAAGGTCTCAGGAAATTGATTTTTTTTATTCCTACTTTTCACAAGTAGAAACACCAAATTCAACTTTGCAAGGTTGACCTTAGGGTAGTATAGATGGAGCATTATTAAATTCAACATTTTTGGCCTCCTGATGTGTCCCACAGTGCCCCAATGTGTCCATTCTGGCTATCACTTTAAGCTCTGCTTCCAGGAGTTCAGGAATGAACCTGGAAAATTTAAATTCATTTTCCGTGTAACCACCATGGCAAACCCACTTGAGCAGCACACCTGAGCATCAAAATTCCCAGGGTCACAGATTATTTGTTTTACTTTTTTTATTTATTTGTATTATTGTATCACCTAAGAGCTCTAATCTTAGAATAGGACTCCATTGTGCTAGGTGCTGTCCAGACACAGAACAATAACAGATGACAGTTCACAACTTGAGACAATAGCAATCAAGTATCAGACAAGATACAACAGATAAATAAATTAGGAAGTACAAGAAGACCATATTGATTAATATCACAGGCAGTAGTCTCAGCATACCCACTCCTTAACCATTGTCAAGTTTTTTTTTTGTAGGCTTCACAGTAAAGGAGAGTTTTGAGGAGGGATTTGATGGTGGACAATGAGATAGCTTAGCAGATCCTAATAGGGAGCAGTACTTGTAAAAGAATATATATAGCTATCAGTTCTTTAGTTCAAGATGACAACAGTAGATTCTTTGTCTTTAATAATCATTTAAATATATGAAATACCAATATAATCCTACAGATTAAACTAATTTTTCTGCCAGAAGGTAATATGCATTAATGATGAATTTCATTCCTATTGCTTCAGATAAGTTATGTTAATTTTAAATATTCTCCATACCTCATATCTAAATATAAATAATTAAAAAAGAGAAATAAAAAAAAATCATGTTGTGATCTTATCTGCACTAGACAGGCTTTTGAGCTCACTTTAAACTAAATGGACCTAAGAGAACTATAGATGCAAAACAGATATCCTTTAGGGAAAGATATTTCATATATGGATAGATACACAGTTCATAATAAGTGGCCCATGAAAATAAAATTTCATTAAGCTGGTATAGAAGTACATATGGATAATTTCTTTCCACAGAGATTTAGTTAGGCTTGCATTTATTATTCATAGAATTCTCATTTAGGTAAAATTTTACAGCATTGTTTTGTTCATAATGTAGTCTGAAAAATATTGGTCTGCACCTGAAAAAAAAAGAGAGGTTCTATGTTATGTCAGACACTTTTCAAAGTTAAATTTGAAAGGCAAATACTTCATAAAAAATGGTCCTTATTGTTCTCTCAAATAGTGAATAGTAAAAGAGTGAAGTGTAAAATTAACCGAATGAAACTTTTTACTGCAAAATGAAAGGAGGTATAACCTTCACATAAAAAAGCCATAGTTTGAGGTTGCAAATTTATGTATTTTATAATTCAGTAATAATAAATACTAAATATTAGGGCTGTCCAACACAGCTAACTCACAAAAATAATTCAAAATTAATTGTGATTTAAAATTCATCACAATTAATCACAGTTTTAATCTCAATGTTAAACAGAATACTAATTGAAATTTAGTAAGTTTTTTAGGTTTTGTTTTTACATTTTCAAATATATTGATAAATAATTTGTCAAAGGTCACAAAATAAATTAATGGAAGAATTACCTCGTCTTCCTGTTAACAGTGTAATGCTCGGTCCTGTATCATGTTGCCAGTCAAGTTTTTGTTTTTTCCATAATCAGTTGTGATATCATAAGTATTCCAAAGATGATGATTGATTACAGTCCCAGACTTTCATATATTTGCTAAAAGGCGCTAAGGTGAAAAAACATTTCTGTCTTTTTAGCACCAGACTAATAAGTTCGTTTATGAAAAGTGACAGGAGGAGTTCAGTGAAAGAAAACCTCTACATTACTTCATATCACTGATCAAAGATATTAGAGCATTTGTTTTAATCTCAGTTATTTCAGTAATTCTGCAGCGGCTTTGATATGAAATGCCATATGTAATCAAACTCTGCATAGAATATATTTATGTCTGAACTCCAAGCTCCTTCTAATTATCTTACAATTCATTTCAAACAATAAAAAGAAGTTATTTCTCTGCTTCAAAGGATTCTGTTGGTGCTTTCAATGAAAAAAACCAAACAAAACAAACAAGAAAACCAAACAACAATGTATTCAATCCAAATGCAATTTTAGAGTTTCTTTGTGTGTGGTAAAAATGATGAGATCTTAAATAAAATCGGCAGAGATGCAAGGTGGTATCCATTTTCTTGAAGAATCATTTACTGAATAAATAAAATAACTTTAACTTTTCCAGGGTTGGGTGTTTTGTCTTGGCACAAATGGCACTACAGCATAAAAAATTAATTTTGTTCATGAGAGATTGCTAACAGCTGACAAATTTTGCACTAAAAGTAAAAATCTGTCAGTGCAAGTTTCTCTGGCTCTAGCAGACTTTCATAAAGCATGCTTTCTGTAATCATATTGAAAAAGAATTACTGCTGCAACATTCACTTTTATATTGTGAATATTTCCTATTTATTTTATAGCTCTTGCGCAGTACCCTGTACTTGGCTCCTCTGTTTTTATGAAGTGGAAGCAGTATTGGTATGCAACTGCAGCTTTACTTCCAAAAGCTCTGCCAATGTGGACTAATGACTGTGTTGTAATTGTCTAGCTCCACACTGTAAATGATCTGTTCACAGCTGCAGTTGGCACAACTGCAGAATCATTGCTTTGCCTAGGATTTTGAGATGGAGATACTTACATCTAAGTTAAACTGCTATGCCTGTTCCTAAATTACTAGACTGTAGCTGCATCTCTCATAGGATATGCCTACACTATGAGATAAATTTGAATTTCAAGGCTTTAGCTCGACATTAAAGGGTGGCTGTCTTCACATGTAATACTGTTAACTTGATTGGTTGAGCCATAAGGTTGATTGCAGAACATCGATATTATGGGACAGGTATAGCGTCTATCTCGAATTTTAAATCTTGAATCAAGACTAGCGTGGAAGCGCCATGTCCTTAATTCGAATTTGTTAGCCTCCAGAAGTGTTCCGTATGTATCGCACAAAGCTACATGGTGACCCTCCAAATATGGCTGCTTCATTGTCCACTGCTGTCAGCTGTGCAGGAAGAAGGCCAAAGTAAGCTCATGAAGTTTGGATTGAATTTGAATTAAAATTTGAACTGGAATTTAGCAGCCCAGCCCTGGAAAGAAAAAGGGCTTCCATTATGAAAAAATCCCTTAGCTCATTGCGTTGCACTGCAACACTAGCCATTGCACTTGATTGTTAGCAATTATCGGTATCCCTTCTCTGTAATGATCAGCACTCAGAGTAGTGATCTAACTAGCACTTCTAAGGCTTTCAAGAGACTCCCAGCTTGGACCCAGCAGCGGATTCTTGATGTCATTGTGATTTGGGGAGAAAAATCAATGGTGAAGAGACTTTGGGTGGCCAAGAGAAATGCAGCCATCTATGTTCAGATGGCGTGCGAAATGGCATCCCAAGGTTACTCCCAGGAATCTATGCAGTGCCAGTGAAGGTTAAAGAACTCTGGCAGACCTATCAAAAAGTCCAGGAAGCCAACCAGCAGTCCAGGGCAGCTCCACAGACCTGTTGCTATTTATCAACAGCTCCACGTGCTTATGGGGAGTGACCCCACTATGAAGCCGAAACTGAATTATGATACTTGTGAATGCCTTGGTATGGATTCTTGGGTGAGCATGGAGGAGTAGTGTTGCTTAGAGGAAGAGAGCAATGGAGAGGACAACAGGAGCAATGAGCAGGAGATAGAGGAAGTTTTTCTGGACAGCCTGGAGCTCTTCACCATAGGACCGGAATCAGTCCCCTCCACGGCAGATCCTTCCATGGAATTCCCCTCCATGCTGGAACCCTCCACTCCAGTCACCTCCATGCTGTTCACCGAGTCCTATGGAGCAAGAACTTCTGGTGAGTCTTTATTCTGTATGCTAGAAGCAAGTTGAGGGAGGGTATAGCTATAGGGTTTTGCATAGGTACAGGTTTGCTAGCTATGCTTCTGTGCCCCTCAGAACAGTGAGTTAACGTTTCTTGGGATGGAGCGCTTCTGTTTTCTGGAGATCTCCTTGAAGGCCTCACCCATGCGCTCTTGCATTTTTTTCACGAGATTGTTGGGCAGGCCTGACTTGTTGTGGCTTCCATGGTAGCACACCTTGTCTTGCCAGGCAACTGGTGTTAATGTCTTCATTTATTCATGGGTGTTTGTTTATGGTTTGCATGATTTTGGAATAATTAGCAAAACTCCTTTCAGTTTCTGCATGATTATTTTTCCAAATTACTACGTTTCCTTTTAAAGACACAGATGTTTACTTCTTTCCATTAGCTAAACTCATCCAAAGCAAAATGTTACTGTAATGTCATATCTGCATATATAGACGATAAATTGCATCTTGCAGCATCATGTGGAACTTTATTATTCTCTATGCTACCTTGCCTTTGTAAATCCATTGTTATATATTAGAGACTTGTAACTTAGGCTGTGTCTAGACTAGCCCCCAACTTCAAAGGGGGCATGTTAATTAGGGTGTTGGGAGATTACTAATGAAGCACTGTTGTGCATATGCATCACTTCATTAGGCTAAATCTCCCGGCAGCAACTTTGAAGTGTGAAACTTCGAAGTGCTGGCTTGCATGTAATAAAGGGGCTTCGAAGTAGTGAGGGCACTTCAAAGTACCCACGGCTACACGCAAGCCAGCACTTTGAAGTTACACACTCCAAAGTTGTCGGGGAGATTTAACCTAACGAAGTGCTGCGTATGCGCCACAGTGCTTCATTAGTAATCTCCCAACACCCTAATTAACATGCCCCCTTCAAAGTTGGGGATGAGTTTAGAAACAGCCTTAATGTTTTATATACCAGTGATACTGTAGCCTCTTGGTAGGGCCCTTTTTTAGGATTATCGCATTGCTTCCATTTTAATTGTTTCACATGCTTGATTTTCCAGATGTGATCTTCTAATTTTATTTATTGTCAGATTTCATGAGACCTGTCTTTGCTAGTGCTTACCCAATATCAGTATCATCATCATCATCATCAGTCCCTTCACCAAGGTCGTTGGGGCGCCTTCATGACAACACTCTTTATAGTGTCTCTCCATCTTTGGCAGTCGTGCCAGTTCTTGAGTTGCGGCAAAGCTCTTCCCTGTCCATTCTTTAATGTTGTCTATCCATTGCTTTTTCTGTCTGCCACATCTCCTTTTGCCATTGACTGTGCCTTGCAGTATGGTCTTGGACAGGCCTGATGATCTCGTTGCGTGTCCATGCCATCTTAGTTTGCTCTTTTTCACTCTGGATAGTAGGTCATGATAAGGTCCTCTTGCTGAGTGGATGATGTTTCTGACCTCTTCATTACTAATATGTGCCATGTAGGGGATGTTAAGAAGCTTGCAGTATAGCCTCATTTCAAGGGCCTTGACCTTGCGCTCTAGTTCTGCTGCCAAAGTCCAGGTCTCACAAGCATGTAAAAAGATGGAGTGTACAAGAGCTTGCATGAGCCTTACTTTTGACTTTAGGGATTTGTTTTTGTCTTTCCAGATTGGTTTTAATTTTGCCATTGCTGCGGTTGTTATTGCTGTTCTGGCAAGTAGTTCTGGTTTTGTACCTGCATCAGAGATGATCGACCCTAAGTATTTAAATTGTTTTACTTCTTCCAATTTCTGTTGTATTATGGATATTTGTGCAGATATACCCCTAGGATTGTTGGTCATGAGTTTTATCTTTTCTGTGTTTATTTCCATGTTATATTTTGTTGAAGTTTTATCTAGGCATTTGACAAGGTTATCTAGTTCTTTTTCACTCCCTGCCAGTCCAACAACGTCACCTGCGAAATGTAAGTTGGTTGTAGACTGACCACCAATACTTACAGTTCTAGAGTGGTCATATAGAGCATCTGTCATGATACGTTCCAGAAAGATGTTAAAAAGGATAGGAGAGAGTATGCAGTCCTGTCGTACTCCTACATTGGTACAGAACCAGGCACCAACGCACCATTGAATAATACTGCCCTACTGGCCTTTTCATATAAATTTTTAATTATGTCAATGAGTTTACTGTTGATGTTAAATTGATTCATTGTTGCCCACAGTGCTGCGTGACAAACTCTGTCGAAGGCCTTTTTAAAATCAATAAAAACAAGGTATAGGTCTTGGTGTTGTAAATTATATTTCTGACAGAGGACAGATAGGTTGAAAAATCTGTTCAGTGGTACTCCTGCCTGATCGAATACCAGCTTGTTCTTCAGAAATAATCTTCTCAGCCTGGGGCGTTGGTCTGTTCAGTGTGATTTTCAGCATCACCTTACTAGGGTGGCTAATTAAGTTGATGGTCCTGTAATTTTCACATAACTGTAGGTTTCCTTTTTTAGGAAGTGTTATAATTAGTGATTTAGTCCAAGTTGTTGGCCATTCTCCACTCTGCCATATTTTGTTGCAAATCATCATGAGTATGTCAACCATACTGCTGCCTCCATTTTTTACAAATTCAGATGGGATGTTATCTATGCCAGGTGATTTGCCTGTTTTTGGCAATTTAATGGCTGCTTCAACTTCCTCCCGTAGGATGGAAAAGTTTGTTTCTTCTGTTGGGTAGTTAACTTTCAGAACATTGGGATCTCCATTGGAGTTATAGTTGTAGAACTCAGAGCAGTATTCCGTCCATCTGTTTATAATGTCTCTCTCTTCAGTGAGGCAGTTGCCAGTTTTGTCTTGTATGGTGCTTATTCTGTGTTCTATAGTCTGTGTTAACCCTTTAATAGTTTTAAAAGCTTTCTTACTGTTGTTTGCATTTAGGCTCTCTTCAATCTCTAAACAGCAGTTTTCGATCCAATTTTCTTTTGCTGCTTTCATACTGGTTTTTATTTTTTGTTAATTACCCTTTATTGTGTTGCTCCTTCGTCTGATTTTTTCTTTTTCTTAAATTCCCTTCTTTGGTCACAAAGGTTCAAAATCTCATTTGTAATCCATTGTTTATTTTTGGGATGATATGTTCCTAGTATCTCTGTAGCTGTTTCTATGACTACATTTTCGAAGCTTTTAGTGAGTGTTTCTAGGTTTTGCTCAAGTGTGATCAGGGGAGCAAATTTCCCTCCTATCACTGCTTGGAACACATTGACAGTATTTGGGTCTTTAAACCAGTCCAGATTAAATTTAATGCGACTGTTCTTTGGTTTAGTAATCTTTTTCGGTTGTGTCTTAAAACTCATTAGGACCAGGTTATGATCACTCCCGATGTCTGCTCCCGGGAAGCTACATATCTTGTGTACGTTCACACCTGACCAGAAACGCTTTTTAATTAGGATGTAATCTGTCTGGTTATGAAGTTGTCCATCGGGGCTTTTCCAGGTCCAACATATTGATGGTTTATGGGCTGCCAATGTGTTTGCTACTACTAAGTTGTTATAGCCAGCAAATTCCAATAATCGGAAGCCTCATTCATTAGTCACTTCATTACAGAAGAGCCCAATGAGATTCTGTCAGTTGTTTATGGCGTCCATGCCTATTTTGGCATTCCAGTCACCTTGTACAATTACAATATCTTTTTTCGGGATTGAATCTATGATATTCTGAAGTTGACTGTAGAAACTTTCCGTGTAATCATCATCATGGTCAGTAGTCAATGCATACACTTGAATGACAGTAATGTTGAATGGTGAAGCTTTCAAACGTATGGACATGATCCTGCTAGATATTGGGCAGCAAGCTAGAACTGAGTTCTTGATGTCTCTGTGTATTAGGAAACCTACTCCGTTAAGGTGTTTATCTTCTTCTCTACTGTAATAGAACAAATGGCTTTTGTCTGTTCTGAGCTCCCCAGAATTTTTCCATCTTACTTCAGAGTCCAAGGATACGCTAGGTGTAGTTTTTCATTTCATAGGTTAGTTCTTTGTTTATCTGTCTGATTTAGTGATCTTGTATTCCATATGCCTATGGTTAGGTATTTTCTTGTGTGCAAGGTTTTTGGTTCACCAGTAGCTGACTTAACACAACCTCCCTGGTGGACAACGGAATGCGTGGTCTTTGTTAACCCAGGCAACGACTGATCTGGTGTGGAGTTAGTTATGTTAGTTGTCGTGAGGTGTGTCTTGGGCAGATTTCAAACCTGGCAGAGCCCATCCCTCTCCAGGCAGCCAGAGCCCCATTAGCCTGCCTTCTTACAGAGGCTGTTGCCAGTCTGCACCACTAGGAGGTGGGATTGACTTGTGTGGACAGGGGCCATCAGCAGGCTACAACTTTTTGCTTTTCACCCTCCCACGGTGGGAAGAACTAGCTGATCCTGACACTGCTGGCTGAAGTGCCAAGTATGCACCACACCTTGCAGACCTTACCCAATATACTATAACAAAAAACAACAGGGTATTAGTGGATACTGAGGATAGGTCTGCACTATAGAAGTTATATCAAATAGCTGTCCTTGCATCTGTAAAATGCAACTGCCATTTCAAAATAATTTTGAAATAGTAATTTTTTTATTTTGAAATTGGTAAACCTCATTGTGGCTGCGTCTACACTAACAAGTTCTTTTGAAATATTTTTCGAAAGAAGGGGGCTCTTTTGAAAGATCTCATGGAACATTGACACACACAAAGCATTCTTTCTAAAGTAAATTGAAAGGCTGCAGCACGCTTTTTGAAATTGCTCTATCTTTCCTGTTTCAGGAAGAGCGCACCCTTTTGAAAGCTTCTTTTGAAAGAAAACATGTAGATGCTCCCCAGGCCCTTTTTTTTTTTTCCCAAAAGGGCCATCCTTATGTTACCTGATTTTTTGATTGCTGTCTGTTGTTTCAAAAGACCAGGGGCTATGTGGATGCTCTCTTTTGAAAGAGGAGCTCTCTTTTTTGATCTGCTTTTTTGTGTGTGGACACACTCTTCAGAAGAAGTTCTTTTGGAAGAGATCTTCTGGCAGTGCTTCTTTTGAAAGATCTCTGTGGTGTAGACATATCCTCTACGTGGAACAGTACCTATTTCAAAATAGTTATTTATAAATAGGTGCTGTTAGACAGGGAATAGAGCCTCTTTTGAAATAAGCCATAGTGTGTCCAATGGCGTTATTTTGAAATAGTCTCTATGCATGTAGATACTGTATTTTAAAATAGCTAAGTGCTATTTGGAAATACATTTTTGTGTGTAGATGTGTTATTTTGAAATAAACTATTTTGGATTATCTCTTCTGGAATATCTGATTTCAAAGTAAGGTGGTTGTGAAGACATACACTGAGAGCTCAAGGAAATCCTCCTGAAAATTTCCCTGAGGTACTTGTTAATCCTCTGCTGCTTGTTTCATGACAGCGCAACTGTGTTCCTTCCCCCATTGTAGGGCATTCTCCTGTGCAATCAGTCTGCAATCACTTGTGTGGGACTAAAGCAGCACCTACATGAGCTGCATATGGAGCAGGGTGAAAGCTGCAAGTATGCAGTAGTTGTACTTTGGGCTCCCTGCTTATGCTCAGCAGTGAAATGTCTGCTAGAATGATACTTGCCCATGAAAATGAATGGATAATTTTAGAATGAGTTCCCTGCTACTCTGCACTACAAGCCCTGCAAAGACTGTTTTCTTTTTTTGCCCATTTACACCCCCCTGCAACACACACACCCTCAATCCCAGTAATCCCTGTGGTCTGGGTGCTAGCAGCAGTGTGTGCCTGGCAAATGTCAGTGGGGAAGTGATTGGTAAGTTGCAAAAGGTGCTTGTAAGTGAAATATTTTAAAACTCTGATGGAATTTAACAATCCCTCTTCTGTGCATTGTCCACAGCATCTGAGACTTTGAGGTTCACACCATACATCTCTGCCAGCCGTCTCCAGCAGATAAGAAAGAGGCCAAGATGTAGCAAAGATGATATGTTCAAGGAGATACTGCAGCACTCCTCTGCGGAGAAGAAGAAATAAGAGTGCTGGGAAATTGAAAGCCAGGACAGAAAAGAGAATAAAGTGTTTGCTAGGAGTGTAACTGAGCAGATCATAAAAATAATGGAGGAGCAGACAGAAATGCTCAGTTCTTTCATAAGGCTACAGAGTGAGAAGCTCTGGGGTCAGCCGTCACTGCAGCACATCCACAATACTGTGTCAAGCAATCCCCCCCTCTGCCCCACACACACACAGTGTCCACACATTTCTTTTCACTTTGTGGGATTCCTCAGTTTCCTCTTCACTTCACTCCTCTCACAGCATTGATTACGATAAGTAAAACTACATACAGTTATGAGGTTTCACCTGTTCCAAGCCCCTTCTTTTCCAGAAAACATGTGTTGGTATGTTTCATTGTGTTTTTTCTTGATCAACAAAGGCAAAGTTTTGTAATGGTAAATTGTTTTTATTTTATGTTCCACAAATTTGTATCGCAGTCACTTCAGTCCCAGACACTAGCTTTTTAAACATTTCTTGCAGGGCATGTGGCCCCAAAATTTTATACAGCATAAACAAATGTATGTTAGTACCCCTCATTGTCAAACTGCTTCCTAAAGCATTCCTCTTGTTCATAGCAGCTTCTCTGATAGTCGTCTTGTCTGGTTGCTCAAACTCTGCAGCCAACTACTCCGGTCTTGTGCAAACACTTCACCCTTAGATTCCGACAGATTATGCAACATGCAGCATGTAACTGCAGCCAAGGGAATAATAATCTCAGTAAGGACTAACGTGTCTTAGAGACACCGCCATCGTGCAAAACCTGCTCAGTCTGTTGTTAAAATACTCTTTACCTCTGTCCAAGGACCCTGTGTATGGTGTCATGAGCCTGAGTGCTAAGGGGTAAGCTGAGTCTCCCAGAATCGCGATGGGCATTTCCATATCCTTCATTATAATCCTGCAGTCTGGAAAAAAGTCAGCACTTGCAGCTTTCTGTAGAGGCCAGTGTTCCATGAAAATACATGTCCATGCACCTTTCCAGGCTTCCCCATGTTGATATCTGTGAAATGCCCACAATAATCCACAAGCACCTGCACCACCACGGAGAAATATCCCTTCCTATTGACGTGCTCTGTAGAAAGGTGGTCTGGCAGTAAAATTGGAATGTGTGTGGCTTCTATTGGCCCACCACAGTTAAGAAAGCCCATCTCTGCAAAGCTGCCCACTATTTCTTGATTATAATCGTGGCTGGGATGATTTAGTTGGAGTTGGTCCTGCTTTAGGCAGGGGGCTGAACTCAGTGACCTCCTAAGGTCCCTTCCAGCCCTAGAATTCTATGATTTCATGCTCTTTTCTCAGAATCATGCTCCTTTGAAGTAGGATGAAATTTATTGCCATGTACACATGTAGTAATATAACCCATGTAGTAGATTTCCCCATTCCATATTGATTTGCGACTGACCAATAACAGTCTGGCATTTCCAGCTTCCAGAGGACAATTGCCACATGCTTCTCTACTGAGAATGATGCTCTTACTCTGGTGTCCTTACGTTGCTTGTCGGGGCCAGTTCAGCACACAGCTGCAAAAGGGTGGCTTTATACATCTGAACATTCTGTAGCCACAGCTGTTTATCCCACGCTTGTTCAGCTGCTCTATGAATGTCAAAATCATTGCTAAGTTGCAGTGGTCTACAACATGAAGAATGTTGGACACCTGTGAGTCTTCCTTTGCCAGCAAATTCATGATTAATTTCACTGCCATTCACAGTGACCTCATGACACTTAGGCTATAGTTACAGTACAATGATTTGTTGGAAGAGATTTGCTGACAAAACTTCTGTCAACAGAGTGCAACCACACACAAAAGCCAGAAGGAACAACACTCTACTCTGTCAACAGAGCAGCCGGACTACCTGGCTGCTCTCTCGACAAAACGGGCATCCAGAAGCACAGCAGACAGGGCTATCCATTGTTCTGGATGCCCTGTCTATTGAAAGAAAGCCCCCTGACAGCTTTCTTGTCAACAGAATCTGTCGACAGTAGCATTATGCCTCATGTCGACAAAATACATTTTGTGTGTGGACGTTTCATCTATTTTGTCCACAAAACTTCCAAATGTAACTGTAGCCTCAGAGCATATGAAAGAAGTGGGGAATCCATCCCAACAGGAGGTGTCACCAGAAACTGTGAAATACATACTCCCAGTGCATCCATTAATCTGTTGATTTGATGATCGTGCCCCCAATATGGACATCATCTGTTGACAGAATAAGTGTGAACATATTTGCTCTGGTGACTGATTTTTGTCATTTTTTTCAAGTTGTCTTAGTTTTGTTGACAAAACTTTGTGGTGTAATCAAGCCCTTTAGTTGTATAAGCAGTTTGGTTTTTATTTTTTTAAAGGTGGAGGGTCAAGTAAAAAAATCTGAAATGTATATGGAATTTTTCAACGACATGAATTTCTGTTTTAAAAAGGACTATGCTTTAAGTGATGGGTGCCCAGCCTTTGTAAGGGTTGCACTGGCAAATTATAAAGTGACAATGAGCTGCATCTTCCTATATATGTAGATCAGTTTCTTTAGCAAAATCTTAATTCATGTAACTATAAAAATCCCTGAACATATGGTTATGTTCAATAGATTTAGAGCAACTTTATTTTGCTTATATTGCAAAGTACAGATTCTAGCTCTGCAATAATGGAGTAATGTTACTGACATATTTCCACTCAAGCTTTCTTATGTGAATTACTGTGGATACATGCATGCATTTTAGATCAATATTATGTATCAATGATTTATTATAGGATTTCTTTCATATTGCCATGTTTATTCTCTAAATAATATGCTTTTATTCTCTTTTTTTGTAGTCAAGCACATACTATATAGAGCAGGGGTCCCAAACTCCTGGTCTGCAGGTCATTCCCAGCTGGAGCAGTCATGCAATCCAGCTGGGGAGTACCAGGAGACCAGAGAGGGGCTGTCCATTGCCATTTCCCAAGCCCTGCCACTTCCTTCCAGCACCCTGTCCTCTTTCCCTATGGCACCCCATCCCTCAGGGTTACCAGGGGACTTGGTATGGGGCTGCAGGTTCCAGGGTTACCAGGGGACTTGGTATGGTGCTGCAGAAGCATTTGATTCCCTCCTTGAACTCTCAACGGTGGCAGAAGCCATGAGGAAGCGAAGTGTGTGCACTCACTGAGTGTACTCTCCTTGGAGCCGCGGGGAGTGTGGGGGCTCAACTGCTGCTTCCCCCATGCCAGGCTCCCCTGTGATCCCTGGAGCTGCATCCCTGGGGGACGGGTTGCCATGGGGTGGAGGTGGGGCACTGACAGGGCTTGGGGACAATAACTGACAAGCTGTACTCTCCCCCACCCACCCCACAGCCCACTGGTACTACAGAGGCTGGATTGCACAACAGCTCTGGACAGGAATTTGTGATTCCTGGTATAGAGAGAGTACACTGTTACCAAATTGGGTTGTTCATTCGGATTATATCTTTTTATTATTATCATTTTATTACTTATGAAGTGACCTAAAAGTTCTAAAACGTACACAGAAATTGCCCACTGCAAACTAGTAGAGAAGACTATAAAAAACCTTATTTTAAATAATTACCAGTCTAAAGCAATCACAGTTTTTTCAGCACCCTGGCAAAGGAACATCTTAATTATTAGTTGTATGGTGATCCCCTGTGTGAAATAGCTAAACTCTTTAGCTTTTTGTAGTGTAAATGTATTGAAACTCCGTATGAAAAGAATATATAATGTGTGTTTGTAAACAACATTAAAATGCTGCTCCACTGGCAATCCTGCTAAATATACAAATAACTATTGTAGCACCAATTGCCAGCTTGTTCCTTAACACAATTCCTAGTTGAAAACAACTCATCCTACTGAAAATTTGAGTGCTGATATAAATTTGTATTGATTCTTCCTGAAAGGGGTGTAGACATAACAGGGGGAAAAAGAAAGGAAGAGACTGATGGCTTCATGTCGTGCATTCAGAAACAGTTGGAATTCAGTCGTTATTTATTGATCTACTGAAAGTTGAACAAGCTAATGTGCTTAAGGTAAAATCCTCCGAAGTAGACAAGCCATAATCAATGTGAATTTGATGTTTCTTCTGTTGGATGACAGAACAAAAAAGACCTTGAAATACAAGCCTAGTGAAGAAGCACTGAGGTGAACTCTGTGGCACAAGGCTTTTAGGTACTCTTTCTGTCTTGCAAGGTAGGAAATGAGAACCAGTCAGTAATTATATGATCAAAGCAACCTGCTGACCAAATGCCAGTGACGGATCCACATAGCACTATTCTCCAAAAGGTTAAGCCTAATAAAACTTTCTTAGCGACAATTGATCACTGGTAAGTAGGTTCAAAGAACAATAGAACGAACGCTTTCATAGAGGATAAAGAAACCAACACATTGACCTCAGTGAAGCAAAGATTTGATGCTCTGTGGATGTACCAGTATGAAAAACAATCAACTTTTGGCTTCCTACAATTTCTTCAAAAATTTCTTCAGGTAATAAAATAGTCTCACTGCACTGCATTCTATATTAACTTGGCTAATGTATTGCAGTCCCCCCAACTGCTTCTGTCATTAGGCCTGTCTAACTTTTCCATGATAAACTCTCCCATTGGTATGTAACCTTTTAGTTTCAAATGCTAATAATGAGTATAACTACTGTGTAAAGCAGTCTTGAGGACTGAATTTGAAATGTGTGAAATGGCCACTAAAATGCATTCGGACATGATATAAACAGCTCAACCAGCATTGTACACATCTGTATTACGGCCAAAATAAGTCACTTTTTCCTTCCGATAATGTTTCTAATCGGGCTCCAAAACGAAGCAGCCTGGAACAGGCCGTGGAGTAACTATTGCTCAATCAGGGATGCATGTGCATCAACGTGTGGACCGCATCTTAGCTTTCAGGCTCTATCACTAACTACTCATCCGTAGCTTATTTCATATGGAGATTGCACTAAGGAGTTTGAGAGAATGAAAAGAGAGCTGATCCCCTCTAAATTTTTGCACTGCATTCTTTGGTATCTTCCTATGTACATGTATGGTATAATTTGGTCTAAATTAATTTTTCAATTTGCTGGTTAGTTGCATCTCCACAGAACAAATGTCCTTTCAGGCCTCTGTTACTGAAAATGATCATGTAAAAATACTACCATTGGTCTCCATATTTTTGTCTCAATAATTTCCATATCGAACATCCTTGTTTTTTAAATATATAAGTAAATAAACTATGCTTTCTCTGCAAACACTGGCTCTTCGAGTCAAGCTCATGCAAAGCCATCACTGGCTCTGCAACTCAAATTTGGTTTTCTACAAATTATATTGATTCTTGTGCATGAAAGTCTGTAAATGATTGACACTTAGTAAGCTATTTTCTTGATGGTGTACAACATGCAATAAAATCTACACTTCATTCAATTTAAGCTGTGTTGGCTCAGCAGTGCTCCCAAGAATAAAAAGCAATAAACATTTGTTTGCCACAAAAATCACTACAGGTTGAAACTCTCTAGTCCAGCACCTTGGAGACCTGAGCAGCGCTGAACCAGAGAATTTGCTGAACTGTGGGAGTCCAATATTGCCTAGCAGCATTTCCAACACTTCCACTGCTTACTGGATTCTTAGAAGAAAAATTAGTGGCAAATTAGAGTTCAATAACAGCACAGACACTCAGGGTTTGTCTACACAGGCACAAATCTTCGAAATAGCCATGCTAATGGCCACTTCAAAGATTACTAATGTTCCTGATTAGCATTAGGATGCTTCCGGCTGCGGCACTTCGAAAGTGCCACTTTCAAAAGGGTGCAGGTTGGCCCAGCTACACAGGGTCCTTTTCAAAAGGACCCCACACATTTTGAAATCCCCTTATCCTGCTCACTGATAGGAATAAGGGGATTGCAAAAGGTGTGGGTCCTACCCCCGTGTAGCCACGCCAAGCCGCGTCCTTTCGAAAGCAGTGTTTTCGAAGTGCCATGGCCAGAAGTGTCCTAATGCTAATGAGGCGCTGAATATTCAATTCAGTGCTCATTAGTAATCTTCAAAATATGGCTATTTTGAAGATTTGTGCCCGTGTAGACACAGCCTCACAGCCAGGACTAGTGTCTGTAAACAAACTTTATGGAACTGCAAGAAACCTGGACACACCAATGATAAATGAATTTCAGGCTAACTAAAATCATGATAGACCATAGATGTGACCAAACCAAGGAGTGCTAGACTAGAGATATTCAACCTATATTTATGCCTCTGAATATGCACAGGGAGGACCTCTGACAAACAATAAGCTACTATTTTAAGAATACGAATACACTTTATAAATTTTACCTTTGCTGTGAATGCACAAGAAGAACATTATTTAGCAACAATCTGAAGGACAATGGATGGATCCCATATCCATCATGGATGTGGTGAGCCGTAAAAAGGTTCAATTTCCATTTGGCTTGAAAAATGGTCAAAAGTTTTGGATTTTTTTAAACACAGTTGAACCTGATCATCCACCCCTAGTAGCCACAATACAAATTTAAAACTGATCTTTTTTACCTTAGGTTTAAACCAGAATAATACACTTATTTAAATGTAGTTACTCCTGATTTAAACCATGACAAGACCAGTTGAATATAATGCCTTGCTTCCTGAGCAGGGCATTTCAGTGAGAACATATGACACCAGGACTCCAAGCATTCATTGGCTGCCTGTTAGTGTATGTGTGGAGTTTAAGGGGTAGTTTATGACCTACAAAGTCTTAGATATCTGAGACCAGACTGCCTCAGAGGAAGCCTTCCTCTCTATGCCAGACAACCACAGGTGCAGTTGCTAGGGACACCTGAGCTCATTTCCCATTCTTTGGAAACATTTATGGCTGGCAGCACATTCTCTGTGAGAGCTCAGAAATGCCAAAATAGCTGGAATTTGGTGACACGATGCAAAATTTCTTGGAGGTTTGTGGAGAATGTAAAGGGAATGTTTTCCATAACAAATAAAGGCTGGAAAGAAGTTTCTTCTATATGCATTGGGCAGGCTGAGTTCCATTTACAATGATGAATTCAGTGCTGCTGGGGGAATTTTAGTTACTGTGTTGTTATTGATGGTGTTAAGACACTCCGGCTATGTCCCTCCAAACCCACAGCAGTGAGTCTCAGAGCCCAAATCTACAGACTAGGGCTCATGCTGTGATGCTAAAGATAGCGGCATTGACATTACTGGAGAGAAGGCTGATCTTCAAGAACCCAAGCTTCAGCCCTTCTGGAACATAGTCACAGCTACTTTCAGCACCGTATTACGAGCCCAAGTTTGCAGAGTGAGCTCTGAGGCTCGCCACTGTGAGTTGTTTTTTGCAGCATAAACAGAGCACTGGAGCGGTATGGTCTTATTTTTAATTGTTTTAAATCAAACTATATAAAAAATACTACTTTTAGCCCATGTATGTGATATCAGAACCAGGCCCTTTAGCTTTGATATTGTTTCTAATTTCATGCTGCAATATTCAGAGACCCCAAGTTGGGTTATAGAGAAATTTTAACCCTGAACTCCAGAATTCCTGTGAGTTTAGACTAAACTGTAATACTGTTGGAGAAATTTATGATCGCACATCAATATTATTATAATTAACAAAGGGGAAGAAAGCAAAGAAAGGGAGAAGAAATCGTGACCTCCAGTTACGGAAGTTGTTAGCAGTCAAATCAGACTAATAATTTCAACAGTTTATTTGTCCATTTTGCACTTTAATTTTTACAGCAATTGTAGGAAAACAACTGAACCCAGTGAGCCAATAGCAAAATTTTAACTTCACATTATCAAAGCAGTAAAATATAATAGAGGCGTCTTAGCAATTGTTGCAGTGTAAAGAAATGTGTGTTTGTGACTTTCACAGTTTAATTCCTGATGTACCTGATGTGCAGCAAACATTTACCTTGTCAAATTAATAAAACTAGTTCTTAACTTGCCTTTAACTGAAATGCTCTGAACTGCCGTAAGATTCAGAACAAAACAGAATATATTGCAGGAAGTTGGACATAACAGAAATATCATCAGAATACTGTAATGCACAACACACTAAAACAGACAGATTGAGGAACATGCAAGAAGAAATTTTGAGAAGTTCCAGGGATACTCATGTATCATGACAGGGTTTGAGGGAGAACACACAATGTGTGAAGACAAGAGATTTGGGGCTTAATTGTGTTTCAAGGCTAATCATTCAGGTTGTGAAGTTGTTTGATATGGCAGTGGGAGATGCAGGCAACTCTGTGACTTGGCCAGGATAAAAGTGCTCTTGTGCCTCCTTTCCAAAGGTGCAGAGATCTCTGCTTACTATGGAAGGCCATCCCTTCTTGTTGGTGCATTTTGCAGATTAGGATCAGGGCCATTTTCATACATGTTCTAGCCAAAGTCTTTCAAAGGTACCCCGTTTTGAAGAACATTCCTCTTTTTTGTTTCCAGATTACCGACATTCTGCACCCACTTGCTACCTTCCACATCCAGGGCTGAAAGATGGTTATTTCTAATAGAGAGGTTATAAAAAGAGCCCTTTACACTGAAAGAAGAAACCCTTCTGCAGTTTGTTTCCTTCATGAATATTTTGTTTCTGTTCAGCCAATTAGGAAATTTTTGCATCTTTCTATCCCACATTTGGCCTTTGTCAGGTGGAGAGGGTTTACCTCTTCCCTCTTCTACCTCTGACCTCCATACTAGCACCAGTGGTGAAAATATTGCCTGGGTAAGTCCTTGTGTTAATGGAGCACATAAAATTTGTCCCCTTGGTAGGTATGAGGTATGCCTTACGACAACACCTAGTTCAAAACAGGTCTAATGGCAATGCAAGCATCCCATAACATTTTAGATTTAGCCCTGCATAGTTGAATGGCCTCTTTATATTGCAGGCAAGAGCTACACTGTTGAAATTTCAGCAAACTATGAAAAACTGCATTTGTAATATGCTGTGAAGTCGTGCACTTGAGTGCTTAATTAAAAGAAGCTTGGTTTTTTTGGCTGCCTATTATGTGTTACATTACGTTGTTTCTATTGATGGTTGTCTAAGAATAAAAGCTTGATGTGTACCTAATCCAAGTAATGTAGACATTGTAACCTGGCTATATGACACTATACAATGGCTTATATGATATCTCTGCTGGCTCTTAGTTCCTTCACAATTTAAGCTTTCCTTAAAAGGGTTAAAAAACAATCTCCTAGCCCTCTGTTTATGAAAGAGTTTATGGAACTCTTACTGAGTCTGACAGTAGAAATAACGTGCCAGATTCTGATTTCGCTTACACTGGTAAATCTAATCTGATTACAGGTAGTTAGTGTTCTTTGCCAAAGTGGAATTTTCCAGCAAAAAAACAGTTAATCAAAACTAATGCTTATAGCAAGATCTTTCTCATTTCAACTAAGTTTCATCAGAAAATGTTTTTCACCTCTAGGCTGTTGGAGTCATAGTCTTATTTGAAAGGGGAGCGGCCTGGTCGGGGAGAAGGCAAGGAAGGGTCAAACATCAGAATAGTCTAGGATACTCGTCTGGGATGTAGAACACCAAAGTTTAAGTTTTTGGTTTGAATCAGTCTTGATTATGAAAAAACAACAAGAAGTCCTGTGGCACCTTATAGACTAACAGACAAAGTGGGTTTTTGCCCACAAAAGTGTAAGTTCCAAAAATATCTGTAAGGTACCACAAGACTTCTTGTTGTTTTTGCAGATACAAACTAACATACCTACCCATGTGATTCTTGGTTATGAGCCTCCCAGGTAAACCAGTTTCTCATTCTTGTCTGTGGTTGCTGTTACACTCTGTATAGCTAAGTAAATATTCTTTGGACCAGGGAGACTAATGTTATAGCTCACTGGTTAAGACATTCACTTGAGGAACTGGAGTTTAATTCCTGGTGTGAATGAGGAAAAGCAGGTTATTGAACCTGAGTGTTTCACATCACCACTGAGTGTGCTGACTGAAAGCTTATGGCTATTCTGGGGTCTCGATCTCTAGCTTTTTACAAAAAACTTCAAAAAGAAAAGTCTTTTGATTTTCATCCTCATGTGGAAGTGAGAGAATTTTTGAAATCCCAAAATTTTAAGGAATGGAAAAAAAAGGTTTCCCTGTGAAAGGTCTGGGACTCACACCTTAGCAATCAGTGAGTGCAATCAATCTAAAGAAATGTGTGAGTGAGATTGGAATCAGGCCCAAGAGATCTAACCAAGGTGAAAATGACCTATTCATCTCAATAGTGTGTAATTGCTAAAGTTTAATGATGATAATCATGAGGATGCTTGGTGGTAAATGTTGAAGTATAATCCAATATGTCGTTCATTTAATGGGTTTCTGAGATGCTATGGTGGAATGTCACAGACAGGGAGCTGACTGTCTGCTGCAGGAAGATATAATCATTAGACCAGTGATTGTAAGCCATTATGGCTGAATGGATATAACTGCCTAAACAATGAAGCAGCAATTATAATGTCTTGGCTAGCTGGCTGAGGAAAATCAGACTGAGGCAGAAAGGAAAATTGTACTTCACATCCCAGTAACAAAAGGCCTTTGAATAATGTAGTGATGGGGTTTAAGACACACAAAAAGGAGTGTGGGGATTTCCTGAGAGAACCTATTTTCATGAAATAATTGTCTTCTGGCACAGCACTACAGCGACACAGCTGTACTGGTGCAGCTGCATCACTGTAGTTCTTTAGTGATAATACTCGGACACTCATGAGAGAGGTTTTCCCATCAATGTAGTTTAAATCATGTCCTTGAAAAGAATTAGCTATGTTGGAAGGAAGCTCTCCTGCTTACATAGCTTTGTCTATATTGGGCTAAGCAGGTCTAACTACATTGCTGAGGGAAGTAGAACTTTCACTCTGCTGAGCAACTTTCTGATATTGGTCTGTAGTGCAGACCTGACTTGGGGAAAAATAAAACTGATTGTGAAAGACTCTAATAGTTTGGGAGCAGGCTGGGTCCCAAGAGTTCCTTGGCTTCCTAAAATAATGTGAATTTGGGTCTTCTTTCCCCCCATAACTCAAAAGTGAAACCAGTCTAATTTAGCCTGTTGGGAATCATAAGATTAGACTGAACATGTGTGGAGACTGTTTTGGAATTGTATCTGAAGCTTTGTTGTTACTTGTTGAATAAAGAACTTAAATTTATGGCGGTTTCGTGTCAGTTTTACTGACCTCAGCTGCCAAACCCTAGTTGTCAGGATAATAGGTGGTTGAAAATCATGGGGTGCTGTATCCAGATCCTGGTGTAAGATTGAAAGAGATTCCACCCCAAGACCTTAAAGGGCATAAGATATAAAAAAGGAGGTAATATACACAGCAACTAGAAAAGAGACAGGAGGGCAGCATGACCCTAGGCATCCCTGTTTCCACACTCTATTTTTACTACTTTAATGATATTTATACAAATAGGTTTTGTGAGTTATCATTGAAAATTAACACACTGGTCAATAATTGTGAAATGTATGACAATCCTGTATACATTGTAACATATGTCCTCTGATATTATGTTTTTAAGTTTTTTTTTAAATGGTATATTACAAATTGATCAGTGATTTCAAAAGAAACCCGTCAAAATTTACAAAGGGGGTTGGGGAGTCAGCATGTCTGTGTGAAGAGAATGACAATTTCTGTACAAATGGCATCAGCAGTTCCTACCGGAACATTTCCAACATGGTGTTTTCTACTGCTCTTTTGCAACGGGACACTTTAATCAAGATGGATTCAGTTCTGCAGAGGAGATAAAAAATTGAAATCTGGGGGATTAGTTTGACCCGTGAAACAAAGGCCTACTCTGAGGTGTAAGAATACAGAGATACTTCAGGTGATCCTTCATCAGAAGAGACAAGGAGAATCAGAGACTGGGTTCTGTGAAGACCCTGCTAAAAACTAGTCAGCTGTATGAGGAAAAGGCAAAATGGTGAGGAAATTATTTTGAATAAAGACTGTAGCTTGTGAAGTTATGTTTTGGCTATTGGAAAGCATTTTACTTTGGTTTGTATGTAACCCTTTCTACCTTTATTCCTTCTACTTGCTATCCGTTATGTCCTTCAGTTAACACACTTGTTTCATTTTCCTGATTAAAACAATGAAGAACTGTTTTGGAAGGAAAGAGTGTGTTTACCCACATACATTAATAAATAATGTATTGATTCTTTAACAGAACAGTGAGCTTTATCTTCTGTGTCTGTACAATAACAGGGGCTCTATGCTCCAAAGAAACATTACTGGGAGATTGTGGGCTGGAGTAAGCTGTTACCCTCTGTGCAAGGTTATGATTGGTTGAGTGTTGGAGTTTGCTGACGAGGAAGACAGATGTGCCCAAGAGCGGAGAGACAGTCTAATGTCTAGCAAAATTTGCTTTTGATGAGGTCAAGAGGTAACAGTGATTTGAAGCTCTGGCTGTCCTAAGTACCATGTACGCTTTGTAAGTCTGCCTGTAGTTATTAACCCTTTTATCTATTTCTTTGATGGCCATTTTAGGGGATAGACATGATGGGACTTTCTTTGACTAGAAAACTAGGTCATATTAGAGCATAACCTGTACAAATCATATTAATGAACAAGAGGACATATACAACTTTGCATTTGATGTAGATGTGTAACTAGAGCTTAACATCCTATCAGCCAAACATATCATATTAGTCAGCCTTTCCACAGGTGTGCAAGGGGTCTTTTTTTTCCAGCACTCCCTTAATCCACACTAGAATGGCAGTTCTTATTAGAGCAAGAGATTTGTGTGTTAGAGTAAATATTCAAATTTGACATTAATACGTAGTATGAACAGAGATATCAATTACCTCAAGCACTACAAGGACTGTTTCTCCTCCTTTGATTCTTGAAATTATCTCAGATGGAACAATTAACATCCCCCCACCTCTCACTCCCTTCCTTCAATCCTATTTGATTTGTCAGTTTGTATTGCCTTTTTTTTTTTTTTGGTCCTCTGTACTTATAAATGTCAGTCTGTATTGGAAATGAAATTGATCTGATGAAACAGGTCTGTCCCATGAAAGCTCATCACTAAATAAATCATTTTGTTAGTCTTTAAAGTGCTACATTTCTGCTCCTTTGTTTTGTTCACCCACTTTAAACAAATGTCATTCCCTTGACTTAAAATGAGTTGCTCCAGATTTACGAGTGAGAAAACTGAAATATTTTTGCTTCATCAACTATTTTTGAGATATAGCTGTGTTAGCATGTATTTTTGCTTCATGCTCATTCTATGAAATGAGTAGAGATGGGGTGAAAGACCAGGAACCCCAAGCCAAACTCCAAGGTTTAAAACAGATGTAGGTTTAAAACAGTTCAGTATAACTTTTTTAAAGAAAAGTCTTAGCTGTGCTGTTTGGCTTGGCTTGGAAATGCAGCTAGCTACATCATAATATCACAGAGAGGTTATTCTCATGCTTTTCCCTGCAAGCTGGAAGCAGAAAATGCTGAAAATCTCCCAGGGTTTTGAGCTAAGTTTTTTAGATCAAAGATCTCTGAAACTATATAACTTGTTGAGGTTCAGAAATAACGTGAAAGACCACTAAAAAGTTTTAAAACTTTTTTTACATCCCTGAGTACTCAGTGCTCCACTCTTGATAACCACTATCTTTTCTGATTCAGTTTTGGTCCATATTTTGGTCTCAATATCTAGCTTTATCTGTGCAATGTTTGTGTCTCATTTAGAACTCAGAACTGAATGAATTACTTGAGTATCTTTCACCAATCTCTGACAACATTTGCACTCACTTTTTCTTTGCTCAGGAAGGGACAATAATAAACATGGGTTGAGTAATATTTCTCAGGAAGTAGTAAAATAAGGATAATTCTGTCTTCTGTTGGTTGACTGGGAGATGCTATTGATATATTGCTGTGATGATCTATTTGTTTATTAATAAGGCTGTGGAATTGAGAAAAATGCTATAAATCTGCAGGTCTAATTAAATTAGCTAATCCACATGAGGATGCTTTCAGTGTTTGTCATACTATAATATTGTGTTTGCCAATATCATTCAGATCACATAACCTTCTGAGAGCAATTGTGCCTATTAAAATGCCATCTATAAATCAAACTGTTTACCCAAGTTAATCAGATGTTAGTGCAATACACCACAAGGAAACACCCAATTAATTTAAAAATAGATAGAATGCAACATACCTAAACCTCTCTTCTGCTCCGTGTAATTCATGGGATTCTTTCCAGTATGGGCATACAATTTGATAACCTGTGAAAAAATAATCCTGCCAAAGCAACGGCAGGGTCAAAGGACAAATTGTTACTTTTTTTTTTTAAGCTTTTACTGCAGTTGGCTAATGTGTACATGTTTTATCAACAGATTGCCTCTGGAATTAATACATTAATACATTGCCAGGCTTGTGCATGAATATTATTACCAAGTAGCGTGGATATTGTGAACCAAATTCTGCCGTCTCTTCCAGCCACACAACTCCATTGGACTCAGAAAAGTTTTATGAATGTAATTGACAGTAGAATCTCACTATGTTAGAGGAGATTGAATATTATCTATTAGTGAGTTTCTTTGAAAAAAATGACCTTGTCAATAGCTTTTACATCTTCTTCTGTTTGTGAACTAATTGTGAAATTTGCAAATGTAGGAGTTACAAATGTAAGCAATGTGCCAGCAGGAGCTCAATACTGCTGAAGGATTTTGTAGAAGTGTCCTTTAGAGATCATTGACATGAAAATGTGAAGGTGTACATATATAATGCCTTGTAAACAAAGCCTGATGGGAGCAGGTAAGGCAATGAGTTTTTGTCTATGGTAAACAACATGTTGTAAAGTCGCAATTTATGCTATCATCCACCGTAAGAATTATGGAGTCTCACCACTGCTTGAAGTTGTTGTAGGGATACAGGGCAGTCATCACTGCTGTTTAAGATATGTATTGCACAGGGCTTCCTCCATCTAAGCATTGTGAGGTGAAAAAGTGGGGAGGGATAGTGGCTGAACCAGCTGGCTAGAAGCCTTTTGGCTATACAGCTGTAAGACAGTTTTGATTAGTTCTTCCCCCACCTCCACACTGTTCAAAGGTAGATCTAAAGATGGGTCTATAGTCATTCTAAAAGAATCCACCTTGGTGGATACTGAGATGCTATGGTGCAGCCCAGAGCGGAATGCCGCTATGAGCTGAAATCACGGGGTTTTGCTGTAGGCAAGACAGCGGATGGGCAGTCAGTGAGAGAAGTGGCTGGCAGGTGTGGCTGGCACAAGAAGAAGCAGCAGGCAGCTGGCAGACATGACCAGCAGATGGCCGGCAGGAGTGACTGGCGGGCAGCTGGCAGATGAAACAGCAGGCAGCCAGAAGGCATCACCAGTGGGTGACCGGTAGGAGAAGCAGTGGGTGTCCAGTGGGAGTGACCGATGGGTATCCAGTGGGGCAGGTGGCAGGGGCAAGCAGAATGCTGGAACAACACAAATGTGTCATTGACTCATGTTCAATGAGGGAATGCATCAGGGTGATGTGTCAGGGGCTGCATGAACTGAACAGAGTTGTAAGTAGAGCATTTGAAGAGGGCTACGGAGAAAGTTTGGGTGTGTGGATTGGCTCTTTAAAGTATTGGACTGGTGAGCCTGAGAAGCAAATGACACTGCTCAATTCATTTGAGCTGGGACAATTACTTGAGGGTTGGTTATGAACTCTGGGTATGATATTTTCCCAAGCTATGCCAATTGACTTTTCTGCCTCTTTCATTAAAAGTTGCTTTACTATACTCCGACTCTGTGCTTGTCAGTGGGGAAGCATTGCCTCTCCAAGGTGTCCATAGGTGTATGAATTTCCCAGGCTACCGGGTGGGAGCTTGAGCCAGTTCTATGTTTAGATAGATAAAAAGGGACTCCTAGATGTTGAACCCAGCCTGGTTGCTGCTGAGTTCTTTTGGCAGAAGGGTTACACTAACAAGTATGTGTGAACTTTATGTGCAAATGTTCTCCTTTTATCCCTAGATCTCAAGTAATTCCTGATAGTATTTGTGGGGTATTGACTGACTTTTTCTGGTATTAGGATAATTAATGTAACTATCAAATATGCCATTAACTTTTAGAAAAATCTAAAATTTGCTTGTCTAGTATATTTAAATATTTAGACTAATCATAAGACTTGAATGTAGGATTTATCAGACTCATACATGAGTAAGGAGGACACATCCAAGGAAAAGTCAATGGCCTATATACTCCTAAATTCTTTAGTGCTTTTGAAAACTCTACTCTTATTGCTTGCATGTTGATGAAAAGTGAATATGGTTGACATCAACTTTTGATTTTGAATTCAAATTAATATTCACAGGTTTAAAAATTTCACTATTTGTTAGTTCAAACAATTCAATGCTTGCCTTTTTATAAATGACCATTTTAGAGATGTTTCAGGATACAGTTATCCTTACATTATCATAAACAAGGAACACATGTACGGGGGAATTAAAGGTAAGTCAAAATCCTGTAAAAAAGCATTTTCTTTTCCCATATTGAGTTTTTGATGAGGTTTGGCATTTGGATGTACATTTTACATTTGGATCAGGGCCATATTGTTCAATATCTTTATTAATGACCTGGATAGGGGAAAGGATTGCACACTCAGCAAATTTGTGGATGACACTAAGCTAGGGGTATAGGTAGATACATTGGAGGGTAGGGATAGGATCCAGAGTGGCCCAGATAAATTGGAGGATTGGGCCAAAAGTTATCAGCTGAGGTTCAACAAGTGTTCTGCACTTGCGATGGAAGAATCTCAATTATTGTTACAGGCTGGGGACCTACTGGCTAAGTGACACTGCAGCAGAGAAGAATATGGGGATTACAGTGGATGAGAGGCTGGGTATGAGTCAAGAATGTGCCCTTGTAGCCAAGATGACTAATGGCATATAGGGGTACATTAGGAGAAGCATTTCCAGCACCTCCAGAGAAGTTATTATTCCCCCCATTCAGAACTGGAGAAGCCACATCTGGAGTATTGCATCCAGTTCTGGGTCCCCAGTATAGAAAGGATGTGGATGCACTGGAGTGGATCCAGCGGAGGGCAACAAAAATGATTAGGGGGCTGGAGCACATGACCTACAAGGAGAAGCTGAGGGATTTGGGCTTATTTAGTTTTCAGAAGAGGAGGGACAATTTGAAAGTTGGGGACCCCAAACCCGTGGCCGAGTCTGCTCAGGTTCCCACTTCTCCTCCGGGTCGCAGCCCACCTTCTGCTTCCTAGACTAAGGCATACCATCCCATGTCCCCCAGCCAGCTATGGATGCTCCCCCACCCTGTCCCAAACCACAGCATAAATAGTTCTTATTCACACATTTTTTGCACATGTTCATCTGTTAGGAAGTGATGATTCATTTCTTAACAACCCCCATGTCCCATTTTATCGGAGAGGGGCTGTGGAGGGGTGAATGGGCAAAGGGAGGGGCGACTGGGCAAAGGGAGGGGACTTGGTGGGGATGAGGTGGGGCAATGGGTCTGACAGCCCTGCTAGGGGTGCTGCAGAATGGGGAAAGGGTTATTGGGGTCCCTGGGAGAATTGCTCTCACAGGGCCTCTCAGATGTGTACCCCATCTTGGTGGGCCTGGCGAATGGGGGCTGCACCCAGCTCTTCATAGGCATGGCCAGCAGACAGCACTGCCCCTGCCCCAGTGGGAACAAGGCCTGGGAGCAAGAAGGTGCAGACTCAAGACCTTTGCCTCTGCCGTTTTAGATAAATCATGAAAGTATGTTTATACCCTCCTTTACTGTGTTAAAATACTTACTTACCCTGGATGTAGTAACCTTCTCTGTCCGTATTAGTTTCAGATTTGAAAACAAGGACTTCCACACAGTGGTGACCACTGCTGTTGATCACCACTTTCAAGTGTTGTCTATGTATTGAGTATTTCAAATGAAGCCATTGGCTCCTTTGAATTATGATTTTTTTATTGCTGTCTCTGTAGCATGGCTTGTTTTTCCTTTGAGAACTGCCTAAACTGAAAAAAACTGATTTATTCGCAATTGCAGTTTGCCTTATTTCCTGGAAGCAGATTAATTTGTATTATGAATGGAAAATGTGGCAACCTTCTGTGTTTGCAAAACATATAGTTCCTCAGTTTTGGTGGCTACATTTCAATTAGCTATTGTGAGTCTGCATATAACTCATGCTAAATGTTTTCATATTGCTGCTGAATGTTTATTTAGACCATCTTTGGTGCCACTACAGTCTGGAGTTGTTTTGTTTTCATAGGTGATGGTGGTAGAAAGGTCACTGTAAATTTAGGGAAAGTAAATGTTCCTTGAACAAAATTGTCTTTACTTAGCTTGAGCCATCGGTAAGAAGATCAATGTGAATTACATGAGTATATACTGTGTTATTGATAGGAATAAGGGGATTTCAAAGTTGCTGGGGTCCTTTAGGAAAGGACCCCCATCTGGATGAGCTGCGTGGCTGTGAGACACGTCAATCTCAAAGTGCCGCTGCTGACGGCATTCTAATGAGGCACTGCATATGTATTTCAGCACTTCATTAGTAAACTTCGAAATGGCCATTTGCATGATCATTTTGAAGTTTTGGGCTAGTGTAGACATAGCCTTTGACTTTAGAGGAGTGACTCTTGCTATTCACCAATGTTGGTGAGTGGACAAACAAGTTCATGGCACGTAGAACACATTTGGTCTGCAGATATGCCAATCTTATCTAGTTTAGTTAGAATGATTGTAAAACTACAACCCCAAAACACATTTCTGAGACCATTTCTCCTTGTTGCCCTCTGATCCTTTTGGCCTCCAATCCAGTGAGAGTTCTATCTCTCTGTCCCACTTATCTAGACAGTCTTTAACAGATATAGCCTCTGTGTGACAGAAATCATTTTCCTATTGGGTAAGCTGTTTAAGCTTAAATCAGCACTTCAACAATGTAATGCTTGCTCAGGTGAACCATCTGCTTAGAACTTTAATAGCTTCTATTGTCCATACATTGATTATTTTTCAAAGAACTTTGAAAATCTCATCTTCTAATTCTGAACATACTGGCCAGTTTCAGCATTCAAAACCTAGCATTTCCTTTGATTGCACATAGATATTAGTCTGTAATGTGAAGACAATAGGATGATTGTTTGCATATCAGTAGCCTTTGCCTTGAGGTGTTAGGCCAAGTCAAACTCAGCTACACCTATACTACAGCGATTTGATGACAGAAATTACTGTTGGAAGAGATCTTCTGGTAAAACTTCTGTTAACAGATAACATCCATACAGAAAAGTGGACTGAAAGAGCAATTCACTCTGTCGACAGAGCTGCCATACTGCCTGGCTGCTCTCTCAACAGAATGGCCAACTGGAAGCTCAGCAACCAGTGCTGCCAGTGAATCTGAAGTCCTGTCTGTCGACAGAGGACACTCCATGGCTTTTTTGTCAACAAATTATCAAAAAAGGCATTATTCCTCATTGCAGAAAGGCAGAATGCTGTTGGTGGAAGTGCCAAGTTTTGTCAACAGGCTGTTGACAAAATGCATTTTGTGTGTGAAAACAGCAAGAAGTCCTGTGGCACCTGATAGACTAACAGATGAAGCACGTCTTTGCCCATGAAAGGTTATGCTCCAAAAAATCTGTTAGTCTATCAGTTGCCACAGGACTTCTTGTTGTTTTTGTGGATACAGACTAACATGGCTACCCCTCTGATTTTGTGCGTAGACGCTAAAAGCATCTGTCTGCAGAAGTTACTGTTGGAAGAGTTGTCCTGACAAAACTTCTGTTGACAGGTTGCATCTACACATAAAAGCATATCAATCTTTTGATCCTCTCTGTTGACAAAAGGGCTTCCCAGAGTGTCCACGCAGCTTTTTACTTGACAGTTTGTTGACAAAATGCATTTTGCGTGTAGACGTTCTGAGTTTTGTGTACAAAATACCGGTTTTGTATACAAAACACTCTGGTATAGATGTAGCCTTTGAGTTTTGTTGACAAAACACTCTCGTATAGATCTAGCCTCAGTCTGTTCTTGAAGCAATTAGATTTACTTTCTCATCAACTTTATCAAATATGAATTAACCACATAAGGATTTAAGAATATTCTAGCCCTCGGAAACACAGAGACGACAGATGTAAATTATGTGTTTGCTTACATGGATTATGTTGCTCTTTGTAAATCTTTGCATAATCATCTTTATCCTCATATTAATCAGCAACCACATTAATCCCATCACATTCCTTCCTTTTTTCTCTTTGTAATTTTTGCTTGTGGGTGGGATATTTTTCTTTGGTATTTAAAATGCATGGATCTGTTTGTGCTGCTTAGTGCTAGAAATCATGTGCAGAGTTAAGCAGGCTTCCTTAAATATGACAATAAATTAGTATTATTCCTGACTGCAATGTGTTGGCATTTCTATTCTTGCTCTCTTTGACCAAAGATTTCTAGTAGCATAAAGTCGTCCCATACTGCATGCTGATTAAATGAAATGAATAGAAGTGTCACCTATGATTTACAATAAAATTGCTTGTTCATTTTGATTTGTGAATCAAGTTCACACCCACTTCAGGTCTTCAGTGATTAAACACCATGAGTTGTACTGGACTGTAATTTTCCATCTACTTTTTCAGGGGAAAAGATTCTTCATCAGAAAACAACAACAACAAAACAAAACAAAAAAGGAATTTTGAAGTGTTTTAAATTTACAGCTGAAACTGCTATTATTTTTGGCTAAAAATGAAAAATATTTAGGTTTCAGTGTTTCAATTTTATGATAAATTATTCAAATTTGAACAGGAAATAAAAACACATTGTCCAACCACCTCTACTTATTAGTGCTTTTGAAGTTATTGCATTTGGTTTTGTTTTCTTATTTTTTCAACTATAGAATTCTTCCCGGAAACCATCTGTCCATTAGTGTACATTTATTTAGTTTTGTCTCTGATTCCTTCTTGATAACAAGTATCTGCATCTAAAAACATTAAGACAATGATTTCCTAAGTTATTTCTCCTTACTTTTTCTGAGCTTATTGCAATGTTAAATTCTCTACTTGTGGGGTAGGAGAAAATATGTGGTATCGAATAATTAATTGCTTTATTCTCTTCTATATTCCCATTAATTCCTTTTACTGCTATCCACATAGACATGAAGCATGAGCAATGTCAACATTTTTAATTTTGACATTCCAAGGTCATTCACAGCTTCAGTTCTTTTGAGTTTTTGATGGTTGAAATGCTGGGTCTGGCCAATTCCATTTATTTCAGATTTAAGAGCATTAACTAATCTAGCTCCTCAAGCCACTTTTGCTTGGTGGTTTTCTGTTTAAGATACACTGGGCTCCTGTATGTGAGCTTCTAAGGTAAGATTTTCTGCTCTTTCTGAAGAGATGTTGCCTATCCAACAAAGAGTTCATTTTAATGTGTCTATTTTATTATTTGCATTTGATCAAAATCAAGACATTGGGAAACAGTGCCTAATGTTTTCAACACGCTCAAGTACAATATCACACTGTGATAATGTTACATGGTAATATATAGTATAATACCATTTTGAAGTAGAAGATGAATGGCAGTGTTCTAACACTGAGAAGGTAAATTAAAAGGCATAGGACTTAGAAGAAACCACAATCGCAGTAAAAACTTCTTCCTTCCGTTCTAAAAATCCAGAGGAGGTCAGTAAGATTGTCGTGATGGGAATATAATGCTGCTTCAGTAGAATGGGGGAGTAGTCGTTTAAAAATATTGTCTCTTTCCCATAAAAATTACTACCCTGACCCAAAACAATTAACCAAGCCGTTCGCTAATACACTGCTTTTACATAGCTAAAGTTATACAAAGCTAAAACCTGCTCTTAAAAGATGTTGAGGTAATGCTATTTAGGATTATTAATCTGGCAGTCTTTCAGGCTTACACTTTCTGCCAAGCATTTTATCTTGTTGACCAAGTTGCAACACACAAGGAAGACCACAAAAGATCTTAAAACTGTAATGGCAGAACATGAACTTATGTTCACAATGATTGTAATAAAATATTTATGTGGTACTATTTTCTGTTCCCATTACCATTTTTGTCATAAGAGTGGAGCGGTGGAATTCTAATGCTTTATACATTTGGTCAATTATATGGGAGAGTGCTATATGGCTTTGACCTTTTCAGTGTTCTGTGATTTGATTGGGTTCTCACTGCAATTCTCCCTTACTTAAAGTCCACTAACCTGTAGGGAAGCAGTGGAATGGTTAGCCAATTAAAGTATAAAATATTGAAAAGGGCAAAATAATACAAGATACTTTCATACTTGGAGTATATGAGATGCTTTAAAGATGTTGTAGCAATCTGATAAATGTTGAGAATACGGCAAGAAACAATATTAAACTACATTTTCTTCCAACCTATAAAGCAATCAGATTTTTTTGTGGAATTTTCATTACTTTAATATGCGGGGACACCCTGTGAACATCGGGCTTCCAAAACTGGGGGATGCACTTTAGAGGTAAATAAAATGTCCCTATGTGTTTTGAAGTCTTGTCCCCAGCGAAGTCGATGACAAGATTCTCACTGACTGCAGAGGAGACAGAATTTTACTCCTGATCTCTAAGCAGAGACCATTCCTATCAGTTGCCATCATTTCTGCTTTGGAAAGAGATTTATGGAGCATGAAATATTATCTGAATGGGAAATAGGTAACCTAGCAAAGTTTTGCAGCCAATCAAAAAGTTCTCATATTTCAGGTGGAGTTATTAACTGCTGCCTCAGGATCAAATTCTTCCAAGGCTTACAAACTAGAGATGCCCTCTTTGAAGTCTGTAGAGTTGCCTGAGTTATATCAGAACAGAGTTTAACATTACAAATTCTAAGTCGATCAGCTTTGTAGTAGTAGGCTGGTTTACAACTAATAACTGATGTCCATTTCAGATGGTCATTGCAGCAAAAGAGCTGCTGTTCCGCTTCTTGTTATCTAGGGCAGAGGTCTGCAACCTGCAGCTCTGGAACCACATGTGGCTCTTCAAGGACTTCTTTGTGGCTCCCAGTATTATAATTGCAAGTGTTTTTTTTAACAAATAAAAAAACCTTCTGATTATTTTTGATAAATGGTGACCATCTAAAAGCCCAGAAATGAACGACTCATATCTAAATAGCATATCATATGTAATCTTGAAACTGTGGATAACTCCCCCTTTAATATGTGCTGTGCATGGTGGGATAGGATACTGTATCTGTGTTTTGATCATGTTGCTAATAAAGTCTTGATTTTGAAAAGGAAAAGGAAGCTTGCAGAATTCCTGCTGTGAAGAGCAACATAAATTTTAAGAAAGAAAAATGAAATTAAATGTGCAAGTAAAATTAGCATAATTAAAATAGGTTCAGGAGAGAAAGTCAGGAAAATAGTGGTACAAACACACACACGAAGGAGTCATGTAGCACTTGTGTAGATCAGAAGCTGTAGCTGGCAAATGCCTGATGGAGGGTGACCATTTTGGGTGCTGGAGGAATTCCTTTTTGTTCCCTTCCTAAGTTCCCAGAGGGTGCAGACCTGCAGGCTCGATAGACAGCTGGTATTTATTAGGAGTTAGCCAGCAACTGCTTGCAATCAAGCACCTGTCACCAATTAAGGCCTCCAGGCTCCCTATAAAAAGGCTTTCCCCAGGCAGCAGGAGGAAAGAGCAGTGCTCAGAGAAAAGGAGGTTGGAGGATTGAGAGAAGTGTGGAGCTGCACAGGACAGAGTGAAGCCAAGGGATTCCAGCTGAGAGATGCCAGCTACAGGGTACTAGAGGGAAGTGGTGAGGGCAGAGACCCAGGGAATGGTCGCCACTGTGGGGCAAGAGTTGAAGCCCTGCTAGCTCCCTCCATTCCTAGGGTCCATGGGCTGGAGTCTAGGCAGTTTGTGGGGCTGGAGTCTCCCCCCCCACACCCTTGCCCGGAGGGGTACCTAACTTGGGCCAAACTGGGGCAGCCTGAAACCAGTGGAGAGGGTCCTACTCCATGCCCACCCCCCCACCATCACTCAAGACTGGCCTGTTATAAAAAATGGCTCTGTAAAGGGAGACCCTTGCCTTTGGGAAGCCCCAGGGCAACAGAGGGGCTTCTCTGAGAAATACAAGGAGCCACCTGGAAGTGCAGTACACCTAAGGAATGGAAAAAAGGTGTGTCACACACTTTAAAGGCTAACAAAATAATTTATTAGGTGATGAGCTCTCATGGGGCAGACCCACTTCTTCAGATCTGGAAACAGTGCTGAAAGTGAACAGTTCATTTTCAGCACTATTGCCAGCTCTGAAGAAGTGGGTCAGTCCCACAACAGCTCATCAGTGTTGAAACAGATAGAGCAGCCAATATCTCAGTGTGTAGGGCACTTATCTGGGACATGTGATACGCAGGTTCCAGCACCTGCTCTGAATCTGTTTTGGGCTGTGTATTTAGTTTTCTGTGGAAACAGTTCACCAAACAATTCAGGTGCTTTGTTTTTTCTCCAATGAAGATTTAAACCAAATCTCTTTTTTCATATCAGAATTCTTGTTTTCTCTTGATCGTTCTGCTTTCATTCTTATCCTCTCACCAAAGAATTCCAGGGACTATAAGGCTACATCTTCACGACAGCCTAAACTCAAAATAAGCCACACAATTTGTCCTACACAACTTGCATAGCTTATTTCCAGTCAATTTTGAAAGAGGTTACTTTGGCACGTGGTGCTGTGTAAACGGTGCCAAGTGTGATAATAAAGTGCTATTTCGAGGCATCCCTTACACCTCCTGTGATGAGGTGTATAGCAATGTCGAAATAGCATGCCCGTTATTTTGAAAAGTGTTTCAAAATGACGTGCTCTTTGCATAGACACATGGAAGCTATTTCGAGATACCTTAAGATCCCAAAATCGCTCCTGCTGTGAAGACATGCTTGGTCCACAGAAGACCTTAAATTTAAATGCACATACACAATTCTAGCTGCAGCAGTTGCAATAGTAAGGAGTACAGTGATTGACCGCCGACCCCAGAGAGATTGATTTCACACGTCTCCACCAGAAAAAAAATTAAACTGTACCCTATCTTTGACAAAAACAGCTTCACAGGCATGTGATAACCCTAGATCCTTTGGAGAGACGAAATATACTAGATTATGAAACCTTGTGCAGATAAGTGTACCATATTATCTTGGTGTTCCATGCATCCTCTTATTTTGCTTTGCCTTGCAATCATGGTCACTTGGATGTTTTTTTAACTATGCTTCCTTGATCACAGATTTCTTTGTCACTCCTGCTGTTGTATGTTTTGGTACTCTTATTATACTCTTTTCCATTGTCTCTTGAAAATAAATGCATCTAAGAATTTTTGTTTCATTTTTCTGTTTTCTGCAGTGCCTCTTCAAGCATTAGACAAAGATGTAAAAGTTAGGCACTGTCCTGTGCTAGCAGTAGCATAAATCCTCCTCCTTGTTCTTGTCTATATCACTTTTAAGAGACTCAGTGCCATACTTCCTATGCATGTAGATTTGTGTTTGTGTGTGTTTGGAATTTGTTTCACAATAAGAAAGCTTTGTTCATAGATGTTCTTGTCGATTCCTTCTGTAGGAGACAGAATCCTGTACTATTCATATTTTCTCAGAAGAAATAAGATATAAATCTTATACCTTGTTTTTAATTCAGCCTGTTGCCACTGCTTTCTACTACAGAATTCAGCTAATATATTAGGTCTGATTTAGATGTCTCCCACAGATATTTCTTTTTCTCTAGTTTAGTGGATGGAATAATTGCAATTTCAATGACTGTTTTAAGGACATAAATTCTGGAGCTTGCAGGCACAGTCTCAGAGGGCTTTCCCTTTTGAATTTCTATGATAGTCTGTGTATCAAAGATACACATTTGAAGCATAAAACAGAGGGAAAGCTAACTTTTTATAACATGTTCAAAACAAAGTCTATTAATCCATATATCACAGTGAAACTTTTCTGACCTACCTCAGTTAACAGGCACTCATTGTGAGCCCACTTACCCTAACCGGATTGCTCTACGTCAATGTGAAGAATAGTCTTTATTTTATGTCAGAAACCAGTCTCTTATAACTGACCCAAACATACGTGTATTCAGCTTTGATTTGCATTGTTACTCATGGGTCCTTCTGAACCCATCTTGAACAGGCTTGGATCAAAAGGCAGTCAGCCCTTACACCTGGCCCCAATGAAAGAAACCCACATGCAGCTGGGGTCAAAGACAGCCAATGTCACATACCGCTGATGATGGATCTGATTGGATTTAGTGGTTGTCTGGGAGTTCTGAACTTGCTTGAAGAAGCTGACTCAAACTGGCTTGGAACATTCTGTATTTGGTACATGCTTTTTCTGTTAGAATGAAAAATTCTGGCTACTGAAGAATACAAAACAGATTTTATTTAAATAGATCACATGGGAGTCTTTTGCTCTGAAATACCCTGTGTATGTTATCTTGTTCTGTCTATAGATACAACTGCTAGTCTGATTTTTTTCCCAAGCAGTGTGCAAAACAAGCAAAAGCTTATGTCATTGTTTGTTGAATAAAAATCTTCATATTCATGCATTTTCAGAAGAGTTTAAAGCAAAATGTTGCCACTTTGGTCAATATAAACCCCTATCAGCCCTGGTGAGGCCACATCTAGAGTACTGCATCCAGTACTGCCCCACCCCCAGTATAGAGAAGGTGTGGATGCATTGGAGAGGGTCCAGTGTAGGGCAACAAAAACCATTAGGGGACTTGAGCACATGACCTATGAGGAAAGGTTGAGGGATTTGGACTTAGTTAGTTTGCAAAAGAGAAAGGTGAGAGGCAATTTGATAACAGCCTTCCACTTCCTGAAGTGGGTCTCTAAAGAGGATGGAGAGAGGCTGTTCTCAATCATGACAGATGGCAGAACAAGGAGCAATGGTCTCAAATTACTGAGTGGGAGGAGTGGGTTGGATGTTAAGAAAAACTATTTCACCTGGAGAGTGGGGAAGCACTGGAAGGTGTTACCTAGAGACGTGGTAGAATCTCCATCCCTAGAGATTTTTAAGTCCTGGCTTGGCAAAGTCCTGGCTGGGATGATTTAAATAGGGTTGATCCTGCTCTGGGCAGGTGGCTGGACTCGGTGGCCTCCTGAAGTCCCTTCCATTGCTGTGATTCTGTGAATTGTTCCACAGGCTCCCAAACCTCACCCTGGCTTTGTCCAACCAGGATACACTTTGCCAATTATATTTTGTCTCCTGGCAGTGTAAATTCCCTCTAAGCTGTGCAACTGCCGAACAAGACCAGCATGGGGACTCAGAGTAGCAGTGCAGAATGCTCTCTCTGCTCACTGGCCTCAGCATGAAGCTGGTGCATCAGCTCAGTCCTGAAGCCAGTGGGGAGGGGCACATTTCTCCTGGTCAGGGCAGGTTGGTGCTGGAGCCAGAGGAGCACACCTTTTTCCCAGTAGTGGTGTCCAACCTGGAGCTGCACCAGAGTTACCATTGCTGGGGGACAGGTGTTCCTTCCATGTTCCCCATCCAGCTGAGCCTAGACCTACTCTGGCTGGGGGACAGGTGCCCCTCCTCCAGCTGTACCCATTGGAGCTGTGGTGGCCATTGAAAAGTGCCTTTTACCTGGCCCCAAGCTGGCACAGTGAGGGAGGGCTGGGGGTAGTCGGGGCAACTTCCTCCAAAATCCCTCATCCCCAGAGCCCACAACCACAGCCAGAACCCTCACCCCCCATTGCAACTTCTGCCCCAGCCCTAAGCACTCTCCCACATCCCCCCGCCAGTCCCATGGTGCCACCCCCACCACACACTGTTCATGTGAAGAATGACTTTCGTTATGTGATCACATCCATATTGGTGCACGTAACCAAAGTCATTCTGCATACGGACAAAAAATTAGAAGGAACACTGCTGGCAGCCCAGATTCCCCATTCTCAAATAATCCAACTGCAGCATGACTGTAATACTCTGCAGCATCATGTTTAGTTTCCTGTCTCTATAAGGACAGTAAATCACTCCAACCTGTCAGCTTCCTATATAGTCTTTGATTGAGATGCTCTCTCTCATCCATAGTCTCCCTTCCAGCTTGGATTGTTTGTCTCCTAAGGTGAAGGATAATTCGAGTTCTTTGCTCATCTCCTTTATAGTCCAGTGATCTTCAGAAAAACATTCTTCCTTATTTCATCCTGAATAAACGAGCCATAAAGTCTGGAGGACAAGGCATGATGCTGGGTCCTCTCGCACTTGTGATTACTTCTGTGCAAATTGATCTGTTCCTGCAACCTCTGATGTGCATAAGAATAACCTGTAGATTGATTGCACCCAGATGGAAGCATCAGTGTATCCTTTGCTTGAGGAAAGCCTGTTTGCTATCCCCACAGACTGGTTTGTTCAAACACGTTTGAGTCAGATATTTCTAGCACAGTTCTTTGTGGTTCAATTTACATACACAACATGGAACATGAATGCTCAATATGTTGTTTGTTTTCCAATGACATCTTACAATCACCCATTAGTGCTATACTACTTCATATGGAAAAAAATCTTAAAATATCAAAACAAAATGTATGTGGTCTTATGGAGTATCACACTCAGTATGTTGCCAATGGAAGTAGATCAGTAAGAACATAATGACGTCAAATGAAAAGGTAACATAATAGCAATCTCAGGAGCACAAGGCTATGCACTAGCTTAATAACCCACAAGTTTCATTTCAGATAGGTAATGTCTCATAATTCTCCCCCGCCCTGCTTCCACTCTGTCAACAATCCTTTCAAGTCCTATCAGGCTCTAATATAGAAATGACTATGGTTCATTTAAAGTAGCATGAAAGAAAAACCATGAATGGTTGAATATTCACTTTTGTGAAGGCCACAAACATAAAATACTGAGAAGTTTCAAGAAGTTTTGTATCTTTCTATTGTGCTAGGGAAAAAAGAAGAAATAACAGTAGAATTAAAGAGACAAACCATTAAAAAGTCAGAGTGGGCACTGAGTGAGTGACTTCCATGCTCTGATTATACCTTCTGTAGGGTAGCATTCTGTGCTTATCTCTTTTTGCTGCTAATACCAACCCATCAGCTCACCTACAACAAAGAGAGGCAAAGTACTTCAGTGGATAATCCGGTTATTCACCAGACAGGTGATTGCCCAGTCTTGAAAGTCATTAACACTTCCAGGCATGAAGCAACCTGTTACACGGCCAGACAATTTGGTGAGCCAATCTACCTATACAGAGCGGCAAATGTATGTAGCCTTTTCTTTTAAAAAAGCAGTAGACATTATTGGGCATCAGCCAAAAAATTAATGGAGTGTTATCAGCAATGAGATTAAGAAATTTCTCCTAAATGTATAGAACTGGAGGGGTTTATGTAGTGTTTCACATTTGCTTCTGAATCTTTCTGCATTTGCCATTATGGAGTCAAAAAATATTTGTTCTCTTTAAAACATGTAGGATATTTCTAGTGATTCCTATGCACGATTATTATACCAAAGTACTGAGAGCTGAAGGGACTTTTCCAGTTTGGCTGGAGTGATTATCATAGCCTGGAAAACAGGCAAAAAAATATAGATACTGAGTGCCTAATTCAGATAGCAACACAGAATTGGTGAAAGCTTCCAAAGTCAGCAAAATCATTTGAACTTTACATCTAACTAGAATGGAGCTTTCTATCTGCCCTGTCCCGCTAATGTAAGATGAGAGATAAGTGGCTTGGAAATAATATTGACTGACAGTTTTTGGTAATGAAGAAACAGATTTTCTTTGTCATACAACTATGAAAGCATACAGTGAAAAGCAGGGATAGACTTCTTTATAGAGCTGACTGGAATTTTGCTGACCATCTTCCCTCTGAATAAAAAGAGCTAAATTGCAATATAAAGCTCTTACCTGAGCATAACCAAACTTTTGAATACATTATTCACATCACTTTCAGTTCTGCAAAGGGGGCATCTAATTTTTTGTTTCTTGCCTTAAAAACATTTCATTATTTAGTAGGCATTCATGAGTTTAAAATATTAGAATAATGATTATCATACCATAACTTGTGTTATGAAAGATAGTAATTAGAGGAAAGATAAGCATTTCTAAGGGAAGTTTTGCCCTACTGCTTAGTACAGCTTCTTTCCTTTTTTATCCCCGAATCTTTGAGCTTGGTAGCATAGGCATATATAACTCAATTTTATTAGCAGATCAACGCTTTCAAATAGCATGCTTCATAGAAATGTTTTCCACAAAGAAAATAATGGAAATGGAAAGAGCAGGTTTTGAATTAGAGTCTATTAGCTGTAGACAGTAAAGTCAACATTCCAGGAACATTCTATGCAAGAATATTGATCTTGACCTTATTGATTACTATTATGGAAATTAAAAGTTGAAAAGGATTTTCACCAAAGATATAGGTAAGGATTTTCTCTTTAAATTATTACTTCATTTATATAATTTTTGTTCACATCTGTGAAAATAGCTAATGTTTAAGAACTTCCTAGTAAGTCAGTTTTAAAAAAGGCTTTATTACCATGATGCTATGGCAAGTTACTATAAAGTACAAGATTCTGAAGTTGTTAAAAGCAGTGGAAAGATTTAGATGTAGCTGGACCGTTTAATAACTTCTAAAGAAGTTATCATTGTGTTGATAATTCCTTTTTACAAAGCATGCTATGACAAGCATTTGCAGGTTCCCATGGGATGTCTTCCATTCCAAATGATTCTGTCAGTTAGAATGAGATACTAAGTACTTGTAGTGGAGGAAACATGTCATAGCTCTCAAAATGGAGATAAAGTATTGGGCTAAGATTTTCAAGGAGTCTAAGGAAATTAGGCATCCAGCTTCCCTTCAAGTTCAGTTGGATTTCCATAACTCCTTTTGAAACTACCAACCTTAACTATACCCCCTGGGCTCGTTGTTCCTCACCTGTGAAATTCCATGCCATAGACAAATCTTTTTATAGGAGGGGCCTTGAGTTAAATACTAAATCAGTGGACTATAACTTTTGAGTAATTTTGTACCATGATTACCTTTGAAAGTTTTGAATGAAGTAAGTTAAGTGAGCTCCTATTCCAAACACTTTTCTTTATTATTGCAGTTCCAAATTTGGGTATGAGTGGGTAAAGCCCCTTCAAGTTCCCACTTTTTTTTCACCCATGAGGTAATTGTGACACTTCTTGGAGCTCCTTGTTGCCACTTGCCTTCAGCATGAGGGAATCTTGCCTGTACTATCTGGATGTTAGAAGCCACCAGTACATCAGCCAGTCAAACTCTCCTCTGGGCTACCCCAGGCCTCTCTGACCTTCCAAGTTCAAAACAGTTACACTCTACCCCAAGTCCTTACAGAATATCCCACACAGAAATCCCAGATCCCTGCATCCCAAAGGAACTGTACTGCAAATTACCAGTTTTAGCTTAGACCTCCGCTTCTGGTTATCAGATGGGCAAACCTGATAGCACCCTTAAAGCAGAGAAATGAGGAGTTAAGCACATCACAAATCATGCACTGGCCACATAATAAATACCGTTCTGTGTCAGATAAAAGGAAATGTGTTTTACATTACACTACAAGAGCACACTCCTAAGAGCCCAGATCCTTGGGTGCTGGAGCTGCTGAGCACTGCACCACCATCCTCCAGGTGGCTCTGAAGCCCAGACTAGAGGAATCCTGCTGTGGCAAAGAGTTGGTGAAACAATCATAGACCACCCTGTCAAAAATTTAACTTGGGGGAGTTGTTCAATGATCTGTGATTAAAATACAGTTAACCGATTATATCTAAGGTAAATCATGAGCAAGTCAATGCAGACCTAAATTTGGCATCTCCATGCCTTGCAAACTACTTATGGCTGTAGTGGCCTCTTCAGGCTGTTGGCCACTATCACAAATTACAAGCAGCTTTTAGGTACTCTCTTTAAACTGGAGGAGTGGTGTGGTTCACAAGCAGCTCATTCTCAGGGGTGGATAAACAAGTTTATTATAGAGAAAAGATAATTTCCATTACAGAGCCAAATGATCTCTACAGAGCCATAACTCCATTCTCAGTATGATAGCTTCAATAATTAGACGCAGTAGCTTAAAAATACTCTCTAGTAGAAACTTTCTTTTGAGGAGCAACATGTTTTTATGCAGAGTCAAAAGTCTGGTGAGGACGAGTTTCCCTGAGCAGGTAGGCAGACTCAGGGTACTGGGGCTTTAGCTAATACATGAAACATGGCGATGTCAGTCTCATGGCTTGGGGAACTCAAGACAGCCCCTCCTTGGTCTGAATTTGGGTGACTAACCTGTGTTTCTGTTGGAGCCCAGCTATTTCTGACATGCTACCTGGAGCACTGCCCCACTAGCGTGAGAAGGTCTATCAGGCTGGCAGGCTTTCTCACAGCTACTGTGTAGACATACCTACAGCATATAATTTTTCTCCTAATAGTTATAATAGTTTCAATCCTTATTGAATCCCCTGTTTATGGTCCTGTGTTTGCCATTCTCACAGAGTAAATCTTCTGACAAAATTGGAGTGATTGCAAATCCAGCAAAGTACTGGATGGAGTGTCCAACTTCAGGGATAGGAGTAATTCCTTTGATTTGATTGCTTAAAGTTGTTCACATGTTTAACTATTGTTAAATCAGTTCAGAAATGTAACTGAGATCAGACAACGTTGACTGTGTTAAACTCACTCCAAAGCACAGTGATATAGGAGCCATTGAAACACGAAGTGCTTTCACCTACATAAAATGTACTCTCTAACTAATAAATAGCATCAATCATGTTTTCAAAATGAGACTTACTACCCTATTTGTCTTGTAGGTCAGCATACTAGTAAAAATAGTAGATGCAGTTATCTTTCCATAAAGCACCTAGAGTTATTCTTCAAATGCCGAATAAAGTCTCAAGAACTTTTATGGAAAATGAGGTATAAAACACATTGTTAGAAAGAGATTGCCCCAAATAGACTCACACTAAATGTTTTACTTTACTAGAAAATATACTACAAAAGCTTTGTACCTTTAAATCAAGTCAGGTAGGATTTTTTTTTTTTTTTTTTGCGCCACAGCCAAATCACAAAAGCAACCTTGATCTTAAATTTCATGGAGCTGTCATTAAAGGTTAGTGACATCTTTCTAGTTTATTTCATGCTATGACCAGTGAAGCCATTACAGTTCACAATAACACTTTAAATTAGGAGTCTCAAATGATGCTCTAATCCTTTGAATGCTGACATCTTCCAGATTGCCGGCCAAATGGATGTTCAGGAAGATATATAGAGCCTGGGTCTATTCCTTTTCCTTTGAAGACTGTTCTCATGCACCTATTGACTTTAGGCACACACACACAGACAAAAAGGGCAGCAAGTGCTGAAAACGTTACTGAAAGGTCAATTTAAATGGATTGTGATCATTATCATGCAATGATTCAAATTCAGAATTCTTTCTAAACTTATTCTGCATAACTAGTTATTAATTTATCTCAATGGCGATATCTACATCATATTATTGTTCTATAACTTAAACTTGCTTTTTTGTATTTAATCATTCTCAGAGTTTAAATAACTTTAGCAGATGATTATATTGCTGTTTTCCCCCTTTAACGTGGACTGACCTTAAAGCTAAATTAAATATTCCTCTTATTATAACTTATCTGTGAATAATCCAAAAAGATTCTAACCACTCACTTCACTGAGGAATGTTTCTGCTTCTGATGGATTATAACTCTTTTATTTTTGGACTTTATTTTCAAGTTCCATAATGAGATAGCTCATCCTTTTTAATTGTTGAATGATTTTAATCTTTATTTAAATCTGTATAGTTATGGATACATAGTAGGACACACACTGACAGAAAATGTCAAGAGGCTGAAGATGCTAGCCAAAGGGGAGACCTTACAACCTTGTCCAATAAAATCAAACAGCTAACAGGAAACTTTATCATAGAATATTAGGACTGGGACGGACAATGAGAGGCCATCGAGTCCAGCCCCCTGCCCTAATGGCAGGACCAAGTACTGTCTAAACCATCCCTGATAGACATCTATCTAACCTCTTCTTAAATATCTCCAGTGATGGAGATTCCACAACCTCCCTTGGCAATTGATTCCACTGTTTGACCGCCCTGACAGTTAGGAACTTTTTCCTAATGTCCAACCTAAACCTCCCTTGCTGCAGTTTAAGTCCATTGCCTCTTGTTCTATCCTCAAAGACCAAAAAGAGCAAGTTTTCTCCCTCCTCCTTATGACTCCCTTTTTGAGACCTGAAAACCGCTATCATGTCCCCCCTAAATCTTCTCTTTTCCAAACTAAACAAGCCCAATTCTTTCAGCCTTTCTTCATAGGCCACATTCTCTAGACCTTTAATCATTCTTGTTGCACTTTTCTGGACCCTCTCTAATTTCTCCATATCTTTCTTGAACTGTGGTGCCCAGAGCTGGACACAATACTCTAGCTGAGGCCTAACCAGCACAGAGTAGAGCGGTAGCATGACTTCTTGTGTCTTGTTGACAACACACCTGTTAATGCATCTGTAGTATCCAGAGGCACTGAGACCTTATCTGGGGTGAGTGAAGTCTCTGCTCTACAGCCTTGGCTGAGAACCAGCTGGCCTTTAGCTCATGTGGTAGAGTGCAGGGCTTTAGACCCTATGTTTGCAGGTTCTCTCCTTGGTGCTGGTAACCCAGGATCTGTCAGCATTACAATTGGTGCATTGGTTCAGAAGAAGTGCTAGAAGGTCTCAGAAGCTTGGGACATGCTCCTTTAGCCCAGGGAAGCATGTAGTACCCAGAGACACTGAGATCACATCTGGGGTGATTGAAGTCTGTGCTCTACAGCCTCAGCTGAGAGCCACCTGACCTTTAGCTCATGTGGTAGAGTGCAGGGATTTAGACCCTAAGCTCACAAGTTCTATTTCTGGGGCCAGCAACCTGGATCTGTCAGTGTTTCAACTGGTGCATCGGCCAGGAAATAAAGTGCTGGAAGGTCTCAGAAGCTCATGAAGCCCTTCCTCAGCCCAGGGAAGCATGTAGTACCCAGAGGCACTGAGACCTCATCTGGGGTGAGTGAGGTTTCTGCTCTACACATCCCAGAATCACATTTGGTTTTTTTGCAACAGCATCACAGTGTTGACTCATATTTAGCTTGTGGTCCACTATAACCCCTAGATCCCTTTCTGCTGTAGTCATTCCTAGACAGTATCTCCCCATTCTATATGTGTGAAACTGATTGTTCCTTCCCAAGTGGAGCACTTTGCATTTGTCCGTATTAAACTTCATCCTGTTTACCTCAGACCATTTCTGCAATTTATCCAGATCATTTTGAATTATGACCCTATCTTCCCAAGCAGTTGCAGCCCCTCCCAGCTTGGTATAATCTGCAACATAATAAGCGTACTTTCTATGCCAATATCTAAATCCATTGATGAAGATATTGAAGAGAACTGGTCCTAAACCATACCCCTGCAGAACCCCACTTGTTATACTTTTCCAGCAGGATTGAGAACCATTAAGAACTACTCTCTGAGTATGGTTATCCAGCCAGTTATGCACCCACCTTATAGTAGCCTCATCTAAGTTGTATTTGCCTAGTTTTTTGATAAGAATATCATGTGAGACCATATCAAATACTTTACTAAAGTCTAGGTATACCACATCTACCACTTCTCCCCTACCCACAAGGCTCGTTATCCTACCAAAGAAGGCTATCAAATTGGTTTGACACGATGTGTTCTTTACAAATCCATGCTGGCTGTTCCCTATCACCTTACCACCTTCGAAGTGCTTGCACATGATTTCTTTAATTACCCGCTCCATTATCTTTCCTGGCACTGAAGTTAAGTTGACTGGCCTGTAGTTTCCTGGGTTATTCTTATTCCCTTTTTATAGATGGGCACTATATTTGCCCTTTTCCAGTCTTCTGGAATCTCTCCTGTTTCCCATGATTTTCCAAAGATGATAGCTAAAGGCTCAGATATTGCCTCTATCAGCCCTTGAGTATTCTAGCATTTCATCAGGCCCTGGTGACTTACGGACATCTAATTTTTCTAAGTGATTTTTAACTTGTCTTTTTTTTTTAATTTCAATTTCTAACCCTACCCCTTTCCCTCTAGCATTCACTATGTTAGGCAATTCTTCATCAGATTTCTCAGTGAAAACCAAAACAAAGAAGTCATTAAGCATCTCTGCCATTTCCAAGTTCCCCATTACTGTTTCTCCCTTCTCACTAAGCAATGGCCCTACCCTGTCCCTGGTCTTCCTCTTGTTTCTAATGTATTGATAAAAAGCCTTCTTGTTTCCCTTTATGCCTGTAGCTAGTTTGAGCTCATTTTGTGCCTTAGCTTTTCTAATCTTGCTCCTGCATTCTTGTGTTTGCCTATATTCATCCTTTGTAATTTGTCCTTGTTTCCATTTTTTATACAATTCCTTTTTTATTTTGAGATCATGCAAGATCTCCTGGTTAAGCCAAGGCAGTCTTTTGCCATATTTTCTGTCTTTCCTATGCAGCAGGATAGCTTGCTTTTGGGCCCTTAATAATGTCCCTTTGAAAAACTGCCAAAGCTCCTCAGCTGTTTTTCCCCTCTTTGCTTCCCATGGGACCTTACCTACCAGCTGTCTGAGTTTACCAAAATCTGCCCTCCTGAAAACCATTATCTCTATTTTGCTGTTTTCCCTTCTACCCTTCCTTAGAATTGTGAACTCTGTGATTTTATGATCACTTTCGCTCAAGCTGCCTTCCACTTTCACATTCTCTATCAATTCCTCCCTGTTTGTTAAAATCAAATCTAGAACAGCCTCCCCCTTTGTTAGCTTTTTCAATCTTTTGAATAAAAAATTGTCTCCAATACGATCCAAGAACTTACTGGATAGTCTGTGCCCCACTGTGTTAGTTTCCCAACATATATCTGGATAGCTGAAGTCCCCCATCACCACCAAATTTGGGGCCCTGTATGACTTTGTTAGTTGTTTAAAAAAAGCCTCATCCACCTCTTCCACCTGGGTAGGTGGCCTGTAGTAGACTCCTAGCAGGACATCCCTTGTTTTTTACCTCTCTTAGTCTAACCCAGAGACTCTCAACATGTCCATCTCCACCTCAGTCCAAGTGTGTACATTTTTAATAAATAAGGCAACACCTCTCCCCTTTCTTCCCTGGCTATCCTTCCTCAGCAGGCTGTACCCAACATACCAATCATACGTATTATCCCACCAAGTTTCCATGATGCCGATGATATCATAGATGTATTTATTTATTAGCACTTCCAGCTGAAGGCCCTACTGAAGATGCAAAGAACAACAACAAAGGGAAAGATGGATAGAACATTTTCAGGCTGTTTTAAATAGAACAAGCGCAAGTGAACTACTAGAAATATATGAAGGCCTTCCACTAGAGTTTGATATTGATTTAGTAGATATTACAACAGATTAAATTACAGATGACTTTTCTACATTTGAAAATGGGAAAACAGCTGGAAAGGACAACATCTCCAGAGAAAGGTTTAAAGTAAGTGACAAAAAAGTTCTCCAAAGTTTCCTTCTGTTTCTCACAGAATACAGTTTGAAGAAGTGAAACCCAGTCCAGGAAAAGAGAGGACTTTACAGTAAAATTGCCAAAGAAGAGCGACCTTACCAACTGCAATAAGATTTATATAGAGATTTACATCTTATTTCCATTTGAGTTACCTTCACTTTCTAACATTTCTCTAATGGACTGAAAAGCCCATTGTTAAATGTGTTCGCCGTACGCTCATAGACTGTAATCAAGTCAAACCTCCTCCTTCACTTTGTTAAGCTAAATAGAGCAAAGGCCTTTTGTCTGTCACTGCAAGACACATTTTCCAATCCTTAAGTCATTCTTGTGGCCCTTCTCTAACCCTCAACCATGTCTTAACATCATTGAATGTGGACACTAGAAATGGCTTCAGTGTTCTAATAGTGGTTGTGTCAGTGCCAAATACAAACATAAAACTATTCTTTACTCCTACTTGAAATTCTCTTATGAAAGCGTCAATACGAAACTTTTCGCCACTGTGTTGCATTGGGAGCTTATGTTTAACTGGTTATTCCATAACCACCAAATCTTTCTTGGTGTCATTACTTCCTTGGATAGAGTCCCCCATTTTGGCTGTAAGACCTGCACACTTTGTTTCTTGTTGGTTATACTTAGCCATATTAAAACATGTTCCCTGTGTCTACCTGAGCCCCTTCCTTTCGGAAGGCGCATGTTAATGAAGGTGTTCAAAAGATGCTAATGAGGCACTGCCATGAATACGCAGCATATTATTACTGTAATGGTGGCCACCGCGATTTGAAAGTGCAGCTTTCGAATTGCGCACAGCTAGAGGAGATGGGGACCTTTTGAAAGGACCCCCCAGTTATTGAAAGGCCATTCTTCCTACCTGGTGTTAGGAAGAAGGGGCTTTCGAAAACTGGGTGGTCCTTTCAAAAGGTCCCCGTCTCCACTGGCAGTACACGATTCAAAAGCCGCACTTTTGAATTGCCACGGGCACCATTATGCTAATGAGGCATTGCATATTCATGGCAGTGCCTCATTAGCATCTTTCGAACCCACTTATTAACATTCCCCTTCTGAAAGGAAGGGGCTCATGTAGACCCAGCCATTATGTTTGCTTGTATCCAGTTTAACAAATAGTCCAGATAGCTCTGTCTCTGTGACCTGTCCTTTTCATTATTTTCCACTCAGCCAATATTTTATCTTTATATTTTATCAGTGATTATTTGTTTTGCTTTTAGGGAATTAACAAAAATTTTAAATAACATAGAGCCCAACAAACTAATATTGGCGGGCATAGGTGCTGGCACTACCAGCGTTGGGAGTGCTGCAGCACCTCCTGGTTTGAAGTAGTTTCCATTATATAAAGGATTTACAGTTTGGTTCAGTGTTTCCCAGCATGCTGTTATACAATTTGTTCCAGAACACCTCTAGAAATTCATTCACTACTACTTAACTACTTATTCACTACTACTTAACCCTTGTACCATGCGGAGCCTTGGTCATCTTCAAGTATCCTCCACTTCTCTCTGTCTTGGGACAAAACTTCTAGCTGCCTCCAGGAGTACCCCAGTTGTTGCCTTTCAATCTCAGTAGACCTTTTCCATGTTGTCTGACATCTTCCTCTTTTGCATTTTAAAAACACATCTGCTCAATGGCAATTCATTGTTTACAGTTAAATTGTGAGACCAGCTTTAAATACACGTCGTGTACCATGTTCATGCTTCATTGTCTAGGTTTGAATCAAAGTATCAGATGGAGTAAGAAGTCAAATACCTTACAGAAGTCTTATTGCACCAGTAACTAGAGAACAATCCTGTTATCTTCAATGCCAGGAACAATATGTGCAACATCATCCTGGATCATACCAATAAAGAAATAGACCTTCAACCTAGAAGGGACCAAACAGGATTTAGACCACTGAGGTAACATGTAGAACATGCCATTCTTTTTAGATCCTTTATAGAATAAAATATGGATTGGGAATGGATTTCTGGAAGGCTTTTGAGAAGGTACACAGAGGAATAGTACTTGGAAAATTATAACAGGCTCTGAAATGCCAGCAAAAATAATTAGAATCATCAAAGAGCTATATGCGAACACTGAATATTCAGTCAGAGATAACTACAACATCAGGCTATGGTTTGCAGTGACAAATGAAGTATGCCTAAACTGTATTATCTGTCTATGGCTTGCGCTGGTCATTGGCTGTGCAGGCCTACTGACAGAGAGGGGCAAAGAGGCAGTTGCCCCTGGGTTAGATGATTCAAAGGGGCCTAGAGTGCTGGTCTCTATTTCTGCTACTTTGGCAGAGGTGGTGGCTGGATTTCTGGGCCCGTATGAAGTGTTGCAAAAGCACTGCTCTTTCACTGAATGCAGCTTTAAGGGAGTGTGGTGGCAGTGCCACCCACATTGTGGCACTGAGGGCTGAATGCCCTAGGTCATTCCCCTTATGCCCTTATCCCTGCCCTTTTCAGGGGTTTGGGGCTGGGAGCAGGGGGAGGTCTGCAGTTGGGTCTGGATAGGTGGAGAGAGTGGGGGAGGCATGTGGGGGGGGGCATGGCCCTCAGCCTCTGCCAGAAGTTGCTGAAGTCCTGACGGATGGCCAGTGGTGGCAGGGGAGTGGGCATGGCAGGGGCAGTAGCAGTGCCAGTGGGTCCCTCCAGATGCTGATGGCAGCATCAAAGGAGGACTTGAGTTGGTCCCAGGACACAACTGCCCCTCTTGTTGTCCCACAGCCACCGCTTCAGGAGGCCCATGAGCCTCCAGAGGGCCGGGGGGTGCCAGCTTGCCCTGGAGGTGGCCTGGTTCACAGGGAACAACTCCAGCATGATGACCATAACTTGTCTGCCCCTGGATCTGGCAGGGTTTGGGTCCCAGGGTGCAGTTCCTCCTTCTCATGCTCTGGCTGTTGGGGGAGAGAGCATGGAGGGGATATGTTGTCCTCCCTCCCCCCACAGGAGATGGTGCAACTCCCTGTAGTAGGAGCAGGTCACTGGTTCTGCTCCAGATCTTCAGCTGGTGTTGTGGGCCCAGGTATAGCCCTGCTGAACGTCTTTTATTGTTGCTCACACCTGTTCCATGGTGCGGGCAGGTTGGCCCCATTTGGTGAGTGCAGTGGCCAGTTGGGCATACACGGGGGCATTGTACCGCTTTGCCTTGGGGTCAAGGACTGTCTTCCTCACCTGACAGGTGCAGGAGGGCTTGGACCTTGGCCTTGGTCCAGGAGGGAGCCCACTGCTTGGTGTGTCTGTGTGGGTCCTGGGACCGCTCAGGCTGGTCCTGCGTGGGCCTAGGGGGTCTCAGGATGCTTGTCTTTTAGCCAGCTGGTCAGGTTCTGAGGAATTGAGTGGCTGTGAGAATATAGGGGAGCACAGGTGGTTTCACTGCTGCTTCCATGCTCTCAGCTTCCTGTCACAGGGTTTCCTGTGCTCCCTGCAACTTTAGGAATGGCCGGAGGCAGGAACCATAGAGCTCTGATTGCTGTGGATGGGGCATCCCGTCTGGCACCTGCTCAGCCCTTTGAAGGCCCTTTTCTGTTGACAGAATGCCTTCCTCCCACTCTCCCCACCCCAGGAATGTCCAGACTGGCTTTCTGTTGACAGAGGTATCCTGGGAGCAGGATAATGCTGTTGACACAAGTGTCACGTTCTGTCAATTTATTGTGGACAGAATGCCTTAGGAATATGGATGCTCTCTGGGTTTTGTTGGGAACAGAGTAAAGCACAAACTGTATCCCTTGGGAAGACTTAATTGTGGTCAGTCAAAATTCTGAGATTCCATGGCAGTGTCTACACTTGCATTCCTCTTTTGAAAGCGGAATGCAAGTGTAGACACAGCCCACTTACTGGGCGCATCTACACTAGAAACTAACTTAGAAGTTAACTTCCATGATAGGCACTACTTTGTAGTAGCCAGCACAGAGTTTACACACATTTTCCCTTAATTTGAACTTAACTTCAGAGTAGGGAGCCCAACTTCCAAGTCCTTACTCCATTCCAGAAGTCTACACACATTTTCCTTAACTTTGAAGTAGGGTGTGTGTAGACGCTGAACTTCAAAGTAAGCAACTTCAAAGGTTTTTTTGTAGTGTAGACACAGCTGCTGTGTAACTTCTGCATAGCCTTTTCAAGACAGGTCATAGCTTAAAAGATAGAGTCCTGATCTTCAAGTGTTACAACTACCCATGTTAGAAATTGGTCATTATTGTCATACAGCAGATTGTAACATAATATCCATCCTCCATCATACTCACGAAAAAAATGACATTAATGAAAACACAAGGGATCACCTTAGCCCATTATATGCAGAATGTGCTTTCACTCAGACGTATAGCAGCTTCCTAGATACTTAAAAAAAAAATAGCCACCAGCCATTCTGTATTTTTGGGCTCCTAGATCTTAAGTAGATAATATCAGTACAGTGGCATGTAGGGTTGGGAAAGGGACAATGTTGAAGTAACATAATGATTTTACCTTAAGCTAGTATAAATTCAGAAATTCAGAGTAAAGTGTATCTTTAGGGAGCTGCATATAAATAAGCATTTTTGTAATTCTCAGCACTAAAAGTAAATTTATACAACCCATGGTCTGCTACCCTGCAAATCAACAAGGGAGCAAGGATAACTAAATGTCTTTTGTTATTGTTGGGTTAAGACTCTTGACTTTGGTTTCACATAGTTTTTTGTATTTAAATTCTTTTACACTGGAAACACTCCATAAAAACCAATAACAAAAATGCAAAAAACAAAAACAAAAATACCCTTCAATTAAATTAATTTGCTTCATTGCAAGTGATTACAAAAAAGTAAAACAAACAAACAAACAGACAAAAAAGTCTTATATTGATTGAACAGGTCCCTTAGGGTCCTCCACATGCAACAAACTGTAGTAGGAAAAAAACTGTGAAAATTGCTACAGTCAATTCAGTTACTGAGACCAATTTCTAACTTAGAGAACTTTGCTAGGATTTTGAAATTCTGTGTTTGGACATTTAAATCACTAATAGACTTGTAACCACTTTGTTTACGTGCCTATGAGTGGTTTAAATTGCCAGTTGGAGTATTCAAATGTGGAATATGGGCATCCTTTTGAAATAACCATTTTAACAGTAACTGCTAGTGACCATCTTCACAAGTGAGTCCATTTCATACCACTGAAATAAGAGGAAGGGTGGCTAAGCCTGGGAGGCAGGCAACCTGGGGTTTATAACTGACTGCTACAAACTTTCATTGTGAACTTAGACAAGTCATTCAATCTCACTTTCCTATGTGTAAATTTGATGTAATAGTAATAATTTTCCTCACCTCTTTTCTTTATAATTTATTTATATTGTAAGCTTTTCAGGCAGTGCCTGGCTTACTACTCGTGCCCACTGACGCCAACAGCCACTATAGGCCCTGGAACAAGGTGGGAGGGGGGGTCCAGCTCTGTGCCCCAGCAGGGGCAGGACCAAGAGCAGTCAGTGCTAGCCAGACCACAGCACTGCCCCCCACTCACCACAGCCCCGCAACGCCAGAACAGCGCTGCTGCAGCATTTCAAAGAGGTCCAGAGCTCCAGCTGCCACGGCTGCCAAAGTAGCAGTGGTGGAGTCCAGAGCTCCAGAATCCTTTGAAAAGTTGGGCCTGGGGCAACTGCCCGCTTTTGCCCCTGTGTGCCACATCAGTGGTCCTGCATATGCCCAGCACCTAGCACAACGGGCTCTTGTCTTTGGTCTGCCCTTTAGGCACTACAGTAATACAAATAATAACCACAAACTGTTAGTTCCTTTTAATACAGTATTAGAAGGTCTGTGGTATTGTGAAGGGACAATATTTGTGTGATTTGCTTTTTTCCCCAAAACTCTTACAGATTTTTCTTAGGAAATATAAAAGATTTTAAGACATCAAAAAGTACAAAAACCTTAATTTAAAAAAAGTGAAATTTCCCTGGAGAACACAGGGGATCACGACTGGGCCATCTATTCATGGAGCACTTTTCTAGATGCATATAAAATATTATTTACAACACACTGTAGTAACGTCACAAAGTGATTAACCCCAGAACAACACGCTTTCTCATGTGTCACAGAGGTAGCCATGTTAGTCTGTATCTTCGAGAAAAACAAGGTCCTGTGGCACCTTATAGACTAACAGATATTTTGTAGCATAAGCTTTTGTGGGTAAAGACCTGCTTCATCAGATGCATGAGTGGGGTGTAGTCAAGACTAGACACTAGTGTGAACATGGAAGGGGGAGAAAAATGTCATATAGGCAATTCAGCCAGTCTTAAAGGAAACTCATGTTAACTAGAAGAAGAGACAGTTTGGTTAAGAGATAAGGTGATGGGAAACTCAGAAGGAAAATTCAAGAGGGAGGTTATTCTCTAGAACACTCATGCATGTGACAAAATGGGTATTTGCCCTCGAAAGCTTATGTTCCAAATATCTATTAGTCTGTAAGGTGCCACAGGATTTCTTGTTCTTGATGCTTTCTCATGGTGACTAGTTAGACCTTATGAAATCTATAATCCTCATATCAGCCAGATATTAGGACAGTGAAAAGTTAACAACAAATTTTCATACAGATAATCATGCTCAGGATCCTTGACCTCAGCAAAAACAGCTCATGCATATGTGTGGGATGAACTTGGTCTACCAAGTATGGATTTGACTTCACAGAAGCTGTATGCAAATGCTGTAATCTCCTGATTACACTTGTTAAAAATCAGACACACAAATGAAAACCGTTTGATGGATTGTACCTTTTTTCTCATATTACTGAAGCAACCAGTCCTTTTGTGAGTTAGATTGCCTAGTTCTTCTGCTCAGCACATTGGCTGCTTCCTAGGCTATCTTGGCTAACATTAACATGGATGGAAAGTTGTTTCAGCCTGCAACAATTTCTTAGCATCGATAAAGTTTTATGTGGTATTTAAAATGGATTCTCATAAAAAGACAAATAATCCATTAATGTGTGCATTGAAAATGACAGTGCTTCCGCCTAACTGCATCCTCCTCCTGTACTCTAGACCAAATGGCAAAACCCCTCCCCACACTTGTCAAACTTTGGAATACCTCATTTTTATTGTATTTGTAGCCCATTTCACATTTGATGTATGATTTGCACGCATGATTTACCCCTGTCATTACATGATACATTGGCATGCTAGGATCGGTAAATCTGTGTTTAGTCCTGCCATATGTAGGCAAATAAAACAGGGTTCCTTCTGAGATTATAGAAACTTTTAAGAGTAACTGCAGTGTATTAACATCAAGAAACTGAACTGTGCACCAATACTGGGTGGACCAGTATTAAATAGCATTACAGTACGTGAGTCTCAGCACATGAGAACTGAAGCACAGCATTACAAACAGCCAAGGACTAGCCAATGCTGTTTTCAAACAGTAAAATGTGATGTCAGTCTCTTGTTGACCATTGCGGTTGAAGATGTGTTTTAATGAACGAAAAGCAGTGCCCACTACTTGTGACTGTGACCAGCAGCATAAGTAGCATCCTCAAAGCTATTGACTCATTGTGCTTTAGCTTTCAGCTCTGCATCATGAATGAACTGGAGAACTTGGAGTGGAAAGTGCTTCCCATGTTGTAAAATGCGATGGCTTTTGTCCAGTTCAACAGAAAAGTCTTTATCGTTGACAGCTGAACATTGGCCAGCAGCTGGCAAAGGTCTATACAATTGTTCAAGAGTGATTTCCTGTGTGCTGAGAGCTTAATAAGGTTACACAAAATCAACAGAACTTCTTGCGGTGCTTTATTTGTCCAAACATTTTTCTTCAATGGAAAATCAAACAATGTCTTTGAAGATGCAAATAATCTCTCTCGTGCATTTTTCTTCTGAGTTTCCCATCACCTTATCGCTTAACCAAACTGTCTCTTCTTCCGATTAACATGAGTTTCCTTTAAGCCTACTTGAAATGCCAAATGACATTTTTCTCCCCTTCATGTTCACACTAGTGTCTAGTCTTGGCTGCAGCAATCCTAAAGCTTGATATTATTCTCATTCAAAACACTGATAATCAGTTCTGTTAGGCTTTTTCCGGTAGCGTTATCCACAGACTGGAAACAGATAAAGGGTTCCTTAACTTGGATATAGCCATCCTTATCATCAACTAATCTTATTATAGCTACGTCTACATGTGAAGCCTACATCGAAGTAGCTTATTTCGATTTGGAGACATCAAAATTGGCTATTTCGATGAATAACGTCTACACGTCCTCCAGGGCTGGCAACATCGATGTTCAACTTCGACGTTGGGCAGCACCACATCGAAATAGGCGCTACGAGGGAACGTCTACACACCAAAGTAGCACACATCGAAATAGGGATGCCAGGCACAGCTGCAGACAGGGTCACAGGGCGGACTACCGCTGCCGGGGCAACAGCTAGCCACTCCCTTAAAGGACCCCTCCCAGACACACTCATCCTGCACAGCACACGGTCTGAGGAGCCATAGGCACACAGACCCCGGGCGACGCAGGCATGGACCCCCAGCAGCAGCAACAGCAGCCAGAGGTCCACCCAGCCCTCCCGGCAGGAGCAGGGCTCGCCCTGATCCACGCCATGCGGGAGGCAGCTGAGCACCTCCTTGCCACACCGGAGGAGAAGCTGCCCCCAGGGCAGCAGGGCTCAACCCCCAACCCTGCAGCACCCCACCCCACCCCCCCGCCTCACACGCCGCCGCCTGTGGAGCTACCCCACCAGCACCGACTGGTGGGAGCGGCTGGTGCTTGAGGAGTGGGACGACGACCGCTGGCTCAGGAACTTCAGGATGAGCCGGCAGACATTTATGGAGCTGTGCCAGTGGCTCACCCCCGCACTCAGGCACCAGGACACTGCCATGTGGCGTGCCCTCCCTGTGGAGAAACGGGTCGGCATCGCTGTCTGGAAGCTGGCCACTCCAGACAGCTACCTATCCATGGGACAGCAGTTTGGTGTTGGCAAGGCCACCGTCGGGGCTGTCCTCATAGAGGTAAGAGGACCCACGGGGGGAGGGCAGGGCAGGGGAGGGGGGCCCGGGCAGGGCAGGGCAGGGCAAGGCAGGGCCACGCACACCCTGCTTACCTCTCATTGGTGCTCTCCCATGTGCTTTCCCTGCAGGTTGTGCGTGCCATCAACGCCATGCTCCTGCACAGGCTCGTGAGGCTGGGGGACCCAGATGCCACCATCGCGGCCTTTGCCACGCTGGGCTTCCCCAATTGCTTTGGGGCTCTGGATGGGACTCTCATCCCCATTCGCACCCCGCATCACAGTGGAGGACTCTACATCAATCGCAAGGGCTACCATTCTGTGGTCCTCCAGGCCTTGGTGGACAGCCGGGGCCGTTTCCAGGACATTTATGTGGGCTGGCCTGGCAGCACCCACGACGCCTGGGTTTTCTGGAACTCGGGCCTGTGCCGCCGGCTGGAGGCGGAGACCCACATCCCCCAGCGGGAGATCCCTGTGGGGGACACCACCATGCCCCTCTGTGTCATCGCAGATGCGGCGTACCAACTCTGGCCCTGGCTCATGCACCCGTACACGGGCCATCTCTCCGCCAGCCAGGAGTGCTTCAACCAGCGCCTGAACAACGCGCGCCAGGTGGTGGAGCGCTCATTTGGCTGCCTGAAAGGATGCTGGAGATGTCTCCTCACCCGCCTGGATGCGGGCCCCAACAACATCCCCCAGATTGTGGGTGCGTGCAGCGCCCTGCACAATTTGGTGGAGAGCAAGGGGGAGACCTTTTTTCAGGGCTGCGCTGTGGAGGCTGGCAGGGCCGACGTGCAGCCACCCGCTGCCCCCAGTCGGCAGGTGGACCCCGAAGGGACCCGGGTCCGGGAGGCCCTGCGGGACCACTCCGATGATGAGGCCACAGGGTGAACTCTGCCAGGCCCCCCACTGCCCACCCCTTCCTCCACAACACTCCCTGCCCCTACGCCCACACCACGGAGCACCCAACCGCCCCCCCCCACACTTTTCCTGGACAAATGACAGCACGCACTTGTGGCTGAACTTAAACTGGTTTTTCTTTTAGAACTTTTTTTTTTTTAACTATAATTAAAACAAGAACAAACTATATACAAGACCTCTTTTAACAAAAGTATTCTGTACAAATAAAACAATAATAAAAAAGATTGCACAAAACGGATACGTTGGTCAATAAAAAGAAAACCAGGGATGATAAGGAAGGGGAGAACTATTTACATGGGGGGGACGGGGCAAAGGGGGGGCACAAATATAAATGAAATGGGTCAATAACAATCCTCTTTTTGGACATATAACTATATACAAGGGGGGGGGGGGCACATCCCGGGCCCCACGCCCCTAAAGTCCGGCACTGGGGGTGGGCGGCTGGGTACCCCACCTCGGCCGCAGCCCTGTCCAGGGCTGGCTGAGGGCCGGGAGGACCGGAAGATATGACCGGCGAGTCTCAGCTAGCCCCAGGTGTCCCTCGGCGGTCCGGCCCTTGGTGGTGGGTGGCGGGGAGATGGCGGACGGGACGGCGACGTGCAGAGCAGCAGGTGGTGCGGCGGGTGGAGCAGGCAGGGCGGGCACTGCGGCTGCCGGCGCGGCATGGGGGGCCAGGTAGTCCATGAGACGGTTGAATGTCTCCATGTAGGCCCCCCATGCCTCTTGGCGCGAGGCCAGTGCCCACTCCTGCAGGTCCAGGCGGCGTTGGTCCACCCGCAGGCGCTGCTCCACGACCTCCAGCTGCCGACAATGGATGGCCAGCAGCTGGGGTTCCATCGCCGTCGGGTGCTGTTGCGGGGTCCACCATCTAGCCCGCCATGGGGCCGGTCAGTCCTCCGCCGAGGGGCTTGCCTGGAGCGATGGCCCTGGAGGGGATTCTGGGACCACTGATGCCTCGCCGACACTCTCTTCCGGTCCTTCCGATGGTGCAGCTGCGGAACACAGGAGGAGAGGGGGAAGAAGAATGGAGACAGGCGTTAGTGTGGGCCCCGAGCCGTGACCCTTGTCCCCCCACCCCTGTGCTGCAGGTTCCCCATCCCCGTCCCTGGGAGATGCTACTGGGATGGATGGGGTTCAGGGGTTCCCCTGCACTGCACCCCGTCCCCTGGCAGGAGTGACTCTCACTTCACTCAGCAGGGTCTGACAGGAGAGGTTTCTTAGGACACAGATGCCCGGTTGCTCTCGGGAGTGACCTCACAGCAGTCAGAGACAGTCCTTCCAACCCGTCCTGGGGAGAAGACCCCAAGGGGTGCCCCTCTGGGGTGTAGCTTTCCCCCTCCTCAGGCTGGCTGCCTTCCAGCTCTCCCTTCCCCTAGCCTCTACCTGCGGCCCCCCGCCCCGATTCAAAGCCAGCTCGGCTCCTCCCTCCTCTTTGTTCAGGGCAGAGATGTCACCTGCCAGCTGTAGCCCCAGGATCATCCTTTGCCCCTGGGAGCTATTCAGCTTGTTGCTCATATCTAGCCTGAGTCTCCCTTTTGCGCTCCCCACACTCCATCACAGGCTGCTGCTGCTGGGTGTCCCACCCCCTCCTTCTGGGGGACCCTCGAGGTTCCGTTCCCCCCCTGCCCCAGGGATGGGCCATGGCACTGTCGTGCGGGGCGGGGGGCAGGGGCTGATGCACTGCTGTGAGGGACATGGCCCTGCTGTCCTTGGGGCCATGGCCATGTGGGCATGTGGGGGGCCCTGGGCACATATCTATTACCCGCGCCCCTCAACCCTGGGGGTGTACACCAGAGGGGGGTACATACCTGTCGGTCCACTCCCACGGTCCGGAGATCCCCGGGGGGCGGATGCCCAGCTGCTGCTCCGGGAGGGCGGGACGAGGATCTGCAGCCCGGACTCTGCAGAGGAGGAGCCCCCCTCCTCCTCCTCCTCCTCCTCCTCCTGCCGCGATGGCCCGGGGGTGGGCTTCGGGGGGGGCCCCGGGGTGCGGGGCTTACCCCCGGGACGGACTACGGCTGCAGGGCCTGCTGGGGCTCGTCGGCCGAGGTATCAAGGGTGGCCGGAGGGGAGGAGGTGTGCCGGGGGCCCAGGATGTCCCTGAGCTCCCTGTAAAAGGGGCAAGTGATGGGGGGCGGCCCCAGATTGGCTGGCCGCATCCCGGGCCCGGGCGTAACCCTGCCACAGCTCCTTAACCTTACTCCTGACATGGTCAAGAGTGAGGACAGGGCGACCCCGGGCGGCCAGGCCCTCGGCCAGCCGAGCGAACGCATCCGTGTTCTGCCTCTTGCTCCCCATTACCTGGAGCACCTCCTCCTCGCTCCAGAGCCCCAGCAGGTCCCGCAGCTCGGTCTCCATCCAGGAGGGGCCCCGCTGCCACTTCCCAGCCTGGCTGCCGGGCTGCCTGGCCTGGCTGCTCTGGCTCCCCTGTGGGGGGCTCCCCTGGGGGTGCTGCCAGGCAGCCATCACAGGTGCTGGCCCTGTTCTGGGTGGCTGAGGGACGTGCAGGCTGTCCGCATGTCTGGGCTGCTGCCTGCACGTTCCCTCAGCTTCCTGCACAGGAAGGGAGGGGGAGGGGACCTTTAAGGGGCGGCTCCACGTGACCACCATTGAGCTGAGGGACTGGAGAGAGCATCTCTCAACCCCTCAGCTGATGGCCACCATGGAGGACCCTGCAATTTCGACGTTGCGGGACGCGCAACGACTACACGGTCCCTACTTCGACGTTGAACGTCGAAGTAGGGCGCTATTCCTATTTCCTGATGAGGATAGCGGCTTCGACGTCTCGCCGCCTAACGTCGAAGTTAACTTCGAAATAGCGCCCGACACATGTAGCCGTGGTGGGCGCTATTTCGAAGTTAGTGCTGCTACTTCAAAGTAACATGCACGTGTAGACGTGGCTTATATGTGACATCTTTTCACTGTGGCTAATGCTGGGAGGGCAGTTCATTATTATGGCATAATACTTCACTTTGCAGATACATACCAATATGTTATCAAGCACTTTCATTGACATAAGTTTAATTAATTTGTTTTGAGTTGTTTTTGTGCAGTAAACAGCTTCTTTATAAGCCACTGGATACATGTGCTCATTCATGGCATTGTCATATGTTCCAAGGGGCTCTACCAAACCAAGGAAATTATTGTTATATTCATTGAACATCCTATCCAATGAGCCCCAGAAAGCCAAAATATTCTTTGCAAGAAAGAGGGTAATTGAGCTTAGAAATTCAAGCATGCTCCCCAAAAGCTGGGTTTCTACACTAATGCACTGACTTTCTGTGTCCATGCATTTATTCAGCTTGAGCCTGAACTTGAACTCCATCGCTATGGAATAGTCAGTAAAATGTCTGGGTGACTGTTTATATTGCTTCAGAATATCAGCTAAGTTATGCCAGTATTCATGCCTCAACAATACAAGGGACAGCTGGGCATTTTTGTTAAATATTTAGCAACAAATTAGAACACTGTCAGTTGATGTTGAGCCTTTTTCAAAGCCAGATCAGTTGCTCACCATTCTAGAACACTCTTTCAGAGCTTGATTTGAGAAGTTTAGCTTCTGATCATTTACTGGAAACCTCATATCCTCAGTTTTGTGTAGCCCATTCCCAATGGTATGATTAATATTGGCAGAGTTTAGGACTGCTGACCATAAGGCAGAATCTGATATATCAATTTTTGTGCAATTTTCATTGCTGCCGTTTCTGTCATAAAGTGAGGCTGATTCTTCTTTATCACATCTCTCCTCTCATGCAAATCACATTTTTCTTCATCATTACTCTCCTTTTATGCTTCCAGGAAAATGTGATGATTTTCCATCCCTTTCCTCACATTTCCATTCCTTATCTTTAGGCAAATTTGTTAAGCCATTAGTAATAAATCTTCCATCATTTATGCCTCTACCTGGGATGATGGCTACTGCTTAAAGCCTGGTCTATGTTGTTCTGCTTCAGATACTTTTCCATCAAATTTGCCCCTGCAATAAATGGGGCTCTTGCTTCACTTTGTTATATCTACCTGATGGCGCTCCAGGCCTTGTACGCACATGAGGGCATGGGGTGACAAAAATATGGGATATTCAAGGAAAATGTAGTTCTTATAAACTGTGGAAGGTTCTAGAACATTCTACACAAATCCAGAAGATTCTAGGAGATTAGTGGAAAAATGAATCCACGTAGAGAATACCTGAGACATTTTACTTCAGATAGTCTATGTCCCCAAGCCTGGCACCTCAGGTAGTCACCTGAATGGCCTGCCTGTAAATCCAGTCCTGATTTAATTCCAGCCTCCTTTGCTATTTTAACTACAGGGATTTTAAGTTACTTTAGAAAATCCATTGCACCTTTCATCCTCTATCTACTTCAAGAATTCCAAGAATTGGTGTGTTTTCAATAGTTTTGCGTTGAACTTCTTACTTTCATTATTTTCACTCTAAGTGGTGACTTGGTTTGACTGCCGAGAATCTGAACATATGCAGAATTTTCAATATTTTCCCAAAAATTAGAAGTGCTTTTAAAAGTTCATAATTTTCTTGTGTGAGCTGTTTGTGTCTGCTATTGACGGTGCAGACATGCCAGGCTGCAGTGATAGTGATAAAGGGTGTTAAAACCTAAGGGTGATACCTAAGTAAATCAGCTGGTAAACCTAAATTGTGCTCAGTTTCAACTTTTAATACTGTTTGTAGCAGTGTCTGTTCATTCTCCACTGAATTGGCTTTGCTTACTTTGTGATTTAATTGTTCTTCACAAAGTAATGAAAATTTAGGGATGTATAAGAAACAGAAACATAGTTTTCAAACAGAAGCTAAAAAGAACATAATATCCTAAGAGATATCAAGGGAGCTTTAGCAGTGCAAAAAAACAACACTTACAAACTTTCTTAGAACTATAATTGTTATAGGAAACAACTTTTTGCCTTTAGGGGTTAGATACTTTAAGCTACACATCTATGCTGCTACAAACATTTTTAAATAGGCACAATAATTTCCATTTTCTTTTCTCCCCTGCTGTCATGGGAATGCAGCATTCGGAATTGACAAACTTTGTGCACAGCCTATTTGGGTCTAAGTTTTCATTTTACCATTCTAAAGAGCTTTAGCTTCCATGAAATGAAAATCTTTCTGGGACCATATGCTCTAGTTGCCTGTTTCAGTTAGGAGGTACTGAGTTCTAAACTCAATAAAACCTCTTCAGGAATGCTATCTCTATTTTGAAACAGAGCAGTAATCATGTCTGGAGCCGCCTCTACACGAGCCAGCTATTTCGAAATAGCTGTGCCAACTTCAAAATAGCGCCCGCCGCATCTACACGTGCCGAGTGCTATTTTGAAGTTGAAATTGACGTAAGGCGGCGAGATGTCGAAGTTGCTATCCTCATCAGGAGATGGGACTAGCGCGCTACTTCGACATTGAACGTCGAAGTATGGTGTGTGTAGATGATCCGCATCCCGCAACATCGAAATAGCGGGGTCCTCCATGGCGGCCATCAGCTGAGGGGTTGAGAGACACTCTCTCCAGCCTCTGAGCTCTATGGTCGCCATGTGCAGCAGCCCCTTAAAGTTCCCCGCCCCCTTATTTCCTGTGCAGGAAGCTGAAAGCGCGTGCAGGCAGCAGCACACACACGTACCCAGCCTTTACGTCCTCCCAGAGTCCCAACCCACCACCCTGCACCCATGGCAGCCAGCCAGCCCCCCAAGTGCCCACAGGGCACCCCACCCCAAGAGGACCCAGGGCTCTCAGACAGTGGGGAAAGAGGCAGCGGGGCCCCTCCTGGATGGAGGCCAAGATCCGGGACCTGCTGGGGCTCTGTGGTGAGAAGGAGGTGCTCTAGCTAATGTGGAGCAAGAGGTGGAATGTGGATGAGTTCGCTCGGCTGGCCGAGGGCCTGGCTGCCTGGGGTCACGCTGCCCACACTCCTGACCACATCAGGAGTAAGGTAAAGGAGCTGCAGCAGGGTTATGCTTGGGCCCAGGACATGGCCAGCCGATCTGGGGCTGCCCCCGCTGCTTGCCCCTTTTTCAGGGAGCTCAGGGAAATCCTGGGCCCCTGGCACACCTCCTCCCCCCCGGCCACCCTTGACACCTCAGACGATGAGCCCCAGCAGGCCCCAGAGATGGAGTCTGCCCCGGAGGCAAGCCCTGCATCCCAGGGCCCCCTCCAGGAGCCCACCCTTGGGACACTGGAGGAGGAGGAGGAGGAGGCGGCCTCCAGTGACGGGGGGCTGCTGATAGACCTCCCCTCCCACAGCTCCAGCAGGTCGTTTGCCCAATGGGTGTCCCCTGACCATGGGAGCAGACCGTCAGGTATGTACCCCCCCCCGGTGCACACCCCCGGGGTTAAGGGGCAGGGACAAGGGACATGACCAGGGCCCTCCACACACCCAGATGACCATGGCCCTGAGGACAGCAGTGGCATGTCCCTCAGAAGAGTCCATCAGCCCCTGCCCCCCAGCAGGACAGTGCCATGCCCTATCCCTGGGGATGGGGGGAGCGGAACCTAGGGTCCCCCGTGGGGGGTGGATTGGACATCCATCGTCATTATCAGCATCTCTGGGGGACGGGGATGGGGAACCAGCAGCAGAGGGGTGGGGGGGACAAGGGCCACGGGTCAGGGCCCAGACTAACGTCTGTCTCCACTCTTCTTCCCCCCTCTGTTCCACAGCTGCAACATCGGAGGGCCCGGAGAGCGCCGGCGAGGTGTCCGTGGTCCCGGAGAGCCCACCGGGGCCATCACAGCAGGCGAGCCCCTCGGCAGAGCACGGACTAGCCCCAGGACAAGCCCGACAGTGGCGGAGCCATCCGCCGGTGTCCACGGACCCCCAGCTGCTCGCCACCCTCTGGCGTCAGCTGGAGGTGTCCGAGCGGCACCTGCAGGTGGAGGAGCAGCGGCTCCATCTCCAGAAGTGAACACTAGCCTGGTGCCAGGAGGTTTGGGGGGCCTTCTTGAGCATGTTCCAGGACATCGCGCGGCACTTGGCTCCCCCGCCGCTCCGCCTGCCGTCCCTCCACCATCAGCCATCCTGGGGCCTGCCGCCGAGGGGGACCATGGGCCTCTGGACACCGCCCGGCCCTATCTGCCGGTTCTCCCGGCCCCCACCCAGCCTTGACAAGGCCTCTGGCCCAGACGTGGGTCGTGCCCCCCCCACAGCAGGTGCTGGACATGAGGGGGTGCGGGGCTGAAGACGTTGCCCCCCAAGGCCCCCCTCCTTTGTACATATTCCCCCCATCTTTGTAAATAGTTTTTTTCTACCCCCGTTTAGTAGCTGCCCCTCATGTACATAGTTCCCCCCTTCTTCTTTTAATAATAAGGTTGCACTGTTTTGTTTCAAACAAAATTTCCATTTATTTCAAAGAAAACTGTGGGTATGTGTGCTCTTGGGTGCTCTGTGGTGTGGGCGTGGGGGCAGAGAGTGTTGTGGAGGATGGGGGGCGTGCAGTGGGTGGCTCACCAGCAGCTGGCCCTGCCAGTGTTCACCCTGCAGCCTGGTCAAAATGGGCCCGCAGGGCCTCCCGGACCCGGATCCCCTCAGGGTCGACCTGGCGACTGGGGGCAGCGGGTGACTGGACGTTGGCCCTGCCAACCTCCACAGCCCAGCCCTGGAAGAATGCCTCTCCCTTGCTCTCAACCAGGTTGTGGAGTGTGCTGCATGTGCCCACAACCTGGGGGATGTTGGTGAGCCCTGCGTCCAGGTGGGTGAGGAGACACCTCCAGCGCCCGTTGAGGTGGCCAAAAGTGCGCTCGACCACCTGGCGCGCATGGTTCAAGCGCGTGTTGAACTGCTCCAGGCAGGCTGTGACATGGCCCGTGTAGGGGTGCAGGAGCCAGGGCTGGAGGGGATATGCCACCTCTGCGATGAGGCAGAGGGGCATGGTGGTGTCCCCCACAGGGATCTCCCGCTGGGGGATGTAGGTCCCCACCTCCAGCCGGCGGCACAGGCCCAAATTTTTGAACACCCGGGCGTCATGGGTGCTGCCAGGCCAGCCAACATAAATGTTCAAGAAGCGGCCCCGGCTGTCCACCAAGGCCTGGAGGACCACGGAATGGTATCCCTTCCTATTTAGGAAGCGCCCTCCACTGTGCTCCAGGGCATGGATGGGGATATGGGTCCCATCTAGGGCCCCAAAGCAATTTGGGAAGCCTAGGCTGGCAAACCCCACGATGGCAGCATCCGGGTCCCCAAGCCACACGAGCCTGTGCAGGAGCAGGGCATTGATTGCACAGACGACCTGCAGGGGAAGGACATGAGAGAGCACTGGTGAGGGGTGTGAAGGGTGTGTCTGGCCCTCCCCCCAGGGCTCCCCCTTCCCCCCCAGGGTTCCCCCCTCCCCCCCCAGGGTTCCCCCCCTCCCGCGGGGTCCTCTTACCTCCATGAGGACAGCCCCGACTGTGGCCTTGCCCACGCCGAACTGCTGCCCTATGGATCGGTAGCTGTCTGGAGGGGCCAGCTTCCAGACAGCGATGCCAACCCATTTCTCTACTGTCAGGGCACGTTGCATGGGGGTATCCTGGTGCCGTAAGGCAGGGGTGAGCCACTGGCAGAGCTCCACGAATGTCTGCCGGCTCATCCGGAAGTTCTGGAGCCAGCGGTTGTTGTCCCACTCGCCTAGCACCAGCCGCTCCCACCACTCCGTGCTCGTGGGGTATCTCCACAGCCAGCGGCGTGTGCGGCAGGGGCGGCGGGGGAGGGCTGGGAGGGCAGCAAGGTCTGGGGCTGCTTCCTCATCTCCTGGGGGCAGCTCATCTTCCTCAAATAAAAGATGGTCAGCTGCCTCCTGCATGGCACTGAGCAGGGGAGCCACTGGTCCTCCAGGGGCGGGTGTGTGGGCCTCTGGCTGCTGCTGCTGGAGGCCCATGCTGCTTCCACGGGGTGCATGCTAGTGGCTCTGCAGACCATGTGCTGTGCAGGCTGAGTGTGTCTGGGAGGGGCCCTTTAAGGGAGCGGCTTGCTGTTGCCCCAGAAGTGCTAGTCCGCCCTGTGACCCTGTCTGCAGCTGTTCCTGGCACCCTTATTTTGATTTGGGACACTTTTGTGCGTAGACGCTCCCCTGCAGGACCTATTTCGATGTAGTGCTGTCCAACGCCAACGTTGAATGTCGACGGCACCAGCCCTGGAGGATGTGTAGACGCTATTCATCAAAATAGCTTATTTCGATTTCACTACATCGAAATAATCTATTTCGATGTAGCATCCCAGCGTAGACGTAGCTTGGGTGTCCCAAATGCCTGGGCAGAAGATGGTAGTAGGTCAAATGCAGACATGATAGGACTGATGCCCAGGTAGACCTAACTGGAAGAAGGTTATAAGTGACCGCTTCCATTAAAGAGTCCAAAATTAATGAAGAATCCTAACGGACTCTTGGCCTACAGCTACACTGTAACAAAATTCACAACATGTACGCACACAAAATGTGACAAAACTTGACACTTCCGCCAACAACCTTCTGCGTCTCCCAGATAAGGAAGAGCGTTGTCAATGGAACATGTTGACAGAAAAGCTCTGAAGATGCTCTAGGGCCCCTTCTGTTGACAGACAGGGTTTATGGAATACAGGACAGCCCTCTCTGCTTGGTTCTCGGTTGTTTTGTTGAGAGAGTGCCCAGGCAGTCAGGCCTCTCTGTCAACAGAGAGGATCACTCTTTTAATCTGCTTTAGTGTATGGCTACACACTGTCATCAGACATTTTGTCAGAAAATCTTTTCCAGCATAAGTGTCTGTCGACAGATGCTTCAAGTGTAGCAGTGGCTAGGACTGCAGCACAACATGATGATCTCTGAGCAGGCAAAATCTTCAAGGTGTTTCTGTCTTCTCAACTTGATTTCTGTTTTAATCCTGACAGTTTCTCTAAATCCAGTACTTCAGAGCTGGCCAGAGGGCAGCCCTAAAAAGTCAGTGTCCCTGAGGTCCCCCATTTCAGAGGATTCCTGAACCAAGTGAGATTGTGCTTCACATGTGGGTCATAGCACACACAAGTTTGTGTCAGCTGTCCCTCTGTTATGTGGCTACATTGCTGGTCATGATAGAGGGGCAGCTAGGCCAAATATTAGGGAATAGGGCTGTAACCTATTTGCTGTGCTGGAGCCTTAGGAGCGGGGAGGCATGGCCAGCCCCAGAGCATAGGAATTGCTGCTGTGGGGAGAGTGAGGGGTGGCCTCTTTCCACCTCCCATGGCCACCCAGGGGCTGCCACTTGGTGTTTTTGTGCTTTGGGGATTTTTGGAAGTCTAAGCTTCAGATTTTGCCCGAAGCCCATACAAATCTCTGAGCTCAGATAGCTACACTGCAAATTTACAGCTCCACAGCTTGAGCTCAAGGATCCCAAATTGACATTGACATTGGCATCCATGATGCGTCTCAGCTTCTACCCACCACTTGCTTCAAGTGCCAGTTGAATTAAATGGTTTATGTAATCAGTCCCTGTGAAATTCCAAAGAATTTGGATGGCATCATAGAAGGTGTGTTTAAACCATGTTGTACGGCCATTGCCCCTGCCGTCTGTTTCAGCTGGGCATGGCATGGTTCCTGACAAACACCAATGAATGTTGTGGAAAGGTCTAGTACAATAAATACATTGGACCTCAGGCCAGCAAAAGTACCTGATGCTTGTGTGAGATTTAAAGAGATGGGCTATCTTTTCTCCTTTTTTGTGTTTCTTCCTTTTACATTGTTATCCTAAATAAATAACTTTCCACATGGGATCCTGTAATTTAAGTGTTGATATCTTCTGTCATTCTAGGGTTAAAAACAACAGATTTACCAGTTCGGCAATCTTTCTGTATATATGAATTATCTTTCCTGCCCCTTATGCAATGAAATACGCAACTTTAAAACTGATGTTGTCCTCAATTGATCAGTGCCCATCCTTGAGCTACGGCAGTGCGATGTTAGGCAGGAATCCCAGTATGCTGGATCAGAAAGAAATCTTGTTGTGGCAGAATTTTTTAAACGGGGCCTTGCAAAGTTGCTCAAGATTCAAAATGGTAGAATAAATTATGGGGTAACAAGATTGCTGGGCAGTCTGCAGTTGAGACAATCAAAGGTCCATTTTGTTACATAATGTAGATGGGGTGCTTGCCACACACTGAGCTCAAATGGGCTAATATTGCCCTAGTAAGGTTGTGCAGGAGAAAGCAATTAGAGAAGGGTCAAAAGGAGCAGTCAACTGGGGTCTATCAGGCTCATATGAAAAAAGCTGCTGGGCTGAGCAGCTTTAGTTGCCCCTTGGAGCGCAAAAAAGGAAATCTGGCTGCCTTGCAGGATTAGGAAAGCCAGTACTTTGGACAAAGTAATGCTGGGCAGAAGAACAGAAGAGAATGAACTCCGCTGGTTGATATATAAGATTGGAAATCTAAGGTCCTAATAAAAGACCAGAGAAGGTGATGGGCCTGCAGGGAAGTGTCCCAGGGACGGACAGAGAGAGTTTTGAGGAAATAGCATGTAGGTGCTCTCTGCAGAATCCCAGGGCCGAGAACTGGATAAGTGGACGAGTCCAGTTCCTCTCCCCTATTTGCCCCTGAGAAAGCAGTTGGATTGTCAGATTGTGGTGCATTCTTCTGGAAGGGGACAGAAGAGTCATGGTCAGTGGGAAAGGTGTGTGCGCTTTAAATAAGACTTCATGGTCCAGGGAGCAACACATGTCCAGGTGCGGAAGTGACAATGAGCAAGAAATCTCTGAGTTTTGGAGTGCATACCTATGGAGCTGACCTGCAAGGCTGTGTCTAGATTGCTAAGAACCTGTTCGCAAATGATGCATAAATTGTGCAATGCCATTTGCATGTCTTTTACTGACAGTCCTTTCAGGAGAGGCTTTTCTGACATTTGGCCCATCCACACACGGCCATATGTCAGAAACTCTCCTTTGTCTAGAGATCTCTTCTTCCTTGTGGAATGAGGTATACGGGAATATCAACAGAATGCTCCTGACCAGCAGATCTCTTCCAAGAGATCAGCTGTCTTGATGTGTATTCTGTTGACAAAACTGTTACACCCCCCATATACATCCATATATACAGTCATCGTCTTAAAAAATTGTCCTCCTAATCTGCCAATGATACTAGTTTTGTTTCCCATTCATTTGTTTCTCCTATAACTGTCTCCCTGTCTATTCTCATGCCAGCTCTATGCATGGAAACTCTCTCTTCTCTGTGCCAACATCTCTCCTCATTTAAAACCCTATCTGAAAACCATCTCTTTCACACTAAGTCAATTGTATATGAATATGGTATTTTTCTATCTGCATGCCTTTATGTGAACTACTCCTATCTGCACATGCCACAACCAAGTAATCAGGTAACAGAACTGTTGTAACTCAGTGTTTGTTTGCTCGATGTCCTCCATAGTCTTTGCCATTGCAATTCATTATGTTTTGCCCAATTTTAAGACTGTTAACTCTAAGTAGAGGGATCCTTTTTTCTTTGTAATTTTTGAAGTACAACTGATTGGAAAAATTTCTAAATTTGTTATTTGACTACAATTTTATTAAAAATTCTAGGTGAGAAGCAGGTAGTCATTTTTTGTGACAATTATGTTTTGTGATCGGTAATGCTTATAATATCCTAGAAGAAACTTGGGGAGTTATTAGTTAATATATAAGTACTGTAATATATTTGGGGTCTATTTTCTCTAAAAGTTTGGAATTTCTTTTTTTTTCCTAAACTTGATAAATGAATATTTGTTGTGAGTAGGCGGTTTGAAAAAACGAACACAAGTTTTTCGTTGGAAAATTTGCTTGTGTTAGAAGTGGAAATTTCCAATTGGAAATGTAATTATTTTTTTTACTGTCTTTTTTTGCTTTATGGGACAACATCTCAAAATGTAATACTTTTTTCTAAATGTTGACTTAAATTGAAATGTCACTTTAAAACAATTTTGATTTTAAACTAGCATTTCAAATTGAAATAACAATCCATTTTAATTTCATTGAATATGGTTTGTTTTATTTTGTCTCTTCCAATTTGGATTTTTATATTATATGGGGAAAATGAAATATGACATCTTATCCTGATATAAGACAGAAACAAATAAACCAATAAATAGACTTTCACATGGGATAAAAATTCTATTTCCCAGCCAGCTCTATTTGTTGTTTTACACAATCGCTCAAAAATATTACATCTTGTAGCAATATTGAACCTGGGAATCCCACAGTCAGTGGCATGCATGTAGGAGAGAGTGTATTGACTGTACTTTGACTGACAAGTTGAACAACCTGAACTCTGCAGAGTTTGTTTGCAAGTTAGTACTAGATGAATCCCCAATGACTTTCTTATTGAATCAAAATGTGCAATGGGATATTATCAGCAGTCTCAGGACATGCTAAAATACAGCATTTGAACTAGGCTCATTCAACTAGATTGAAACCCATCTGATTATGAAATAAGCTACTTCTACACTACAAAAATAGATTTTAATAAATTAGACTTTTTAGCATCAATCTTATCAACATGAAGTTAAATTGTCCAGAATTGTTCCACAAAGTCAAGTTACCATTTTTCTGCACTTGGTTTCCTCCGATAGGCACCCCACAATGACTTGTGCACAACACCAGACGTGAACTAATAAATCAGACTCTGGTTGTCATAGAAAGAATAGGTTTGTTTGGTGGAGAGAGGTTTAAGCAGCAGGGAAAGGAAGAGATGTCAAGGGAGGTGGAATAACTTTCTACAGTGGGTAGAGGCCTAGGGAATGGAGCAGCAGACTGTCCTTGCCCTCTCTCCCCACATTTGAGGACTGCAGTGAGAGGTAGTGTATGACCTGGAGTCCAGGGAGCCCAGGCAGCAAGGAGTAGAGCCTGCAAACTGAGTGCTACATAAAAGTCCCTCTGCAGCTCCAGCCGGAGCAACCCTCATCAAGGAAAAGGTAAGTTAAAGCAGGAAGAACCCACCCTGGACATGCTGGTATCTGGGAGCAGGGTCTGTAGAGCTTGGCAGCCATGAGGTGAGGGGGAAGGGTTCGAGTCCACCAGGCTAGATGGGGAAGGAGCCTTGTAAAGTGCAAAGAAAGGCAGGGGGAAAGTTTGCCATCTGTTGGCGGAGAAAAAAGGTCTCTTGGCAGCTCCTGATCAAGCCAGCAGTGTGGTGAGAGGGGAGAAGGCCAGGAGAGCCTGCCAGCCATGAAGAAGTGGGAGACGAAGCACCTGCCAGCCACATGGTGTAGCAGTGTGGTCCTGAGATATTTAAATGAGCAAGCAGCATTGTGTATAAATTTAATCCAAACTCCCGTGCTTTTTTAGGTTGCCAAAAAAGACATCACCCTCCTAGGAATAACAGATAGTGAAAAAGAAGAGGTGCTCATCCTGTGTGAGCACAAGCCTGGAAAATTTGCCAACAGGCTGTGTGGTACCATGATACCAGATCAGTGTCTGGTTGTCTGGCATGGCAAGGTCTGCTATCGTGGAAGGCACAATAAGTCTGGCCTGTCCAAACACCTCATGGAAAAAATACAAGAGTGCCTGGATGAGGCCTTCCTGGAGATCTCCATAAAGGATAAGTGCTCCATCCCCAGAAATATTGACACACTGTTCTGAGGGGCATAGATCCATAGGAAACATATACCTAAACCCAGCAGTAACCCTCTTGGAACATTCTAGAAAAAATACCCACCAGAACAGCCAGGCCCCAGTGATTCAGTGCTCATCTTAGAGCGGATTGGCTCAAGGTTGAGGGGAAAGAGCTCTGGGATGTTGGGAATAGCATCCTCGGGCCTCTGCTCATTGCCCCCGTCCACCTCTCCATTTCCCTCTTCCTCCTGCTCACCCCCTCCCCTGCTGGGCTCAACTCCCCCTGGATTCCACAGAAGGGCCTCCCAAAGAGCCCAAGTTAAGGATGGGCAGCGTGATTGGGTCCCTCCCAAGAATGGCTTCCAGCTGTTCATAATACCAGCATGTCTTGGGAGATGACCCAGATCACCTGTTGGCTTCTCATATTTTATGATAAGTCCGCTGGAGTTCTTTCACCTTCACCCAGCATTGCTGTGCATCCAGGGAGTAAGCTCTGGCAGTCATACCGCATCAGATCTTCTCATAAATGTCCACATTTCCCTTGGAGACTCAAAGTCCACCCACCACTGTCTCCTCTCCCCAGACTGCAAGGAAATCCATGATCTCTTTGTAGGGCCATGCTGGAGCTCTCTTGAGACCTGGGGAATCAGATCAGAAACATGACTACTCATGATGGCAAGAGATGGCTACTGATGCAATGCGATGCAGTGGCTACTGATGCAATGTGATCATTGCCGATATGATGGCTAGAAAGAAATTCAGGCTTTCAGGAGTCCCTTAAATTTCTCAGGCTTCCTGGTGACGAATTCATATTTGTGGGCTTCCTGTTACCAACTTTCTTCACACCTAATCCATTTCTAAACATGCCACTTTTTCCAAAAGCAGCCTGCTAATGAACAGCTTAGAAAATGCTGAGGAGCAGATGTAAATTTCTGGCACATCATTAGCATAAGGACATGTGATTTGGAGTCCAGAAGAAGCTCTTCCAGACTCCAAAATACCTGTATAGAAGCGTGGACCCTGGGGATCTCCTGGAAGGAAATCTTCCTTCTGGAAGCCCTATCATCCTGAGATCCCCAGGGGCAGCACTTCTTTATGGCTGTTTTTGGAGTCTGGTGGAGCTTCTTCCAGACTCCACATCATGTGATCATATGCTAATGAGGCACTGGAAATTTACTTTTGCACCTTATTAGCATTTTCTGGGCTGTTCATTAGTATGCCACTTTCAGAATAAGTGGCATGTGTAGAAACGGCCCTGGAGAGCAGCAGAGATGGAAGCAGCCAGAGCAGACAACCCTGTGGAATTGTGGGATACATATGGGACATCTCTGGAGGCTAATAATCAATTTAAAGGAAGTGCGTTTCCACAGTAGCCTTCACTTGATCTTTTAAATTAGAACTTAATGCTACATTCATTCGCTTTGAGGATGTTATAATATTGACCTTCGTGCTCCCTAAATTTGACTTAATGGTATCTATAGTGAAGACGGTGACATTGCAAAATTGAGCTAACTGCCTTAAAATTGACTTTACCATGTAGTGTAGACATAGTCTAAGGTTAGGATTAATCACCACTCCTCCCCACCATCATTTAACATCAGATGCACTCACACCAAAGGAAGTGTTTTTGTTTTTTTTTATTTGTTTTGTTATTTGAAAATATGGTACCAGATCTGTAGATGGTATAAACTAGCATAACTCCACTGCCCACAGTGGAGCTGAGGTGCTTTACATCAGTCAAGGATATGTCTCTACACTATGAACTTTTCTGATCTCTCAGAGAGGTCTGTATCTTCACAAAACAAAACAAAAAAGCAGTTTATAGCATTTTAAAAAATAACAAAATAGTTTATTTGGTGGTGAGCTTTCATGGGACAGACCCACTTCTTCAGATCTGGAAAATTCCTGATCTTTTGTGTCTCATTTGCAATAACACTTAAACTTAAAGAAAACAGTTGTTTGTTGAAGAACTATAGAATAAAAATTTATGACAGACAAAAATAGCAGGATATAGACAAACTACAACACAGAATAAAAGAAAAATACACCACTGTAAAAAAAGTAAACAGTTCTGAAGATAAACTTTTGTTTCTGCTGAATTTTTCCAGAGATAATTTCCATATTACAAAACATCTGTGATGCTCCACTGAGACAGATGACATGTAGAAGGATGAACACAAAATTGCAAGGCTGCCTGAAATAATGCTACAAATAACACTGAAAATATCTTAAAGTGAAGTATTATGTTCTAGCATAGTTGTTCAATATCTATCAAAGAAGAGTAAGGCCAGATAAAGATTAAATTAATCCCACAATATATACAAAATTATTGAAAAATATACATTTCACTGTTGGGTTTTATTTATTGGGCTCAATATTTTCTTCTGGCACATGGCTAATATTGATCAATCTGTTTCCTAATGAATGGGGTTTTTAAATGAAACAAATTAGAATGTTTTGTGCTGCTCTACATGCCTTCAGCAATTCTGAAAAGTAATAGAAGCAGAGGTTGGTCTTGTTTGAATGAATTCACTTAGGATAGACAAGCTTTAAACCAAACTTTTTCTGGTAATTTCTTCCCTTCTACATATTCTTGCTTGAAAGAGTCCTGCCTCTACTCCTTCACTGCCCTTGCTGTAGATATCTGTGAGTATATCTCACATACAGATTTCTCAAGAGCATTTCAAATGTGCTTTTGTGACATGAATGTCATCACTTTCAGCCAAAGCTACAAAAGCATCTAAAACTTACTGTCATCTTCCAAAGCTAGAGGAGGTTTATATACAGACATGGCCCATGAGGCTCTACCACAAGAGACATCTAGGGTTGTATATAAACAGTTATGGATGGGTGCTGGAAATATGTTGCTAAATTACGTTTTGGAGGGAGCTGTGTATAAACAATTATTGGTCCTGGAAATGTGTTGCTAAATTATGTTTTGGAGGGAGTTGATAAATTAGTCTAGTATGGGCTTGATTACAAGTAAATGATAATGGAAGTAGATATATATCTCAGGTAAACAAAGTCATGAAGCCTACTGTAAAAAAAAAATAAATTGCCCTGATGATGAGGAAAACAATATGGTGTCTGCACACTAGCTGGGGAGAAAAACCCTCTCTGGGATACACAGTTCAAAGGAGTACATTGCAAAAGTTTGTTAGAGTATTTAAAAAAAGGGGCAATAAATCCCTTAGTTATTCATCACTTGAGGAGTGAAAAGTCTAGCCCTTTTTGAGTCTGTGAAAGATGGATCCCTCAGATATTGAAGATTCTGAGAACCTGCCTTATGTGCGAAATTGCCAGAACCAATGGATCACAACTGCAGTATTTTAGATGCTGGAAAGTATGTATAATTATTTTTATTTGTAACCATTTTCCATTTCTATTTATCTCTGCTTAATATCACTTAAATATATTCTTTTTCAGTAAACATATTTTTGTTTTATTCTAAATTCATTTTTTGTGTGTGTTAAAGTAAAAAAAAAAAAAGTGTGTCCTCCACTGAGCTAACAGGCTAGTGTGTGCATGTACACCATCTCTTTGGAAACAGCAGTCTTAATAATTTCTTTGAACGTCCCATGACAGAGATTAGACACTGTGGAGAGACATATCTGGGGAACTCATAGTTGAGATTTATCAATGTTGCATACAAGGCAGAGTCTTAAGAAGTTTGCTGAAACAGGAGAAAAAGTGATGCGGAGGGAGCTGTTTTAGAGTTCAAAATCCAGCAAAATGCCCTCACTCTGTCGCAAGAGGTGACAGAGGGGCTTTTGGTATTGGACTCCCTGGATAGATTGTCATACCATGCCACAGAAGTTGCTGGGAATTTCAGTGGAAGCATGGGCCCCCAATGTCAGTATCTGGGTAGCTCATTAATTTGTAAAAAAAGGTGTCTGCCTCTTTAAAGAATAATGTGTTCAATGGTTTTCTAAAACTCTATGCAATGCAAATGTATATCAACCTTCTTTATGGTATTATCCAAAGTAACGTATCTACAGGTAGTAAATATATACAAAAATAATGAAGCCAATGGACAAAAATCTTCTGCTGAGTTGTTCAGGGCTCCCATTTAAAGGGATAGGAATATTTTCCAGAGAAATGTTCTGATGTATAGCTGATGAAGTGTCAGCACACAGCTGCTTTAGTTAAGGTTCCTTCTTATGTCTTGTTCCAGACCCTAATGTAACTCATTTTAACCATCCAAGATTAGGACATCAGAGTTGATTATTTTTAATTTTATTCCTACATAATTCCCAGGTATATTTCAAAAGTATTGGCGATGCCATAAGTCTGCAGGAACATGTTCAATATTTATCCTCAGAGAAGATTTGGGGCTAGATTCTGCTTACTGGGATGTGTTGCCTTCAATTATGTTACTCATGGCTGAGCAGAATTTGGTCCTTGCCATATGACTTTCAGAAAATCAAAAGAAACACCTTTCCAATGATAATGGGGAATTTTTAGTACCTAAAATGTGTTTGTTGAAGGCTATCTTTTATTAATTTGGTTCATTAAGAGAAGGAAAGAGTGTGGCAATAATATTTCTTTTGTATAAATTTCACCATTTTGTGCTTTTTAGACAAAATAAAGATCTAATTAAGATTGCAAATGAGTGATTTTAATCAGGTCATAGTACTGTGAAGCTTTTAGCAAAAACATTAGATGTTTCAGAAACCATAGTCACAGCAATATTCGGTTAAGAACATGATTTAAGCTATTCCATATTAATATTCATAAGTAATACTCAAAAGTCTTTTCCCTCACTTTAAATTTACTAATGGAAAATCATACATCCCAATATTTATAGCAGAAGTAGGGCCAAAGATCAGTCACAGCATTTTCTCTGATAATAAAAATAAGCTTATGAAAACGACAAAATGCAATCATCATTTAAATATTTTGTATGAATCCAATATAGCACCCCATGAAACCAATCACTTATTTTCTGCAAGAATAACCAACTTTGAGTCCCTCCATTGGTTATTTCTTGATAAATAATACTTACACTTAATAAAAGATTTGCTGTCAATATCAGCCGGATGGAACTGTGTTCAGAAAGATGGATCTGTAAACACAGGAATATTTTAGAAACATTGACTGTGAGTGTAATGACTTTTTTAACTTTCTAACTTGATTTAAAGTGGAGAAGTATTTAAATTTTGTATACAAACTGTTTTCTCTTTTCAAATTGTTTCACAAGCAAATCATCACTACAGAATAAGAAGAATCATATGTGGCCAAATTGTGGCCAATTGGTGCAGAGTTCCATGCTCTGTTCATTCTTGTACAACTGCTGGGTACAAATGCAGTCTTTAGATTACCCTGTGTTCAGCTTTTTAACCCACCCCCAGCACTGCAATATAATCAAACTGGAAAGGGGAGGAAGTGGGGCTATGAGAAGGAACTTGCTACACCCTTACAGGAGCCTAGCAGTAGGCATACACCCAATGCTTCCCAGGCAAACACAGAAGAAATTCTTCAAAGAGCTGAATTTCATGTAAATCCCAATCAGGTAAATCAAGCTTTTCCCTTTATATCCTAATATCTGTTCCATGCACAGCTTTGTTGGTGTTTCTTAGTTAATCAACTGTGCTCAAGTTGTGAGATACCACCAAATTTGAAATCAACTGAAGCACAGAGGAGGAAACAAACTTCAAAATATCCAGATACATAGTGGGAGTGAAGATAGTAGGCACCTAGAAACGATTCAAGGGTTTAAGCAATGGGAAGTCCTACCCTTGAACTGAAATAACAGCACATTTATACAAGGAAGTAGAAAAGGATATAATGAAAGTAACTGTACAAATTACATGTATCTGTGGGTATCTTTAATCTTGTCTCCTTTATCTTTTCCTATTAAATCACTTTCCATGTAAGCAAGCTCTATACACGTAATGAGGAAAGTGTGGAATTGAGACTGTGGGGTCTGGAGTAGAGAAGATCTGCAAAAGGGCATCAGCTCACAGAGTAAAACACGGTATGAAAATGTTGGAGCATCACTGTTTAAGTATATAGCTTTTATAAAAACAACAAGAACTCCTGTGGCGCCTTGAGAGTAACAGATTTTTTTAGAGCATAAGCTTTCATGGGCAAAGACCCACTTTTCAGAGGCATATCAGATGCATCTAACTAAGTACGTCTTTGCCCATGAAAGCTTATGTTCTAAAAAAATCTGTTAGTTTATAAGATGCCACAGAACTTATCTTTGTTTCTGTAGCTACAGACTAACATGGGTACCCCTCTGATACTCACAGCTTTTATAGTTTCCATAAGATGCACTTGATTATTTAAATAGTAACAGAGAGGAAGCCGTGCTAGTCTATACACTATCAAAACAAAAAGCAGTCAAGTAGCACTTTAAAGACTAGCAAAATAGTTTATTGGGTGAGCTTTCATGGTTCAGACCCACTTCTTCAGACCATAGCCAGACCAGAACAGACTCAATATTTAAGGTACAGAGAACCAAAAACAGTAAGCAAGGAGGACAAATCAGAAAAAGATAATCAAGGTGAGCAAATCAGAGAATGGAGGGGTGGGGGGGAGGTCAAGAATTAGATTAAGCCAAGTATGCAGATGAGCCCCTATAGTGACTCAGAAAGTTCCCGTCCTGGTTTAAACCATGTATTAATGTGCCGAATTTGAATATAAAAACCAGCTCGGCTGTTTCCCTTTGCAGAATGGTGCAAAAATTCTTTTTCAGTAACACACATACCTTTAGGTCATTAATAGAATGCCCCATTTCATTAAAATGTTGACTAACTGGTTTGTGGATCTGGAGTGTTTTGATGTGAGTCTGTTCTGGTCTGGCTGTGTTCTGAAGAAGTGGGTCTGTCCCATGAAAGCTCACCCAATAAACTGTTTTGCTAGTCTTTAAAGTGCTACTTGACTGCTTTTTGTTTTGATTATTTAGAGTAAGTTCAGGTGCTTCAATTTATAGGAAGGGGGAAATACCACTGGTGTACACTATCACTCTGCAATTAGAGTTAGAATGTTAGATCCTTTAGGGCCAGATTCTGATATCCTTTCACTTGAATAGTACCTTTCAGCATGATTTTTTCCATGGATGTCAGTTGGGTTACTTGTGGAATAAACTGCTATTCCGAATCAGTGAAGGGATCCCAGTCTAGCACTTAGTTCTTATTCAGTTCTCACTGATGTGAAAGGCAGTTTTTCTTGAGTGAGAAACTAGAGATTTTTTCCAATACTAAATTTTACCAAAATTAATGTTTTATAGTACTTATTTGTCATTAACATTGTGTTCTCACAAAACTGGCTTACTGGACAAATCAATGGCAGGTGGAACTCAGTGCCAGTAAAGAGTAGCAATGCACATAGGAAAACATAATTCTAACTATTGTGGCAAGGTCAGCTTCACTCCTGGGCCTCAAACCCATGGTCTGTCCACTATCCTGAAAAGGATTTGGATACCAACCACAGTATTGTTTCCAGTGCCTGTGCCAGAGCTCAGGCTTCTGTCTCTCAGCTAGAAGGGCATTGGATAGGCACCCCAGTCTGCGTAAACTATTTTTCCCAGCCACTGGCTGACCTCTGATGTTACCTGGGGAAGGGAGCCTAAACACTCCTTGTGGGAGCTCCTACCTTGCCTGCTGTCTCTGGTAACACTGCTTTTCTCCTTATTTATTATAAACTTCTCAGCTCACTCCAACTTCTCCTCCACTCTCCTCTCACCCCTCAACCATGCAAGATTTTTTAAAAGGTCTTGTGGCAGCCTGAAGTGAGAACATCTGGAGAACGTAAATAAAGAAGTGTTTTGTATTCCCCATAACACAGGAGCAGGGGTGTCACAAAATGAAATTAATAGGCAGAAGGTTTAAAACAAACAAAAGGAAATATTTCTTCTAACAACACACAGTCAACCTGTAGAACTCCTTACCAGCTAGTGTTATGAGATCAAGACTACAACAGTATTCAAAAACAACTATATATATTCATCAAAGATAGGTCTATCAATATCTGTTAGCTAGGGTGGGCATGGATGTCTCCCTAGCCTTTGTTTACCAGAAGCTGGGAACAGGTGACAGGTGATGGATCACTTGATGATCACCTGTTCTGTTCAGTTGCTCTGAGACAACTGGCACTAGCTACTGTCAAAAGACAGGACACTGGGTTAATGGACCTTTGGCCTGATACACTCTGGTCATTCTTATATTTACTGAAATTAAGATGTGACTATCAAATGTATTTCACATGTGGCTCAGTTTTTCTGTAAGTGTTTGAAGGTAGAATGTTGGCTAGTGTGCTTTGTTACCTTATCGTGAATAGTCATACTTTAAGGAAACCAAAAATCTGAACAAACATTAAGGATGATATTTAAAGGGTAACACTACATGAAATTCGCCACAGGTATCAAGATGGCCCCTTTTTCTCAGATCACTCAGCTTAATAGCAGTCATTTAAAATGCTTTTCTTTATGACATACTATTACTGATGTTGACCATTGAGTTTAGGGTTGATTAAACCATTTTTCCAGTTATACTTAATATTCAGATAATTAAAAAAGTAACAGTGAGCGCTGGATTGTCAGTTAACAAGCGAAAGATTAATGCTGCTTATGATAATAAATGAAAGTGAGAAGAGGCACATTCATCACTATGGAAAATTAACAAAAATTCTCTGAATAAATCTAAAAAATTCCACTTCTGATCAAATAAATTCCGAAACAGCTTTTATATCTTGGATCATCTTCCATTTAAAGAATAAGACAAAATATGATATGCTAATACCTGTCTCCAGAAAGTCAATCTCCAATATTCCTCTAGCTGACCACTCTTTTTCAGTTGAGAGTGGTTTACTATCTTCATACTGTAGCTAATGTCAAATATATTCTTTATACAAGTCATTTGAAAAGCCTACAACCTTTGCTTCTGAATGTTTATCAGAATTATTTTTTCTATGGTGTGATTCTCTATAATCACAAGTTTTCTACACACTCCTTTTAGCTTCCTATTGTAACAAACAATAGATTTCCTCAATTCCAGAATGGCTTTTGTGTATCTACAGTGCTTCTTGAATTTTCCCTCCTCTTTTTGACTTTCTTTTACGCTTGTTCAAGGATAGTTATGTATTCACCTCTTCTATTACAAATCAATGTCTTCATTTTTCATTATTTTTTTCTGAGTTGCTGTGGTAGCATTTTGTGTCCTAAATAGTGTAGTAGAGGTTGAACCTGTCTTGTCTGGCACACTTGGGACCTGTCAGGTGCTGAATGAGAGAATTTGCTGGATTATGATAGGTCAATTTTGTCTAGCATGTTTCCAATACTTCCACTGCATACTGGGCTCTTAGAAGACATTGAGGGGAAAATTCCAACTAAATAACACAGAACACTGAGCGAGTCAGGACTGGTGGTTGTAAACAAACTTTATGGGACCATGGGAAACAGCCACACCAATGATAAGTGGTCATCTAGCTAACTAAAACCATGCTGGATTATGGATGTTGACTGAGAGTGTTCTGGCCTAGAGAGTTTCAACCTGTCCTTATTTTTCATGATTACAAAACCTAAACATTCAAATGACAGCATTACATGTTCTAATTGACTTTAATTTCTTCTGGATTATTTAATGTAAAGCCTCTATACACCTTGTAGATTATTCATGTATAGAACATCTGTCTTCATATATTTAATGTATAGCAAATTCAGCCAGACTATTATGAATGAATGGCCAGAGAACTCAAAAACGTGAAATGTGTAACATGACATTTATTCTTTGCAGACATTTTTATACTGTACTGTACCATATTACACTGTGTATAACACATTATGAATAGCAATGAAGGGTCCTGTGGCACCTTATAGACTAACAGAAAAGTTTTGAGCATGAGCTTGCATGAGCACATACTCACTTGATCAGATGCTGGTCTTGCAAATCTACAGGGCCAGGTATAAATAAGCCAGAGCAAGGGTGGGGATAACAAAGTTAGCTCAGTCAGGAAGGGTGAGGCTTACTACCAGGAGTTGATCTGGAGGTGTGAACACCAAGGGCGGGGAAGCTGCTTTTGTATTTAGCCAGCCATTCACAGTCTTTGTTTAAGCCTGAGCTGAGGGTGTCGAATTTGCAGATGAATTGTAGCTCAGCAATTTCTCTTTGGAGTCTGGTCCTGAAATTTCTTTGCTGTAGGATAGCTACTATTAAGTCTGATACTGTGTGGCCGGGGAGATTGAAGTGCTCTCCTACGGGTTTTTGTATATTGCCATTTCTGATACCTGATTTGTGTGCGTTTATTCTTTTACGTAGAGACTGTCCAGCTTGTCCGATGTATATAGCAGAGGGGCATTGCTGGCACATGATGGCATAAATTATATTAGTAGATGTGCAGCTGAATGAACCCACGATGGTGTGGCTGATCTGGTTAGGTCCTTTAATGGTGTTGCTGGTGTAGATATGTGGGCAGAGCTGGCAATGACCAGCAACACCATTACAGGACCTAACCAGATCAGCCACACCATCGTGGGTTCATTCAGCTGCACATCTACCAATATAATTTATACCATCATGTGCCAGCAATGCCCCTCTGCTATATACATCGGACAAGCTGGACAGTCTCTACGTAAAAGAATAAACGCACACAAATCAGGTATCAGAAATGGCAATATACAAAAACCCGTAGGAGAGCACTTCAATCTCCCCGGCCACACAGTATCAGACTTAATAGTAGCTATCCTACAGCAAAGAAATTTCAGGACCAGACTCCAAAGAGAAATTGCTGAGCTACAATTCATCTGCAAATTCGACACCCTCAGCTCAGGCTTAAACAAAGACTGTGAATGGCTGGCTAAATACAGAAGCAGCTTCCCCTCCCTTGGTGTTCATACCTCCAGATCAACTGCTGGTAGTAAGCCTCACCCTTGCTGACTGAGATAACCTTGTTATCCCCATCCTTGCTCTGGCTTATTTATACCTGGCCCTGCAGATTTCCAAGACCAGCATTTGATGAAGTGAGTCTGTGCTCACGAAAGCTCATGCTCAAAACTTTTCTGTTAGTCTATAAGGTGCCACAGGACCCTTCGTTGCTGTTACAGATCCAGACTAACACAGCTACCCCTCCGATACTTGACATTTGGAATAATGTTCTCTGCTAAATCTGGCGAATAGGGGATGGATGTAGGATTTTGGGACAGTGATACATTGGCCCAGGAGCTCCACTGGCCCATCTGAATATCTATCACTCTTTTTTCATAATATATGCTCTACAATATTTCTCTAATAGGCTATATCTTTAGCTGGTTTACACCTCAAGAGGATCTGACTCAATACATTTAATTAAAATTGTGCACAGCATATAGTTTATGGTTGCCAGTTTTTTTTGAATTATTCTTTCTGGCAATTCTGGCAATTGTGTGTGTCCAACATTTTCGGTTGTCAATTTCTGAAATTTTCTGCCTCAGTTATGCTTCCAGTGTGACGCTTTTACACACATGCAGGAGAAATGCTCCTCAAACCTACTGTTATGCTGCATATGCAGTACTTCTGAGTAAACTGGTAATGGCTGTTCATCTTTAACAGAACAATAACTGACTTGTACTGAGCATTTAAGAAACAAAGGCATAAACCTTCTTAACAGAGAACATTTGTTTCATCACATTCTGGAAAAATATGTTTCTCTCATGGAGTAATCCTTTCTCAGAAAATGGCTTGTGAGAATTCATGGTGTTTCCTTCATACGGTCTCCTGAAAATTCTTATTAAACCAGATTCTATTCTCATTAGCCTCATTTTAATGGCAGTTTACTTTGTGAGTGGTCCTATTGATTCCAAAGGTATTACTTGCCAAGGAAAGGTTTATCCTTTTGGGGATTAGAATTTGTCTCCTAGTTAGGCCCCCAGCCACTTCGTTGGTTTTTTGTTAATTCCAAGCCGAAATTACACATACTCACCTTTATGACCCTGTAATGGAATGCAATTTGTAAGGGATGGAAGGCCAACACTTGTGAAAGTTCATCATCATCACTTATTTCTCATATGTTTGAACCTAATTGCAGACCTGATTCTAACCTAATAGTAATTATATACAGGTATAACTTCATTTTGGTTTGTACCAATTTATAGTAAGTAGGATCTGAATCAAGCTCTACGCTGGGCATTACGGACTAGGTGCTGATGACTTCACAGAGTTTTGCTCAGTGCTTATTCAGAGAAAATTTCAATCAGCTTCCTATGCATGTAGAGTGTTTACTACCAAGGTCCTCAGCACCTCAGAGGATTAAATCTTGATTTGAAGCTATGTTTGAAAATGAACGGTTACCTCATCATCAGTTTTGAATAATGTGATTATCTAGGCTGCAAATGAGTAGGTGCACTTTCAACATCTTCAGTGACGTAAACTGTTATTGTGGAGGAAATGTTATTCACTTTTGAAGTGAGCTTCCTAAAAATGGCTACAATGATCCCTTTAATTTTCCCTGTATAAATTTTCAGCAAGGGTCAAGAAAAATCTGCTGCAGCTCGTCCTTTTTCAGAAAGTCAGCAAACACTGTGGCATTTGAGTGTGTGGTTATTCAAAGGACAAGTTAATGTTCCAGTGAAAATCCCTGGGCAGCTGATACAGTCCATTAAAAATGAGGGCATTTGGTCATTTTGCTGCATTACTTCAGCCATAAGCGGTAATCTTTAAGAGGTGTCTCTAAGGAATTAAGGTCAAAGCCTGTTTTTTAGGACAATTTTATTTTTAAATAGTATGGGCAGTGGGTTTTTTCCTCAGTAACACTATCAGAATTATTGATTTTATTTCTAGAGATGGAAGTATGTTCAAAGACAAGTAAATATTTGAAACGTAATTTGTTTTCAACAAATTTGATAACATTTTTTTTCTCACTAGCAGACTATCAAGTTGTGGTGTTAGTAAACCCTACAGCTGAGAATTTACTTCAAATGCTCTGATGTTGTGAAAACAACTAATAATAATTCAGGAAGAAAAATCCTGACATGTTAGAATTTTCAATTTTAATCTCACAAATCACTTTACTATTCGTTTATTTCTGGAAAATTAAGTAATCAAAAAGACGCTTGAGAGTTCAAATCACTCAGGTATTTCTCCTACCACCTACCCCACACAACCAGATTTGCAAGACAACAATGGTCTTCCTTAGCTATGAAACCTTTTATACACAAAAAGATTCTAAAGGAATATGATTATGTATCAATATATATTTTACTCTTATTTGACATATATTCAAACACAAAAGTGGTGGAACATAACTAGTGTTTTATGGAGGCAAAGGAGGTGGAATTTTGGTTTTTTGTTTTTTTATTTCTAATTATTGGTCTATTGGATCAGTAAATGGCTGAAATCAACAGAGTGATATTACAAGCATTAGGGGGCAATACTTCTGTAATGCTTGATTCAAGATCTTCTGAAATCATTGAAAAGATTTCTAATAACTTCAGTGAGTTAATAATCAGGTCTATGAATTAGAATTTCTTTAGCATATTTGACTCAAGTTTGATTTACTTCAAAATATACTGTACTTATTCTTTCTTTGCTTCTTTTTAAGGACTCTTGTAAAGTGTTTGGACTCGAAAGTCCTCTTATTTCACAGAACAAGTACATCAACAATGCAGTGTTCATATTCTCCTTTCATCGGGCATCACTCCTGGCTTCAAAGGATCACCATTATGAAGGAAGGTATTTTTCAGTCAATTCAGCCCTTGGTCTTCACTAACAAGGGGGCCAAGTGTTTGTGAGACAGACAGCTGTCCACCTAGAATTTAAAAAAGAATCATCTGGTAATAGCAGTTTTCAATCGCCAAATTTGAATTGTTGAGCTAGCAATGAAACATTGACCCTTAGGGCAGGCCACAACTGCCTCTGGCCTTCCAACGCTGAAGAAAGACTTGTAGTTGTGGGGGTTGGAATAAAATGGTGCCCTTAATTTTACTTCCAGAACCTGGGTTTGAAGCAGGAAATATTTCTCAGTTATGATGAGAGTCTGATGATCCTATTTCTATAGTGCATAGGCAGTACGTATATTTTACCATCTATAACATTTGGGTTCCAAGCAACAGTTCAGAATGCCAAGTTGCTTGGGACCAGTCTGATAATCTGGTGTGTGCTATTCCTAGTTGTAGCATCCCTAGTCACCATCCTGGATGGTACGGTAAATTATCCCGTGGAAAATTGGAGTGGTATGATTTTAGATTTTCTGCTGAAGTTGGTAGTGGCTAAATTGTTTCCATAAAACATGCAATTTGGAGTGTACTATGGCAAAGGTAAATATACAATAAGCAAGCACCATAGAATTCCTTTTTCTTATTTCTGTTAGTTACCAAGTACACCACAGATGACTTCTTCTATACCAGAAAGAAAACTCCTATCAGAAGCTTTTAATACCACGTTTTTTATTAACCAACTTCACAGAGACTGTCAAGTACTGAGATCTATATAAACATGCTGCAGGTCATGTAACCTTCAGATGTTAATTTTTGAAAACTTGGAAGCTGTAGATGTTTGTTTATTAGGACTACTCTATTCTGTGTTCTTCAAGAAAGAGTGACTTGCTTCCTACTAGGGCAGAATTCCTATTCTGAACTGAATAAAGCCATGAACTTTGGATCAAAGCAATTCACTTGTAAATGTGTTTAAATAAAGCATACCACCTCTTCAGATGTTTTCTCTGATTAAGACAAATTGTGTAAGGCAACAATGAGAGCATGTAGGTCTAGATGCATCCATTAACAGCAAGTTCACAGGCTGGAATTATTTGTTTGTATTCATTATGTAGTTCTTTTGTACTTCTCATAACTGTCAGATATCTTTTCTCTAGCAAATGCAGAAATATTACCGGATGTTAAATTGTATTTTAAAATGGTGTGACTGCTTATTTCTGAATGTGTTATTGACTGCACAGTATCTTTCTTTCTGCAGTTTATCTATAATGTAGTCATCTTTTTCTCATAAAGATGTATAGAATAGCCCAATATTGTCTGGAAACTGCAGTCATCAAATCTCCAGGGAAAAAGTCCTTTTTATTCTGAAATGGATGGAGTATTTTCTAAAACACGCATTATGGGCACAATTCTTCCTCACTTCAAAGGGTAGGTGAGTAGAGGAGCCATCATCCCGTTTTCTCATCCCTTTCTTCCAGGCACTAGCTACCATCTCAGAGTGGTTCTATGCTCTTCAGAGTGCAGTGGCTGCACTTCTGACTTGTCCTTACATATTCTACTTGAAAAAGAGGTTGAAGGCTCCTCAAACACTCACCCCAGTACTGGACACCATGCTAAAGGCCAAGTAAAATATAGCCTTGAGGTTGCAATTCAGCAAAGCAACCACATGGCTTTAAGTGTGTGCTTAATTCTGTCCCAATTTAACAAAGTATTAAGCATATGCTTAATTACCTTTGCTGAATCACATCCCAAATGAGCACCTTATACTGTATTTATTTAACTGCAGAAATATGGGAAGCTTCAGGCATGTTCATTTACATTGCATAAATTAATTGGAGAATAATATTCAAGGGGACTAGAAGACCACAGCAGCTCCTGGTTGATATCTGTGTAAAGATATTGCTGACCAAATACTGCAATGTATTGGATTTTTTGTTTGGCCTTCTCCCAATACCAGGAGAAAGAAGAAGGGCCAAAGAGGAGATAGGATCCTGGGAATGTTAAGTCCCAATGGCCAATAGGGAGAGGCCAGTGCTCCTCATCAGCCGGACTGACATGACTAGCAGGCTAAAATGGAATGAAGCATTGAGGGCCTATCCTCCATCTAAGCAGGGGCTGCAGCAGCAGAGACAGGTAACGTGTAGCAATCAGTGAGAGCCAGTCAGAGAACAACGTCCTGAGCAGCCACTGTAGCTCAGAGCTGGTGTGTTGGAGGCACCTCAAAGTGATTGTAGTGGGTGAATCTCCTGCTCTTGCAGCAAGGGTGTGCGCACTGGTCTAGGGAGATAGGAAGAGCTGGGCCCCTTTCCCAGTCTGTTGAGAGAGCACTGTGTATTAAATCCAAGGGGGGATGTGTCACACCCACAGCCTCACAAATACATGTCCAGATCCAGGAACAAGCCTCCAAACTCATCAGTTTGTTGTAATTGTGAGTTTACTGCATTTTACAGACTGCTGGATTGAATGTTGCTCATATCATTTCCTCACCATGCTCACACTGTAACGTGCTATTTAATTCCCATAGAAGTGGTGGTTGGTATAGGTACAAGTTGAACCTCTCTAATCCTGTTACCAGATTTGCCTAATATTCTGGGATATGCTCATTTATTTGGGGTTACAGCAGGGACAGGTGTGTGATTCTATCAGTGTGCTACTTGTTACACTAGTTTTCCTAGGAGCTTTACTTCTGCCTTCTGCTAAGTCCCTCCCAATGGAGCTATTCTGCTCGATTCAGGGTCCACAGGATTTAGTTCTTCCCAGCCTGGGCTCAGGTCAACACACACACACACACACACACACACACTGCAAGAGCTCATCTGAGAGGATCGGTTAATCAGCACTGACAAGCTGACACCTTATATATCCCTGTACTCAATGGGCTGGGTTGCACAGCAGAGCCAAGCAGTGGCCCTTATGTGTCCATGGACGCAGTGGTTGGGTTAAACAGCACTCTCATATGCCACTCCGGTTCAGCCCCCAGCTCCCCAACCCCCACGTTCACAGCACAACCATTCTACTAGTGACCCACTCAATGGGCAAACCCCACAGGAATTGTGGGCACCACGGGGATCTTTTAGCTTGGGTACAAGAAGCATTGTTGCAGAGTGAATGGAGAAGCCAAAACAATGCCCCTGAGGACGAGTGAGACAGAGAGGAAGAAAAAGAGAGAGAAGCAACCAGTTTAACAGTGAAAGTTACTTATTATTGGGTAACAGTTACAATAGTAAACAAACTGATTACAAATGTTAGGGCTAGCAAACCATGTAACTAATTACAAAAAGCAAGGTTAGGAGGCTATGACTAGAGAAAGAGAGAGAAATCTCACCACACAGTGGAGCTTGCACTGATTGGGATCCGAGATGGTCATGGTAGCTGGGGATCCAGTGGGCAGGAGACAAGCAGAGCCCCTAGCACAATCAGGCAGATAACGAGGTCTCAGTGGAACTGATGCAGACATCAGAACAGTTTGTTGAGCCAAAGGTAGGTGTTTTTGTAGATTCAGGACAATGGTTCAAGAAGAAGACTGAGTTTGATTATGTGTAAACAGAGGCAAAACAATAGAGACAGATCATGCCTGACTGTGGGTGATGTTCCTTGAACAGCTCACAAAGCAACTAGGCAGTTTCATTGTTTGTGTTTCAGTAGGATCCATTACTAGCATTGGTCTGATGATGACTATTTTGGGTGTGAGCAGGCCTGGGTTCATTAGCATCTGGAGCAGAGATATCCCATCAGAGGGTGCTGCTCTGCTTTTGATATCCCATAGTTCAGTTGGGTTCCTGCTTTGGAAGAGCTGTTCTCCATTCATTATGCTAATGGTGAGGTCTTTTTGTTTCATCTTCACTGCAGATGAGGCTGGGGGAATTTCCTCAATCCAATCATCCTTGTTTGTAGAATTTAGGTGTGTCCAGCCCTGCCAGTTTCAGTGCTTTGTCTTTGATTCAAGCAGAGGCCTGTGGGAAGGGGATTTGTTTTCCATGACTGTCATTCCCTGGGTCCCCAAGAACACAGGGCTGACAGGTGGTGATTCTCTGGTTCTCCAAAAACACAGAGGTGGTAGGTAAGAATCCGGAACTCTCCTATCCAGCATCTGTTATCCAGCATGATTTTAGTTAGCTGGATGACCACTTACCATGGGTGCGGCCAAGTTTCCTTTGGTCCCATTAAGTATGTTTACAGCCACCAGTGCTGGTTCTCAGTGTTCTGTGCTGTTATTTAGCTCTAATTTACCCCTAAATGCCCTCTAAGAGCCCAATAAGCAGTGGAAATGTTGGTAACTTGCTAAACAATATTGACCTCCCATGGTCCAGCAAATTCTCTCATCCAGCACCAGTCAGGTTCCAAGAATGCCAGACAAAAGAGGTTCAATCCGTACACTATACATGTTTGACTGAATTACAGTGATTAAACAGGTTAAAAGGGTAAAAAGTGAGTTATAAGTCTTGTTTTGGGGTAAGAGCGCCCCCATGCCTGTCCTCGCAGAAAGACTGAGTAAACATCAAGGAGTTCCTGGGCTCAGTTCTCCCTGTGTAGTGACATTGGCAGGAAAAAGGCATGATGAGTAGGTGCTAATGTGAAGTGATTTGGAGTGTGGACTCAACTCCAGTTGTCACTTAATTCAGCCCAGCACATTACATCTATATACAACTCTTTGCATAGTAAGGAGAGATGGGAAATTGTGGGATTTAGCTAAAATTGAAACTGGAATTGAAAATGTGTGAATCTTTACCTTCATCTGATGGTTAACATTACTGTTTATATATTACTGTACAAATTGTCACTAGTACAATTTACTGGTAGTTTTCAGCTGCCTTTTATAAATGGCCAGCTCAGAAAGCATGTGGACTGAAAGATTATTATTATTATTGTTTCCTCCAGTAGTAAATACAACTAAGAGTAGAAATGAAAAATATGAACTATACATGCTTTTGATATGTTCATATAAAAGGAGAATCAAACTTATTTTCAAATATAGGGCCTTCATAAATAGGACTATTTGCATGTGTAAATGACTCATATGTGAAAGTGTTTACAAATAAGGCTTTTGTGGATGAAGATTATATTAAAAGAACTATGGAATAAACAAACATGCTGCTAAACTAAAATATAAATTCAGCATACCACCTCTAATTAGATTAATCCCCAAATCCATGTGAGTTCTCTCATCAATACAGAGTTAAGGATTATCCTCTGGGGGGTCTTGTCCTGAGTGTACTTACCCCAACCTGAAGTACAGTGAAGTTAAGGACTCAGAGGTTCTCACAGGAAAAAACAGAACCTGATAAGGTTGGGCCTCTGAGCAGAGACAGGCCAGTTAAAACTGGGGATTTTTAATTCCCATGAATAGCTAAAATGAAGGAAATTAAGTGGAGAAATTAGCAAAACTATTTTTGCTTTTCTGATGCCACGGGAATAGGTTCTGTGTATAATTCTAGATATGAACACGCACAACTTCTTATAAAAAACATTCTATCTCTCTAGATAGGCTCCTCCCAACTGCATATATTTCAATGGGGGCATTTATTCTCCTATTAATACAGTGTGTTGTTTCCGAGAAATGGATATGAAATATGGAACATGGAAATTCCTGGGCCAGGCTAAATTGTTAGCCCTTGCATGTGCATAGGTTGTTATAGGTGTCAGTGATGCAAAGAGTCTATTCTTCAATCCATCTTGAACTCAGGGTTAGAAACAAGTTCTGTTACTCATAGAATTCCTTGGGTGGGAATAATTGGCCCAACTATAAACATTATACCATCCAAAGGGGTAGGCAGTATATGGATACATTTGCTGTCTCACCACATGGTAAGCTAGAAAGGTCTGGAGGATGGAGGGGGGAATTTCATTACTGAGGCACAGTCCTTCCCATTTTGGTGGTGTTATTCTGGACTGCACCAAACGTAGGCCTGTGACCTTCTGACAGAATCTATGCATAACAAATAACTTAAATTAGTAATGAGCAAACTGATTTAGCCTGAACAGGAGCTGACCGGAGTCTCAGACTTATCCTTGATTCACTCATTCCTTTTTTTATAAATGTTCAAATCATATCGGGAGAAAATGATTCAGCACCTTCCCTCTGATGCCTTTGTATTTACATAAAACTGCCAGGACCAGCAAGCAGCTGTGTCCAATTAGAAACTTCACTAGTTGTGCTGCTCAATAGGCTCTGACAGATCTGTGATATGAGAAGTTACAGACACCCCCAAATTTAAATTACATTTGGAACCATAGCGGACTACCACATTTGCTAAGCCATGCAGCTTTATAAACAAAGCAGTTATCCTGGGAAGTTTGTGACCTATGCTCATCAGTACAGAGACTGTCATAGAGCCCTGAGATGATATTGGAAGGACGTGGTGACTTAGACATTAGGTTGAAAAACACCTATATGGAGAGTGATGGAGAATGTGAGGAAGGCAGGGAGTGCAATATAAAGGAATTTTAAAACTTTTTGGTTCTGTACTTGTATCACCTAAGCCTCAGAATTCTGAACACAGCAACACAGTTTTTACTAAGTCTCTGGCTGCATGCTATGTTATTTCTATTAAATTGTGGCTAATACACAATTTATGAAAAGCTGAAGCACTTCAACAAGGGACTTTAAAAGGGTTCAAAAGAAGTAGACATCATGTGACAATAGACACTAGACAATAAACACAAGTCAAAGGCACCTTCTGTGTAGAGCATTTTAGTTTCAAAATCTTAGTGAATAATTTATTTTGAAAATGCATTAGGGTTTGAAAAATCAAACATGCTGAGTATTCACTCCCAATGTAAAGTGCTAACTTTAAATAGAAAATCTCTCTTGTTGTGTACATGTGCTCCCAAAGGGCCTGGAATGGAGTTGACGGGTACATGATTTTATCACAGAGCTAGATGATAAAATTTCTATTTTTGGCTCTGATTCTCTTCCTGCAAGGCACAATTATAATGTCTCTGGGTCAATTTATCTCATCTGCAAAATGGAAGTACACTTTTATATTTCTATTATGGCACAAATATTCATCATGCTTTGCTGGCAGCTAAAAGATAGTTGTCATCCCAAAGGACTTTAAAATCTAAAGTTAGGCCATGAGGTTAATGAATGAATAGGTTACAGAGCATGAAGGTTAGGGTGCGAATTATAGAATCATAGAAGATTAGGGTTGGAAGAGACCTCAGGAGGTCAAATCTCAAGGCAGGGCCAACCCCAGTGAAATCATTCTAACCAGGGTTTTATAAATCTCTAGGAATACAAATTCCACCACCTCCCTAGGAAACCTATTCCAGTGTTTCACCACTCTCCTAGTGAAATAGTTTTCTCTTTTTTCTTAATATCCAACCTACACCTCCCCCACTGCAACCTGAGCCCACTGTTTCTTGGTTTGTCATCCAGCACCACTGAGAATAGCCTAGCTCCATCCTCTTTGGAACTCCGCTTCAGGCAGCTGAAGGCTTCTATCAAATCCTTGTTCATTCTTCTCTTATGCAGACTAAATAAGACCAGTTCCCTCAGCTTCTTGTCATGTCTTGTGCCCGAGCTCCCTAATAGTTTTCCTGTCCCCTTGCTGGACTCTCTCTAATTTGTTCACATCCTTTCTGTACTAGGGGTCCCAAAACTGGACACACAGTGCAGATGTGACCTCCCCAGTGCAGAATAGAATACTTCCATAAATGTACTGGCAATGCTCGTACTAATTCAGCCCAATCCTTCTTGGCTACAAGGGCACACTCATTTCTGTATTCTCATCCACTGTAATTCCCAGGTCATTTTCTGCAGAACTGCTGCTTAGCCAGTCAGCCACGAACCTGAAGCAGTGTATGGGATTCTTCCATCCCAAGTGCAGACCTTTGCACCTTTCCTGGTTGAACCTCATTAGATATCTTTTGCCCCAATCCTACAATTTTTCTAGATCATGTTGAACCCGATTCCTACCCTCCAACATATTTCTCTCTCCCTACAGCTTAATGTCAGCTGCAGATTTGCTGAGAGTTCAATCCATTTCATTTAGATCATTAAGGATGATGATGAACAAAATAGGTCCAAGAATTGACCCCTGAGGCACCCTGCTTGATATTGGCTGCCAACTAATCATTGAGCCACTTATCGCTACCTGTTGAGCCTGATGAGCAGACTACCTTTCTATGCTCCATATAGTTAGTTCATTTATCCAAGACACATTTATCTAACTTCTTTCTCCTCCTCTGTTTTAAAGATGGATGCTACATTTGCCTTCTCCAATAATCTGGGACTGCCTACAATCACCATGAGTTTTCAAAGGTAATAGTCAATGGCTCTGCAGTCACAGCCAACCTCTCATCATTTTCAGATGCCTTAGTACTTGATCCATGGACTTGTGCATGACCAACTTTTCTAAATAGAACTTAACCTGTTCTTTCTCTACTGATGGCAGCTCACCTACTTCCTGTAAAGTACTGCCCAGTGCAGCAGTTGAGGAGCTGACCTTGTGTATGAAGATCAAGGCAAAAAAACACCAAATCATTGTGCACTTCAACTTTTTCCACATCATCCATTACTAGGTTGCTTCCCCAATTCAGTAAGAGTCTCACACCAGAACACAGGTAAACTAGAAGAGTTGTACTGATTTATTTCCGTTTTAGGATTTCATTTGGAAATCCCTCTCTCCCTGTGTGATATAGCAGTCCTAGGATGGAAGAAGAGGAGATGCTTACTGACTACTGAATTATCAGGGGAGCTAATCTTGTTTCCACCTCTCCTTCTTGCTTTTTAAGAGTTGCTTTTCATTCACACTGATTTTTTTCTGAGTTTGAACAGACTGGGGCTCAAGAGATCTTTATTTTCCTTTATTTCCCAGCATGCAACATAGCTGAGGAAATGGTTGAATGCCAGATTGCTGCCTTGCGAGATCATATTGCTGTGATATAAATCTCTCATTCAATTACTACTTTCTTCATTGAAAGTTTAAGTGATCCAACGTAATCTGAAAAAAAAAAAAAGACCGAACAGGTAAATTGAATGGAATTATGGTGTTAACTGCAGTTGAGATCTCTCTGTCATGTGCCAGAGACAGGTACATTGCAGTTCATGAGAAGCGATGCTCAAAATTACCTAGTGACTGAAGTAAATATCACACGATTATTATTCTTGTCATTGGTAATAACTATGATAATGTATTCATTATTGATTCTTTCTCAGTGGGGCTCCAGCTTTGGCTCATTGCTCATTTTAAATGGCTCAGTAAATCACAGGAGTTGTCACTGCTTGCTCATTTAGCATTATATCATTTGTTTACTGCATCTGCTCAACAATAGCAGGGACTATCTATAGGCTACCCTGGACATACATCTCAGCCGTTAGTCAACGCTAGGAGACAATATTGACTAAAAACACAGACTTTGAGGAAAAAGTCAATAAACCTTGAATTACAATCAGGGGAGATATGTATAATTGATGTATTGCATTTGTATGTATGAAGATCCATATTCAACAATAAGGGAAAATCAGTTACAATTCTCAATGATCAAAGTGTAATTTGTATAAAGATTAGTCTGATATGAAGCTTAATTAAATACAAATTACATCTGCGGTTCTAAATGGAGTAGAAAATCATATTTTGTGCCATTGTTCAGACGGAGAAAGCTAAACGTTGGCCTCTTTGTTCAGCCTGATGTGAGTTTCCTCATGGTGTACAAGATAAGCAATGAAACACCACTGATTAATTATAATACCTTCTCTGATAGGTACATGAGTAATTGAAAATCTACACTTAAAACACCAAACTATCTTGTGAAATACTGCACATTGTTTAAGCCTCAGGCTACTGGGTGCTGTGCTCATTCTGCTCCCAGGCACATGAAGTTTGGCAGGTTTATTTCTATTAATAGATAACAGTCCACAGTGGATAGTGGTTTGGTAGAAGAATTTTCATTCATAGAATTCACAGATCCTCTCTCCACTGCTGGGTAAGATACCCATATAGACCTACAATTTTTATTTCAGCTCAGTAACGCTTTATTAGCAATCCAAATTGCTAAAATCTAAAATTGCTTCTTCAGTGTTAACGCTGAGACTGACCTTTCAGGTATCCCTCAGAGTTTGGTAGCTCCTGATCAGCATGGGATCAGACATTTGACTTCCTATGTCCTTTTTTGATCCAACGGTAGATCTCTACATATCAGGACAAACTCTGAATTCTCTTTCTCTCCCCATCCTCTAAGACTAGGCATCTCTCAATTTTCACACACAAGGAACATAAGTGGTACATATGTTCCCAAGCATGTGCACCTCACAAAGCTATGTCTCCTATTGTATTTTGGGTTTTATTTACCCATACACAGTTGGTTTTAACTTGAAAGGTAAGAAATAAAATTAAGAAATATACCATTTGTCAGAAAGCCAGCCTGTAGCAAAGCCAGTCTTCAGGCAGCTTAACAATGTGTGTCTGTAGTAGGCTCTACGTGGTCGCATTACACTCTTTCTGTTGGTGTCTCATGTCCTCTCCAGGAGCACTTGGACCAACTGAAAACAAGCTTGGCCACTGTCAGCTCTGGGGAGTGCCAGCTACGGGCCCCAACAGGAGAAGTAAGCAAAGCAGTGTTTACACAGAAACCATGTCAACCTAACTACATCTGTTTAATCACTTCATCTCTCATAGAGGTGGCATGATTCAGTTGGAGTGGTGGGCAGCAGAAGGGAAATTTTAGTGGAAACAGGCCATGTCTACACTAGTGATTTTTTTTTTTTGAAAAGCCAGGCCTTTTTTGAAAAAACCCACAGAGCATCAACACACAAAATGCACTCTTTTGATCTGAAATTGAAGAATGCGTCCTTTTTTTCTGGCATCTCTCTTCCTCTCCCAGATGAAGAAGAGCAGCTTTTTCCAAAAGATTTGTTTTGAAAAAAAGCATGTGTACACACGCCACAGTCCTGTCTTTTGAAAGAGTGGTCCTCATTGGTGCTGGATTTTTCAATCCCTGGCTCATTCCTTCAAAAGAGCGGGGACTGTGTCGATGCTCTCTATCAAAAGAGCAGATCAATCTTTCTATCTGATTTTTTTCAGAAGATCTCTTCTGGGAGAATTTGTTTTCAAAGGATGTAATCATGTCAATGTAAACTGTTTTATGTCGACATAACTTTGTGGTATAGACCAGGTCTGAATCACAAAAGTCGAGCTATAGTGTGTATTATAATCTATTTTCACCTATGTTGTTTCACCAATCACTGCTAAATATATGATGTGATATTTATATCTGCAGCAAAATAAAATCTAAAAATTGAAATATGGTCAGAAATAGGCTTCTATATTATGTCTACACAGTAATGGACATGTGGGTTCAAACAGGAAATTGTGAGTTTGGTCCTAAGGAACAGTTTGTCATTGGCTTCAGTGGGAACAGATTAGCACTTTACGCCTACCTATATGAAGCTGGACCATACAAGATTAAATAAATGACATTATATGGGCATAAGACAAATGTGATTCAGTTTAATACCAGTAAAAGAGAATGTTCAATGCAGTACATATGTATATATATATGTATAAGGACTTGAAAAGACCTAGATTCGAAAACACCTGAACCTGACTTAATTTCTACAGCAGAACAAACTGACGTACTAAAGGAGATGAAGTAGCTGATATAAAATGTGACAAGTCAAGTATTCTACAGTAAACAGTATTTTTTCTAGCTTCTCTAACCACTTTTAATTCTCAAGAATTGGAAGACCTTACAGAGACAAGTATATTTGTTTAAATTTTCAGACTCCTACTGTATGAAATCGTTGAAGAACTTCCCAAAACAGGAATCAAATAAAGAAAATACTCAGGTGTTTGACATTGGTTACCTATAAAATGGCCTTTGAAACTGACAGGAGATTCCTTTTGGATCTGATATTTGCTCTGATGTTTTCACACTAATGAAAGTTTGACATTCTAGAAATGCACAGTCATTAATTACATTGGCTGTACATTCTATTGCTTAGTCAAGGAAAGTTAACAAAAAATCTGAAATAAAGTGGAATGGTATGTCTGCTGTGCTGCAGATAAGGTTAAGAACAAAATGAAGTGTAACAGGTGAAAGCATAGAAACTACGGCAATAAATCAAATGGCATGTTTTATTAGTGTAAGTATCTAACTGAAAATTGAACTTGAACTAATGTAAATTGAATCTGCTGTATTTCCACAGAACACCCTTGACACATTACAGCATGATATTTTCACTATCACTCAGTAAAGTCAAAAATTAAGTCTGAAGGTGTATCATGTAGTGTGGTCATTGGGAGGAAATTTATAACGATCTGGGCAGTGCAGATGGAAACTTTCCAAGTGAAATACTGAAGTAAACATTTTTGGTTCTGTGATGAAAAATAAATAAAACTAATTTGTACTTGTATAATTAGAGCAACAATGGCACTGAGGGAGCTCAAGGAGAGTTGTTTTGGCAAATGAATCTCACCTATGGACTATATTTTACCACAACCACGGTAAGAAGCATAATATTCGGAAGGGGAGGAAGAACAATCAAAAGGAAGTGATCATATAGTCCTGGAAACAAAAGTGATATTTAACACAGATTAAAACATAAATACTACATAATACTTGCATACTTGGCTTCAAGAAATCAGAATCTGCCACCAAAATAACTTGAGCTTATTACTTTCAACAGCATTCAAATTCATAGCCACGTTTGTATTGATGTTTCCTTATCAATGGCTGTTTCCACACAGGCCACTTCCTTTGGAAGTGGCATGCTAATACAGGGAGCAAAAAATGCTAATGAGGTGCAGATGCAAATTCCCCGTGCCTCATTAGCATAATGCCACGTGATTTGGAGTCTGGAAGACCATTCTTCCAGACTCCAAAACGCCGTATAGAAGCGCAGACACCGGGGGGGCTTCTGGAAGGAAGTCCTTCCGGAGGCCCCTTCTTCCTGAAAATTTTTAGGAAGAAGGGGCCTCTGGAAAGAGGACTTCCTTCCGGAAGGCCCCCTTGGGGCCATGCTTCTACACGGAGTTTTGGAGTCTGGAAGAATGGTCTTCCAGACTCCAAATCACATGACATTATGCTAATGAGGCGTGGGGAATTTGCAACCATGCCTCATTAGCATCTTCGTTCCCTGTATTAGCATGCCACTTCCGAATGAAGTGGCCTGTGTAGAAATGGCCTATGTGAGTTGTGCAAACCTCTGACAAAAATTAAGATTGCTTTCAGAATGAGGTTCTTGGGATTAATACAAGACCTCTGGATCTGGAAGCTAAAGAACAGTGAAACGTTACATTAAGATGTTTGTTTTTAAATGAAGTTATTATGGCCTTCTTGTTAGTCTGGATTAATCTATCTTGAAGGTAGTTTATATATAAATGGAGATTTAATGCTAAATCTTTGTGTTTTGTCATGGCAGAGGCCATTAGCATAGTGGTAGAAGATTGCTATATTTTCACTGTACACCAGTGTACTATTTATTTCTAACAGATATAAAGACTTGCTCTAGATCAGCTTGCCATACGAGAGTTTTTATCTGGGGTGGTGTTATAGCCCTAATAATTACCTATATTAGGGAGACAAGGAAGGTGAGCTAATATATTTTATTGGAGCAAATTCTGTTGAACATGAGACAGACCTGAAGAGCTCTGTGTAGTTTGAAAGTCTGTCTCTTTTACCAACAGAAGTTGGTAGATCACTTACTTCGCCTCTGAACATTTTTAGATCATGTTTCATTGAACACCAAATTTGTTTCCAAATAGATGGCTGTTCCAAAAGATAGACTTCTCCATAACATAAAGGATAAATACAGACTCTACATTATTGTAATTCATTAAAATATTTCTCAAATATAATTTAAAAGGGAATGATGAACTTTCAAAGAGGAATCAGAAACAGAGACAGCCTTGCTATCAAACTACTTCTGCTGCCACTGGGAAAGGGTGGAGGAAGATTTCCTATCTGTAACTTTATGGGCTGGAAGAAGTGAGAATAAGAACTCTGTTCCTTCCGAGTCTTGTGGGAAAGAGTAAAAGAACAAGAAATATGACAAATACTTTGATGTATGAAATTTATTGGTGGTGGGAATGTGAGTAAATTAGGACAAAGTTGTAGCATCTGAGAGACTGCTGGGTTATGAGAGGACAGGGACAAGTCACATGTTGCACAACCCACTGTAAGCTTCTGACTTATGGTCAATAGCCACAAACCAGTTTAGTGTACCAATATGCTATCGGTCCCAAATGAATGTGCAAGTCCTTTGTACAATACTGATTTTAGTTTACAAGTTCTGCTTCAGGTTTCACATCTTCCACCAGGCTGAGTGTTCCGGGCTTACTCACTTCTATGAACTGTATTTTGTCAGATGTGATTTGGTGAAGTCATCTTAGTCCAAGAAGGAGGTAATCCAACTTCAGATTATGGAGCCTCATTTTGCCACACTCCATATTATTTCTGCCAATTCAAAAAAGGGAGAGAATATGAGGCAATTCTTTAAAGAATGACATGTCCTTATATATTTGACTGGAACCCAACCCATGTAATTTTCCCTCTCCCACTCAATCGAAATGTTAACCTTTCTAATCCTATTCACATTTCCTGTATTGTTGGACTAAATCTTTTTGGCATCTGAACGTAGTTCAACATTGGAAGTGGCTTTGGTATAGATGTGAGGAAGAGACGACAGATGCTGCTTGTTGAGGTTGTAACTTCTTGTTCTAGTCAGTAAATTTGAGAACTTTCTTATAGGAGCTGTAGGCAGAGCTGATGATTGCCATGAGCTGCATTGTGCTGTGTTTAACATTCTATTTCAGTAAGCAACCAGAAGAACCTGATCCAACAGGTATCCTTGGAAGGCAGAAGGTCTAGCATGGTGTTTCTCATTTTCTTTAATAAAGTATCCCTTTTTTCAAAAATAATATATATGTAGAAAATATATATTTGTGGTCCTAAAGTAATCTGAGTTCTTGAAACAAGTGCCCTTCGCCCTTTCCAGATTACTGTACCCTTTGTAGTAGTCAGATCTGTTTTGCATATCATGAAGTTACACCTCACTTAAAAACTACTTACAGACAAAAACATGCCAAAATATCACAGAGGATTACTACTGTAAACTTTCTGCCATTCTACCATCTTCTTATCAAATAAATGAATTGGAATAGAAATATTGCACTTAGGTTTCAGAGTAAGGCATATGAACGGTAGAAACTGTCTAAATGAACTTTTACATTGTACTGGATTTACTAGTGTTTTTATGTATCCTGTTGTAAAACTAAGCCAATATCTAGATGAGATGATGTACCCCCTGGAAGACCTCAGTATACTCCTAAGAGTACACATTCCCATGGTTTAGAAACACTATCTAGCATATGGGCTAGATGAGATGGCAGGGAATTGTTTTCTTTAAGGGCACAAGTCCTTTTCCTCTTTCCCTGAAGTTCATTTAAATTCCTTTATGTTCTGGCTCCTAATGTTTGTTCTCTGGAAATGTAAATGGATTCACAACATGCAGCAAGCAGAAATAGTCAGAAAATTGCTGAGAGAGGTATCGTAAATAATCAGAACCAACACAGCAACACTGCCTATAGTTTATTTTCACTCTATTTTTCCTTTCTACTAGCTTCTTACAAGTCTGTGCTGCTTACGGTAACATCATAGACAGCAGGGCCCACTGCCACTATGGGCTATGAGCTGAGCGGGAGAGAGACCCAACTCTGCATCTCCAGAAGTGGTAGGGCCAAGGCAGAAGAGGAGAGGCATAGCGCAGTCATTCCTTAGAGCCACTCAGAACACAGCACGTCCCCCCAACACCACCCCCCATCCCGCCCCAGGAGAGCTGCATACAGCAGCGGAGCAGTGCTGCTGTGGCAGTTCAAAGGATCACAGAGCTCTGGCTGCTATGGCTGCCGAAGTAGCAGCAGCTGCCTCTGGAGATCTGGGTCCCTTTGAAACACTGGGGGCCTGTGAAACTGTTCCCTTGCCTCTCCCACAATCTGCACTGCACCTGATCATATAACACAAAGTCCGGGATTTGCTTCAAAGAGTTCTGAAATAATCCCTGCTTGGACTTTGCCAGATCCTGGCACTCTAGTCTGGATTAAACCTGTACAGGGATTCCTACATGTGGATGACCCCAATAATAGCTACCAGCGACCTATGGTCCCATTTACCAGCATATCTGGGATGGTAAGAGAATTGTCTAGAAATATCAGCTTCTGCTTGGGGTGATTTGGTCATGAAGTCTTCTGAGCCATGGTTTCTCAGCCCCTCAGCAGGAGGGAATAGCCTGACCCACTGAGGAAAATAAGCTTTAGCTTCAGTGTTGAACTTTGAGTTTTGGAGCTCAGAGAGAAACTGAACTGAACGGGAGTCTCTGATACACCCCTCAGCCATCCCCACAAAGGGGCTGGGATTACACAGGCACCCTCTGTCAATAGGAGAAGGCTTTTGTTGACAAAACTTGCAGAGCATCGCTGCAGATAAAGAGTTCTGTTGAGAGTTTGTCAGCAGAATGGAGCACTTCAGCCGGCAGCGTTATGCCTCTCTCCATGCAGGCATCCTAACTGTGTCAACAATATCCTGTTGACAAAATTGCTGTGTGGAATCTCAGGGCCCATTCTGTTGACAGAGTAAGTCGTCCATGGAGCTGGCCTGCTGGTGCCAGAGGCACAACTCTATTATCCCGGCCTCTGGCCATGGTTAAAGGGGCTGGCAGCCCCAGGCAGGAAGCTGGACGCATGGCTACAGGCATGCTGCATGTGGCTGCAGAAACCCTCAGCAGCCACTCCCTGCAAAAATTTAAAAAAAAATGTCCCACACAGCTGGAGACAGTCCCAGGCCCTCCCACAGCTCAGGTGAGGGATCCCAGGCCTCCAGAAGGGACAGTAGGAGGTAGGCCCCAACCTAGTCCGACCTGGAAATCAAGGACCTGCTGGCCCTCTAGGCTGAAGAGGATGTGGTGCTGGATCCCACTGCAAAGTGCAGAAATGCCCTGTGCTACACGCGGATGGCTGAAGCCCTGGGGGAGTACAGCGACTTTGTTTGTACCCCTGAGCAGGTGTGGGCAAAGGTGAAATAGCTCAGCCACGGCTATGTGCAGGCCCAGGACACACGGTGGTGCTCGAGGGCAGGGCCTGCCACCTGCCCATATTATAAGGAGTTGGACCACCTCCTCGAGGGAAATGATGGGGCCCCAGCATTGCCCCCATGAACACTGGGGTGTGGTCTCCCCCACTGGATGGTACGTCCCAGAATCCCACCAGCTCACCAGAGCCAGCCCAGGAGCCTCCATCATCTCAGAGTCAAGCCAGGGCACTCTGGTTATCACTCTGGGCTCGACTACCCACAGCACCGCCAGCTCCACTCAGGCATCCCGAGACCTGTTCACAGGACTGTCTGGTGAGTACCCCAATGGTTGCATCCCCCTAGGCTTGGGGATGGCGGGGGGCAGGCAGGGCTTGCTATGGGGCCAGCCAGGACTGGTTGCCACATGCTCCCATGGCAGCGAGGGCCAGCTGCTGTTGCCTTTGCCCTTCATCCTCACTGAGGTGTTCCATTGCCTCTGGGAAGACGATGACACTGAGGATGAGCCTACGGAAGATGGCACCGTTGCCCTGGTACCCTGGTAGCCCTTTCCACCTTGGTTTGCCCTGATGGGTCTGCTGGTATCCATCAGCTCTGCTTGGTGGGACTCGGTAGGTGATAGGGCAGCAGGGCGACCAACAGTGGGTCCACAAATTTCACATGTGGAAAGCCACCTTCCTTGAGCTGTGCACCCAGCTTGCCCCTGCCCTTCACAGGCAGGACACAAACATGCGGCCCTCCCTCGCTCTCGAGAAGAGTGTGGCCATAGGTGTGCGGAAGCTGGCAACACCAGATAGCTACTACTCCATGGGGCACATATTTGGGGTCAGAAATTCCACTGTCAGAGCCATGTGGACACACTCTGTTGACAGAGCAGGTTGGTATACTGAGCAGCTTTTATGTGTGGATGCTGTCTGTCAACAGATGTTTTGCTGGGGTTATTCTGCCAACAGCGAGATCTGTTGATCGAAGCTGCCCATGTAGACATAGTCAGGGAATATAGTTTCAGTTCTGCAGAGACCAGCATTCTGAGTGTCTGAGATCTGAGCAGTTCCAGCCACCAAGAGCTAGCCCAGACTTCCAAAGAACTCCAGGGAATGTAAATAGGAGAAGATTCTACCTCATCTGGGCACTAAGACCCCTTCTTGTTTAAACTAGACTTGTTTACAGCACTGCAGTGCTTGCCTGTAGATTCATACCCCAGCATACCATCTTCCTGGGAACATTCCAGGAAAGGAAAATGGAGTTGCGACAAACTGTGAGGTAGTAAATTTGTTGATTTGCTGATGTGTTAGTACTCATTAGCTGTCCCTAACCCTTTTCCTTCTCTAGAACCTATTTTCTTTCTTCCTGTTAAATACCTCATAGCCATATTGTTTGCCAATATGTTGTTTATTTCTTTGCTGGAGTTTGTGTAGATGTACTTCATTGTTTCTTGTGTGGTGGTTTTATAGTCCTTGCCAGAAGTGGTAGCATTACTCATTTATCCAAGAGATAACACCCTCCCCCACATATGCAGGCAAAATGAGCAGTCACGGTGAATAGAGGCCTTGGGGATCACAAAAGAAACAAAACAAAAGCAAGCAAGCAAGCAAGCAACAAAGGTCCGACCTGTTCAAGGAGAGAGGGAAACATCTCTCTGGGAAGGAAACCTGAATTTCACCTCATGGAAAGGGCTGTGCTATTTCTCATGGTTATCTCATTACTGGTAGACAGCTTGACTTATCTGTGAATGTAATTATCTGATTTCGATGAGACTGTAACAGGAATAGCCATCTACAGTGCAGCAGTTGATGTAAAGACCATAAAAGTTACAGCCAGTATTTGCTGCAGTAGCAAAGAATTAATTTTATTTTCTTCCTGCCTCAGGGTCAGAAAAATCAAATTTGGAATCCATCCATTTGAATCCACCTCACATTTACACAAGGCCTTTGTTCTTATTAAATTAAATGACTGTTTTTGTTAATGTCAGTGGAAGAACTCCTCTGCCTCTAAAATACATTCCACTTCAGTGGATTCATGACATTTTATTTAAATACAAACATCAAATTTGATCAATCTTCTAAAAAGCTGCCATGATCTTTTAAAAGTACTCATACATCTTAAGACTGGCTTTCAGTGCATTATCTATCGACCAACTCAATTTTCTTGCATGTAAGTGTTTTATTTCAATTGAAAGAATGACATGATCTCAGCTAGTCAGCAAAATAATGATTTATATATTTGGATAGCAGCAGAAGAAGCATATATGACTACTTTTTTGTTATAATTGAGTGACTAAGTTTTTTAGCAGTTACCCTGCACAAGCTAAGTATAGGTTAAAAAGTGCAAATGCCAAAGTATTTGAGTTCTGTTTTGAGATTTGGGATTAAATGAGTGGAAAAGTAAAACTCGAGTATTACCTGTTTTCTGTAGATAATATTCAAAGATATTTGAAGTAATACATTAGCCAAGGATTACAGAAAAGGCTTTTGAATGTGAGCAAAACTTAACATGAACCTTAGCATCTATATTATAATGTAAACCAAAGTGGGTGACTTTGGCTTACTTGAAAGTTTTAAGTTGGCATACCCCACAACATTCATTAGTCACCCGCTTGTGGTGTCATTTTTCTTCTTAGTTAGATAGATGTTTCTTTTAAAATGTGCATAGGAATAGTATGAGGTTAGGCAGACTAGAAAAGTATGTTTATATGTGCAATATCTTTAGATTCAAAATAAGTATGGCTAGTACTCAAAGGAAAATTCTGGGCATTAGTGTTGAGAATGTGAGAATCATACAGATGATGGAGAGGCACATTTTTCACTGAAAATAATGTTAAAGACATGTATAGCAATCAAACTAGACTTGGCTAATATTTTTTTCTGTGAATACTTTGTACAGATTCCAGTTAACCAAAATAATTATCAAATTTTGGTCACATTCAGCTAATTCTGTTTGTTTTTAAAATTGTTTTTGAACATAAAGCTCCTCAAATTTTAACTTCAGAAAGATACTGTGTTTTGAAGTATTCCTGAACCTTTTTATATTGTTATTTTTAATTATAATGCCTCAGTAGGAATCATTTTATTTCGAGTAAAACATTTTGATCCATAATGAAACATTTTTGTTTCATGATATTAAAATATGCTTTTATTTCATTAGTATTCCATAATTATTTTTATAAGACAGGAAAGAATATACGATAATTGAAAGGTAGCTTAGCACAGTCCCGAAGAGACAATGCATAACTGACCGAATCAGAAGAAAGTTATTCAGCATTCAATCTGTCCTAAAGTATTAGCTACATCTGATGGTGGATTGAATGCCCATACCTCATCCAAGATTAACACACAAGACACAGCCGATAAGTCATACTGTTTTAAACATGGCATGCCAGAATCCACCAAACATCTGAATTTGCCATATATTGATACAGTGCATTTACTGATAAAATGTACATTTCTGTACTGAGCCCTGAAATGACAACATTTACATTTTCCCTCAGTTAAAATTTAGCATAAATAAAATAAAATATTAACCTACAAACAATTCATGGTTATACAATTTATCATGAATAAAAATCCACCCTGAGAAAATACATGGCAATACTAGCTATTTATCTCAGTTACCTAATGTCTTATCAATAAATCATTGAACGAAGGTAAGATACTGGGCTAGATGGACCTTTGGTCTGATCCAGTGTGGCTGTTCTTATGTTGGAAAGCACAGTAAAACTGTGAGATGATAATCAATATTATTTTCATTGTCACCCCAATGCAAACTCTCTGGATGATCTCTCTTTGTGGACTTTCCATTCATTCCAACCCAAATCAGTTCTACCTAAAATTAATTAAGAAATATATGGCATTGATTCATTTACATAGATCTTACTGTACCAAGAATTGTCATGAAAGAAGAGTTGCATGAAATATAGCTAATTAAAACTTTGCTTTTCGCATGTGCCATTAACTTAGGGTAAAAATAATCTTTTTGACTTTGCAGCATAAGTGTTAATTATACATTTCATGTATTATCATGTACTATCATTTCATGTTACAAAAAATTTGTCATAGAAGCTCATTATACCCCAGAACTATACACCAAGGCTATGGTTACACTATCTATTTTTGCCAGAAAAACACCAGCTTTGTCAACAAAACTCATGGAGCGTGCACGCACAAAATGCATTTTGTTGACAGTATCTGGACAAAGGATAAAGTATTTACCAGCGGTATTCTGCCTCAAATCTTTGAGGCATAATGCTACTGTCAACAGATCCTGTTGACAAAAAGCTGCGTGGCTGCTTCTTTCAACAGATAGGGCATTTACACAATGGGCAGCCCTGTCTGCTGTGCTTCCAGGTTCCTGTTTTGTTCAGAGAGCAGCTGGACAGTCCACCTCCTTTGTCGACAGAGCTGAGTGATCTCCAGATTGGCTTGTGCGTGTGTAGCCACACTCCATCAACAGAAGTTTTTTCGGGAAAACTCTCCTGACAGTGATTTCTGTTGACAGAGTGCTGTAGTATAACTGTAGTCCAAGAGAATAATAATAATAAGCCCTGCTCCTTATTCACAGTCTTTTTGGTACTTTTTGGTCAGTTTACATAAAAGCTTCCATTTTGAAAGGTTATATTCTAAAGAGTACTTCTACTACAAAACTGATTTTTCCTTCTGATATTTTGGGAATTGTGTTACAAATATATTTACATCTCATGTACTGAGTTCAATGACTGACACTAAGACTCATGCTCTGGTGAGTTGGTGAAAAATGATAAATGTAACAATGGCATTACAGTAGTATCTGCTGATGCACTCTGTAAAAAAAAAAGCTTTCTGTATTTTCACTGTAGCCATTTTTTGAATTTATAACTCAACTATGAAATGTGTTTCAGGTAAAAAAAAGCTACAGGTTCTCAAAACCATAATGGTGTATATGTTTAAATTTATCAGTACTGTTTCAAAGACTTTGGATGCTAAGTTATAGGAAAGGGACAGGGATCCTTTGTGCATTCAGACTGTAGGACTGAAAAAATTGTTTCTCTCATATATTAAACATGCATAGGCCTGATTGTGTGCTAGAATTTCTGGTTATTTGATAATTGTAGAAGTAGATTCAAGAGTAACGACTGTATATGAAGTTAGTTGTTTTTTATCTGCATTTTACAACATTTTCCAGACTCTCTAATATTATTCTTAAAACATGCATATTACCATCACATATAGAGCATCAGATGTCCAAAGGTGCCATCATCAGCTACTGCATAAATAATTCACAAATGATGTATCCTTAATGCTATGTCTTGGATTGGCACGGGACTCAAGAACTAAAAAGCCATTATGCTTTGTCATGCTAATGATCCATGGATCAAGGACCCTCTGAGTACACACTGATGTGATGTGAACTCTCTAATCTACCCACTTATTGCAGAGATGTAAGAATAATGTTTACGCCAGTACTACTGCATCAAAAACCATAATTACATGGGGAGATCCTCAGATGGAATAAATGATCATATCTTCATTAAAGTCACTAGGAGACAAAGTGAGGTTCCACCCCAGTTTATTCCAGTTGAGGATCTGCCCCTGCAATTTTGGATGGAATTAAACAGAAAGCTTAGTTTGGGATTTTCTTTTTTTTTTTTTGGCAGGTTTAATATTTTTTTAGCATAATAGGACCAAATACTAACCCAACTGTCGTCATTGCCAAAACTCCTATTGACTTCAGTGGGGACAAGATTTGGCTCACGCTTTTAGCCCAGTATCTAAGCAACTTTTGGCATGATGTTTTTGATAATCTTTTTGGATCTTTTGGCATGTTCCTCCTCACATTTACACCTGTGAAAATTAGAAATAACAATGATTTCAATGAAATTAAATATGAAATCAGCAAGACTGTCTCCAGATCTCCTCTTCAATCACACTAGAAATAGAAAGAGTAGAGAACTGATCCCAAGCAAACACGTTGCACACAATCCCATTAGAAGCCTTTTAAAATAATCCTAAATTGATTATACCTGTTAGAAATTTAAGCGTGGGGTGGAGAGGGGGGCTTTCAAGACAGGAAGTTAGGGAGTGTTGAGGTGTGGGGAGACTCGGGGCAGGGTTAGGGATGTGGAGGCACAAGAGTTAGGGCAGTGGTTTAGGCATGTAGAGGGCTCAGGTAAGTGGTGTAGGGAGGTGCAGGAGTCAGAGTTGTAGTAGGGAGGAGAAATTCAGAACAGGGAGCTTGGGAGTAGGGGGTGCAGGAGTCAGGGCAGAAACTGGGGGATGTGTCACTCATTTCCAAAAGACCAGTCACTCACCCCAGCCAATCTGCACCCTAGATTTCATACCAGAGACAATGGGGGTGGGCAATTCCATAGTGTACTTACTAAGGATAATTAGCTATGAAAATTATTGAAAAGTTAAACCTAGAAAAATATAGGTCTATAGGTGACTCACAGTCTGTAATTCCAAATGGCAACAGGGATGCAGTTATCTGACCATTTCTGTGACAATTTTGGGAGCTACCCAGTATAACTCTGGGAACCAATTGTCTTGTTCTGTTGTGCTGCCAGATAGAATCCAAACAGTCCATTTTTTTCTCTGTCTATGCTTATAGTTACTTCTTGCAAAGAAATAAATTGACAGGATCACTACCCATGGGCTCTTTCTTCTCTGAAAGCGAGGCGTACAATTAGCGTCTTTGATTTCCAATCGTAACTCACAATGACCACTTGCTTTGAAGTGAGCTACAATTAGCACTTTCCTGTTAAGATTTTACGTTTATATTACACAAAGCATTTTTGTTGTTTGATGGGTTACTTGGTTATAGGGATTCATAGGATATAAATATTTGCTATTACATTATAACAGGATACACATAAGTGAAAATAATGGATGCACCACCATTAGTTTTCAAAAAGTTTATACACCAAATACATTCTTATACATTTAACATTCATTTTGTTCTATACTAACACACAAGTGGCTGGCTTCCAACTGTGAGTGTGTCAGGTCTCAGCTTTCACCAGCGCTTTGGGCAGAGGTGGCCCTTGACTCACCATCATCACTGTCAGTTTGGTAGTCCATTAAATGTTAAATTCAGTGTAATATAAGCTAGATAATTTCAGCCTTTGATTTTTGCACTTGGCCCGATCATGTCTGATAGAACCAAAGAATATTTTTTAGAAACAAATTTTATCCTTTTTCAAAGACACCTTGGCTGGGTCTGCACAGAGCTCTGCTCAGTGGCTGCTGCCAGCAGAGCTATGTAAAGTGAGCTTCTCAGGATTGCACATGGCTGCCTATTTGCATACTCCTGAAGCTCATTACCATAGTTATGCAGAGTTTCGTTCCTCTGTCGCCAGGCAAGAGCTGCCCCAGCAGAAAGACAGAAAGACAGGGAACCAGGACCAACTGAACAAAAAAAAAAAAACACCATCAAAAAGTGCAAACCATGAGCTGACAAGGGATTTGTCACAACACAAAATAAGTGTTGGATGAATTGTTCAAATTAAACAACAAAAATGTATTATATATTGCATTTTGAAAGGTGATATGCAAATACAAGCACCTAGAATCAGCAGTTTCTCCTCTGTTTTTAAAGGTCTATATCCGTTGGATGGACACAATATATATCTGCATGCTTAAAGGTCCATAGAAACTGACTAAATTCATGCATAAAAGTCTCACTTTACCTAGCAAAGAGGAGTCCACAAACAGGGGAGTTTGAGAGTTTGTAAGAGGGAATCATTATATAATCACTACGGTTACGAAGGACTGTTTCCCCTGTGCGAGTCCTGCTCCTATCTCCTCCTCTGTCTGCCCTGCATATCCAAACAGACAACATAACCATAAGTGCTTTACCCAGACTTGATATGGACGTGTAGAGACTATGGCCTGCCTTTCCCACTTGCAGAAAACCAGGATATGGGGAACTGTCTAGTGCGATAGATGCCTTTTGGTGGAATTTGTCAGGAAGCAGGTGAAAGAAATACAGGAGTCCTTGGAGAAGTGTAAAAATTTGGGAGCAGCATGGGCTGTTATAGTAGAGATAAAGGAGAGGCAACACAGAACTGGGGAGGAGGGGGTTAAACCAGTATCTTAGACTATGTCTAGATTACAGAGATTTGTCGACAGAAGTTTTTATTGGATGATATCTTCTGACAAATCTTCTCTCAACAGATGATGGCCAAACTGCCAAGTGGAGCAGCCGGATTGCCTGACCACTCTATCAGCAAAATGACCAACTGGAAGCACAGCAGACATGTCCAAGAAGCCCCATCTGTCAACAGAGGGCTCCCCAGAACGTCCAGGTCATTATTCCTTGTGGGAAGCAGGGTACAGCTGTTAACAAAAGTGCTGCATTCTGTCAACTTACTGCCAACAGAAGGACTTGGGATTCTGCACACTCCATAGGTTTTGTCAGCTGACAAAACCCTGTACTGTAGACATAGCCTTGGATATCTGTATGTTAATGTGGCAGGTATGGTGAATAAGCAGGAAGAAAATGAAATGCTAATAAATAAACACAGCCATGACATAGTCAGGATCTCAGAAACTTGGTGGGTTAAGATGCACGACTAGAGCATTGATATAGAAGAATGCAGCTTGCTCAGGGAGGAGGTGTATCCTTTTATATATATATGGTCTGAGATTGAGACGAATATCAGAAACAGATGTGGCAGGGCCAGGGTGAAGGAAGCCTAACAAGCAGAAGGGCGTCATATTGGAGATACTGGGGAAGGTGGGCCGGCGTAGCCTGCCCACGGCTAAAAGGCCACTCTCACAGTTAGGGGGGGGGCCCACTAAAAACACCCAGTCACCAAATAGATATGGAGGACAACAAAGGAAAAAACAGGGATGGGAGTGAGGGTCAAAGGTTTAAAATAAGGGAGCCGGAAGGGGATACCGAGCAGAGGACCCCGGACAGCGCCCACCGCTCCTTGAAGGTATCCAGGGAGTTGGTGGATGCCGCCCAGAGGAACTCTGCTCAGATTCGTGAGCGGAGGGAGGAACGGAAGTAGGCCCCACAGTCGCAGGTCGCCCCCTCTGCCAGCCTCCTCTCCCTGGTTTTGTAGATGGCCATTTTGGCCATGGCCAGGAGGAGGCAGACGAGGAGGTCCCGCGACTTTGTGGGGCCACGGATAGGGTGTGACAGAATGAGGAGGTGTGGGGAAAAGTGCAGCCAGAACCTCAAGAGGAGGTTCTGGAGGAGCCAGAAGAGGGGCTGCAACCTGGCGCATGCGACGTAGATGTGCGCCAGGCTCTCCCTCATGCCGCAGAAGGTGCAGGTCTCTGGGATGGGGGGTGAACCGAGCCAGGTACACGCCCGTGCTCACCGCTCCATGGAGGATTCTCAAGCTGATGTCCCCAGCGGGCCGCGGAACTGTGGTGGAGTACAGGCTGGCCCACCGGGGCTCCCCACCCTCCGACGGCAGCAAGAGGTCCCGCCACTTGTGGTCGGGGCAGGACACGAGGGTGGGGAAGTGGAACATGTGAAGCACGAGCGCATACAGAAGATGTCTAGGCGCGGTTTGGAAGGGGACCGGCTGCAAGGTATGCAGCCGGCTGAGGTGGTGGGGGGGAGGGGGGTGGACAGGATTGCGAAGCCGGGGGCCCACAGAGAGGTCTGGAGGGCTAGGAGTGAGAGGGGGGCGGGGTGCACCCTCTTGCAGGACCTGACTGAGGTAGACATGAGCAGTGGGCGGCAGGGCGGCCTTCACCTCCTCGAATACGCGACGGGGGGAGCGTAGGTTGGAGAGCCCCATGCACTGGGCAAGCACCGGGGCCTCCATCCAGTCCCCCCGGTCGTAGTCCAGGAGGTCTCCGACCCTGGTAATTCCACCTAGGACCAAACTCCAGCGCACCTTGGGAGACTCCGCCGCCTGCACACAAAGGTGGGGGTTGTGTAGCAGGGGCTCCACGAGGAGGTCTTCCCCCGCGGTGGCCCCTAAGGACCTGGAGGCGGTCCTGGTAGAAGGCCAGCAGCTCCGACAGGCCTCATGGACGGTGTCTCCAGGATAAATAAAGGCGCTGCCTGTCGTATCAGAGCCCTCGGTAATGGCGGAGGAAAGCGTGCACCAGCGTGCTCCATGCCGGACTATCTGCACTGTTGGTGTTGAGGAGTCCCTGCAGGGCCCGGAGGTGGAAGACATGGACCTGAGTGCACATGCAAGTCAGGCCCTGTCCCCCCTACTCCAGGGGAAGGTGGAGTACCCCTGCAGGGACCCAGTGCAATCCTGGCCAGAAAAACTCCAGGATTAACCTCTGGAGCTGGTCTAGGAACTTTGGGGGTGGGGCCAGGGTGCTGAGGCGGTGCCACAGCATGGACAGGACTAGTTAGTTCAGCACTAGTGCTCTCCCCTATAGGGAGAGACACTGGAGCAGCCCCGCCCACCTCCGCAACTGCTCAGCAACCCTGCCCTCTAAACCCTGCCAATTTTCTGGTGGAGATGGATGCGTGGAAGATACAAAGATGCCCAAATAGGACAGCGGACCCACGCTCCATCAGATGGCCTGAAGCGTGGGTGGGAGGCGGCTCGTCTGCCATCCAGTCCCGACCACCAGGCCAGAGCTCTTGACCCAGTTGACCCGGGCGGAGGAGGCTGCCGAGTAGATGGCTTGGCAAGCCTCCAGATGCGCCAGGTCTCCCGGGTCCTGAACCACGAGGAGCACGTCATCAGCGTATGCCGACAGGACCAGCCGCAGCCCTGCCTCTGGAAGCACCAACCCCATCAACCTTCGACGAAGGAGACAGAGGAAGGGCTCGATGGCCAGGGCGTAGAGCTGTCCTGAGAGTGGGCAGCCTTGTCGTACTCCCCGTCCGAAGCTGACCGGAGCAGTCAGGGTCCAGTTGAGCTTGACCATACACTCTGAGGCAGCGTACAGCACCCGGAGAAACCCGACAAAACGGGGTCCAAAGCCGAAGGCCTGCAGGGTGCCCAGGAGATACCAATGGTCCACCCTGTCGATCGCCTCCTCGTCCAAGGACAGGAGGGCGAATGACAGGCCGTCCCTACACCCAAACTCTAGGAGATCCCGGACCAAGGACAGATTATGGAGGATGGTGCGGCGCGGGACGGTGTAGGTCTGGTCGGGGTGGACCACGTCCTGCAGCACGGACCCCAAGCGACAGGAGATGGCTTTAGCAATGATCTTGTGGTCCATGCTGAGGAGCGAGATGGGACGCCAGTTCCTGAGGTCGCGGGGGTCCCTCTTCTTGGGCAGCAGGGTGAGGATGGCACACCTGCATGACAGGGGGAGAACCCTGCTTTGCAAGGCCTCAGCCCAGACACTGAGCAGGTCTGGGCCGAGGACGTCCCAAAACACGCGGTAAAACTCCACAGTCAGCCCGTCCATGCCCGGGGATTTATTGGTGGGCATGAGACGGAGAGCCTCCGAGAGCTCGGCCAGAGTGAGAGGAAGCTCTAGCCAGTCCCGGTCACCTGTGCTGACCGACGGGAGTTGGTCCCAGAGCGCCCTGCAGGCATCAGCGTCGGTCGGATCTAGGGAGAAAAGGGTGGCGTAGAAGGCGCGTGCCCTCTCATGCATCTCCACCAGATCCGTAAGAGGGGTGCCATCCTCCGCAAGAAGGCAGAGGATGTGTTTTTTGGCACCCCTCTTTTTCTCCAGGGCGTAGAAGAAGCAGGAGCCGTGGTCCATCTCCCTGAGGAGTTGGATTTGCGACCTCACCAAGGCCCCCTGTGCCCGGAGGGTGTTGAGGGCCCTGAGCTCGTCCCTCTTCTCCTGGTACATGCTGCAGAGGGATGGATCTCCGGGGCTGGCTGCTAAACACCTCTCCAGCTCAAGGACCTCCCGTTCTAGCTGCCCTATCAGCGCATCCCGCCGCCGGCTGGCCCCCCGAGTATAGTCGCGGCAGAAGAGCCGCGCGCGCACCTTTCCCAGATCCCACCACCGCTGTGCCGAGGTAAAGGTGTGCCGTTGCTCGCGCTAGGCCAGCCAGAACTCCCAGAAGGACGCCACGAAGCCCACATCCTCCAGCAGGCTGTTGTTGAAATGCCAGTAGGCCTACCCGCGCTTCCCCGGCAAGAGGGAAGCCTTCACAGCCGCCAGGTGGTGGTCCAAGAAGGGGGCCGGCTGCACGCTAGAGGCGTGGGCCTGGGAGAGATGGCACCGCGAGATGTAAATGCGGTCCAACCGGGAATGTACGGATTTATGGCCCACCACTCGGACGTAGGTGAAACCAGCGTCCTCGTCCGGGTGGTGGCTGCACCAGACGTCCACCAGGGAGCGATGGATGAGAAGCTCCCTGAGGACGTCCGCAGTGGCCTGGCACTGCTCAGTCCCCGTGTGGTCCCGCATCCTTGGGCTGCAGGTCTGGGGAGAACAGGGTCACTATCCCAGCCCGGTGGGCCGAGAGGTGACTAAAGTGGACCCCGTCTCCCCACTCCAGCTGCCACTTAGCTTCGGCAGCTGGGGTAGTGAAGGTCTCCTGCAGGAAGGTGACCGAGTACCCTCCCTCCCGAAGGAAGGACAGCACTCAGCACCTACGGAGACCCGACCCGCAGCCCCTGGCATTTAGAGTGGCAAAGATGATCGGCGCCATTTGGAGGGCTGGGGAGGATCCTCGCCAGAGGGAGTGCCGACGGTTCCTGTGGGGCCACGCAGCAAACCGTGACCAACCCCAAAGGTGACGAGGGAGTCACAGAAGCCGCGGGCCCGTTGGTAAGCCGTGGCATCCCTCCTCCCGGTCCCTTTGCCCTCCTTCAGAAGGGCCCTCACGGATTCCAAGATGGTATAGAAGTCCCCCCAGCGCTGGAGGGCGAGAGCAACCTTGTTATTGGAGCCACGAACACCCTCCAAGAACTGGCGTATCTCTCCCACCAGCGCATGGGATGCCGGGGCCTTGGGGTCTCGAGTACCCGTTGGCCTCGAATTCTTTTGGGCCCCGCGGCCAGAGAAAAGATTAAGGTGGGGACTGGGGACTGGTTTCGGGAGGGATGAGGGTGGCAGAGGGAAAGCAGCCCCAGAAGTGCTGGGAGAGGGTGATACAGGGGGGGCCTCCCGAGGGGTTACAGCCTCGAGGGCGGTTATGAGTGGGCAGGGGTCGAAAGGAGGGTTAGGAAGAGGAGGGGTGGGGGTGGGGGGGATGGAAATCATCTGGGGAAGGGAAGGGTCATGAGGAGGAGGGGGAGGGGGTAGGAGGGGAGGGAAAGGAGGGAGTGGAGGGAGAAGAGGAAGGGGAGGGTTTGAAGGGGGCAGGACTGCAGGTTCCGGGGCGGGGCATTGTCTGAGAGAAGGTACGGGGGGGTGGCAAGTGGTGGGGCCAAAGTGGGAGCAGGGGAGGGGATATGGACCAAAGGGGTCTCAGGAGTGGGGGCTTCCTCGGGTGGTGGCGGGGGAGAGAGGGGTAAGGACAAGGTGCCGGCACCCGCAGCCAAGCAGAAGGGCCTGCAGGGCAATAAGAGGCAGCTGGGTGGGAGACAGCTCAGCCTAGTTAAAGCCAGCTGGTCCCAATGACTGGGCCAATGAGAGGCCTTTAAAACTCTCCTCAGTGGGAAGGGCAGGGGGAGAAACTGAGAGGAGAGCAGAGAGGGAACAGGTTTGAGAGGAGCAGAGGAGAACAACAGGAGCACTGGAAATCACAGAGAGAGAGAGCAGGATCTGCTACAAGATCAAGAGAGAAGGCCCGGGACTCTATGGTCTGGAGAAGGTACCAGGAGGAATCGTCCGGGGAGGTGGCCCAGGGAGGACAGTTGCTGTGTCAAGGACCAAGGGAGTCATCTTCTTCCACTGGCAGCTGCACAGGGTCCCTGGGCCAGAACCCAGCATGAGTGGGTGGGGGCTGGGTTCCCCCCAGACCACCCCTTGCCCCAGTGAGGGCAACAGGGCCCTTAAGGGGTCCTAGTGGACTGGTCAGAGGATAGAGGCCCAGGAATTGGACTGACTTTGTCACACAGACTTGTTGAAAGTCTCTGGGTCAGGATAAAAGGGGTGAGAAAACAAAGATGTCATAGTACTGAACTATTACAGATCACCTAATCATTAAGATGAGTTGGATGATCCTTTCTTTAAACAACCAACAATCATCCCAAACAAAAGACTTGGTAGTGATGGGATGATACTTCATCTATCCATATATCTGTTGGAAAAATAGCACATCAAGGAACAAATTATCCAACAAATCCTTGGAATGTTTTTTTTTTTTAATTATTATTTCAGAAGTTGGAGAAAGCTACTAAAGAAGAAGCTGTTCTAGATGTGCCAACTAGGAAGGAATGGCCAGATACAATTTTCAGGAAAGCAGCCTGCAGAAACGCCAATCTTTAACCAGCTTAACAATGTTCATCTATAGTAGGCTTCATGGGAAGTCACTGGCCACTTCTACATATGCACAATCGTCTGTAAGAGTGGCAGCTTCTTTTGGAAGAATAGTGAAGCTGCACATTCTGGTGCCCATACTCCACTGTGAAATCAGGAAGAACGCCTTTTTCTGGAAGATTCTCTGGAAGAAAGTATGTGTAGATGCTCGTGGACTGTTTCTTCTGGAGGAAGCGGTCCACCATGACGGCAGCCTGCCGGAGAGTAGAGATGCTCCAGGCGGCCCCAGTGGGGCTCCATGGTCTCTGGGTCCTGGGGCTCTTAAAGATTCAAGGACCCAGAGACCCCATGATAGGAAGCTGAGAGTGTGAAGCAGGCAGCACATGTAGGGCTGCCAGCCATACTACAGCAAGGCCCTGCGACAGGCACTGAGCCCCAAGCTGGACAGATCAAATGGCAAGACTTGGTCACAAATGAGGAGCTTTGGAACAGAGCAGGGCAAGAACCACTTAATGTTCAAATCAAGAGAAAAAACTGGAGATGGCTCAGCCACACTCTCAGAAACCGTCATCCAGCATAGTCCATCAAACTCTTAAATGGAACCTGCAAGGAAAATGCAAAAGAGGAAGACCTCGAATAAAGTAAAGATCTACTGAGACTGAAAGACAACAACCGGGATACTCCTGGAGTCAGCTAGAAGTTTTGTACCAGGACAGATTGAAGTAGAAGAAACTTGCAGATGACCTATGCTCCACTTGGAATACAAGGGTTTAAGTCAAGTAAGTCAAGATGCCTTATGTCAACATAACTTTGTAGTATATATCTGGCTTACGTCACAAGAGTTGAAGGACAGTACATTAAGGCTAAGATCAAATGTAATATGTTTTCACCTGTGTGTTTCAATAATCGCTGCTAAATACATGACATACTTTTTTTTATCTGCAGCAAAATAACATCTCAAGATTCAAATATAATCAAAAATAGGTTCCTACGTTAAATCTACACAGTAATGGGCCTGTGTGTTCACACAGGAAATCGTTGATATTCTCCACAGGTGTGATTTTACGTTGGCTTCAGTATGCAACAGATTGGTACTTTGTGTGTATCTATATGCCGCTGGAAGAGTAAATAAATAATACTACGTGAATAACGCATGATTCTGTTTAATACGCTAAACTGGTAAAAAATATTCTCATGCAGTACAACTGTTAATGCGTGTGATGTATGAGGAACAGAAAAGATTTAGAATCCAAAACACATGAACTTGACTTACCATTTTCTATAGCAGAATAAACTGATATATCTAATAAACTAAAGAAAATGAGAATGCTGATGTGAAAGTCAGGTCGGTTATTCTATAGTAAACAGAACATTTTTCCATCTTTTTTTAACCACATACAGTAGTCAAGAATTAGAAGATCTTGCAGACACAGGCATATTTTTTTTTAATTGTGCATCAGCTGCTATGTAAAAGGATCTGGTTGAGAATTTGAAAATGGAAGGTAGCTTGGGTGACGGTGATAACACAATGGTAGAGTTTGTGATCCTAAGGAATGTTAAGAGGGAGAACAGCAAAATAAAGACATTAGATTGCAAGAAGACAGACTTCAGCAACCTCAGGGAGTTAGTAGGTAAGATCCCATGAGAAGCAAGTCTAAGAGGAAAAACAAACATTGCCAGTTTTTCAAAGAGATATTTTAAGAGCAGAAAAGCAAACTATTCCGCTGTGTAGGAAAGATAGGAAGTATGGCAAGAGACAACTGGAGCTTAACCAGGAGAGCTTCATTGATCTAAGAATCAAAGAAGAGTCCCAGAAAAAGTGGAAACTAGGTTAGATTACAAAGGATGAATACAAGCATATAAAACGTGTGCAGTGGTGTTGAATATTTTGTAGGTTTCTGAGGTAATGAGAGAACTGCTCATAGAAAGGATTATTTCAATACTAGAACGTTTTTGCTTCCTTTTATAACTTTGTTTCAGTAATTAAGATCCTGACAGGGATATGGTGGAATTAATTTTGTTTGGTTTTGCCTGGTTGATTATTTGGGTGTGGAGGTTTATTGTCAGTTGAGTTACAGACAGTTGAACTAAGGAATGAGTCAATTCTTTCTTTTTTGCTCATTAACACTACAGCCAACTGGCCCATCAGTTCTTCATCCACAAGTTTTACACATTAGTTAATTGGTTTATTGAATTTCTAAGTGTGGTGATTTTTTACATAGATTATTACATTAGTCTGTAATGATTTATATTTTCAGCACTTTCATACATAATGTCACATTGTGAATTCTGTGATGTCACAATAAAAAGAGCCCTACACTTTGACATAAAACTTTATGTTCATCATATGTTTTATTGACTATGTCTTCTGCTGGGATGTGGACAGTTAGCAAAGTGAAGAGTTTAATAAGATTATGATTCCAAGAATTTTAGTATAGTAATTATTGTTAAAAGGAGCTATATCATTGTAAGATGTTACAATAGTTGCAGAAAATACCACTCGGTGTATCCTTTCTGCTGACAAAGAAAGGAAAAGGCATACACAAGAATCACAAGTGTAAACTTAATTTTCCAAGCGGTGAAAAAAATTGACAGGTGTAGCCTAATGAACTCAGATTGCATTGCATATTTAGATATTTACACATTTCCTTTGTTCCTAAGGTGTTCAAGAAGACTGATCACTTCTGAAAATGAGAGTTTCCATACTTGGTAACAGATTATAATGTCACTTACTATAATTATTTTTGTTTATATTACTTTAGGGACTAGTAATCATGTTCACCTGTTCCATTTTTTCATACAAAGTGCCCTACAGTGAGGCAAACAGCTGCACTGCCCAGAAAACTAACAAGAATGGAAAATACTCTTATATAGGGCTTGATATCCTAAGATAGTAGATTAGTGTTCCAACAAGTTCACTATCCCAGTAGTGGCCAATGGCAACTGCTCCAGGAAAAACAAACAACAAAAATGGATAATGCAGGGGTCAACCTGCATGGAGCCAATTGCAGGACTGAAATCTTACTCTGAACCCATTAAAAAGTCAACTTCCTTTCTTTACTAGCAAAATCAGTGAAATCATCCCAACAGCCCCTCCAGATGGGTATCAGAATTTTATCACAAAGCCTTCCAAATGAAATTTATTTTGCATGATCTCCCTGGAAGGCATCAAGAGCTCTCTCTTGAGCACGTGTTTATTTTATGTTCATATCAAATTGCTAAGCCTGGTTAAGCTTTTCTGTCAGTCATCTGCATTAAGATGGTGGTTGAATATCCACTTTTATGATGGATAATTGATTCTCTGTCTTTTTCTTCTCTTTTTGATGAGCCGGTCACCTATCAACCTTTCTCACCGCATGGCCCCCAACTGTGAGCTGACCAAGGAACACGTGCCAAGGAACAATATGAATTTGACACTGTAAAATATGAAAATTAACCCTAGGCTGTCATGAAATATTATACAGGTTTTTTTTTCCCTCTAGTAGCTTAAAAGTTGTCTTTATTTACGTATGTTACATATTGAAGGTGGGACATGGTTTTGTATACAAAAGTGCGACAGGTGAGAGAGAGATAAAGAAAAACTAACATCACCCATGAGCTGTATTATTTAAACATGAATGTTGAAAAAATATTCCCAGGAATAAGATAGTCGTGAAGATGGTCCAACAAGTAATGACATCTCGGTTTGTGATATGTGCATTGGAAAAAAGCCTGCTTTCCCTACTTGCACAAGAAACATCCAACATTTCACAGAATCTGCGCTCATTCCTCACATGCAAACTGAGAAATAAGTTCAATTCTGATATTAATGTGGGGTAACTATAGGTACACATACATGGACACAACAGGAATTCTATTTGCATCTGCCAACTTCTCTCCCAGACCCAATTGTAATGTTTGGGATAAAGTGATGGGGATTTTTGTTTTGTGTTGCACATCACCATCTTAGATAATTGTAACAGATGTTGTTACAATTATACTTACAAAATCATTGTCATAGAGTCTGTCTACACAGCAGTTAGACACCTGTGCCTGGCCTGAGCTAGTTGCCTTGAGTTGTCAGGGCTCAAGCTGTGGGGCTGTTTCGTCGGAGTGGAGACGCCTGGCTAGACCCTGCCGGGGGGTGGGAGGGGAGTGAAGTTCTCAGCATTCCAGCTGCAGCTGGCACCAGAACGACTGCACTGCAATTGAACAGCCCCACAGCTCAAGTCCTGTGGTCCCAGGTGGATGTCTAATTGCAATGTAGACATACCCTTAAACAAAAGAAAAGTGTGCTCCACAGCTAGGCCATTTCTACACAGGCCACTTCACTAATACATGGAGTGAAAGATGCTAATGAGGCATGGATGCAAATTCCGTGTGCCTCATTAGCATAAGGTCACGTGATTTGGAGTCCAGAAGACTGTTCTTCTGGACTCCAAAATGCCATGTAGAATAGCGGCCCGGGGGGCGGCTTCCAGAAGGAAATCCTTCTTCCGGAGGCCCCTTCTTCCTGAAAATTTTTCCGATTCTACTGCAGCAAATATAAGCAATATATATGATGTATTCAGGTTGCTGTGTTTGGGCTTCTAATAGATAGTAAATTCGTCAGGTAACCACCATTAAAATGTTTGAGCCATAGATATTCTATAAAACTGAATGAATTGGGAAAGGATAACAAATCTTTTTCCAACAATTTAATTAAATAAATGCAGATTTGGTTTAGTCTGAATATGAGTACAAATTAGATGCAGAGAGATTCACTTTCTGATGAAAATCTGACCTCTCTCTGAACCTGGGTATTTCTAAGTTTGCACAGCTTCTGTTCAAATATTTATTTTCTAATACAAATTGTGTATTCACTTAGGTACTGAAGTCAGAAATAAAATGTCAAGCATAGAGACCATTAAATATGGAAACCACACATTCTGTGTAAATAGATAGTATAATAAATCCCTCTAATGAGTCTGACCTCATGTGCAACAGAGTAGGCTCAGGGAAGTAGATAAACAATTTTCTTCTTTTTTCTGGATAGCTGTTGAGTAACAAAAAAAAAAAAATTCTGCTGAACATTGTAACATTTCTTCTGCTTTGTGATGAAATTATGTGCCTTCTAACAAATACCCCTTCATATGAATGGATTGATAGATGGATTTTGGAAGAGAGAGGATCTATTTGTTAGTCCTTTAAAAAAATCAAGTTCTAAGCTATCCAGGTAAAATATGTTGTTTTTTTTTTTTTAAAGATTGCCCATATCAACTGCACGGTATAAAAGCCCTAAAGTGCTTACAGTTGCTCTGCTTTTATCTCTTTGGTCCACTGCATCTGCAGAAAACATGATAAGAAAGTTTTAGGTACACACAAAAAGTGTTGAGATGAGAACGAAGGATGACTTTATAAAATGGTGGCTAGTAAGACCTTGAGCTCAGTTTGAAGAAGAGAAAAATTGCTATTCTGTCAACTGATTTTTTTTTTAGCTTTTGGCTGTAATTACTAATCAATAAAATCTACTGCATTTACAATTTAAATAGGTTTCTCAAATAAGATGTACCATCTTCAGGTCAGCAAAGAGCTTGTTTAGTACATTCTAATGCGAACAAGTGGTAATAATAGCTTTTGCCATCTCATAATTTTAAAGTGGACTGTTAATTTGGATTATTCATTCTAAATAAATCTGCACATGTAGTGCCCCTTCTTGTAACAGGAATGTTCCGTTAACTCAAAAATGAGTGCAAGCTTTGCCCAGGTATTATTCTGCACCAGATCATAGGTATTGACTCTAACCACTATAAATTCAAAAGGGGTTCAAAATTTAGTTGACTATTTCCAGATGTCAGTACCATGGGTATTGGACCTTTATTCCTGATACTATGCCTGTGAAAAGATAAATGACACACAATAACACGTATTTCAAACAATTTAGGAATCAAAGACCCATGTTCAAAAGGGTATTTAGGTGTCCAAGTTCTGTTCTGGTAAATATTCATATAGATCATCCTATTGATACTTAAAAAGTCTTATGCTATTATGGATCTAGGGTCTGATCTACACCTACACACATTCTTATATTGTCTTAAACCTGAGGGCACAAGCTCAACTACTATAAACAGTTTTAAAATCTTATAAGAAATCCCATATATGAATGTTACCCTTTCCAATAATTTAGTTAAACTGATTGAAGTTAAATCAGTATGTTTTCTGTGTGCAGAAAAGCCCCAGTGACTCTTGAAAATGTGACTTAGGCTTCTAACTGAGTGGGGTGGTTAGAAATATCAGTTTCCAAAGAAACTGGCATATTGTGTTTAAAATGAAAGTGTAAATGACCCATATATCCTTTGGATTCATCAATAGCAAGATGGAGAGTTAATTCAAGTCCTAAAGATATACCAGAAAGAGCAGCATCTTTTTGTTTCTTAGATCATCTCCCTTTCATCATCATACTCCCCAAAGAGCTGAAAAACTATGAGTGAAGTCAAAGGTATGAATTTCTCTGCACAGCATGCAGACCTTTGACTACTTAGTTTCCTTTCTCACTACATTGTCATAAAATCCTTTGTACTTTTATAGATAAAGTACAGGCTAACACATGCCTGAAAATTTGTATGCATATGGTTACCAAAACCTCTTTCTAATAACATGCTCAATTACCTGATGTCTATGAAAATACAGAGTTTTGCACTGTAAAAAAATATCACTTTTGAAATTTAAATTAAAATGGGCTTCAGTGACCTGCTACTCAGGGTAGGATTTTGCTGACAGACATGGAGAACACAACTGCTCTGACTGCATGCCTCACATCCCAGAGCAATAGTTGTGGTGGGAAAAATACAGTTCATAAAGCACTTCAATTCACTCTGTAATGTTTTAGAGAAGCTTTTTCCCTGGAAAGGTTCCAGCTCTGCCAGGTAAGATATACGTGGCACATTGCTTCATTATCCCTTGAGACATTAATTTAATCAAAACTAAAATCTGAATCACTTAACAATGACTGAACACGACAAAGGATCTACAGTCATTTGGGGATTTTATAACTATTGTCTGAGGTTTGTTGAGAATTATTCAGCTTTATTAAAACACTTGAGCATAAAATGGATAGTCAGTTTTAAAAACTTCCTTTCAACTTCCACTCCAGTGGTTGGAAGCTGCGACTAGACAAATTGCAATTAGAAATAAGGCACAATATTTAACAGTGAGGATAATTAACCACTGCAACAATCTATCTAAAGGATATGGTAGTTTTGCCCTCATTTGAACTCTTCAAAGCAAGATCGGATGTCTTTGTTAATGGGATGCTACCGCTTCAACTGAAGATCTGGGCTTGACGAGAAAAGATTTGGGTAAGATCCTATGATTTTCCTTGTCTATGTGCTTAGTCTGTTAGATATCTCTTGCAATATAACATATTCAAGCAATAGAACAAGTTTAATGAGCATGTTAGTGAACAGAAAGCGCTGTACTGGTGCTCAGACCAAGATACCATTGATTAAGGAACAGGCTTTCTGTGTGGCTATAGGCAGGTCACTTTTTTCTACGTGCTGTAGTTTGCCTATCCTTGAAGCAAGGATAATGAAACCATCCTCTGTGAAGTCCTTTGAAATTTACTGACGAAAATTTCTGTATAAAAACTAGGTATTACTATAAGAAAGGATAAAGAGGTAATCATTTATATATAAGTAGGTAGCTGTGGTAGTCTCTGCTAAAAGGTGAGAAGATGGCTTATAATATTTCAAAGAGCACCAAAATGTAAGCACAGGTTGGACCACTCTAATCTGGCACCCTCAGGACCTGACTGGTGCCAAATGAGAGAAGTTGCCAGACCACAGGGAGTGAATATTGTCTAGCATTACCAACACTTTCACTATTTAATGGGCTCCTATAAGACATTTAGGTGTCAATTACTGCTAAATAACAGCACAGAGCACTGAAAGCCAGGACTGGTGGCTAGAAACAAACTTTATGGAACCATGAGAACATGGCCACAGGCATGATAAGTGGTCATCCAGATAACTAAAATCATACCAGATTACAGATGTTGCCCAATGAGAGAGTTCCAGATTAGAGAGGGTCATCCTATATTCAAATAATTTTTTTAAATTAAAACCCTCTAGAAAAATTAGCTTTGCTGATACATCCAGGGACTTCAGCCATGCCATTTTAAAATTTAAATTCTTTTCCTTTTGTCCTTCCCAAGGGCTAGTTATGCTCTTTTTAAAATTAATTAATTGTGACAGTTGGTTTCATTATCTTCTGGATATTTTCCAAGTGCAGATGTTTTTTGTCCCTTATTTTTTGGGTGGCAAAGTCGCCGTCTTAGAAGTTGATTCTGACACAATTTCTGATTATGCACATAATGGCAATTTCTAAAGTTATCTAGATCTGTGTGTATTTAATAATGTAGTAAATTTAGTTTCAATGAATTCATTACCACCTTTTCACTGGAAAGGAATTAGCTTTATACATTTCTTAAGCACTTTTTATAATGTTGGCACAACCTAAAGAATAAATAATTACAATAGCAACAAAGCCAACAGATATGGAAGAACCTACTGTATTATTTTCTGACTTTTGCATCATTAATATGATTATTAACTAAGTTCTGATTCTTTATGAAATTGTCCTTATGTACTCCACTTGGAATTCCTGTACCAGAGATTGAAATCTTTTGGCCAGCAGTGCCCATTGACCACCACAGGCAGGTAAAGACAAAAATAAAAATAATTGAAATTTGATGGAGTAAATGGGAAAATAATTTAACCGGTAACATTTTTAATACTAATAATGATGAATAAGCCATAAAGGCTGTGTCTACACTACAAATTTACTTCGAGGTTTACTTTGAAGTAACCTGCTACTTTGAAGTAGCATGCAGAATGTCTACATATACTTTCCCTTCCTTTGAAGTTAACGTCAAAGTAGGGAGCCCAACTTCGAAGTCCTTACTCCAGTCTCATGAATGGAGTAGTGCCCTACTTTGAAGTTTAACTTTGAAGTAGGGTGTGTGTGGACACTCAACTTCGAATTTGCTTACTTCAAAGTTGTACTTCAAAGTAAGCAACTTCGAAGTTATTTTTGTAGTGTAGACAAAGCCAAAGAGAAGCACGTGCTCTCCTGACCCTATGTCAAGATTAGAAGACCCGCAGTTAGGAAACACAACATCTTTTTGTTTATAAATTGTTCATATCTTTCCTTGAAGCACAAGAAATATATAATATTGGAATAGCAATTTACATGGATAGATTGTGCCTTATAGATTTGTATAGTTCTGCAACTGTTGCAAAGATCTCACATTACAGTTTGCTGCAGAGGACTGGGAAGAGTCATGGCCCTGCCTCTTCTACCCCACATCTCCCTTTTCTGGGCTCCTTGATCCCTGAAAGAAGCATGGCTAATGGTCCCTGTTCATGGGGACCTTTGTTGTGATCTACTCTTGTAACTGACATGCAAAATTAAAAGATGTTCCTTGTGGTCCTTCTGACCAACATTCCATGTACTCCAGAAAATCAGATCACAGTCTCACCTTATAGGATTAGATCATTAATCATTTTCCAGAAAATTTCCTCAAATAGGGAACATTATCAGATTGCACAATACTATATTTTATTCCGGGAATAGACCTAGTACAGTCAATGAAGCTACTCATGGAACAAAATCATTTTTAAATAGAGCAAACATGGCAAAATCTATCCTTGTGTTTCATTCCTCTGCACTGGATTGTATACGGTTCCTACTTAAACAAATCAAATAGGCTTCAGTAAATCAAATCTTTATATTATGGCTGCAAATATTTTAAGGTCAGGAGGGCCATTATGATTATCTAGTCTAACCTCCTGCATAACATAGGCTATAGAATTAGACATAAAAATAGACTGGAGTGATTACTTATCCTTTCAGCTCAACACAAATCTCTCAGGTACATCGAATCAATCAATAAATCAAAGTTTAGATCAGACTAACCACATTTATTTACATTCAGCAGCAGTTACTGAATGAAAAATATGAATCCCATTTTAGTGTCCTTTGCAGAACCTTATCTGAAGCTTACAAAATACAAGTTAAAGCAAGTTGATTAAACATAAATGCATATATTGAAATTAGACATAGATGTTAGTTAGTGAGGTCAGCATTTTGCTCAGAAAGTATGTACAACCTTTGCGGAAAATATGTAACCCAAATAGTCACAAAGAGCTAGATACTAAAGACGTAAAGAGGCATTTTATAATGAAACAACTCTGAGGCAATTTAGTAAAGAATAAAAAGGTCAGTTTTTGACAGTATCTCAGCACAACACTCCATGCACTTCTTTATTAATAAAAAACCTGCATTAAGGCCCATATCTCGCAAAATATCCAGTGGGAATACACATGTGCTTGAAGGTAGTCATGTGCTCATGTATCGTGCTGGATGAGCTCTTTACAGTTAACGGAATAATACATTCTGTTAAAAATTGTTTGAATAAATGAACTCAGGCATTCATACAAAGTTCTCCAGATTTACTTTGTTCTTTGAGTAGTGTCCCTATGGATATTTCTCTTCAGCTGTTCATGCAACTCTCATGCCCTTAATAGGAGATTACCCTTGCAGTGCCTGTTTGGCCCACACTTGCTACCCAGCCACCATAAACCAGACACTGAGGCTATATAGGGATGCACATGTGAGTAGCCTTCAGTTTTCTTCTCAACTGCCTCAAATCCTGACAGAGATCTAGCATAGCACACCCACTCTGAGAATTCTTCAGCTGTTACGTATTCTTCTTACACTTAAGTTTTGTCAGCATATTTGGATGTTTGTAGTAGATGTAGTAACTTATGATGTGTAAGTGAGAAAATAGTTTTATTTTGTTTTTGTTCCTTCCCCTCATTTTTCTCTGGGATTCCTTCTCTTTCTGGCAGGGTATGCCTGGCTCCCCAGGCTTCAGATGCTCCACTTGTGCTGAGAAACTATACCTGTGAGTGACAGTCTTTTCCAGAAAGTACCACATAGTTACCTTTTGTACTGTTGTATAGCTTAACATTCTCTGTGGGTTAGATTTGCACTCAGTGGCATCTCATCGACTGCCTTTAAATGGCCCAGTCCCACCAGGGGCTGAGCCACCACTATCCAGTAGACTTCAATGGTAATAGAAGGCCCTCAACACCTTGTGGAAATTGCTCAGTATCCTGTAGAATCCAGAACATTTTTGCTATGACAGAGAGAACCTATACTTAGTTATGCAAATCACTCATAGAATATATCAAGTAACTCATTGTTTGATGTCAGTTTTTTGGTCTGTGGCACGAGTTAAACATAGGAAGTGGAACATGAAAGAAGAGTATGTTTTTTCTTTGTTTAAGACAGCTTCAAACACAAATGATAAAGAGCTTTGGATCCTATTTTTCTTTTTAGCTGTGCTAGGGGCAGTGTATTACATCCACACAGCTGCATAGATACCATTTCTGACTGATTACATCTGTTCAAAGAGAAAATAAAGCTAATCCTTGAAGTGCAAGTCATATTGATTCATTTGCTTTGTATTATTAATATTGATGAAAGTGAATTTCACAAAATCCAGTGGTTTTTCTGGTCTCCTGGAATTACCATTATGAATTTGGTTGAAAATGATTAATGATTGCATTTTTCATGACAGTGCAATAGTTTGGATATACTCTTCTGGTCACAGACAGTGGCTAGCACTTGCAATGGTATGCCATTGTGGAACGGCGAAAAAGAGTTTTCCCTCACTGAAGTCTGGAGAACTATGTGGGAGTCAAATGCAGCATTGCTGTCATGAATCATTTAAAATTCTGCTGCCCCACTTCCCTAGGCAAAAAACTATTTAGGATTGTCAGACAAAATATTGGTCAAATTTCAGTTTTTTGCTTTGTTTTCTTTTCCTTCTCATTATCTTTATTCATAAAATCTGTGCAAGTAGATTTTGTAACCAGCTGATTTTTCATGACAATTTTGCAAGACTGGTTTAAATTTATCTATGGAATGTCTGTTCTAGAGCTTGCCTTAGTCTGTGTCCTTATTCCTAAGGAGTATTTTTCAATCATAGGAGCTTGCAGCAATGGAATACAGCTCACTGGTAACATATTCCCTTTTAAAAATACTTTGACAGGACATAGGTTTAGGTGTCAGAACAGAATTTGAGGATTATACAGTAAACTCGTTTATATCTGGCATTCTCTTCTCCAGAACTCTCTAATAATGGGCATTTTAAAAGTAAGTAAATTTTAGTTGTGTTTTCCATAAGTGCGGTATAGTGAAAGTAAATACAAATAAATACAGCAAATACAGTATAAGTTTACAGTGTACAATACTACTGTTCTTGGTAAATAAAGTACTTTGCATATATTTGTGTTTGTTTCTTAATATCTAATCTTGTTTCTTTTAGTGTTATGAATTGCTACATATATCTCTCTCTTATCCAGAACATTTGAATATCTGGCAACCCCCCAGTCTTGGGGCGGCTGGATATGAAAGAGTTTACTGTAACTAATTAAGAATATAAATATCTTGACTCATATTATGGTTCAGTAACTTAATGAAGAGCTAAATTCTGAGGTCATAGGTGTAAGATAAGGTGGGTCTCTAAGTTCTTGCATCTTACTTCCTGTGTTTTTGGATACTCTAGGACTATGGAAATTCTGTGTGTACCATGGCCAAAGAGAACATTAATTCCCTCTTTCCAAGTATAAAATATGGTAACAAAGGGGAATGATAGTGGTTGGTATTGCACAAAAGGATTCCTGAGTCAGGGAACTAACCTGTTAGAACCTTCACAGAAGACAGGGACAGATTAAATCTAATATGGACATAGACCATCAGTGGAAGAAGAGGTTAAAACGTCAAAGACACTGCACAATGTTTAAAAGTTATTTTTGTGATGACCTTCATGCCTAAACTTCATCCAGAGAAGATTTTCAGGTCTAGAAGATGGGTTATATTTCAATTAAGAATATACTAGTTGCTACAACTCTCCCTTTACCATTCCTGAAGAAAAGACATCCGTTAAAGTCTGGTGTATTTTACAGAGTACAATAGTTAACCCCAGTGCTCTGCATTAGGAAGATGAGATTTTTGCTGGGGATAATTAATGTCACTTAATTCTGAGCCCTTCAGAACAAAACATCCCTTAACATCTGGCCCAAGATAACAGACGGACTTGGATAATTTAATGGAAAATTTGCCCAAAAATGCATATACATATAATTAATTACAAATATAGTCCCAGCTGTATTTTGGGTTCTGTGGGCTTGGAGTAAAATATTTTAATATGCCTTTTTCATCTCTATCGCTGGAAAATCAGATTTTTGTTCATATTTAGATATTGTTATGAGAATAAAATTTAAAGTCAGGTAAATATACAGAAAGGAACTGATACTGGTCTGAATGAGGTGAATGGGAGTTTTTCCACTGACTGTAACTTGGCCTTATTTGACCACATCTAAGAAAATTAATAATGGGGCTTGCACATCCTTAGGTGCTAACCATTTAGTACTATTAGTTGTGAAATTTTCAGACCTATGAATTAACTTTCATATATTATTGACAAAATGGATGCCGATCTCATAGGACCTCATTATCCAGAGATTACACATTATACCTTCACAGAGAAATGGAATCTCAAGAAATGGAATTTGATTGACTTCTAATTTGTTGTAAATTCCTCTTTTAAGAGAACATGTCCCTGGCCATGGGCTGTGAGGTTTGTGTGCCTTCCACTACCCTTTCCAGACAGCCTCGAGAAATTGAGCAATTTAAAAATAAAAAGTTTTTACTTTTATCTTTATAACTTTATTCTCTATCAATCCGCCTAAAAATAAAATAAAAACAAAGAAAAATTTAGTTTAAAATATATTATTAACGTGCTTAGGTAACTAGGTATAGCAGGTATAGGATGGCCGTTAGAGCGGCCGGTTAAAATACATATTCATAAGGTGAATACATATTCATGAGCAAGGGTTTAAAATTCTATGCTCTGATAGGTTAGGAAAAGATGCTCATGAATATTCAGTTAGAATGTGCATCCTGGTTGCCGGGGCAATGCAGGTGTGGACCTGGCAGGTGGAGGTGTCCAATCTGGTCCGCCCTGGCTGTATAAATTCTGGAGCGCAGCCCACAGCCAGTCAGTCCGCCCGAGGACGAAGAGAGGAGCGGACCAAGAAGATCTAAAGAGACTGAGTTAAGAGCTGGACTCTCGCCTGTAGCCGAAGATTCCAAGCGGAGAAGATAGAAGTAGAGCGGTGTGTCAGTCATCACACCCCAGCCGCCGTGGGGCATAGAAGCCTTTGTGAAGAGCTCTGGCTATGAAGCCTTTGCGAAGAGCTCCAGCCAAGGAGAACTGAACTGTAATCGCTCTGAAAGCCCCAGAGCTTTGCCTGGGGCAGCTCACCTGGCAGACCGCGCCGGCAGGTGCCCTGCTTGGGTGAGCCATAGAAGCGGTCCTGCTTTTTTGGCCGCCGAACCCTGCGGGCCGGCGGTGGAAACGCAGGCTGCTTTCTTGCCTGGGGGTTTTTGTGTACCACGCCAGTCTTTTCCCCCTGGCCTCTCTTCTTTTTCCTTTGCTTTCCTATCTGGCCTGTCCGCGGCTGCCATAAAAGCGCGCCATGAGGGTCATCCCTTCTTAGCATCTAGAGAAGAGACCCACGGGCCCAGCGCCCGGACAGACAGAGCGGGATTGCAGAGGTATTTTAATACCATCAAACCTCCACTGACATGAGCACTTAGAATAGTTAGTTTGTTATTGTTAGTTATGGGCATCGGATACTTGTTTTTCTTGTTGTCTGTAATAGTTTTAGTAGCTACTTTGTTAATTGTCATCCCATGTTGCTGTTACGCATATGGTAGAGCTAGGGATCCCGAGAGTGTTTAAATTAGACGCGTCCTATATTTTGTAACCTTTACTTCCTATTGCCATCTGTAAAGCACAGGAGGCTGGTCTTATTGACCTAGCCTTAAACCTATACATGCAGATAGAAGATTAGAATAGGTTGATATATAGCTTATAGTCATTATTGGTATTTAATACAGAACTGTTAGCTCCCCCGCTATTCAGCAGGTGTAGAGCTGCCGTGGGCAAACTCATTAACTGGGATAACCCCGGCACCTTAACCCTTTTAGGGTAAAATTGGTTCTGCAATAAAAGGCTACCTGTAACCAGGTGTCAAAATAGGCAGTTCCATTATTGAATTGAGGGGATAACCTTTAAAGTAGGACAACCCCGCTGTTACTATATTTGAGGGAAAGTACCAAAAGGGAAATCCCGCATATTTATCGAGCTCTCCCCTGCCTGGCCAGCAGGGCAACTCGTTTTATATAAAACCTATAGCTTAGCTTAGGTAAATTTAATATAAATATTTATAACATCTGCTCCCCGAAGTAATTTGGCTTAGGGTTGAGCGACTTCAGCCACCTCAGGAAGAGCTGGAGATATAAATATAACATATAAACAGTTCTGTTATAATCTGTTCCATTTTCAGCACGCGCAGAAGGATAATATGCGTACCTCCGGATCCCAAGTAAGTGGTAGGAGGGATTAGAGTAGTGCTGGTTATTGCGATATCACATTATATTGAAGGCTATTAGTATATAAGCATTTTAATCCTGTGCTAGGCTTAGGAAAGTAAGGGAGTTAAATAGTTGTATTTTTTAGTATATAAAGACAAACAATTCATTTTAATATAAAAGAAATATTTAATTATAAAAAGAGCCCTTTCTCCCTCAATAAAATGTTTAGTGGTTAAGTTGATCCCTTGTGTCTGTCATCCTTTCTGGGGAACGGAGGCAGCTCGTCACCACCCTGAAAACTTCATTGGACTAGGCCCCAGAGACATCGACACAGGTTGCGGGGTAAAACCTGGGGCAGATTGTTGCCACTGGTGGAACACTTTGAATAACCTTAAGCCTTTTGGTTATTTCTTGAGCTGTCCACGCAGTCCAGATCGTTATAATTATGTTTTCTTCCAGCATGAGGAGAGAGATGAAGGAGTTTTCCTCCACTGGCTTCCCAAAACAGCAAATCTTGAGACACATGAGATCTCAAGACATCCACAGAGGCACAGTTTATTTAGGGGAGCCAATTTTGGTGGAAGGTATTCCTGGAGTTTTTAATCACATGACAATCTTTAATTAAAGAACAATGTTTGTCTTGAAATCTCCAGAACAATCATGGAGTGTTAAGAAGTTTATCCCTGTGTCCTTCTACACTGAATTCCGGACCTCATGGTCCTTCCACCTCTGTAGCAATGTGGCTTGGGACTCGTCCAGTAGTAACTTCCGTGGAGTCCTTCTTCTGAGATAGAGGAAAATGGGACGGAGAAATGTTAATGTAGCATTACTGAAATTTTGGAGAAAACGATGAGCGCACGAGAGGATTTTTTTCCCATACAAAGAACCACAACTTCATGGAACTCCTGTGAATTGACTTCTGTGGCATCAGTGCATATGTGGAACTATGGCAGGACTTATCTTTTCAGTGGCTCTGGCCCAGATATACCTAGGTTTTGTACCTTCCATCCAGAGGGTTGAACTGGGCAACAGACCTTTTAGAATTTTACACAACATTAATTTTCTACTCTGTATCACAGGTTTAGTATAACATAGGAATACAAAATTTTGTTTAATTACTATATCTAATTTTCTGAAAGAAGAGGGTAGAGGGTAGAATTCTGAGGGTAGAATTCTGGCTACTGTCAGAATTACTAATATTGACATGCTTTCATGACCATCTCTATTTCATTCTGCAGGTTAAACTGTGCTATAAGAGTATTACAAGGGGAGAGAAAAATTGCTGTCATTGGTCTCTGAATATAGGATAAGAAGCAATGGGGTTAAAGTGCAGCAAAAGGAGGTTTAGGTTGAAGATTAGGAAAAACTTCTTGTCAGGGTGATTAAACATTGGAATAAGTTGTTTAGGGAGGTTGTGGAACCAGAGTCACTGGAGATATTTAAGAGTAGATTAGATAGACATCTATCAGGGATAAGCTAGACAGTAACTCAGTAATCTTTCAAGATCTCTTCCAGTTCCAGTGTTCTATGCTCTATGTTCTGCTCTGTGTTCTTAAATGCATATACTGACCAAATTTGTGCAAGGTGTTTTTTTCTAGAAACCTGAGTCTGCCACATGAAGAGTTGTTTTAGTGCACTATTACTGTCAGAAGCATCAGCCTGGGTTTCAAATTAAAGTGCACAATCTGGACTGAAACTGTTTACACAGCAGGCACATCTCACCTTCCAAACAGGCACTCTGTCAGTTGACTTCATCCCTTTTCTTGGAATGGCCAGGAGTAGACTGTCATGTCTGAGTTTTCTGTGTCTGCTGATGTTTGTATAAAAGGTTCCATTAATTTTAATTATAGTAGACATGTTCACGAGTTCATTTCAAATCAGTCACTGGAATACTGGTAGATTATAACAGCTTTTAATTTTTGTTATCCAGAAATGTATTCAAACCAAGGAGCTACAAATATAAGGCTTCATTCTAATTCTCCTCTTCCTAAGCTGTACTGTCCTCCACGAATGCTATTTGATTTGATAATGTGTCTCATTACAACACTCCTGTACATTAATTACTTTATTATTTCAATAATTTGAATGCTTTCCTATAATTTGACTTTTGCCAGTCAGTGAAACTCACTCTTATGCAATCTCTTAAAACATAGAAAAGTTATTCTTTCTCACCTATTAATGATATAGAAACTAATTAAAAATAAAAATATAACCGTAGTCACCTCTTTGTCAAAAGTATCACTCAGTGTTCTCGTAAGATGATTTTTCCCTACGAATAGGCATATAAATTGGAATTGAAAGCATTTGCCATCTGTTTCCTGTCAAAGTCTAACATATAGAAAAAAGGACAAGTATAAATGGAATTTTCCAGCCCCCAGCCTTTGCTCCCATTTATATGAATTAAAATTTTGCTATTAAAAGGAGTTGACTGGTATGAGCCATTAGTGATTATCTTTGAAATCAACTGTGGCAGACAGGAGATATTCTGGAGGCCTGGAAGAAGGCATATATAGTACCCATGCATGAAAAATGGAATAAAAACAGCGTGAGGAATTACAGAACAGCCATCTTAACTCTAGAACTTGGAAAGAAAATAAAGAAAATAATCAAACAATTAATTTGCAAGCACCTAGAATATAAATAGGTTACAAGTGACAGTCAGCATAGATTTGTGAAGAACAAATTAGATCACCTTGAGATAGCAACAGGCCTTGTGGATGGGAGGGAAGTGGTAGTTTTGGTAGATCTTAACTTTAATAATGCTTTTGACAGCATCTCACATGACCTAGCATCTCAAATTAGCTTAGAAGAAGCTTCTGTAAGGGGAGTGCATAGTTGCAAAACTCTTCCCAAGGAGCAGTTATCAGTGGTTCACAGTCAAGCTGGAAGGGCATATCTTGTGGGGGTCCACTAGGATCAGCCCTGGGTCTGGTTTGGTTTAATATCTTCATCAGTAATTTAGATCAGAAGTCCCCAGATATTAAGGTCCCCTCTAGAAAGGCACAAGGGAAAATACAAGGTAGCCCTAGCTAGTACTTTTAGTAAGCCCTTACAGGGTTGGGGAAACAGCATGCAGTGCTCCAGCTGCCAGGTCCGCACCCAAGCTCCCATCCCACTGATGTGGATCTAGTCTTAGCCCTCTTATTCCTGTCCGCATGTCCCCTGAGGCTCCACTCACGGCTCTGGAGGGAAGTGGAACATAATGTAAAACATTCGGAGACCGCTGATTTAGGTAGCTTTATAGAGTTTGCTGGTGACACCAAGATGGAAGAGTCAACAAGCGTTTTAGAGGATAGAACTAAAATTCAAAACGATCTGAACAAATTGGAGAAATGGTTTGAATTAACTAAGATGAAATTCAATAAGGACAAATGAAAAGTATTTTACATAGGAAAGAACAGTCATTTTTATGCTTATGAAATGGAAAATGACTATGTTGAAAGGACAACATGATCACTGGTGGCTGTTAGAGTACGTCACAAGCTAAAGATCAATCCATAGTGTAATACCCTTGCAAAGAATAGCAAACATCATTGTGAGATTTATTAGCCTCAGTGTTGTAAGCCCGGCAAGAGAAATAATTCTTCCACTCTATTTCACACTGATCAGACCCCAGCTGGCGTATAGTGTCCAGTTCTGGGCGCCACAGTTCAGGAAAGATGTGGACAAACTGGAGAAAGTTCAGAGAACAGCGAAAAAAGTGTTTAAAATTCTAGGAGATGGACCTCTTAGGTATGAGTATTTTATGCTGATCTTCACCTACTTAAAAACTGGGAGAATGGGGCAGGAAAAGATAAAACTTTATGTAGTCTTTAAACATTTTTAGAAAGTACTTCTTTGGTGCATATTATTGTTGAGGCAGCATTCCATCCAATGGGAGTTCTTTAAGCATAGGTGAAGAAGGGGTCTCCATGCTGTTATTAAAGCGCCTTAGGACACATGTGGATATGATATAGGCCATATCTACACATGCCCCTTTCAAAAGAAAGGGGCATGTTAATGAGTCACTTCATAACAGGTTAATGGGGCACTGGCATGCATATTCAGTGCCTCATTAGCATAATGGCAGCCAGTCTCACTTCAAAAGTGCTGCTTTTGAAATGCAGGCTGGCTGTATAAATGTGTGCACTTGGAAATAAACCCTAAACTTCGAAATTCCCTTATTCCCAATTTTGTTTTGGAAATAAGGGAATTTTGAAGTGTCACACTTACTTCGAAGTGCCTGTGTTTATACCGCCAGCCTGAATTTCAAAAGCAGCACTTTTGAAGTGTGACTGGCTGCTATTATGCTGATGAGGTGCTGAATATGTATGTCAGCACCTCACTAACCTGTTCCGAAGTTCCTTATTAACATACCTCTTCCAAAAGGGAGAAGAATGTGTAGACACAGCCATGTTGTGCTGTTATTATTTCGATTTTGTTGTTAGTAATTAATCTCACTTATTCCCAAACCAGTAACTAACAAAAAAGAGCAAGCCAGAGTAACAAAACAAAACAAAACAAAACAACTTTAAGATGATAATTTTGAAAGATAGCTGGAGAATTTATATGCCAAATCCCCATTAAAAATTAAATTCATTAAAATTTAGACTATATATTGAATTCCTATAGATAGCCTCAACCATACATGTTATTTTTTCTGTGTGTCTGTGTGTGTGTGGGAGGGAGGAAGATTGTCAATTGACTTTATTTTAACTTTCTCTCTACAGGGTCACTAATATGGACTGTGTGCATATGCATGTGTGTGTATATAAATACACACGCGTGCGTGCACACACACACACACACACACACACACACACACACAAAATACAGTGCTTTTTTTGAAACAAAACCAAAAAAAAAAACCAAAAAAAAAAAAGAAAGAGGAGGCAGTACTCAGCTGACTTCCCACTGCCCCTTTCCCCCACCACTGGGGTTCCCAAGTCTGGGGCTGCTGGCAGGGGCTCCACACCCCAGCCAACTCCCAGGGCAGGGCTGGTGGGGCTTCCCTCCTACCTAGCTGGGGATCCCAGGGCTGGGGCTGCCAAGGTGCCGGTACTCAGTACCAGCAAGTACCAGCACAAAAAAAGCACTGATAAAATATATAATATTGGTGAATATATTTTAAGTTCAACATTCCAGATGGATTACCCCTTTCCCCAATTTCTCCAAACACTTGTAATGCTTGTTGGATTTGAGTTTGCTCCTCACAACTTTTGTGCTGAATCAGAACATAAATTTGAATGTTTTCCCTTTATTTTTATGTGGGTTTATGGCCATAAGTGACGTTGTGAAGAATTTATGAAGGTGAAATCTTCACTAACTACAGAGTTATTGCCTTTTCCAGAGGAATAAATCCAAGATACGTAAAAGTAGAGATATAAAGGTCTCTTCAGCTGACAGGCCCAGTCCCAGTGTCTTTATGTGTTTCCAGGGTTGTAAAAGACATAAATGGAGGATAAAGATTAATAGAGCTCCTCAGATAGTTGGGTACAATATGACCATGAGGATAAGTAAATCCACAAGCTAACTTTCTCCTCTTAAAGTGATATAAGGGTAAGTGTGCATTATTACATCAATCATTTTATGGGTGAGTTTGTTAGTAAATTTTAAAAATGACCAAAGCTCTTATTTTCAAAATAACATAGGAAAAAGTTTGGGGGAGGGATGGGGAAGGAAAGTCTTAAAATTATATTTTTTGGCTTTAAACAAATAGAAGGGAATAACACTAACCCGGCCCTCTCAGAGGATGACAGAGGCCCAGGACTATTTGAATTTAGAGGCCCCAGCCCAGCCCCAGACTCCTAATGTATCTAACTTCTCATCCATAAGGTCATACTGAAACCAAAAGAATATGGCCATGACTACACTAGCCAAAAACTTCGAAATGACCATGCAAATGGCCATTTCAAAGTTTACTAATGAAGCACTGAAATACATATTCAGTGCCTCATTAGCATGCGGGTGGCCCTGGCACTTCAAAATTGATGCAGCTCGCCACCGCACAGCTCGTCCAGACGGGGCTCCTTTTCAAAAGGACCCCAGCTACTTCGAAGTCCCATTATTCCTATCTGCTCATTTCGAAAAGGAGCCCCATCCAGATAAGCCACGCAGTGGCGAGCCGCATCAATTTTGAAGTGCCGCAGGTGCCCTCATGCTAATGAGGAGCTGAATATGTATTTCAGCGCTTCATTAGTAAACTTCCAAATGGCCATTTGCATGGCCAGTTTGAAATTTTTGGCTAGTGTAGACACGGCCTATATGAAAATGAACATTTGAGACATTTATTCATTAACAAATATGTCACTATATCATTAACATGTATATTAACATTTAACTTTAAATGTGAGTGTTCACTCTAAGCAAAACTCTTCATTTTAGGAATATTTTTCTGGCTTTGTAATGTGCAAACTTGTTTATAATTGGAGAAAAATCCAATTTACATGCAACATCACTGTAAATGTTAAACATTGCCAGCCCATGCAAAGGCACTTGTCCCATTGTAGACCAATGATAATTCTCTACTTGTGTAGGCCCTTCTGCCTATAGGAGTCTCTGACTTTTACTGGGAGGATCCTTTGTGCAGCAATCTGGCTCAAGAGACTACAACTCTCATGATGCTTTGAGAAGAAAAAGGGAAGGAAACTGTAGCTTTTTGCCAGACAGTGTGAGAAGATGGGGAGTCCTCATTTTTCTGGGAAGCCAAAACAGCAGTCATGTAGCACTTTAAATGTTGAAATCGACGTTGGGCGGCGAGACGTCGAAATCACTACTCCTCTCTGAAGATGGGAATAATGTCCTACTTCGATGTTCAGCGTAGAAGTAGGGCATGTGTAGATGATCCGCGTCCTGCTACATCAAAATAGAGGGGTCCTCCATGGTGGCCATCAGCCGAGGGGTTGAGAAACGTTCTGTCCAGCCCCTGCGGGGCTCTATGCTCACCACGTGCAGCAGCCCTTAGCCCAGGGCTTCTGGCTGCTGCTGCAGCTAGGGGTCCATGCTATGTGCATGGAGTCTGCAACCAGTTGTCACCTCTGTGCATCTCATGCTGTGCAGGCCGAGTGTGTCTGGGAGAGGCCCTTTAAGGGAGTGGCTTGGGGCTTTGCTGGTCCCTTATTTCAATGGGGAATGCTTGTGTGTGTGTCTGCTCTGCATTCTCCTCTGGGGCGGCTCCTTTCGAAATTCTCCATCGCTACTTCGACGTCAAACATCGATGGCAGCAGCCCTAGAGGATGTGTAGATGATACACATCGAAGTAGCCTATTTCGATGTTCTTATGTTGAAATAGGCTACTTCGACGTAGTGTGCTAGTGTAGACGTAGCCCACAGGAGGTATGTATATAAAAATAAGTTGGAAACTTACAGTTCTCTGGTAATCTCTTGACTACCTCCATTAACTGGTTTCTCCTCCTTGACCTACTTAATATTTCAAACTCCCAAGTTTAGTTTGTCTCATTTACATTGGTATGATATTGATGTAGGATTTCCTTCCTTTTTAGATCCTGGTTTCATAAAGCACTTAAGCATGTGTAAAACCTTAAGCACAGGTAAGTAATTCTTGGATTTTAGTTTGAATCTCTTGTGTTTTCAGTTAAGGGCTTTATTGGAACAGGCTTTTATTAACCAAAATGTCCAGGAAGCTAATTTCATTTGTTTGTTTTTTGTTCTTTTATTACATGTAGTTCCTAACGTGTGCTTCCACTGAGGATGGATTTGCAGCCTCAAAGGCTATGTCTATAGTGTCATTATTGTCATTATGTAGTGCACATGCAACTGCGTGGCACAGTGAAAATCACATCACAGTCACACTGCATTGTGTAGCAAAATATATCAGGGTAAGTGTCTGGCAAATGGCTGCTTCTACACCCACTCTCCCTTTGAAGGTGCCATGGTAATGAGGCAATTTGAAGCAGGCTAAGGAGGCACAAGTGTGCATATTCAGTACCTCATTAGCATAAAGGCAGCCAAACAAATTTCAAAGTGGAGACTTCGAATTGCAGATTGACAATGTAGATAGGGGCAGCTTCGAAATAAATTCCCCACTTTGACATTCCTTTACTCTAATCTAGTTTTATGGGAGTAAGGGAGCGTCAAAGTGTGGCACTTATTTCAAAGGTGCCTCCCTCTACGCTATCAATCTGCAATTCAAAGTCTGTGCTTTGAAATTTGCATGGCTGTCATTATGCTAATCAGGCACTGAATATGCATTTTAGCGCCTCATTAGCCTGCTTCAAATTGACTCATTACCATGGCACCTTTGACAGGATGGCACGTGTAGAAGCAGCCTGTGAGGAAAGTCACAAATAGCTCCTTACTGCTCAGCTTTTTCCCTGCTGCCTCCCTGCTTCTGGAGCTTTTCCCTTCTGATGGAGTCTTTCTCTATGGTAGGGAAGGACTCCGGCACTGGGGAACTGACAATCTTGACATCTTTTATTTCAATGGGAAAGGTTGCTACAGTGGGGAGTAGCATAAACAATCAGAGTCCCTGGATCAGTAACACTGGAATAATCTCGGTAACAACAAAACTTGTCTTTACTAATTTCAGAGGCTACAGGGACAATTCCCTTCATGCTGCTCACCCCTGAAACATTGAAACATCTTAACAGTCCCAAAACAGCAATATACCTCTTGCCCTGATCTTCCTCTTAGGGTTGTTTCCTGAGTCAGGGATTCCCCGCTTCTGGGAGGTGCCACAGCTGTCAGGGACTGTTTGTAGATGTGCCATGCCTCTAGTCAGAAGAGTAACCCAGTTGTAATATGTGACACCCTGAACCAATTCTGAATGATTTTTGTTTGAGATTTTGCTGCTTGTTGATAGAAAGAACCATAAAGGCATGCACTTGCATTTTCTCTTGCTTAAATATGATCTATCTGTAGTAGATTAAAGGTGATTATTTCACTGAAACAAATTATTTAACTTTTGTTAAATTGACTTATGTATGAGTTACATATCTAGAACACATGCAGGACTTATCTTCCAATGGGTTTTTAATAATGTGGTGTTTTAGCTGGGAGATCTATTAAGTTATGATGAAGACAAACTTCATATTAGAGTTATGTGAATAACTGATTCACTAATAAATCATGAAAAAATTAAATGAAAAAAGAATGAAAAAAATCATTTTGTGCAGACAAAAAGTTTTTAGCAAATCAAATAGTAAAATAGAATAAAGTTAATTTTAAGTTGAATAAAATATTTGTAATTGAATATTTTTGAAACAATTTGGTTTCCTTCCATTTTAGTTTTAAAACATTTTACAATTGTTGCTCTGAATAAAAATATAGAAATAAATGAGATCACTTAATGAAGTATTTCAGTGCCAATGATTCTTCATTTGTTGCCAACAAAAGTTTCACCTGGAAAATGTCATCCCGCTCTACTATATTTGTTTGCCAGTCTAAGATTTTCAAAGTGAGTCACTAAATTATTCAACATCTAGTTTCACTGTGTTTGAGAGCATATTTCACCCAATAATAGTAATAAAAACACAGTTAACAAGTCTCCATATTGATTATCTATTTGCCAGATTTTATTAGACTACTGTTTCTTCTTGATGTCTTCCTTAAACCCGGGCTAAAGTCTTCAATTTGCTATCTGAAACTAAAATGATAACTTGTACAGGCCTAATTATAGAAGAGTAAGCAAACTACTCCAGTGACAGAATCATTTTGAACAGACATCTACAACCTATTATTTGAAGGTGACAGGGTATTATTGTGCACAGTTTCTACTGGTATTTCTTTATAATCTATTTTAAATTCCAAAACTGCTAGAAAGGCCCATGCTGTTCCAGTTTACATGATTTGAAATATTTTGACATAATGTCAACTGAATGAATTCACATACTGTTTGGAAGTAATATACTACCTAATGGAATGGAAATTGTGCTTGTGTCACTGTCTGTGAAGGCATAAATCTTCCAAGAAAGGGTCACAAATATGGCTGAAGTAATTTGACACTCCAAATAGGTACAGGTGTAAAATTTCAGATACAGTTAATTGCACTCATACATAAACCACGTAGATACTTCTTGTGTCTAGTGTATAGGTACAGGCTGAACCTCTCTAATTCAGAACTCTCTCATCTGGCAACATCTGTAAACTGGCATGATTTTACTTAGCTGTGTGATCACTTTTCATGGGTGTGGCCAAGTTTCCTGTGGTCCCATAAAGTTTGTCTACAGCCACCAGTCCTAGGTCTCAGTGTTCTGTGCTGTTCTGTAGCTCTAATTTACCCTAAATATCTTCTACGAGCCCAGTAAGCACTGGAAATAATGGTAATGTGGCTAGACAATATTGACCTCCCTTGGTGTGGCAAATTCTCTTGTCTAGCATTGGTCAGGTCCCAAGAGTGCCGAATTAGAGAGGCTCAGCCTGCACAATCACAAAGCTAAAATTTCTTAGTACAATTATGACTCCAATATTGGTAAGTCAATTACAGAACTAAAAATTCAGAACAAATGGTATTATTCCCAAGTTACTATATATAATATATACATACTCTTACTTATTGAAACTTTGTGGTCTACCTTTCTTCACATCAGGCTCTCCAGTTTGTGGAAATAATACAAGAAGGGTTAAAAACAGCCAATCTGCATCAATAATTGCTGTTTTATCACTACTAACTTGCCAATGGATCTTTTTTCATACAGGTGTGAATGTCTTCGTGTTGAGCTGGTGCGGTATTTCAAACAATGAGCTTGCATTTGGTTTTGTCTTCCACAAACTTTGCTTTGATTCCTGTATCATTCAAAGGAACAATTTGTTGACAACCTCTTCTGGTGCAGCAAGGCCAGTTGCAATGCTGATTAGTGCTTCCAAGTCAGCATTCAAATCAATGGATTTCCCACAGAGTCAGAGATGACATGAACAACCTGACTTCCTTCTCCTTTATCACACTGCCTGTCTTCTCTTTGTGAAGTGTCTGCATCTACCACACCACATGTGAACTCCATGGTAGCTGTGATAAGAGAGTGGGTGAGTAGTGAATCCATAGTAGCAATATATTGTGAGCAGTGATGAGCCAAAGTTTATGGTTTCAAAGTGAAAGTCACTATATCTCCTTTTGCTTTGTGATCACACTTTACTATTGTTTGTCCACACTACTGAAGTTATTTCTAGACCAAGGAAAAAGATGATTTCCTTGCACAAATTGCTCATGAACATTGGAGAAAGAGTTGGCCCTTGTGGTTCCTTCTAATCCTGAGCTTTCATGTCAAAATGAAGTATCAAAAATGACGCAATTAGGATTAAATAGTCAACTTCATATCATTGATGTACACAGATAGCCAGCAGGCATAGTTGGTGCAATCAAAGGCAAAAAGAATGGGTAGCATCTTTACATTTGCTACAAGGTTCAGTTGCCAGTTGCTTTCCCATTTTCCTCTAATAAAATACATTAAGATGTTAACCATTTTGCTGTAAGCATCCCAGAATGCAAAGGGTTGGGAAGTCAGTGGTCTGTTGGCAAGCCTCAACATCAGTATATTAGTTACTTTTATTTTTCCCACAAGAGTAGTTATGGGGCATCTACCATGAGGACTGTTCTTCCATATGACATGACACATTGTTCGACTTTAAAGCTATGCTATTTTCTTTGTTTGAGCCTGAGTTTCAACTCTGCAAAAGCTGCCTTCTGGAACTGGAGGATCCTAACAATGACAGGCTACAATAGTTATCTAAAATGGGGAAAAAGCCCTTTGTCTTTTTTATACCTATAAAATGTGAAATTGCAATAAACTATTTGTTTTAGAAATTACATTGCATAAGAAGATCATATATTAAAATATATAAAACAACAAACAGAGAGCCCATTTAAAATGAGTTTCCCATAATGAATCAATACAGGAAGAAATCAATGTGTAGTTATACACATTTAAAAGAGAGTCATTACTTTGGCTCTTTCAAGAATATTTGGAAGGCATTTGACGTTATTTGTAAAAACATTCATCGTCAGAATCACCAGAGCATAATACAACATCATCCCCTAAAATAACTCCTAGAGGTTAATCCCTTTATAGCAAAAAGTAGCCTTTTCTGTAAAGGGGATGCTACAAATGTAGGAAGGCTTTTGCCCAAACATAGAAAATACAAAGCTTAAAAGGAATATCTGCCTATGATCTCAAATAGGGTTGTACTTGAACAGTGGGGAGGGCAGTAAGCAGCCAGCTGGCCAAACACGGTTCGTCAGGGTTAGCCCCCAGTCGGTCACTGGACACTTTATTTACTTGCACATCTGCACATATGGATACATGCAGCTCCCATTGGCTGCAGATCACCATGCCTGGCCAATCGAAACTTCAGGAAATGGTGCAGACCAGGACACAACTTCCAGGAACAGCAATCAGTGGCCAATGGGAGCTGCAAGCAGCCATATCTGTGGATGCATAAGTAAATAAAGTGTCCTGGGGCCTGCCAGGTGCTAACATTGGTGAACTGCATCTGTCCACAGGCTGATTATCACCCATCCCTGTACTTTTGGCATCGAGCCCCTCTGCTGCCTATGCTTCCATAGCCACTCTTGTAACACAGGAATGTCCCTTGGAGCTGGAAGTTACAATTTCCACCTCTAGTGTAAATGTACATGGAACTGGCAGTTTTGTGAACTTCGGGTATTAGTTTCTGACAACAGCATCTCAGAGTTCCATTCTTTGCTCTTAATATTTTGACATAATGTGATTTGTTTCACACAGCACAGATTTGGAAATGGGGCACCGGTCTTAGTAATGTGTATCTGAAGCATCCAAAAACCATGAGTCACATCCAGAGTCTCTCCAGATGCTCAGATTTAAGAACAAAATGAACCCCAAAAGCAATAATATTACTGCTTGCCCACTGACTCCCCCATCCTTCACCTTTCAGGAGAAACTTTATGTGTGTACGTTTCAAACTCAAAATTCAGCCTGGTAGAGGTAGCCAGAAAAATGCTGTCTTCCCATTCACTGAGTGCAGGGAGCTGCCATTTCCCTACTCTGACAGGAGAAGCAGTTCACATTGTCCCTTTATTCTTGCCAGTGTCCTGCCCCCAACACACATCCTATTTTCTCTTTCTGCTGCACATTTCCCTCCCTCTCTCATCCTAGTTTCCTACGCATCACATTCATCTTTTATTCCACACCACATTCCCCAACTGCTACTGTCAGTGTGCATTTCCTGCTCCCCCCATTGTCTGTCTCTCTTACAGGGGAAAACAAATTATGGGTGAAGTCAGACTATAATTATTTAATTCAAAAAGTTAAACCTATATAATCATTAAAATACAAATTATCAACATCATGCCACAAAATACAAAGTAAATAACCTGAAGTCAAACTCTATTCAATTCTCAAACATCATTTTTCTTACTTTGTCTGTCAATATCTATACCTTTTGTATTATTATTGCTTGCCTGTCTATGGTGAAATCCATGTCTACTGACATACACTGATAAAAATCTTATTCTTCCAAGACTATAATATCAGGTTAAATTACACTAAAAGTGATAGCGATAAATTGCTTTCTGGTCTTTTTGTAGTCATTTGCAAGAATGTGCATTTTGTGAAGTCTGTGACTTCTGTTATATCATTTTTAAACATATAATTTAGACAATTGTATTACATTCAAATTTGAGTTTACATTATATATAAATTAATTTATATTTTATGTCTGTAGAGTTACAATTATACATGCTGCTACATAGGATAGCACACTAGTTTTGTTTTTCAGCCTTAGGAATCAGGGTCTCCAGGCAGCCTCATCAGTGTAGTGGACTGTTTGTCTATACCAAATGATTGGCTGGATGAGCCAGCAGGCCAGCTTTTAAACCACTACCACTTGCAGCAGCTTCTCAAAGCTCATGTCCATAATAATGTCCATACTGGGTGTGACCTATAACAAATATGGCAAATGTCAGATACTTCAAAGGGAAAGAACAGATCCGCACAATTATCAAGTGGCCTATCCCTGGATATATAGACTGAGTATTTTGTGCTCAGATGGTTAGGGATTTCTATATAGTGGGGTTGCACCCCTCACCATCTTGGCTAATAACCTGTGATGGATCTATTGTCCATGAATTAATGAATTATTTTTAACTCAGCTTGCAGTGAGTTCCACAAGTTGATGGTCAGGTGTGGGAAGAAATATTTCGTTTTGTTTGTTTCAGACCCACTGTCTATTAATTTCATGAGGTGACTTGTGATTCTTTTGTTACATGAAGGGGTAAATAACACCCAATCATGAATTTATATTTCACTCTCATATTCCCCCTTAGTAGTCTCTTTTCCAAGCTAAGCAGTCCAAGTTTTATTAATCTCTCCTTATATGAAAGCTTGTCCATGCTCCAATCATATTTATTGTCTTTTCTACTTTTTTCCAATTCTAATGTACCTTTTGAGATGGGTTGGCCAGAACTACATGCAATATTTAAGGTGTGGGCATAAAATAGATTTGTATATTGTAATTGTAGTATGTACTGCTTTATCCCTGTCCTAGTAGTTACTGACATTCAGTTAGGGGATCAGAAAACAGTGTGGAAAAATTGGGAAGGGGGGTGGCAGGAGTTGAGGTGTAATAAGCACTTTTATAAGGTATAGCCTGGAATATTGGAGTGTGTAGGCAGACAGAATCCCCCTGTTCTACTCCATCTTGCCTGCTCTATTCCATCTTGCCTGTTTTGGTGCTTTAAAGCACAAAGGGCCAAAGAAACTGCCCAGTGTGGGAATGCTTGAGAGCACAGATGTGCTAATCTCAAGCACAGTCTTTGATGCTTCAAAGGACAGCATCATGACCCTGAATGGACTGAAACCAGACAACAAAAGACAAATGGGCTAGCAGATGACCGGGTTCTCAGGCTGCCCTTGGCTAGTACTGGTGATTGATCCACCTACACATCATCCCAGGAGAGGAATCTCCTGCCAATAAGAAAAGAATGCCTAAATTATCTCCACCTCGCAGGTGTGAATTAAGCCTTTGAGGCTACGTCTACACGTGAAGCCTACATCGAAGTAGCCTATTTCGATGTGGCGACATCGAAATAGGCTATTTCGATGAATAACATCTACATGTCCTCCAGGGCTGCCAAAGTCGATGTTCAACATCGACGTTGTGCAGCACCACATCGAAATAGGCACAGCGAGGGAACGTCTACACGCCACAGTAGCACACATCGAAATAAGGGTGCCAGGCACAGCTGCAGACAGGGTCACAGGGCGGACTCAACAGCCAGCCGCTCCCTTAAAGGGCCCCTCCCAGACACACTTGCACTAAACAGCACAAGATACACAGAGCCGACAACGAGTTGCAGACCCTGTGCATGCAGCATGAATCCCCCGCTGCAGCAGCAGCAGCCAGAAGCCCTGGGCTAAGGGCTGCTGCACACGGTGACCATAGAGCCCCACACGGGCTGGAGAGACAGCGTCTCTCAACCCCCCAGCTGATGGCCGCCATGGAGGACCCCACAATTTCGACGTTGCGGGACGCGGATCGTCTACACGGGCCCTACTTCGATGTTGAACGTCGAAGTAGGGCGCTATTCCGATCCCCTCATGAGGTTAGCGACTTCGACGTCTCGCCGCCTAACGTCGAAGTTAACTTCGAAATAGCGCCTGACGCGTGTAGCCGCGACGGGAGCTATTTTGAAGTTAGTGCCGCTACTTCGAAGTAGTGTGCACGTGTAGACACAGCTTGAAACTCCCTGTGAGAACGAGTGTCAGGAGGCGATCTAACACAATTGGCATCTTTAAAAATAAGGAAGAATGTACATGACCCAACGGGTATAAAGTAGGGTCCAGCAGCCCCCTCTAACTGAGCTCCAATTTCCTCTATCTGCTGGTCAGGAAGGTCTTTGCCTCCCAAGGTCCCAGGGGACACCCTCCTCGTACTGCTTCTTCCCAAGCGATTGAGTGAGAGATGCTGGCCATGCCACTTTGGGTAACGCGGGGGTGAGAATAAGACCTGCTATGTGTCTTTGTTTTGCTTTTGCGCACATTTAATAATAGATTTATGAATTAAAAGTACTTTTCTGTTATATGCTAGCCATTTGTAATCTAAGAACATAACATAAAAGCCTTGTAACCATTAAGTTAAGTTCTTCTTATCAAATAAATAGTAACTGTTTAAGTTTTGACCTGACTCTTCCTGTTACTGTGCAAACTGAACACAAATAAAAAGAACCCAGCCTGTTTTTGGCTGCTTTAGCATGGTCATCGGTGAGGGGTACTGAGAGCTGAGCACTAAGTTGTGCCGCCTCCACGGGGTAGACTCTTGGGGCACCCGTCAGCCTCCCTGGCTGCCCACTGCGAAGGGACTCTCTGTCCTAGCAGTTAAAGACTCGGATGAAATAAGGGCATACGTGATACATCACCCCCGCCATCGGCTAACAGAGGGTCCCTACAAATTTGGAACATCTGGGCATCCTACATTCAGTTAGCCTTTCTGACAGCTTTCATACTCTATGCTGAAAATTTCCCAGAACTATCAATAGTGACTCCAAGATCTCTTGCTTGAGTGGCAACAGCTAATTTAGAACCCATCTTTTTGTATTTATAGATGGGGCAATTTTTTCAATGCTCATTACATTTCATTCAGTTTCATGTATCATTTTGTTCCCAGTTACCTAATTTTGTGAAATTCCTCTGTAGCGCTCTGCAGTTAGCTTAGGACTTAGATTTTTTGAGTACTTTTATATTGTCTTCAAACTTTTCTACCTCACTGTTTACTTGTTTTTCCAAATCATTCATGAATATGTTGAGCAGGATTTGTCCCAGTACAGATCTTTGGGGCACTGTGCTATTTTTCCCTCTCCATTTTGAAAACTGATAATTTATTCCTACCCTTTGTTTCCTATTACTTAACCATTTACTTTTTCATGAGAAGACCTCCCCTCTTAATAGTTTGCTTAAGAGGCTTTAATGGTGGACCTTGGCAAAGGCTTTCTGAAAGAGTAAATTCAGTATGTCCACCAGATCCTCCTTATCTGTATTTGTTGACCCCTTCAAAGAATCCTAATAGATTGATGAGGCATGATTTCCCTATATGAAAGCCATGTTGATTCTTCCCCAATATTCTGTGTTCTTTTATGGCTAGGATTACGCTACAGTGCTCTGTCAACAGAAGTGACTGTTGGAGAAGATTTCCCAACAAAGCTTTTGTTGACAGAATGCTACCACACACTAAAAGTGTATCAAAATTGTGCTCAGCTCAGTTGACAAAGTGGCTGGATTGCCTGGCTGCTTTTTCAACAAAACAGGCACCCAGAACCACAGCAAAAAGGGCTGCCCAGTGTTTTGGATGCCCTGTCTGTCGAGAGAAGGCCTCCCAGAATATCTACACAAGTTTTTTGTCAACAGAATCTGTTGACAGAAGTGTTATACCTCATGACTCAGAGGCAGAATGCTGCTGGTGAAAGTGCTCAATTTTGTCAACAAACTGTCAGCAAAACACATTGGCTACAGTTAAACTAGTGAGCTGTGCCAACAAAACCCTGGTTTTGTTGAAATAATTAGTGGAATGTCCATGCAGAAAATGTGTTTTGTCAACATTTTTTTTTTTTGCATGACTGCACGCTGTTGACAGACGTTTTGTCCAGAAATCGTTTTGGACAGTGACTTCTGTCAGCATAGTTCTGTAGTGGAAATTTAGCCATTTTGTCTGTGCATGCTCCATGAGGTTTTTTTTTGACAAAACCAGGGTTTTGTTGGCAAAAACTGCCTGGTATAACCATAGTCAAAGTATCTGATAATTCTGTTCTTCACTATATTTTCAACCAATATGCCTGGTACTGCAATTAGACTTACCTGCCTGTAATTGTTAGGATCATCTTTGGAGACCTTTCTTCGAAAAAATCAGTATTAATGTCGCTATTCTCCAGTCATCTGGTACAGAGGCTAATTCAAGTGATCAGTTACATACCACAGTTGGTAGTTCTGCAAGTTAACATTTTAGTTCCTTCAGAACTCTTGGATAAATACCATCTGGCCCTGATGACTTATTACTGTTTAATTTAGTTATTTGTCCCAAAACTTTCTCTATTGACACTTCAATCTGGAAGAGTGCCGCTGATTTGTCACCTAAAATAATTGTTAAGGGATCAAAATTCCCCTCATATCCTCTGCAATGAAAATTGATGCAAATGCTTCATTTAGCTCCTCTGCAATACCATTGTCTTCCATAAATGTTCCTTTAGCACTTTGATCAGCAAGTGACTCCACTGATTGCTTGACAAGATTCCAGCTACTGATGTATTTACAGGTTTATGTGCTGTTAGGTTTTGTGTCCCTTTTACTATTGCTCTTCAAAGTTGGCCTGCCTAATTATACTTTTATAACTGCCTTGCCAGAGTTCATGTCCCTTTCTATGTTCCTCACTAAGATTTAAGTTCCAGTTTTTAAAGTTTTTAAAGGATACTTTTTTACTTATAACTGCCTCTTTTACTTTGTTGTTCAGAGATGGGCAATTTTTTATCCTTTTATTGTATTTCGTAAATTTGTCATACATATGTAATTTAAGTTTCAAAAAAGCTTGCAGGCCCTTTATTTTTGTGACTCTTCCTTTGAATGTTCATTCATATGGTTTGCTGCTTTCTGCATAGCTCCCCTTTTTGAAATTAAGTATTTCTGTTCTGGGCTTCTTTGAATTCCTTTCCTTCCCAAAAGGACATTAAATTTAATTACATTTTGTTTGCTCTTATTAAGCGATTGAGCTATAATCATCTCTAGGACAAGAACTTGTGTGCTGCTTAGGGCTAAATCAAGCAATGCCTCTCCTCTGGTGGATTGCAGGACTAGCTGCTCCAAGAAACACTCACTAACGGTGTTTAGAAATTTTTATCTGTGCATCTGTTGTTGAGGTGATAGGTACGTAGTCCATGTGGGGATATTTGAAATCCTTTATTCTTACGGAAGTTTCTATTTTTGTAGGCTCTCTGATATCCTTGAGCATTCCATAATCACTAACATTCTAGTCAGGTGGTTAGTAATACATCCTTACTGCTGTAGTCTTATTATTCCAGAATAGACATTCTATTCATACAGCTTCTCTGGTACAGTTTAGTTGAATTACCCTGGGTCTACACATGCCCCTTCCTTTTCCTTTAATGAGTGGGTTTGAAAGATGCTAATGAGGTGCTGCAATGAATATGCAGTGCCTCATTAGCATAACAGCAGTGGCGGCGATTCAAAAGTGTGGCTTTTCGAATCGCATGCAGCCCGTGGAGATGGGACCTTCCGAAAGGACCCCCCCGAGTTTTTGAAAGCCCTTCTTCTGATCACCAGATAGAAAGGAGACTTTAAATTGACATTAAATTCAAATGAAGCAAGAGACAGGCTGAAGGAGCCGGGTTTGAGCTAGAGAGAGAGAAATTTGTGAGCTATCATCACATAGAAGTGAATACCCATTTTTCAGAAATCTCTTCATTCCCAGTGGAAATACATCCAAGAGGAATGGTTCGAATGGTTTCTAGTGAAAGACTTCATATTATATGCAAGGAAAAAAGGAAAAGTATAGAATCCTATAGGGCATTGGTGTCTAGTGGTTAACATGACTATAAAAGAAGAAGAGAAGGAAAGACAGAGGACATTAGTTTTTAGTGGTTAGTGTCTCTTCTCCCAGTGAAAATACACCAAACAACAATCTATACCCCCAGTGAAAATACACCAAACAATGAGACTAGTGAAAGACTTCATAGTATTCACAAGGAAAGAAGATACAATAAAAAAGTGATAGTGTAGTGGTAGTGTATCTAGCTGAAGGATCCAAGTTTGAGGGAGAGAAAGATAGAGAGATTAAAATTTGAAATTTGTCGCAACATAGAAGTGAAGAACAATCTAGGGAGGCCATTGCACTGACGACCTCAACATGAGGTGAAGAGATCATTAGAAATAGCTCCTGAATCATTATGAATCCCGAAGACTAAATAGAAGAGAAGGAAAGAATCCTAGAGGGTGTTGGTGTCCAGTGGCTGCTGGAAGGATCCAATTCCCCATCAAAAGTAGTAAGGGCTCAAGAAGAGAAGGAAAAGTTAAGGAAGCATTAGAAGATAGAAAAGTTAAGGAAGAATGAAGAGATTCCCTTTCCTCTTCTGATAAAGAAGCCCTAGCCCTAGCAACTGCCTGTGTATGAGAGGGAAGGGAGAGAGAGAGCCCACAATCTTCATTCCATCACAGGAAATCCTCCCCAAGCCACATGATTTGGGAAGGGAGAGTTGTCCATATGTCCCCCAATCACATTCTGCTTCTGTCCCAATGAGGGTAAGCCCTCTCAAGGAGGGAAGCCCTGCACAGGGCAGGACACGGCACTCTCTACAGTCATAGGCTGCACTGCCCAGCTGCCACGTGGAGTTGGGGAGGGGTCTAGCCTGCCAGCTGCATGGTACCTGCAGGAGAGGTTGCTGTCCCATACAAATTTGAAGCGCTGTAAACAAGTTGAGTGAGCAACCTGTTGGAAGGGTTCCGTCAGCTGGGTGCTCCCAGAACCCATCTGGTAACAAGGTTATTGTTCTTCTTTAAAAAGCAAACTCCATTCCTTCTTATGTAATCCTCCCACAAGCCGCACACAGTCCATATGTCCCCCAGTCACATTCTGCTGCAGTCCCAATGACTCTTGAGCCAGGCTGTATGGCACCATAGGTTGCTCTCGGAACTGCCCAAAGGAGGTGAAATACATTTAAAAGTCACTGTTCTTTAAAGGAGTGCAGAATGAAGCACAGTCCCGGCAGTGAATGCTTAAAAATGTAACTACCACATGGCAGCTTGATGGGGGTGGGATGCAAATCTGTAAAACGTGAAGTGGAAAAAACTAGTTTCTTGGTCTCGCTTGATAAATCCTGTGCAGGGAAGAAGCCTCTCAAGTGCTGAATCCCTGCACAGGACAGGGCATGCTGCTGTCTGCAGGCATAGAATCATAGAATGCTAGGCCTGGAAGGGACCTGGAGAGGTCATCATGGTAGGACCAAGTATGGTCTAGACTGTCCCTGATAGATAGTTATCTAACCTGTTCTTAAATATCTCCAGAGATGGAGATTCCACAACCTCCGTTGGCAATTTATTCCACTGTTTGACCACCCTGACAGTTAGGAACTTTTTCCTAATGTCCAACGTAAACCTCCCTTGCTGCAGTTTAATCTCATTGCTTCTTGTTCTATCCTCAGAGGCCAAGAAGAACAAGTTTTCTCCCTCCTCCTTATGACACCCTTTTAGATACCTGAAAACCGCTATCATGTCCCTGCTTAATCTTCTTTTTTCCAAACTAAACAAGCCCAATTCTTTCAGCCTTTCTTCATAAGTCATGTTCTCTAGACCTTTGATCATTCTTGTTGCTCTTTTCTGGACCATTTCCAATTTCTCTACATCTTTTTTGAAATGTGGCACCCAGAACTGGACACAATACTCCAAATGGGGCCTAACCAGTGCAGAGCAGAGAGGAAGAATGACTTCTTGTGTCTTGTTCACAACACACTTGTTAATGCATCCCAAAATCATGTTTGCTTCTTCTGCAACAACATCATGCTGTTGACTCATATTTAACTTGTGGTCCACTATAACCCCTAGATCCCTTTCTGTCATACTCCTTCCTAGACAGGCACTTCCCATTCTTTATGTGTGAAACTGATTGTTCCTTCCTAAGTGGAGCACTTTGCATTTGTCTTTATTATACGTCATCCTGTTTACTTCAGACCATTTCTCCAATTTGTCCAGTCATTTTGAATTTTGACCACATCCTCCAAAGCAGTTGCAATCCCTCCTAGCTTGGTTTCATCTGCAAATTTAATAAGCATATCATCTATGCCAGTATCTAAATCATTGATGAAGATATTGAAGAGAACCAGTCACAATACAGACCGCTGCAGAACACCACTTATTATACCTTTCCAGCAGGATTGAGAACCATTAACTACTCTCTGAGTATGGTTATCCAGCCAGTTTTGCACGACCTTATAGTAGCCCCATCTAAGTTGTATTTGCCTAGTTTATTGATAAGAATATCATGCGAGACCATATCAAATGCCTTACTAAAATCTAGGTATACCACACCCACCACTTCTCCCCATCCACAAGGCTTGTTATCCTATCAAAGAAAGCTATCAAATTGGTTTGACATGATTTGTTCTTTGAAAATCAATGCTGGCTGTTCCCTATCAGCTTACCACCTTCCAAGTGCTTGCAGATGATTTCTTTAATTACTTGTTCCATTATCTTTCCTGGCACAGAAGTTAAACTGACCAGTCTGAGGTTTCTTGCATTGTTCTTATTCTCCTTTTTATAGATGGGCACTATATTTGCCTTTTTCCAGTCTTCTGGAATCTCCCTCCATCTCCCATGATTTTCCAAAGATGATAGCTAATGGCTCAGATACCTCCTCCATCAGCTCCTTGAGTATCCTAGGATGCATTTCATCAGGCCCTGGTGACTTGCAGACATCTAACTTTCCTAACTGATTTCTAACTTTGTTCTTTTTTTATTTTATGTTCTAAACCTACCCCTTTCCCACTAGTATTCACTATGTTAGGCATTCCTTCCTCAGACTTTTCAGTGAAGACTGAAACAAAGAAGTCATTAAGCATCTCTGCCATTTCCAAGCTTCCCATTACTGTCCCTCCCTCCTCACTGAGCAATGGGCCTGCCCTATCCTTGGTCTTCCTCTTGCTTTTAGTGTATTTATAAAAAAACCTTCTTGTTTCCCTCTATGCCTGTAGCTAATTTGAGCTCATTTTGTTCCTTTGCCTTTGTAATCTTGCCCCTGCATTCCTGTGTTGTTTGCAAAAAGAATTGGAGACACACATCTCCTAGAGCTGGAAGAGGCCTCTGTGGGTCATCTAGTCCAGTCCCCTGCTCTCTTGGCAGGACCAAGTATCATCCCTGACATCTATTTGTACTAATCCCTAAATGGCTTCTTCAAGGATTGAGCTCATAATCCCAGGTTTAGCAGGCCAATGCCCAAACCACTGAGCTATCCATACTGGTTTGTGTAGGCTAGCAGTCATGTGTTGTGCGGAGAAGCTTGAGTTTCACCTGGCACTGCTGAGCGCCTGTGGTGTTTACTCAGGGCAGATTAATCCATCCACACAGAAATGAGATTCTGGCTGTCCTGATGGCTCCATGCTGGGGCTTTTTTGTGATCCTGAGAAATCATGGCTAGATGCAAGCACCATGCTGGCCAGAAAGAAAATTAATTCAAATTGTCAGTCTTCCTGTTACCTACTTCCTGCACACCTGGAAAGCAGCAGAGGTGAAAGTGACCAGAACTGATACATTTGGGGTATTGTGGGATACTTTAAATCAATTTTATTGACCTCCCAGGTAACACGGTTTCTCCACTAGCATTAATTTGACCTTTTTAAAATTGAACTTGGCTTTACACCACCTGGGTGGGTTGGGGCAAGAAAGTTGACCTTAGCTCCCCTTAAAATCAGCCTAATGGTATTTGCAGTGAAGAAGTCACATTGTAGAATTGAGCTAAGTGCCCTAAAATTGACTTTCTGCTGTAGAGTAGACATAGCCTTAGGCAATGTAATACCTATCTTTTAGGAGACCAGCAAATCACAGAAACAACATTCAGATATGCAAGGCTGAAGTAGGCACCTACACTTTCTATACAAAGGGAGAAACAGACACTTTACAGTGTGTTCCATGAAGCTGAGTTAGATACCAAGGCTACAGCTGTGATGACAGGGAGAGACAAGGAGTTTAAGATGTGATTGATAAAGTGTCATGTTACATGGACACCTATGTTAATTAGCAAATGGGAAATGCCAATGAGAATCACGTCCTGAGCTCTGTCTCTCTCATGAAGATAGGCATCTGTCTGGATTGTAGGACAGCACCAATGTGCAGTTAGCAATCCCCAAACAGTCAGCTTAGCTGTTTCTTGCAGGAATGAGTTAGACATGGCTTTGCTCAGCCCAAAATGGCTGAAGGAGGAGATGGAGCTACTGCTTATTCTGACAGGGTCAGGCCAGAGGCAGAAACAGCCCAGGTTAATCAGATATCATCACAGGCATAGTGGGAGCAGCAGGGAAGAGGCTGCTATAAATCAATTAATGGACAGCTGATGCCACTTCAGGTTTCTAGGGGCCTTTTTAGAAAAGGTTGGAAAGAGGTGAGGTGAGGAGAGTAGAGTGTGGTAGAGGAGAAAGTCAACAGTACTACCAACAGCAAGGGATATGAGGAGCTCCTGCAAGGACTGTTTGGACTCCCTACCCCTGGTAACCTCAGAGTTCTGCCAGAAGCCAAGAAAGATTGGTCACACAGCCCAGTCAAACCAGGAGGTTCCTACCTGTTGCCTTTTGGGCTAAGGGATGGAAACCCAAAGCCTGGTGAGGGCAAGTGGGCCCAATACTACAGGACTGTGGATTGAGCAGAGGTCTGGGGCCCAGGAGTGGTTATAATGCTTCCTTGGGACACAGGAAACCAGGATTGGATTCTCCACTCTCTTTGAGGGGGAGAAAGTATTTGAAGAGGAGGTCTCCCACCTCCTAAGAAAGTGCTCTGTTCAAAGGGTTATGAGGTAGTGTATTGTGGGGTATCTCCATAACTCCTGTTGAAACTCTTCCAGATATTGGTAAATAATGAAAGAGTGATAGGAGCAAGGATTCCCTCCTTCTAAGTGGATACCCTGACTGCTGGAATAAAGAGTCATGCTGAGTCTGTCTCTGACCAATGAATATTTATTCACAGTTGAATAATTACTGATCTATATAGAGAGAATAAAGATAATGACTCTGTAGTCTAATGACGAGGGCACTCACCAAGATTTAATCTCCATTTTCAAATGTGGAAAAATTATAAAAGAATTATTGGAACACATTGTTTTCAGCTTATAACTACTGACAGGGTGTTTGTACATAGTTTTCACAGCAGTAATGATCAGTGTGACACTGGCTTTTATCAGAGACCTTACATGACATTCTTTGGTAAACTACAACATACGCAGACTGATGAGATATTTGTAAGCCCGCTAAACACTGGAACATCTGCCATAGAAAAGACTGAAAGCTGCATCAGAAGATCCCGTAGGTTAGTGGTTAAAGCACCAATGTCCATAATAGGAAATTTCTGAATCCTTTATCTCCCTCAAGTAGAGAGTGGGGACTTGAACCTAGGTTTCCCATATCTAGCAAATGAGCTAAAATATATAAAGGAGGCATCACTAACTTCTCTGGTATGAGGTGGCCTCTGAATATGCCTCATGCCCAATTTATGCAGAAGAATGTCCTTATTTCCCCATTCAAGAATCACTTTGGGACTCAGAGGAGAGAGAAGCCTCCAAATCCCTTCAGGGAAGAAGTCGTAGGGTATGGTGAGACAGAAAGCTATTGAGTACATTTAGATACTTAGAATTCAGTGGAGATTTTGTGGAACACAGTGAAGACCCAAACTGGGATTTAGATACTTACAATCTGTGGATCACCCTGACTTCCAAGTTACTGGTTATTTGGGAACACAAGCAATTCTGTTTGCATAAGTGGCCTGGCAAAAGCCTTTGTTGTTTGAAAAATCAATCATTATGACAGTAGTGTTAGAATTCTGAAGCAGATTGGGATATTTTATATGTTTATTTGTAATCTAGCATCAAGAATGACTTTCAGGGTAACACCTGTGTCATAGTATAATGCCCAGGGTAAAGTGGAAATAGAAGAGAAGTGCTACACCTCTGAGACAGACTGAGGCCACAGTTTGTGCTCAGTAATTACAGAATATAATCAGCACCTGCGGTGGCTGCCATTTTTGATGGGCACAGCAGTTAGAACGCTGAGCATCTCAGCTATATAATGGTAAGTTGTAAGTAACATTATTCCTAAATAAAAAAAAAAATTCTATCAGTCTAATCTGTGTTTAAAGGAAATTTTTAGGAGGTTGTGCTGCAGAAACTGGCTCAGATTTCTTGGTATTGCTCTTCCTTGTAGTATCAGAGTATCTTAGATGGTTTCACACTTGCGTTGTTATGATTGCACACCCCACATATATCACAGCCTTAGTCAACAGCAAAGGTTTTCTTCCAGATGGGAGGTAAGACCCTTCTATCTCTGTCAGGATGTAAGTTAAGCACTTTTAAACTAACACATTTCATCTTCAGGTGACATCAAATATTAGCAAACATCTGATGTCATCTGAGTAGGATTATCAGGTGCAAGGAACCCAATAAGCAAAGGGGAGGTGCATGTTATCCTGGGTAAGAGCAAAGACTGTGTACTCTGGGGATAACTCTCAAAGGAAAAGAAGATACCCTGGCATTCTGCAGGAAGTAGACAGACAGAATGTTTGCATTTATGAAAATGGGATCTCAGCCAACTATGGTAGAAAATGCTGCATATGTACCTCTGCCAGATAAATTTCTTTGGGCAGGACACCATTAAGTTTGATTTCTAAGAAGCATGCTATTACTATATTGTATCAAATGGTTACATATACAACAATAATTCCTACTCATATTTTGAACATTTGATGATAACCTACCTCTTGTTTTTGCTATGAATATATCTAAGTAGTGTGAACCAAAAATGTTGATCCTCGGCTGAACTTCACAAGCTGTTGGCCCCTTACTAAAACTCAGTGGCTATGGTTACACTACATTGCTCTGTAGTGTACAACATTGTCAGAAGATATTTCCCAACAAAACTTCTGTTGACAGAGTGTGGCCGCACACAAAAGCCAATCAGAAGAGCGCTCCGCTGACAGAATAGCGGGACTGCTCAGCCGCTTTCTCTACAAAACAGGCACCTGGAAGCACAGCAGACAGGGCTGCCCATTGCTGTCTATGCCCTGTCTGTTGAGAGAAGGCCCTGCTGAGTGACCGCACCATTTTTTTTGTTGTTGACAGAATCTGTTGACAGCAGTTTTGTGCCTCATGGCTGAGAGGCAGAATGCTGCCGGAGAAAATGCTGAGTTTTGGGAAGGGAAAGTTGCCGCCAGAGATTGTGAGACAAAAACAGATCCATTCTGGGATTGGGGCTGTATCCACAGAGCCAGAGGGACCAGTGAGGCAGCCCAGGTGCTGGATGTAGCACAGCAGAGAGTGGAGCTGGAGCATGCTCGAGCTGTGGTGAACTGCAAAGGAGAGTGGGGAGGACCCTGCATAGAAGCCCAGTGCAGGGGACTCTCCCAGTCTGGCCTGCAGGGCCTTTTGGGTGGTGAGGGGCTGACGCTGGGGAGAGGGGTCTTGCCCCCCAGAGCAAGTCTCCAAACTGCAGTATCCTTGAAGCACAGCAACACCCTGAGAAAGAGACCTGGGACCTACAAGGAGCAGACTTTGACCTGTCCAGGGGCACACTGAAGTTTCTGTGCCACAGAGTAGAGTAAATATGTTTTCCATTAACTTTTCCATTTTTCCTTATTCTTTTAAATTGTTGTTTAAGAAATTGTATTCACTTTGAACTGTATGCAATCATCAGTGGGTCATGGAAGGATTCAATGTGAGAAGACCCTGGAATTGGGACAACCTAGCCCTTGCCATAAGTGTTAACAACTAAGTTGGGAGATGAGCTCCAAGGAATTGTGGGCCCTGCCTTGTTGGGGTTACATAGACTCTGTCGTATAGGGAAGTGGAAGGGGAGGCCTCAGGGCCAGGGAGGTCTTGGGGTAAAGGAATGTGGATTCAGATACTTTGACTTGCCCATTTCACTGGAGTAATGTAGAATCCAGGAAAGTTCCCCACAATAGTGGGACTCTTCTCCAACTTACATATGTTCAGTTCCTTTTATGAATAGCTGATGTGATAGTTATGAGAATAGCTAATCGCTGCAATTGGATATCACAGTAGACTGCTTCAAAAGGACTTGAAGGCTGGCGTGTAGCTAGTATTACACTGTGATGCAAAGAAAGTGGTTCTATAGCCTAGAAGAGAGAGTGCTTTATTGGGTGAACAGGCTGGTGGTTAGAGAGCTGACACAGCCAAGCATAAGCAAGATATCTTAGCTTTGGAAGTGTAGGGTAGCAAGGAGACTCTTAAAGCAACTCCCTTTCACTATGCGGTAATTGGCCCCGTGTCTCTGGATGTAAATGCATGTCCATCATATCTTAGTGGTGCTTGGTAGCCTAAAAACGCCTTGGGTGTAAAAGTCAACTGAATCTGAATGAATTTGATTCAGTTGTGTTATTCCCCATGCAGTTCAACATTTTGCACAAATAAAAATTACTCAAAACAAGAACTATTTCACAGGGCAATGTCCATTGCAAAAGCCTCTGGTCATCTAATAACCTCCGCCACTCAGGCACCACAAATCAACTGGTTAAGCAGAAGGTCCTCTTGTAAGCTGCTTTTATGCATCAAGCATCAATGAGTAGGTGACAGAGAGAAGCTTTGAAGTCAGGTATCCCTATCCTATCCTATCTTTCACCAAATGCTCATTTCTCAAGGGCAAATGTTTTAGTCTATATGTACTCACACAAATACTAAAAGTTTGCCATTTACACTTTGTGAAAATCAAATGGTGACTTATAGAGGATTTAAAAAGGAAAACACACAGACACACACAAAGCCTATAACAGTCCATAGGGAAACCTTGGCTTAAATTTAATGAAACTTGCCAAGTATTGATTTTGATGCTTTTCAGCAAGCAGATTATGTTACTAATGAGGCTCTTAATCATATCCTGAAAGGATCAAGGATAATGAGCCTGTCTATTTATTAAAAAAGGATGCTAGTTATTTCTTTTAGGACCTTTGCAGTACACTGATGAAAAAGTGTGTACAAAGGAGCAGAATCACACATCAGAGTTGTTCACTAGAAGCTCAGTGTGCCCTTCTAGAGTCCTTTGAAAATGCTGGGGGAAGCTACCACTATTTCAAAGAATTTTATATAGACTTGAGATTGAATAGGAATATTTTGGCTATCAAGACCATGCAGCTCTTTGCATGTGTTTGGTAGGGAGGAAATAAGAAATCAGAAGCACAAAATTCTTAATTGACTCCGTAAGAAGCTGATAAATGGTTCCATCCAGACTTGGGGTTTATGTGAAAGTTACCTTTCCTTAAATTATATGTATTCATATGATGCCTGATTGAGAGATTTGCTATGACTATGTTCTGGACCTATTATCCCTCCAGCTAATTAAGGAGCAGTGTGAGGTACTCTTTATGTCTGGGAATTTAAGTATATTGATTTTGAGGCAACTGTGCCAGCTTCTACTATTCAGTGCAAGCATCTTCCAGGGATGAGTGGTGAATAATAATGGGAAGCAGAAGTTGGAGGGATTAAAAACTGGGTGTGGTAGGATGACTTTGGGCCAGGGATAGGAACCTGCAAGGAACAGTTACTTGCGTACAACCTTTTTCCAAATCTGCAGTTTTATTCATTTTCACAGGGGATCTGTCCTTTTTAAATCTTTTCAGTTGCAATTAAAAATACTAAACTAAAATTGTACAAATAGCAATTTTATCATTGATTTCTGATAAACAAGCCTAATACTCCAGAGCCAAGCACCATGAGCTCCCCACTTTAACCCAATCCCTGTCCCCTCCTACAGAGCCAGACACCCCCTCCTCCCTGCTTTAACCCCATCCTCACTTCCTTCCTGCAGAGCCAGACAGCCCCACCCCTTCTCACCCCCACACTTTAACCCAATCCTCCCTCTTTTCCAGAGCCAGATCCCCTAACTGTAATCCAATGCCAGTAACTCAGCGGATCCACTACTGTGGCTGCCACTATCGCTGCTGCCACAAGCTTCTTCCTCCAAGCATGAGGGAGGGATGCAAGTGCAGAGTGGCGCACAGCACTTTCATGGCTCCAAGCATTTTATTGCTCAAAGAGCCGCATACGACTCCAGCACACGTACCACCCGGACTTCTCTCGCATACCCCTAAGAGTACGTGTACCATGCGTTGAGAAGCACTGGCCTAGTTAACTTGTTTGTCTTAGGCTCTGTGAGGCTCAGTTTAGAAGCTCTGCTGCCTAGTGTAATTCACAATTCCAAGAGAGGTGCATGGATTCCCTGTGCATTGTAGGCTAGAATTAGGCACCTAGGAGTGGGATCACAGTATACAGAGAGCAGGGAGCTGCTTATGGCCAGGTGTACACTAGGAGATTAAGTTGAATTTAAGGGTCTTAGGTTGATTTTTATAAACCATCGGTCTACACCACAGAAGTCAATAGGTTGACTTTTAAGGGATCCTAAGGTTGATTTTGGTAATGCTGAATTTACTGGTGATCTATACAAGTGCAGGCAACAGTGTTATCAAAATCTATTTTCTTAGCCTCCCACAATGCTCCTCAGTGTATACTTTCTGGTTATCCCTTCACCTCTGCTATTCTCCAAGTGAGCAGGAAGTAGTTAACAAAGTGGTGGTCATCATCATGGGAATTTTAAATCCATTCACTTTTCTCTCTGGCCAGTGGGGCGAGCAGACATCAGGAACGCACCTCTGCAGCACACCTAATATCCATGAGTTCCAGGGTCACAAAAGAGCCCCAGAATGGAGCCATCAGGAAATCTTGGACCTTGTCACGGTGTGGGGGGAAGAAAGTATCTTCCTTCACCTCAAAGCCAGCAAAAGAAATGCCAGTATTTATGCAAAGATATCTCAAAGAATGATTTTGAAAGAGAAATGCAGGGATGCTCAGCAGGGCTGTGTTAAAATCAAGGAGCTGAAGCAAAGCTACCAAAAGTTCCGAGAAACTAATTGTCAGTCTGGGGCATCTCCCCAGAAATGCTGATATTATGATGAACTTCAAGCTATGCTGGGGACACACAAAAACTCTTTCCCCAGAAGAACCATTGGCTCCTCATTAAGCAATTGTTGCTTGGCAGGATGATGAAGCGGGGTCTGACTTGATGTAGCAGGAAGAGGTGGATGACAGCTCAGTGCAGTTAAGTGCAGAAACAGATCCTGAAAGCCAGGAGCTATTTCTCAAGTTGGAGCCCATCTCCTCGTCACAGGAGGAATCTTTGGAGGCAAACGGAGGTACTGGAAAAGGCACTTCTAGGCCGTTTCTACACAGGCCACTTCCTTTGAAAGTGGCGTGCTAATACATGGAGCAAAATATGCTAATGAGGTGCAGATGCAACTTCCCTGTGCCTCATTAGCATAAAGTCATGTGATTTGGAGTCTGGAAGACCGATCTTCCGGACTTCAAAACGCCGTGTAGAAGCATGGCCCCAGGGGGGCTTCTGGAAGGAAGTCCTCCTTCCGGAGGCCCCTTCTTCCCAAAAATTTTCACCTCATTAGCATCTTTCGCTCCGTGTATTAGCATGCCACTTCCAAAGGAAGTGGCCTGTGTAGAAGTAGCCCTAGTGAGTATGGAACAAGGGGTAAGCAAGATCACCAAAAATCACTTTGGGCATTTCCATGCTCCCAATGTTTATTTTCTGGTGTGGCAAGGAAGTTCCACTCTGGAGCCTCCTAAACAGACCAGAATTTCTACAGATTTGTGCATCATGCACGCTTCCTTACCACCCATGTTGATGATGCTGAAATGACCTTTTTGGTCTGTCAATGCCTGCAACACTATAAAAAGGAGTACCCCTTGCAGTGAATGTACTCTGAGGCCTAGTGGTTTGATGCCAGGATGGAGATGTGCATTCCATCTATGACCTTGCTGCTATTAGGGAACCCCATGACAGCAAATCCACCCACTGTGTCTTGCACGTTCACCAGAGTTACGGTCTTTTGCAGAAGTTTATTGATTGCCTGGGCTACCTGGATGACAGCAGCTCCCACTGTAGATTTGCCTGCTCCAAATTGATTACCCACTGAGTAGTAGCTGTCTGGCATTGCAAACTTCCACAGAGCAATTGCCACGGACTTCAGAACTGTCAGAGCAGGTCTCGTTCTGGTGTGGCTGCACTTCAGGGCAGGAGACAGCACTTCACAAAGTTCCGTGAAAGTGGCCTTATGCCTGAAGATGTTTTGCAGCCACTGTAGATCATCCCATGACTGCAAAATGATGCAATCCCATCAGTAAGAGCTGGTTTTGCAGGTCCAGAACCTGTGCTCCATACTTTACAATGATTCCAGTGCCGCCAACAACTCCGTGGTGCTATCTTGCAGATCTCCACATCCATTAGTGTTCCCCACAGCTTGAAGTAGCATGAAAATTCCCTTGTCTGTTTCTTTTCAGTCGGAAGCAGGAAATGAGAGAAATGGATTCTGGGATGATGACATCAGAAATCCAGAACCACTTGTGGCAACTTTTTTCCTGCAAGACACTGGCACAGAATCCCAAAGTGTAGTGGGCCTGCAGGAACTGTGAGATAGGTGACCACAAAACGCTGCTGCCACAGTTGAATTTAGGTAATCTGGAGGGGACACACTGTCAACTTTGTGAGCAGTTTCAGACAGTTAAATTCAATTTTATAAAATCTAGTGTTAAAAAGTTGACTTCAATAAATTTAACTTTATTCTCAAGTGTAGCTGTACCCTGAACTAGTCAATGGAAAATGTAGAGAGGGATACTATCTGCAGGAAGGCAACAGAAAAGCCTGTCCCTTCAACTAAGCAGGAGGAACAGTGGTTTCAACTGAGTACCTGAGGGAATAGCAATGTGGTCAAAGGTTAAAAAAGTGGTGGAGGTAGAGGGACACACTGATCAGAGACTCCTGGCCAGTATCCACCATGCCTCCAAGCCATGTAAAGACTCGGTAGACTCTGCTGGAATTCCTCACCCTCATCACGTGGAAACAAATGCCACCACTGGGTGTCAGGGTAGGACATGAGCAAGGATGTGAGTTGCGAGACTGACAAGTGCTTACAGATGGTCTCTATGTGTGGTTCAGAGGCAGGCAACCTGGATATCATGCAGCCAACTCAGATGGTGTATTGTTTAGGGGTGAGGCATGGCAGAAAGGTTGGAACGGCAGGGGATCTAGGATGAGTTCTGGAGTTTCAGGGTGAGTCATGGGCAGGGAGCACCCTTCTACTGGGCTTACTCAAGGAAAGCAAGAGAAACAGTTGGCAGTGCTACCCTCAACTCCTGGAGCCCACAGCAGGAGAAACAATGTTAGGGCTAAAGGGCCCCACAATCAGGGGATGTGCAAGGGGCTTGGGCTTCCCTCTGGCAGCTGTGGCAGGACTTCACCTGGCTTCTGACCATGAGACTCCTCCACTCCAGCCCATCCCAAGTGCTGGGTCAGCGGGCTTCTCATTGACCCCAGCCCCTTCCCTCCTTCTGCTCACACTTCAGCCAGCAGGAGGGCTTTGGTCCCTCCCAGGATCCTAGAGTAGCAGTGCACTGCTGTGGCCTGTCCCACCACCATCTGGAGTGGAGTCCCTCCTGGCCTGTGCCACTAGAGCTGTGTCTACACGTGCACGCTACTTCGAAGTAGCGGCACCAACTTCGAAATAGCGCCAGTCGCGGCTACACGCGTCGCGCACTATTTCGAAGTTAACTTCGACGTTAGGCGGCGAGACGTCGAAGTCGCTAACCTCATGAGGGGATCGGAATAGCGCCCTACTTCAACCTTGAACGTCGAAGTAGGGACCGTGTAGACGATGCGCGTCCCGCAACGTCGAAATTGCTGGGTCCTCCATGGCGGCCATCAGCTGGGGGGTTGAGAGATGCTCTCCCTCCAGCCCCTGTGGGGCTCTATGGTCACCGTGGGCAGCAGCCCTTAGCCCAGGGCTTCTGGCTGTTTCTGTAGCAGCTGGGGATCTATGCTGCAGGCACAGGGTCTGCAACCAGTTGTCAGCTCTGTGTACCTTGTGTTGTTTAGTGCAACTGTGTCTGGGAGGGGCCCTTTAAGGGAGCGGCTTGCTGTTGAGTCTGCCCTGTGACCCTGTCTGCAGCTGTTCCTGGCACCCTTATTTCGATGTGTGCTACTTTGGCGTGCAGACGTACCCTCGCAGCGCCTATTTCGATGTGGTGCTGCGCAACGTCGAAGTTGAACATCGACGTTGCCAGCCCTGGAGGACGTGTAGACGTTATTCATCGAAATAGCCTATTTCAATGTTGCTACATCGAAATAAGCTATTTCGATGTTGGCTTCACGTGTAGACGTAGCCTAGGTCTGCAGCTGGGGTGGGGCCGTAAGGGGCCATGCTGGGGGCTGGAGCAAAACTTTCTCTGCATATGATTAAACCTGGATGGGGTGGGGAAATGGGAGCTGGGCAAGGCTGGGAACAGAGCGGGAGGGGGAATTACGTGGAGGCTGGGAAGAGGTGAGGGAGCTGAGCTTGCAGAGGTGGGGGTTAGAGCCAGGTATTGAGATTTCAGGAAGTGGAGGGAGGGTTATAGGAGGAAACTGGCTTGGGGGGAGCTAGGCTGAGCAAAGAAGCCTGAAGATAATGGGCAGTAGGGGGCCCAGGCATGGAAGGGAAGGATGGAAACCATGAGGTTTTGCTGCCTTATTTCTGTATCCTGCTGTGAGCTATCCAATCCAAGTCTTAACACAATAAATGAGAGCAATGAAGGGGATGGTGGAAAGAAAGGACAGGGTTTATAAAATTATGGATTTTGTTTTCATATGCCTAGCAAGGACTTGGGCAGTTTTGCCCTATGCCAACAGGACTTTACTCCTGGCAATGTAGCTGGCTTTAGGCATCTGAGCAGTGGTCCACGAATGCCAATGACATCACATTTGTTCATAACACTCTCACCTAAAGAAAATCACCTCAGTATCATCTAGTCATCATTCATTCCGCAATATCACAGTTCCATTATAATTCCTTTCTCTCTGGCCTTATTGATGGGAATGATTTTTCACTTTTTTAAATATGTACTTAATTTAGAGCTTGTTGTTTATTTCCATTCTTCTGCTTCTGGTTATTTTTTTTTAATTATTATTATTGGCAGATGAGTCAGTAATATTACAGTACCAGAATGTTGAGCCTGGAGGGCATTCCACATAACCAAAGTATATAGCTAGGTCTGCAGAAGGAACAATAGGAAAAATAGTTGGCCACATTTTGACATTCAGTTCAGCAATGGAGTGATGACACCAATTCAGACAGGCTTTAGCACACCAATTTCTATATTTTCCAGATGTTTTAATTAGACGTCATTGTGCCACAAATACATTAGGAAAAATGGTCACACCCTGCTGCTTTTCTGTCAAGCTGAATGTTGTTTAGACCTCTATCAAATGATGTTTTCTTGTATTATTCAACTATTGTTTACTTGTATTCCCAAAGGTCTGCCATAACTCTAAACCAGAATTAAAGGAAATGAGTAGGCCTGTTTTATTTTTCTTATGTGATTGCTTCAGTAATTGTGTGATCCTTCAATAAGAGTTTGAGATCTTTGACTCCAAACTCATCTATTCATTGACTTTTTCTTTCCCTTCAATTCATAGAAAAAATTGTAACAGTTAATGGCTTGTTGTTTAGAAAATTCTTAAAATGAAATAAAATAAAAATTTTAAAGGCAAACATTTAAAGGAGCAACACCAAAGTGAAATTGTGTCAGTTAAAAGGATTGAAAAATAGCTTAATGTATTATGTCTCTCCTTCTGCCTCCACCTCCAGATCTGCCTGCCAATATTTTTGGTTTAAAGTTTAAATTTTCCTAATTTCTAGATAGCGTCTTTACTTTCTCAGAGAGTGAAAGCTAGTCATGTGAACTCCACAACAAATACACTTACTGTAAATATAATCCTATCAAATATAAACAGTAACTAAACTGAAAACGTTGTACTTTTTTTCAGTTAGCGTACTCTCCAGTGTTACTTGTAAAAATAGGAATGTAAAAAAACAAATCACAGAAACGTGATTTTTTGTTACATTTGTGATGTGCCATTAAATAGTCATATTTCCTCCTTCAAACATTGCATTTATAAAATCTAATTGTGAGAGTGAAAATCACGTGGCCGTTCCTTGATTTCCTCATATAATTTGGGTTTTATGAGTGTCAAAATTGTGAATGCAAGTCTAAAAACTGGCTTTGAAAATTTGGGCATCAATATCTGTGTAATTTCTTCTGTCTTGTTGGTAACAAACATACACCTGGTTCAAATTTACTCTATTCCTTATCTCCAAATGTTAATCTTATTTTTTTCAAGTTAAAGTAGAAGTTGCTCATGAGCCATGTAAACTACAGCTCAGGAATGAAATCATAGAACTCAGCAGCTGGAACCAAAGCACTGTTATGACTCCTCTTTACCAACAGTTCTTATGTGACCTGGCCTGTTTGTCCTCTCTGTTTCCTGTTTGTCCTCTCTGTTTCCTACAGCAAAATGCAGTTGTTCAAAATAATTTTACAGTTCCTTACTACAGACTATATCTGGTTTTATATATAGATAGATAGATATACGTTGGACCTTTTTAGTTTGGCACTCTCTTGTCTGGCAACATCTCTAATCCAGCATCATTCTACTTAGCTGAATGACCACTTATCACAGGTGTGGGCAAGTTTCCTGTGGTCTCATAAAGTTTATTTCTAGTTACCAGACCCAGCTCTGTTTTCTGTGCTGTTATGTAGCTCTAATTTACCCTAAACATCTTCTAAGAGCCCGGTAAGCAGTGGAAAGAATGGGCATACTGTTAGATAACATTGACCTCCTGTGGTCTGGCAAATTCTCTCATCTGGCACCGGTCAGGTCCCAAGGGTGCTGGGCTTGAGTGATTCAACCTGCAAATACACACACTAAAGATTATGGATGCATTGTAGAATTTGTAATTCTTATATGGCAATCAAAAGGCAGATTTTTTTTTAAAATGGAGAAACCTATCAAAGAAGATTGTGCCACATTATGGCAGCACTATTGCCCATTAATGAGTTTACAATGCAAGGCTCAAGTTCTGCAAACATATAGTTGGAGGCTTAATTTTACACTTGTGAGTAGTCTCAGTACTTAAAGTCAAAGGAACGTGTAGGGCAGGATTTGGATATTTCTTTTTTTTTTCATTTACATTGTTTTGTTTTAATGATTAGTGATATTTACAAGCAGGGAGTATTTAAATACTAAGTAAAACGCACTGAAAATGGGGATATGACTCAATCTGACCCAAGTCCCCATATTACTAGACTCAGTCTAAGGATAGGTGCATGACTGACTCCTCTTGCTGCATTGGGATTGTAGTCAAAGTGCTGATAATGGTTATCAACACCTTGGGGCAAGCAGCTGTCCAGCAGTGCTTACATTAAAAGACAGTATTGCCTCACATGCTCTTTCCCATGTCTCCTTCCTTCTTTTAATACAGGTTGAACCTCTTTAATCCGGAACTCTCTCACATAGCAATATCTGTAATCCAGCATGATTTTAGTTAGCCAGATGATGACAACATGGGTTTGGCCAAGTTTTGTGGTCACATAAAGTTTGTTTACAGGCACCAGTCCTGGTTGTTAATACTCTGTGCTATTATTAACTCTGATTTATTACTTAATATCTTCTAGGGGCCCAGTAAGTCGTGGAAGTGTTGGTAATACTGCTAGGAAATCTTGACCTCCTGTGGTCTGGCAAATTCTCTCATTCAGCAACAGTCAGGTCCTGAGGGTGCCGGATTAGAGAGGTTCACTCTATTTTACTTTGGTTTAGGTATTGGTATGCTGTTAGCTGCCAGTGCACCTGTAGCAGATGCTTTCACTATTTCTACATTGCGTGTGCATAACAATCAATCAGCCATGCCTAGTATCCCTTGTAAATGAACTATAAAAGAATTGTGCTATTAAAATATCAGAAAAGAGTTTATTAATATGTGTTAATCACACAGGAATAGCAAGTGTTTTTCTGAAACTCTGGTTGGAGTGGTGGGGACAAACAAAATTCATTGAGAGAAATGGAGAAACTTGTCACTGCAGTTTTGTGATGTAATTCCTACCATCAGAAGGAGACAAGACTTAACAACCCTGAGACTTGTTTCTAGTAGTTCTTTGTTTCTGGTTGATGTCTTATGTTCCTGAAAGCTCATGTTTCTGATTTTAAGCTGCCCAGTAGAAGGGGTAAGGAAGAACGATTTTTTTTTTCTGCTCAGTGTATTCTGGGAGTTTTGCCCCATCTTCTACCTGGAAATGGGATATTGGACAAAGAGGACTGCAGTGCTGAGGTGGCACCAAGCATAGTTGGTCTTAGATGCTTGGCATCTTTCTTGTAAGCAATGGGTAAGCAGTGAGGTGGTAAAGTTTGCAGATGATACCAAGCTGTTCAGGATAGTCAAAACCAAAGCAGACTGTGAAGAACTTCAAAAAGGATCTCAGCAAACTGAGTGATTGGGCAGCAAAATGGCAAAAGAAATTTAATGTGGGAAAGTGTAAGGTAATGCACATTGGGAAAAATAACCCCAATTATACATACAATGTGATGGGGGCAAATTTAGATACAATAGATCAGGAAAGGGATCTTGGAATTATAGTGGATAGTTCTCTGAAAACATCCACGCAGTGTGCAGTGGCAGTCAGTAAAGCAAATAGGATGTTAGGAATTATTTAAAAAAGGGATAGAAAATAAAACAAAGAATATCATACCTCCCCTATATAAAACTATGTTACGCCCACATCTTGAGTACTGCATGCAGATGTGGTCTTCTCACCTCAAAAAAGATATACTGGCATTAGAAAAAGTTCAGAAAAGGGCAACTAAAATGATTAAGTGTTTGGAAAGGGTCCCATATGAGGGGAGGCTAGAGAGACTGGGACTTTTCAGTCTAGAAAAGAGGAGATTGAGGGGCGATATGATAGAGGTATATAAAATCATGAATAGTGTGGAGAAAGTGAATATTGAAAAGTTATTTACTTGTTCCCATAATATAAGAACTAGAGGACACCAAATGAAATTAATGGGTAGTAGGTTCAAAACCAATACAAGAAATTTTTTCTTCACACAGTGCACAGTCAAACTGTGGAACTCCTTGCCAGAGGAGGCTGTGAAGGCCAGCACTCTAACAGAGTTTAAAAAAGAGCTTGATAAATTTTTGGACGTTAGGTCCATAAATGGCTATTAGCCAAGGGTAAAGTATGGTGCCCCTGGCCTTTAGTCAAAGGCAGGAGACAGATGGCAGGAGACAAATTGCTTGATCATTGTCTTCAGTTCACCTCCTCTGGGGCACCTGGCACTGGCCACTGTCGGCAGACAGGATACTGGGCTGGATGGACCTTTGGTCTGACCCAGTATGGCCGTTCTTATGTTCTTGTGGACATGCTCAGGGGCTCAGGTGGGGTTGAGTAGGAATTTTTTGCCAGCTTAGACTGGCAGTGATTTTTTTTTTTTTACCTTCCTTTGCACATGCCCATGCAGCAGTAAGTAAAGGCTGTTTGCCAGGATACATCTCACTTAATCATTTCCCTGACATTTTAGGAGCCTGGAGAACTGATATACCTGGGTCTTTCCTATTGTCTTCCTGTAGTATATATAACTTAACTGAATAATTATCTAATCATAGTCCATCGATCCGATGATGACAAATCTGTGCAGATCATCTGTTATTGGTCTCATGGTGTGCCCTCTGGTGACTGTATAACCCAATTCTAGAGGTGTACATTTTACCGCAGATGGTGCATGGGAAGTTCGCTATCAGTGGGTTGTGCATTGCTGATGCTCTGTGATGTCGTTTGCGTGCCTCTTATAGACGCTGGCAGCGGTCTTCCTCAAAGGCAATGCAGATATTTCTGACTGTTGCACACCACTCTGTTCTGCCACTGGCGGTGTCCTCAAGGTCCCTAGGTTTGATACTGCTGTACTGCTGATTGGCTTTGATGGTATCCTTGTAGTATTTCCTTCGACAACCTGTACACCAGATGCCCTGGGAGACTTCATCATACAGAAGCTGGCAAGGGATTCCGTTGGCATCCATGCAGTTGACCTGACCAGTCCAATGTAGTTACTTCATAATCATCATTTCGATGCTTGTCATCTGAGCTCTCTCAAGGACCTCAAGATTGGGCACTTTGTCTTGCCAGTGGATCTTCATGATGTTACGGAGGCAGCACGTGTGGAATGCTTCGAGCTGCTTGATGTGACACCTATATAATGTCCATGTTTCGCACCCATACAAAAGAGATGAGAGAACAACAGCTCTGTACACAAGCAGTTTTGTTGACATCCGGATGTTGTGGTGGTTTAGAACTTTGACACACAGACAGCCAAGTGCCTGGCTTGCTTTGGATATTTGTGCATTGATCTCATTATCCAGATATTTAAAGTTCTCCACTACTTTAAGCTGAGTGCCGTCAATGGAGATGCTTGGGACAGGAGCATTTGATCCAGGTGCAGGTTGATGGAGAACTTCTGTCTTTCTGAGGCTGATAGTTAGTCTGAGAAGTTGTGAGGCCTCAGCAAACTTGTTGACAATGTGCTGAAGATCGTTTTCAGTGTGAGCCATAAGGGCACAGTCGTCGGCAAAGAGTGCCTCAGAAAGGAGTTTCTGCACTGTCTTAGTCTTTGCATTCAGACGACGGAGGTCAAAAAGTGAACCATCATGCCAGTATTTCAAGTATATACCTCAGTCCAGATCTTTCATTGCATGGTTAAGGACGCATGCAAAGAACAGGTTATATAGGACAGGAGTGAGGACACGTCCTTGTTTCACGCCATTGGTAATGTTGAAGGGGGCTGATGTGGCTCCATCAGGCAGTACTTCGCCTGTCATGCCATCATGGAAAAGGCATATAATCTGGACAAATTTTCTTGGCAGCCAAGTCATATTAGAATGGTCCAAAGGGCTTCCCTGTTGACGGTATCAAATGCCTTTGTCAGATCTGTGAAGACAGCATACAGGTGCATGTTCTGTTCAATGCACTTCTCTTGTATTTGTCTGACAGCAAACACCATGTCGACTGTGCTCTGGCCAGGTCGAAAACCGCATTGACTTTCAGGTAGATTTGCCTCAGAAATACTGGCTGTTAGGTGGTTCAAGATGATGTGGGCGATGATCTTCCCGCCAACGGAGAGGAGGGATATGCCTCTGTAGTTTCCACATTCTTCTTTGCTGCCTTTATTCTTGAAAGGGAGACAATAATAGCATCGTGGAGGTCCTGTGGTATGTGTTCATCCTCCCAGATGCTGATGATCATGCTATGGAATGCTGCTAGTGCTGCTGGACCTGTCGCTTTATATATCTCTGCTGGTATCCCATCTTTTCCAGGAGCTTTTCCTGAACTCATCTGACTAACAGCTTTCTTAATCTCATCTATAGTAGGCGGAAAGTCAGGATCTGTCAAGAAGGGTTGTTGTGGAATTTCATTGAGGACGTTGTTATTCACGGTCGATGGTCTGTTAAGGAGGTTGCTAAAGTGTTCTTGCCATCTTTCATTGATGCCCTCTTTGTCTTTGATCACCATTGTGTTGTCCGATGAGAGCAATGGTGTAGTCCTTGGTTTAGAAGGTCCATAGAGAGTCTTAATAGCACTAAAGAACATCTTTGAGTTGTGGGTCTCAACATAGTGCTCAATTTCTTTGGCTTTGCTCTCCCACCAGCTGTCTTGTATCTGACGGAGCTCTTTCTGTGTTTTGCTCTGAAAGTGCTTGAAATGGTCCCGTTTGGAGACTGAGGAGGGGTCATTCTGCCATTCAATAAAGGCTTTTCTCTTTACTTCCAGTGCTGAACATATTTTTTCTTGGTTCTCATCAAATCAATCCTGATGTATTCTTTTCTTTGGTCCAAGTGATGTTATTGCTGCGTCAGTCACTATCTGCTTGAACTGATCCCACTTTCCAGTTACAGTACCGATCAATTGACCGTGGGATGTTAATTTGTCATCAAGACTCTTCTGAAAATTGTTGAAACATTGAGAATCCTTCAGTTTGTCTATGTTAAAAGCAGGTCGCACATGCTTAAGGCATTTGTGCCGAGAGGGAGCAATGTAAAGTTGAAGAGACATCCTGACTAATTTGTGATCTGTCCAGCACTCTGCACCTCTCATTACTCTGATCAGTACGTCTTGGATGTCTCGCTTTCTGACAATGGCATAATCTATCAGATGCAGCTGTTTAGATCTAGGGTACATCCATGTTGTTTTATATTTATCCACTTGTTGGAACAGAGTGTTGGTAATAGTCAGGTCGTTTTCAGAACACAGGCTTAAAAGGAGTAGTCCATTGTTGTTCATTTTGCCTACACCATGTGGCCTGGTTACTCCTTTCCAGGTCTCGTTGTCAGCCCCGACTCGACCATTGAAATCTCCAAGTAGGAGTAGTTTGTCTGTTGTGGGTGTGGCCTTGATCAGTCTGTTGAGATCTTCATAGAATTGTTCCTTCGAGTTGTCAGGGCATGTTAGAGTGGGTGCATATGCATTAACGATGGTGGCATGACATTTGGTATTTAGTGGGAAACGTAGTTTCAGCAATCTTTTCATTGATATCCACTGGAAGGTCTGAGAGTTGAAGCATCAATGAGGTTTTTATTGCCAGACCGACTCCATGTATTCTATCCTCTGTCTCAGTCTTGCCCTTCCAGAAGAAGGTATAACCACTTCCTGGTTCACTCAAGAAACCTTCCCCAGCCAATCTTGTTTCACATAACGCTGCTATGTCGATGTTATAGGGGCTAGTTCACAAGCAATGAGAGCTGTCCTTCTCTCAGGTCTTGCAACAGCTTCTTGATCCATGAAAGTACAAACATTCCATAAACCAATGGTAAATTTTCTCAAATTTTTCTCTTGGTTTCGACCGCAAGTAGGGTTGAACTGCCAGCCATGGCTTGCTGGTCAGTTGTTGTTGTAGGGGAGGCAATTTTTAGGCCACCTTTTCTAGGCCCCTCCCTTACTAGGGTGAGCAGTGCTGTCCTAAAGAGGACTGCTCAGACGCCTGGGATGCCACAGGGCAACTCTGCTGCCCCAGGTATAGAGCAGGATGACCACTTGTCCACAGGTCGCCTACATGCAGGATTGGGACTACAACTCCCAGTGGTAACCTCCACCTGTCGCTTCGCCCCTCCCCCATTGCCGCAGGACTTGGGTGATATGATGATATGATGATTTGCACAGGACCTGTGCATGAAAGCTTCTTCAGTGGTAGAGCCTTTGCACAGGAGCAATCCCACTCTCTCGACCTTGGAAGCCAGGCACCAGAGGTACATAGAACCATCACGACTGGTAATTTCTTTGGTTGCAGTGGATGGCCTTGACGTCTTTTGTGCCTTGTCAAGCCCTTCACTTTCCACAAAGCGTTGCAGAACCGCCTTCTTGGCCATTGGATCTAAATGATCTCTTCCGCCCAGTCCGCCGAAACTGACTTCTCATGCTGGGTAGGCACATCCCTAAATTCACCAAGGGTTTGAGCCTCATCGGTTACACTCACCTGATTTGGCAGGTCTGTCGAAGTCGTTGCTCAGGGTGTGGCCGCTGTGTATGCTGCACCTACTTGGAGCCACAAGTGAGAGCTGAGTGACAGGTGGGTACCAAAGTGGATGGACTACCCCCGAAGAGGTACGACAAGTCCCTCCAACAGAGGTATTACCCGTCCCTGTACACCCCATACATCCCAACTGAACAATTAAAGGCAGTGTTAAAATCAAATTTAAGCAATACTTCACGCTCTGTAAAATTTCATACACCCACGCACACACAGATTGTTAAAAGAAGACTACTATGGTTGCACTATCCAACACTCAGAACTTAGAAAATTCCAGACTTACAGTTGCTCATGCCGCAGTGGGCCTGTGACCACTCTGAATTGCAGCAGCTGACAGCATAAGCTGTGGAACTTGGAACATTTAGGATCTCCCTGCATTGCAGACTGGGAAAGTGCCAGAGCTTGGGATGCCGCAACTAAATTAATTGTCATTAAACTGATCCACAGTTAAAGCTTGGGTAGCTTGAGTCATTTCCCATAGGCCAGCCATATGTGTCTGATTGTATTGTAGACATCCCTGGTGTTGCACTGGAAACTCATGTTTAGCTGATTATCCACCACAATGCTCAAATCTTTATTAGAGTTCCTGCTTCTCAGCATAGTCTGTCACCCTTTAAGTATGTAAGTATGGCCTGTAGTCTTTGGCTACGTCTACACGTGAAGCCAACATCGAAATAGCTTATTTCGATGTAGAAACATCGAAATAGGCTATTTCGATGAATAACGTCTACACGTCCTCCAGGGCTGGCAACGTCGATGTTCAACTTCGACGTTGCGCAGCACCACATCGAAATAGGCGCTGCGAGGGTACGTCTACACGTCAAAGTAGCACACATCGAAATAAGGGTGCCAGGCACAGCTGCAGACAGGGTCACAGGGTGGACTCAACAGCAAGCCGCTCCCTTAAAGGGCCCTTCCCAGACACAGTTGCACTAAACAACACAAGATACACAGAGCTGACAACTGGTTGCAGACCCTGTGCCTGCAGCAATGATCCCCAGCTGCTGCAGCAGCAGCCAGAAGCCCTGGGCTAAGGGCTGCTGCCCATGGTGACCATAGAGCCCCGCAGGGGCTGGAGAGAGAGCATCTCTCAACCCCCCAGCTGATGGCCGCCATGGAGGACCCAGCAATTTCGACGTTGCGGGACGCGCATCGTCTACACAGTCCCTACTTCGACGTTGAACGTCGAAGTAGGGCGCTATTCCAATCCCCTCATGAGGTTAGCGACTTCGACGTCTCGCCGCCTAACGTCGAAGTTAACTTCGAAATAGCACCCGACGCGTGTAGCCGCGACGGGCGCTATTTCGAAGTTGGTGCCGCTACTTTGAAGTAGCGTGCACGTGTAGACACAGCTTTTGTTCTTAGATGTTTCCAAATACATGCAAATGTGGTAAAACAAATATGGGCTACGTCTACACGTGCACACTACATCGAAATAGCTTATTTCGATGTAGCAACATCGAAATAGTCTATTTCAATGAATAACGTCTACACGTCCTCCAGGGCTGGCAACGTCGATGTTCAACTTCGACGTTGCTCAGCCCAACATCGAAATAGGCACAGCGAGGGAACGTCTACACAGCAAAGTAGCACACATCGAAATAAGGGAGCCAGGCACAGCTGCAGACAGGGTCACGGGGCGGACTCCACAGCAAGCCGCTCCCTTAAAGGGCCCCTCCCAGACACACTTTCATTAAACAGTGCAAGATACACAGAGCCAACAACTAGTTGCAGACCCTGTATATGCAGCACGGACCCCCAGCTGCAGCAGCAGCAGCCAGAAGCCCTGGGCTAAGGGCTGCTGCCCACGGTGACCACAGAGCCCCGCAAGGGCTGGAGAGAGAGTATCTCTCAACCCCCCAGCTGATGGCCGCCATGGAGGACCCCGCTATTTCGATGTTGCGGGACGCGGATCGTCTACACGTCCCTACTTCGATGTTGAACGTCGAAGTAGGGCGCTATTCCCATCCGCTGATGGGGTTAGCGACTTCGACGTCTCGCCGCCTAACGTCGATTTCAACTTCGAAATAGCGCCCAACACGTGTAGACGTGACGGGCGCTATTTCGAAGTTACTGCCGCTACTTCGAAGTAGCGTGCACGTGTAGACGCAGCCCTACACCCCAAAGTAGCACACATCGAAATAAGGGTGCCAGGAACAGCTGCAGACAGGGTCACAGGGAGGACTCAACAGCAAGCCGCTCCCTTAAAGGGCCCCTCCCAGACACAGCTGCACTAAACAACACAAGATCCACAGAGCCGACAACTGGTTGCAGACCCTTGTGCATGCAGCATGGATCCCCAGGTGCGGCAGCAGCAGCCAGAAGCCCTGGGCGAAGGGCTGCTGCACACGATGACCATAGAGCCCCGCAGGGGCGGGAGAGAGAGCGTCTCTCAACACCTCAGCTGATGGCCGCCATGGCGGACCCCGCTATTTCAATGGTGCGGGACGCAGATCGTCTACACATGCCCTACTTCGACGTTCAACTTCGAAGTAGGGCGCTATTCCCATCCCCTCATGGGGTTAGCGACTTCGACGTCTCGCCGCCTAACGTCGATTTCAACTTCGAAATAGCACCCAACACGTGTAGCTGTGACAGGCGCTATTTCAAAGCTGGAGCCGCTACTTCGAAGTAGCGTGCACGTGTAGACACGGCCATGGTTTGTTTGCACTCAGTTTATCAAAAGATCCAGGTTGCTCTTTCAGTGACTTGTCCTTTTTGCTATTTATCACACCCTTCATTTTTGCATCATGTGCAAACTTTATCAGAGATGTTTGTTTCCTTCTGGTAAATGATATAAGTTGAACAATGAAAGACTCCAAAGGAATCTATTAGACAGGCTAGGAAGGAATGGTATCTATAGACTCTGTCAGAAGCCGGAAATGGAGGACAGGAAAGGAATCATTCAAAAACTACCTGATTTATTCACTCCCTCAGGGGCATCTGGCATTGGCCACTGCCAGAAGACAGGATACTGAGCTAGACAAACCCTTGATCTGACCCCCTATGGCCATTCTTATGTTCTTAAAAACATCTTCTGTATGATTCTCCTTTTACATTTACAATTTAAAACCAGTTAGCCAAGTTTTAATCAGTTTAATTTTATATTAGCCTAGTTTTTAATCAACATATAACATGATACCAAACTCTCTATGGAAGTCTAAGAATATTATGCGAGCACTTTTGTCTTTCTCAACCAATGATATACTCTTGTAAAATATTATATCAAATTTGATCAGATCTATTTGCTATAAACACATATTGATTGGCATTAATTACATTACCATGCTTTAATCATTTTTTATTTAATCCTGTGGCAGTCACTTAATTATCTTGCCCAGGATTTACCATTTTTTTTTTAATATTATCACAATGTTAGCTTTCTCTCTGTCTTCTGGAACTTCCCCAGTGTTCCCAATGTTCAACATTAACAGTCCAGACAATGCTTTTAAAACTTTTGGATGTAATTTATCTCAAATATTTTTAAAATATCTGACTTTAGTAACTGCTATTTAACATCCTTCTAAGGTACTAGCTGGAAGGGAAAGAGCAGTACTATGTAACATGACTACATTATATGTTTATCTAAATTTAGAATGAAAATTATATGTTGAAAGTTTTCTTTGCATTATTATTGATAATTCCATCACTTCCTTCTAGTAATGGATCACTGGCATTCTCTTTGTTCCTAATATACCTAAAAAAACCCCCTCATCCTTATTGTCCTTAATTCCACTTGCCATAGGTTCACACTCTGGTTGTTTATTTCCCTTCTCTATTTTTGTAGTTCCTAACATATACTGATGCACCTCCAGATCTACTAGGCTGAGATCAGATATAGTCCAGGATGACCACGGGTGTTAGCTGACGTCCTGAACAAGGCACATATACCCCTCCTTAGTGAGTTGCCCATTCCCAATTGCTACATACAGAGGAATAATCTTGGGCTCAGACCTCCAAGGCTAGGTCTACACTTACTGCAAAAGATTGAATGCTTAGGTTCAATCTCCTGGGGTACTGTTTTGCACATGCATGAAATGGTGTGTTCCGGAGTCAATGTCGACCTTGGAACTCCTTGCAAGCCACCAGGATTAAGGAATGCCAAAGGGAGAAGCACTCCTGTTGGCCTTCTGCAGTGGGGACAGGGACAAATATTGACAGCTGCAAAATCGAATTTTGGTACGCAATTGGTGTACCTAAAATTGTGTAGCAGCTGTCGATATTCCAGGTTAAGTGTAGACCCAGCCTAAGTAACAACTCTATTTTGAGTTGCAGGGCTTATTATATTCTGTCTGTTAGTCACAAAGAACCTTCCCTACCCTGGGAAGGAAGAGAAACAGGCCACTCTGAAGAGTGTCAGAGAGGTAGCTGTGTTAGTCTGTGGCTTCAAGAACAACAAGAAGTCTTGTGGCACCTTATAGACTAACAGATATTTTGCCCACGAAAGCTTATACTCCAAAATATCTGTTAGTCTATAAGGTGCCACAAGACTTCTTGTTGTTCTTGTAGTCCACTCTGAAGTGACCCCCAGTGCCTAATGGAAATCTATGTTATTTGGGTTGGATCTAGGGTTCCAGCCTAAGGACAGAGTTGAGGTGTTACTTGACTTTTATATGATAGCACTGGGTAGATCTTTTCTACTAAGGATGTACTAAAGCACACAGCAAGACACCTAGGCAGTGCTATACAGCTGTTGCAGAAAAGGGTGAGTGTTGTGGGTGCTGGTAAGGCTAGAATTTGCCCTTCTGTTCATGGCTTCCAGGAACCACAAAGCTGTTTGAGACTTGAACTTGACTACCTTTTCATAATGAGATCTAGTATAGTAGCTGTCCCTTTCCCCTTACTTCTCTGAAGTTAATAACAAGATTAATTACATTATCTGTGTCTGCTGGCTATCTCTTTGATAAATTTGTTTCTAGACTGAAAAAAGGCAAAAATAATTGTTTGACATTTTCCTTGCATGATCTAAAAGGTCACTTTTTGCTCATGCCAAGTTAACAACAATCAAACATGTCTCTTCTTGCTAAAAGCTCTGATTGTCCATGGCAATGAAGGAAGAGCTTCATTGCCAATAAATACAGTAGATCAAGCACCACAGAAAGTGGTCTCACTACCATGAGCCCAATAATATAGTCTCTCCTGTGGGTACTCCTAGAGCTCTGTGAGCTTATCTTTGTGATGCTCATTGCATTATAACCTCAAAGAGAGAGCGGCTGGAAGCTGTCTACCTGAGGTAGGGGATGAAAACAGTATATCAGAAGAACAAACTATATTTAGGGGAGAAACTACTGATGTTGATCTTCATCACATGGGGTTCTGGTGTGTGACTGAATAGCAAGGATGGAGACAGTGGTCATTTTTGTTGAGTATCACTTATCAAGCTCAAGGAAGTTGTTAGTTAGCTGAGTACCAGGCACATCTGCTCACATAAATATGCACACCAATGTCTGTTTAGAAGTTAATTCTGTCTTAAACAGTCCTGTCCCTTACAATCCCCTCAGTTATGGCTATTGTGTATCAGCCAACCACAACTTGCTTGTGAGAACAAGTAGTCCAAAGTCTAAGTTCTATGCAACTGCTCCTCTTATCACCTGCTGTTCCCTATCATCAGTGAGGTTGTGAGCAAAACAGAACAAACCTTTAGTCAGGGTTCTTTGCTGGCATAGAGGAGACAGGTTCAGTTCCACATTCTGTCTGAAGTGGAGAAAGGATTTGAACTTTGGGTCTACCAGATTGCTTGAAAGCACCTTGGCAACGGAATATTCTGATAGGACTGATAAGATGCGTCTACACGGCAGCCTTATTTAAAAAATAAGCTATTTCAGAAGAGTTTATTTCAAAATAATGCAACTACACACACAGGCTTCATCTACACTGCCCCTTCCTTTCAGAAGGGGCATGTAAATGTAGCTGATCAAATACGCTAATAAGGCACTGATATGAATATTCAGTTCCTCATTTGCATACTAGCAGCCACTCAGTCCAAAGTGCTGCTTTCAAAATGTATACTAGCCATGTAGACTGGGTTCCTTCGAAAGGAAACCCTGCTTTCAAAAGCACACTTCCTAATTTTTTCCAGGCAGAAGGATGCTTTTGAAAGTGGAGCATCCTTTTGAAGGATCACTGTCTACGTGGTTGTTTTACATTTCAAAAACAGCACTTCCAGAATTTTGAGTGGCTGTCATTATGCAGAAGAGGCACTGAAGAGGCAAATCAGGGCCTCATTTGCATTTTTGATCATCCATTTTTGCATTTTCCTTTCAAAAAGGAGGGGCAGTGCAGACGCAGCCAAAATGCACTTTGAAATTGTACTTAGCTATTTCAGAATACAGAGTCTACCCACAATAGATCCTATTTCAAAAAGAAGCCATTTGAAATAGCCTCTATTCTCTGCCAACACAGACTTCTAGACTGTTTACCCAGTTGACTAGAATGTAAGGATCTGGGACTGGTGCCAATAAGCATGATCATCATCTTTGTTTATAAAAGTATACTGAAACATTTTTGTTACTGTTGCAAGTTTTAGTTAGAAAATATTTGCCTGAATGCGGTAGCTGTCATCGCTCATCACATGGATGTAAGGCTCTCTGTAATAATCTTCTTTCCATATCTTTAAGAATAAAATCCTTTCTAATTAAAATTTCTAAAGCTTCTTATCTTCAAGGCATGGGTGAAGTTGCAGTGAAATATATCATTCCTAGGAACAATGGTAAAATGCAATTCTCTCTTTAGGACAAATCCAGTTCATTGCAACACATTATGTTCATTAGAAAGTAATAGATTTTTTTTCTTGTTTGATTAAAGCAGCTGCTATTTAATCTGGGTTTAGAGATAGCTTATTGGATCATATCTAAAGTGGTGATTGGACTGATGGAGCTTTGGACTGACACCAAAACCATCTTCTATTTAGCAATACAACTTTATATGCTACTAATCTAACAAATCTATGAAAGATCAGTGGAAATACATCTTAATTAAATAATGGAAAGACATGTCAGTAGAAAAATAATAGCTAAGCATAAAGAATTTAATGCAATTTAGCAATGGATGGTCAGCAGGTTCATCATGAAATGTTATGAGCAAAGAGTACATGGCTTGAGAGAGCAAATAAGAATTAAGATGGGTTCTTATTGTATGTAAAGGGAAAATATTAATTTTACTAGCAATAACTCAATGGTAGGTGAAGTTTTAAATGATGTAGTCATTGAAGTAATTTATAAAAGACAATGTATTGCTTTTAGAACTGTAGTAATTTTTGCATGTTAGGTTAAAAGCTAGAATTGAAAGGAAACAAAAATGTCCAAAGTTGTAAATAAAAACACATCAACTGAATAGCCTTTATATCTTGGAAGATGCTAGGGTTTCTTTTTTTGTATAGAAATTAAACATAATTCCTAAATGGTGGATCTCATTTGGTGCTTTGAGAGACATTTCCCTGGGGTTTGGATTAACTCCTAGGTTTGTTTGCTATTAAGCATTTAAAATGGCCTCATGAATCTTCAGGCCAGACTGACAGCAGGGACAGGGCCTTGAGCGGAAGGGGCAGAGCTGGGGAGGGAAGCTGACCTTCCCTAACCAGCCCTTCAGTACGGCAGGCGTGCACCTCTGGAGCACTGATGTGGATTTAAAGGGCTTAGAGTTCTGGTTGCTCCCATTATAGCATCCAGTGGTGGCTGGAAGTCCCCAGACCTTTTCAGTTGCCAGACCCTGGGGTCAAGGGACACCTGGCCTGTCCTTCCTGCAGGTTCCCTGGCTCCCCTCTGCATTGTTGTCTGTCAGACCATGCCACTGGGCTCCACTTTCTGTCCAGCAGGACTCCCTGCTGTTCCCTGCCACCCTCTCCCATCTCCAGCCTGGATAGCACTTCACTGCCCCAGATGGGGCTCTCATCTGTGGTTTCACAGCTACTGCTGTATCCCCAGTGCTGGCCATGGCTCCCTCCCAGGCTTCCTCCTTACCAACCTCAGCTGTGGCTCCTTGGTCTCGGCTGTGGCCAGCACCTAGCCCCAGGTGTGGCTCCCTGGCTATTGCCAGCTTCCTGGCCCACCACTTGCCTGACCCCTGCTGCTAGACCAGTTGCAGCACCACCAATTTGCCAGCCCTGGCTGGAGCTCACAAAAGCCAAGCTCGCAGCTGGCCCTGCAAGCCCAGCCAACAGGGCTCTCTGGTATGGAAACATGGAAGTTTCCATACCAAACATTCCTGGATTTTAGATGTTCAACCTGTCATACCTCTTTATTAGAAGTAATAGGTACACATAACAAGCCATCCCCCTCCCCTCCAAAAAAACACATACACACACATAAGGAGCTAGGTGGTAAAAGAGGGAGAAAAATTAATTTCAAAGTACCATTTGATGGGTCAGACCAAAGGACCATCTACCTCAGTATACGGTCTTCCAATAGTGGCTGATGCCAGATGCCCCAGAGACAGTGTAGTACTCTCTCAGAACAGGTAGTCATCAAGTGATCCCACTTTTGTCATCCATTTCCAGCCTCAGATGATAGCCACTGATGGACCTCACCTCCATGAATGTATCTAGTTCTTTTTTGAATCCTGTTAAAGTCCTTGCCAAAGTATTTTGCGAAGACCAGGACTTCCATAGGCCTACCATGTGCTGTGTGAAGAAAATCTTTCTTTTGTTAGGTTTAAACCTGCTACCCACTAATTTCATTTGGTGACTCCTAGTTCTTATGGGAAAAAATAAATAACATTTCCTTGTTCATTTTTCCCACAGCAGTCATGATTTTATAGGGCTCTATCAGATCCCCCATGAGTCTCCTCTTTTCTAAGATGAGAAGTCCCAGTCTTTTTGATCTCTCTTCATAGGGCACCAATTCCAACACCCTAATCTTTTTTGTTGCCCTTTTCTGAACCTTTTCCAATCCCAATATATCTTTCATGAGATGAGGTGACCACATCTGTATGCAGTGATCAGAAGCAGGAATACCATGGATATATATAGAGGTAACTAGATATTCTCTGATTTATCCTCTATCTTTTTTTTTTAATGATTCCTAGCACTGTTTGCTTTCTTGACTGCTGCTGCACATTGAGTGGGTGTTTTCAGCGAACGATCCACAATGACTTCAACATCTCTCTTGAGTAGTTATAGCTAAATTAGGCACCATTATTTTTTATGTATTGTTGGGATTATTTTTTCCAATGTGCATCACTTTACATTTATCAACATTAAATTTCATTTGCCATGTTGTTGCCCAATCACTTAGTTTTGTGAAATATTTCTAAGCTCTACAGTTTTCTTTGTTATCATCTATCTTGAGCAGTTCAGTATCATGTGCAAATTTTGCCACCTCACTGTTTACCCCTTTCTCCAGATCATCTATAAACAGGTTGAATAGGATTGGACCCAATAAAGACTGCTGCAGGACACCACTAATTAACACTCTCCAGTATGAAAACTTACCATTTATTCCTACCCTTGGTTTCCCGTCTTTTAACTAGTTATCAATAGTTCTTTCAAGATGTTTATCCTACGACACTCAATGAGGAATCCTAATTTTGTACAAGTTATGTTCTCCATTCTGTTTCTGTCTCCTCTCTGGCAGCATATTATGCTGGATGTTTCACATGAGTACCAAAAGCAGGGGGGGAGGAAAACAAAACGAAACCCTTCCTTACATTTTCTACCTTTTCACTTCTGCGCCTTCTTGTTGCAGGACAAAACATGCTTTTCTAACATTCATCATGCATGGTGGGGTGGGGATTGCTGTTTGAACCTACAGTGGGCTAGCTGTTCAACCTAAGTATAAAATTGTGTTACCATAGTTTGTAGTATGGTTTGAGCAGGGGATTTGAGTAGATGACTTGCAGAAGTCTTTTCCTACACAATGTTTTAAAATTTCTTCAAAATGAGTGCCAGTCTCCACCACTTAGACTGTGGTTGTTTGACTTTTGACTCATGGCTGGTCCACATCTACAAGTCTGTTACTGCTTCTGAATGAACAGTATAGTCCCTTAGCTCATATGTTTGAATTCTGAATCACAGGGTCGAGCCTAACTGACAACATAACTAGTAGTACAGCTATTCTGAATGCTTCTTTCAGTGGCATGCAGAGTACCAACACAGCTCACTGCCATGACAGAGGTATAAGTAGTTGTGCAGTGGATAAGTCTTTGCTTAGGTGAGCAAAGACAAACCTGAGGGTTTGTACTTGGGTAGATATTCCATGCCTCTCTCTCCACTTGCCTAAGCTGTGCCTTCCACAACTGCAGGAAAAGGCTTCAGTAGTTCCCTCCTTCCAGAGCTTTTCTTTGTGATAGCATGTTGTGAAAAGCACTGGCAACACGCACCTGAAGTAGCCTTTTCTCGTTGCCTCACACTACCTGATATCACTTCACACTTGCATAGATGCAGCCTACTTTTTCGTTATGGCATGTAGTAACCCCTTTGCAAGTGAGATGTAGATGCAGCTGAAGGGAAACACACACACAAAATCCAAAGCACCCCAATAAACAGCTTTTCAATAGACCATGTTTTAAATAATACTGTGTAATGGGTGAGTGTTCCGTAACTTAGATATGCTGGAACTTAATCAAGGTAAGCTGTAATTCTTCATTTTCTCAATTATATCCTTTTTTTTTCCTGAGTTCTTTTCTCACACACTGGTTTATTTCAGTTAAATTGTGTTTCTTTTTAGTTGTCTCTTGTTTCACTTGATTTTTTTATTTACAGCACCGTTGTCTTATTAGTTGATCTTTCATTGGACATAATAAACAGGAACAACCTGTTTGAATCTGAAAGGAATTATCTACTAAGAAGTTGTGCACTTATTAATTTATCTGTCACTTCTTTAAACGGTAGTGTGATACTGCATGAATGCCATTCTAGAGACCCAGACATTAAAGAAAAGTTTGATTGTATCCTCCACTGTCACAGGACAGGAAGAGATCAGTGGAGCATATCAAAGGCAGGGTGATACAGACCAGGGTCTGCAACCTTTCTGAGGCCGAGTGCTGAAATTTGACCTGTTGACCTGAGTGCCAGTGACATTTTTAAAGTCACTAAGGCTACGTCTACACGTGAAGCCCACATCGAAGTAGCTTATTTCGATGTAGAAACATCGAAATAGGCTATTTCGATGAATAACGTCTACACGTCCTCCAGGGCTGGCAACGTCGACGTTCAACTTCGACGTTGCGCAGCACCACATCGAAATAGGCGCTGCAAGGGAACGTCTACACGCCAAAGTAGCACACATCGAAATAGGGATGCCAGGCACAGCTGCAGACAGGGTCACAGGGCGGACTACCGCTGCCGGGGCAACAGCTAGCCGCTCCCTTAAAGGGCCCCTCCCAGACACACTCAGCCTGCACAGCACGCGGTCTGAGGAGCCATAGGCACACAGACCCCGGGCGACGCAGGCATGGACCCCCAGCAGCAGCAGCAGCAGCAGCAGCAGCAGCCAGAGGTCCACCCAGCCCTCCCGGCAGGAGCAGGGCTCGCCCTGATCCATGCCATGCAGGAGGCAGCTGAGCACCTCCTTGCTACACCAGAGGAGGAGCTGCCCCCAGGGCAGCAGGGCTCAACCCCCAACCCTGCAGCACCCCGACCCACCCCCCGCCTCACACGCCGGCGGCTGTGGAGCTACCCCATCAGCACCGACTGGTGGGAGCGGCTGGTGCTTGAGGAGTGGGACGACGACCGCTGGCTCAGGAACTTCAGGATGAGCCGGCAGACATTTATGGAGCTGTGCCAGTGGCTCACCCCCTCACTCAGGCACCAGGACACTCCCATGCGGCGTGCCCTCCCTGTGGAGAAACGAGGCGGCATCGCTGTCTGGAAGCTGGCCACTCCAGACAGCTACCGATCTGTGGGACAGCAGTTTGGTGTCAGCAAGGCCACCGTCGGGGCTGTCCTCATGGAGGTAAGAGGACCCACGGGGGGAGGGCAGGGCAGGGAAGGGGGGCCCGGGCAGAGGAGGGCAGGGCAGAGGAGGGCAGGGGAGGGGAGGGCAGGGCAGGGTGGGGGAGGGCAGAGCAGAGGAGGGCGGGGGAGGGCAGGGCAGGGCAGGGCCACACACCCTACTCACCCTTCATTGGTGGACTCCCATGTGCTTTCCCTGCAGGTTGTGCATGCCATCAACGCCATGCTCCTGCACAGGCTCGTGAGGCTGGGGGACGCAGATGCCACCATTGCGGGCTTTGCCACCCTGGGCTTCCCCAATTGCTTCGGGGCTCTGGATGGGATTCACATCCCCATCCGCACCCCGCATCACAGTGGAGGACGCTACATCAATCGCAAGGGCTACCATTCTGTGGTCCTCCAGGCCTTGGTGGACAGCCGGGGCCGTTTCCAGGACATTTATGTGGGCTGGCCTGGCAGCACCCACGACGCCCGGGTTTTCCGGAACTCGGGCCTGTGCCACCGGCTGGAGGTGGGGACCTACATCCTCCAGCAGGAGATCCCTGTGGGGGACACCACCATGCCCCTCTGCGTCATCGCAGATGCGGCATACCCCCTCCGGCCCTGGCTCATGCACCCTTACACGGACCATCTCTCCACTAGCCAGGAGCGCTTCAACCAGCGCCTGAACCACACACGCCAGGTGGTGGAGCGCTCATTTGGCCACCTGAAAGGACGCTGGAGATGTCTCCTGATCCGCCTGGATGCGGACCCCAACAACATCCCCCTGATTGTGGGTGCCTGCTGTGCCCTGCACAATTTGGTGGAGAGCAAGGGGGAGGCCTTTTTCCAGGGCTGGGCTGTGGAGGCTGGCAGGGCCAACATGCTGCTACCCACTGCCCCCAGTCGGCAGGTGGACCCTGAAGGGACCCGGGTCTGGGAGGCCCTACGGGCCCACTTCGATGATGAGGCCGCGGGGTGAACTCTGCCAGGCCCCCCACTGCCCACCCCTTCCTCCACAACACTCCCTGCCCCAAAGCCCACACCATGGAGCACCCAACCACAACCCCCGCCACTTTTCCTGGACAAATGACAGCACGCACTTGTGACTGAACTTAAACTGGTTTTTCTTTGAGAACTTTGTTTTTTTGGAACTAGAATTAAAACAAGAACAAACTATATACAAGATGTGTGTAACAAAAGTAATGTGTACAAAGAAAACAATAGTAATAAAAAAGTTTGTTCACTAAAAAGAAAACCAGGGATGATAAAGGGGAGAACTATTTACATGGGGGGCGGGACGGGGCAAAGGGGGGCACAAAAAAAGAGACCTACAACTGTCCATCGTCCTTTTTTAAAAATCAACTATATACAAGGGGGGGGGCCACGTCCCGGGCCCCATGGCCCTAAAGTCCGGCACTGGGGGTGGGCGGTCGGGAGCCCCGCCTCGGCCGCAGCCCCGTCCAGGGCTGGCTGGGGGCGGGGCGGACCGGAAGATATGCCCGGTGAGTCTCAGGTGGCTCCAGGGGTCCCTCGGCGGTCTGGCCCTCGCTGGTGGATGGCGGGGCGACGGCGGACAGGACAGAGATGAGCAGAGCAGCAGGTGGTGCGGCGGGTGGAGCAGTCAGGGCGGGCGCTGCAGCAGCTGGCGTGGCATGGGGGGACAGGTAGTCAACAAGGTGGTTGAAAGTGTCCATGTAGGCCCCACATGCCTCTTGGCGCCAGGCCAGCGCCTGCTCCTGCAGGTCGAGGCGGCGTTGCTCCACCCGCAGATGCTGCTCCGCCACCTCCAGCTGCCGACGGTGGATGGCCAGCAGCTGGGGGTCCGTCGCCGTTGGCTGGTGGTGGTGCGGGGTCCGCCGTCTAGCCCGCCGTGAGGCCGGTCAGTCCTCGGCCGAGGGGCTTGCCTGGAGAGGTGGCCCCGGAGGGGTCTCCTGGACCACTGATGCCTCGCCGGCGATCTCTTCCAGTCCTTCCGATGGTGCAGGTGCAGGACACAAGAGAGGAGGGGGGGAAGAAGAATGGAGACAGGTGTTAGTGTGGGCCCCGAGCCATGGCCTTTGTCCCCCCAGCCCTGTGCTGCAGGTTCCCCATCCCCGTCCCTGGGAGTTGCTGCTGTGATGGATGGGGTTCAGGGGTCCCGCTGCACTGCACCCCATCCCCTGGTGGGAGTGACTCTCACTTCACTCTTCAGGGTCTGACAGGAAAGGTTTCTTAGGCCACAGATGCCCAGTTTCTCCCAGGAGTGACAGCACCAGCTGTCAGAAGAGACAGTCCTTCCAACCCGTCCTGGGGAGAAGACCCCAAGGGGTGCCCCTCTGGGGTGTAGCTTTCTCCCTCCTCAGGCTGGCTGCCTTCCAGCTCTCCCTTCCCCTAGCCTCTACCTGCAGCCCCCGCCCCCCCCCCGATTCAAAGCCAGCTCGGCTCCTCCCTCCTCTTTGTTCAGGGCAGAGATGTCACCTGCCAGCTGTAGCCCCAGGATCATCCTTTGCCCCTGGGAGCTATTCGGCTTTTGTTGCTCATATGTAGCCTGAGTCTCCCTTTTGCACTCCCCCCACTCCATCACATACTGCTGCTGCTGCTGCTGCTGCTGCTGCGGGGTGTCCCACCCCCTCCTCCTGTGGGCCCCTCAAGGTTCCGCTCCCCCCTGCCCCAGGGTTGGGGCATGGCAGTGTCGTGTGGGGTGGGGGGAGGGGGGCAGGGGCTGATGCACTGCTGTGAGGGACATGGCCCTGCTGTCCTTGGGGCCATGGCCATGTGAGCATGTGGGGGGCCCTGGACACATATCTATTTCCCCCGCCCCTCAAGCCCAGGGGTGTACACCAGAGGGGGGTACATACCTGTCGGTCCACTCCCACGGTCCGGAGATCCCTGGGGGGGCGGAGGCCCGGCTGCTGCTCCGGGATGGCAGGAGGAGGATCTGCAGCCCGGATTCTGCGGAGGAGGAGCCCCCCTCCTCATCCTCCTCCTCCTTCTGCCGCGATGGCCCGGGAGTGGGCTCCGGGGGGGGCCCCCCCGGGTGTGGGGCTTACCTCCAGGGCGGACTCCGGCTCAAGGGCCTGCTGGGGCTCGTCGGCCGAAGTATCAAGGGTGGCTGGAGGGGAGGAGGTGTGCCGGGGGCCCAGGATGTCCCTGAGCTCCCTGTAAAAGGGGCAAGTGACGGGGGCAGCCCCAGATCGGCCGGCTGCATCCCGGGCCCAGGTGTAACCCTGCCGCAGCTCCTTAACCTTACTCCTGACATGGTCAAGAGTGCGGGCAGGGTGACCCCGGGTGGCCAGGCCCACAGCCAGCCGAGCAAACGCATCTGTGTTCCGCCTCTTGTTCCCCATTACCTGGAGCACCTCCTCCTCGCTCCAGAGCCCCAGCAGGTCCCGCAGCTCGGCCTCCGTCCAGGAGGGGCCCCGCTGTTGCTTCCCAGCCTGGCTGCCAGGCTGGCTGGCCTGGCTGCTTTGGCTCCCCTGGGGGGGGCTCCCCTGGGGGTGCTGGGGGGGCTGCAGGGCCGCCATGGCAGGTGCTGGCCCTGTTCTGGGTGGCTGAGGGACATGCAGGCTGGTCGCGTGTCTAAGCTGCCGCCTGCACGTTCCCCCAGCTTCCTGCACAGGAAGGGAGGGGGAGGGGACGTTTAAGGGGCCGCTCCACGCAGCCACCATTGAGCTGAGGGACTGGAGAGAGCGTCTCTCAACCCCCCAGCTGATGGCCGCCATGGAGGACCCCGCAATTTCGACGTTGCGGGACGAGCAACGACTACACGGTCCCTACTTCGACATTGAACGCCGAAGTAGGGCACTATTCCTATCTCCTGATGAGGATAGCGGCTTCGACGTCTCGCCGCCTAACGTCGAAGTTAACTTTGAAATAGCGCCCGACATGTGTAGCCGTGACGGGCGCTATTTCGAAGTTAGTGCCGCTACTTCGAAGTAGCGTGCATGTGTAGACACGGCTTAATAGTCCTACTTACAACACCTTCATGAATAAAGGTGCAGAGCTTTACCATTTAGGTGGTGGTTGGGAGCATTATCTGGTCTTTTTTAACCCACAGGCAGGATGGCTTTTAGCAAGCTGCATGGTGGGGTGGGAAGAAGCACAGACCTGAGCTCCTTCCTTGTGTGCCAATGAAAATCTCCTCATATGCCACTCTTAGGATGCATGCTGGGGTGCTGACCCTTATATAGATTAAGGGGAACAGCAACTATGCTACTTTTCTGAGATCCTGCAGAAATTTCACCTGTTGGATCAGGGCCGTGTAGGGCAGTGAGAAAGTAGCTGGCGAGAGTGCCAAGAGGACAGCTCTTTCACAAGGCAATCAGAGCTAAACACAAGTGGTAGAAACATTTTGGGAAACATTCCTATGTGCCATTGTGCACGTGTTGTGAAGGTTTGGCTACAAGTTTTTGCTACTGCTTTTCATGTAACTTGAAAAATGAGTCTGTCTCTATTTGCTTTTCAGTCTACTGAGTTTTTATTCCATTTTTTCCATTGATTATTTTTCTCTGTCCTAGTGATTCCCATGCAGACCAAACCCCAAAAGAGTTTGAGGCAAACATTTCAATCCATGATGCTTCAGCAGTTTGGAAATTGGGCAGCATGAGTTTGTTCATCCTTAAAAGGGGATGATGAGTATGAAACTTTTGAAAAGAGTGCTTAATTATTGCCAAGTTCAGAACATCAAGGCTTGGCGATTCATATGCCTGGCATCTCTGGGCTTGCTGCTTCATTTATAAAAGTAAACATTATAGAGCTCTGGCACCTCTTTCATTACAAATTAAGCACTGAGTAGTAATGATATCTAAAAGGATTTAAATAAGTGCTTACATTATCCTGGAGAAATAAAGGCATTAGATTTCTTTTTTTTAAGGACAGCAACAGCATCACTGTGGGGGAGTGTGGGAGAAAAGAAACAGCAGAAAGAAAACAGGAATTCTTTTTCAAGAGTCTGGCCATTGAATCTTGCCTACATGCTCGGTGTCTAAATGATCAACGTATAGATGGTTGGAGAGGAATTATATAGAAACTTAAGTTGTGTCGGAAAATAAAGGTTAAAGCTTTTCTTGATTCTCCTGCCATGCCTGTGGCGTGCATTCAAAAACAAATTAAAAAAAGCCTGAATGTGGTATGTGTATCTCATGTTTGGATATATTAAATTCTTATTTGCATGAGGGAATAGACAACAATTTTTTTAAAAAGGAATAATCCGAAATCAGAGCATGTACAATAATGACTCATTTTTATCTGAGATGGGCAAAATAAATCCCAATTTATACCGGAATCAATCAATTGCAGTGTGCATGGTGAACTATCAGATGCATTCAGTGACATGTATACAAATTCTGTCAGTGTGCTGATATACTGCTGTACACTGAAAATCAGCCAGTGATCCAGCCATAAATGTTGAGTTGTTTTATTTATATCTTAGTAATACTAGGTTAGTCTTAATTAGGAGGATCAAATATCTTAGTGCCAGATAGAAGCTAAGGGGATTAAGAAGATCACACATATTAAGAAACATCTCTCCAGACCTCACACTGTTACATGAGCTGAACAATTTTTCACACACAGTGAAGTCAGTGAGAGTTGTAATTGCATCTGTACATAAAGGTATCCTAGAGGTTTTGCATTCATGATCTCAGTATTTGTCTCTTTTCAAATAATTGAAACACTAGTGCATACAATGTGTGATTTATGATCTTCTGCCTGGCCTCAAAGGACTGATCAATTTAGTCAAAATCCACCTGTTGTCACACATGGAAATAGTGCCAACAGTCAACACTTCTCTGTTAGAGTTAGAAACAAATAGTCTGTGGAGAACTTTGGCTGGCTTCGAAGGCACGTTATAAAATATTGTTTGTGACTATACCTGAGCTCTATCAAGAATGAGTCTTTCAACCTTCTTAATATTTATTTAAGTAAAACAAATTGCTTTTGGAAGAAGATCCAATACAGTGACAAAACATGTTATTCTTGCTGTCAAACAGGTTATTAGGTAGTTGAATTAAGGTAACTTTACTCTGAAGCTGCAGTGCTATTATACTTATTTCTTCTGTGAATAATGTCTGCTGCTTTACATTGTATTCTAAAAATCCGTGGTTATTTCTCCTCCAGATCAAGCCTAAGTAAGCTCTTAATTATTTTTTTTCTGGTACAACACACTTTATTAGCCTTATCCAGAAACTAATTTAATTAGTATAGAGAAGGGGTCTCTTTTGATCAGCAAGAAAGCCAGGGCTTTCTTGTAATGAATGCAAAGGTTATCATGCACAGTACAAGCTATGCTATCCAGCATGAATGGGGGTTGCTGATTTATCAAATGTTCCAGTTACTCAAGCTTTTTCACCAAATGCAAAAATATCTAAGAAATGAAATAACCTTACTTAACATTACACCTTTTAACACTGTTACTGCATACAGCACTATAACGTACTGCTCCTCTTAGGGCGACTATATCTCCCTGTCCCAAATAAGAGACAGGGAGATATGTGGGGAAGGGGCAGCTTGTCTCAGCTCCACCAAGCCCCAGGAGAGCTGGGAAGGAGGTGGCAGCCACAGGCCTGCCCAGGAAACCAGCAGCAGCTGCCGGCCTGCCCTGGGAGTCCCAGAAAAGTTGCAGGGATGTGGCAGCCACCACACTTCCCCGAGGCTCGGGGAAGTGACTCCTTCCACCAGGTGCACCTGTGCAGCTGCTGGCAGAAAAGGTCAGTGGGGGAAGGCTCAAATACGGGACAGTTAGTCCCTTTTCAAAAATAAGTAGGCATGACTTTTTAGTGTCCCAAATATGGGTGGTCCTTCCTAATACGGGACAGGTGGACACCCGCCCTCTACTTCCTCATGGCCATCAAACAAACTTAACTTTTGCAAAAGCTGGAAAGTGATGCCAGATATCTATCAGAAAGAGAACTTGTATTGTTTTCTATGGCAGATGACAATGGATCGAGTTACCCGAATATTAAAGTGTCAGATAAAGCTTTTAGTGTATTAAAGATAAAGGAAACAGGCTGTCTTGTTCTTTTTGCCCTCACCCCCTCATTTGCAAACTGACATACAGTTTTTGGCATCTAGTGTTGTTATGGATGGTCTCACTCAAGCCATGCTTGCATTATGCAATCTTGGTGTGAACTTCTGCATAACTAAAAGTGTAGGTTCATTTTCTACTCTTCTCCAAGGTTCCACTTTTCAACTTGTTTGTGTCAAAGGCACCTTTTGCTTCTACAGTGTTTTGCCAAGCAACTGCTGCAGCTCAAAAAGAGAAAAAAAATGTTGAGACATCTTGAACCAGACAGTGCCAGGAAGTGTTGTTTTCATGTTAAAAACATCTTCAGTTATCACTGGTATTGTTAACAGAACAAACATTGACAATTGGTATTTTGTTCTAGTGGTTACAGAACTGCTTGTGCTAAATAGAGCTGAACAGATACATTGCCTACAAAAGATGTAGCTTTGTTTCAAAATTACTCTTGGCTCTGTGGTGAGCAGCAGCATTCTGTGCCACATTAGATGACCTTTTGAATGTAGCAGCTGTCCTAGAATGAAAGTATTGTGTGCATGAGTGGAACATAAGTGTGTGTATGTGTGTGCATATATATATATATATATATATATATGATTTAGTGAAATCTTTGGGCTTCTTGAAACAAGCCTATGTGGGGCTTCATCTGATACGGTACTGAGAGCCCTCCCCTTGTATTGAAATCAATGAGAGTTGAGGGAGCTCAATCAGTTCACGAATCAGGCATTTAAACAGCTTTGTACCACATACTTCCCTGAATTTCCATTTATCACCCCTTCTTTTATAACGCCCTCTTCCTGCTTCCTTTATTCTTACAATTATGTGTTTTCCCCTTTTTTCATTTTCTCCGAAGATAAATTCAAACTAGAAAACTAAATTTATAGCTTCAGACAATGAGTGTGACAATTTTAGTTATTCATCAGACTGTCTAGGATACTCATCCCTGGAGTATCTGAGCACTGGAGCTTGTGGGGAATTCTTAAACAAACAAGTTTTTCACTTGTGAAATGCCAGTTTCTTGATAACAAAGCAATTCATTGGAAAGGGTCAATTTCAATTATTTTTATCGTGTGTGCATGTTATGTTTTGAAACCTCTGAAATTTTAAAAGACTTTTGCATGACATCAGTCCTTTTCTGATCAAATAACGTGAGTCTGAACAAGAGTAAAAATAGTTAAACATTTTGAACTATTCAAAATAATTAGCAATAAAGGACATATGCACTTAACAACTACATTATTATTTCACATAAGCAAAAAGCACAGAAGTGAGTCCTACCTCCCCAAAAATCCTGATCACTTAACAGGGATCTAGGTGTTGATTGATTTTAAGTCCAAAAAGGATCCTTATAATCTGGCCTCTGACACACTCAGGCACACTCACTATTTAGCATGTGGCAGGAGAGGTTTTCAGGGTCACACTGTTCAGATGGGGATCAATTAGTCTGTTCATCTATCATTTATTCACTCTATTGGAATTACATAAAGGACAAAATTTTCTTATGGTTATTGTTCAGCCAATTAGAATCACTTCTGTGGCACATGCAACATGGTGCCTTGAGCCAGCACCACAACAAATTTAAGCCAAATACCCAACAGACATTGTTATCCCTTAATGTGAAGTCAGTGACATTTGAAGTACATTTATGCTTCTGCTGGAAAGAACACCCAAAACAAATAGACTGAAAGATGTTCTGTGATGGATTATAACATACAATGTTTTTCATTAATGTCAAATATCCCATAAAGGACAAAACCATGTAATGCAGGGCCAAGTGTCAAATCAATCTTAGTTTCTCAAAGAATGTAGTTCTGGGGAAGCATTAAGGAATGTAGACCTTCTGAGGGTTTTATGTACAAGACAATGAAATTAAAGATTTATTGCACATCTGTGAAGGGGCTACCACATCTCACCTAAGCTGTTCTATAATACAGAATAGCCACAGCCTACATTAGACGAGGCATGAAAGCAAGTGCATGAGGGGCTGATGCAACAGCATTCTTATCTGGATCAAATTCTAGATACTGTGAATGAAAAGTCCCGTTTCAGTTTTCATTCATTCACTCACCAACGAGAATGGCCTGAAGATAGATGCAAACCTAAATATTGGAAATCCCACAAGAACAGATGTTGTAATGTGATTTGTCAGGGCAGCCCAAATCTTTGTATGTCTTCCACAGGAACAGGAGTCCATTTTTTTTTCTTTTTTAACACTGCAGAGTTTCATAATCTTAGATCGCTCTACTCTGATACTCCTATCTGTGTCTCCCTTCTCAAGGTATAGGCCTAGCCAAATGCTTCCTCCTTTTACACCATCTCTGCTTCAACTATTACTGGAAAAAATTAACCTCTCTTTTGCAAATGGTATTTCCAACTGCAGGAGTAGTTTTATTTAATTTTTTTCCATTTACAGTACATGTGATAATATTCTGATTTTGGAATTTCAGAATAAATAGGATAAAATGCCCTTAATATTAGTATAGTCACTGAGATTACAAGATGTTATGCAGTTTGAGTTGGGTGTTGGTAAGTACTTAGGATGACATAGAAGACCTCAGATAGAGTTAATAATCTTGGATCAAGGGATCACAACTTGATTTGGATTAAATTATAGAAACCAGGCAGTCAAGTGTGAAGTACAGGGAAGGTTTTGGAAAATTAAGGGACTTAGAAGAGTCAACTGGACAGGAGAGCTCTAGGCTTAAATGCTCAAGAGGTTTGGAATTTCTTTAAATGATGTGTACAGAAACTATCTGCAATTTGTGTCCAAAACATGGGGGGGGAAACCTTGTAGAAAAAGGCTCCAGACCCTGTGGGATGAATAACCACCTCAGAAAGATGGTTAGTACTATGCAAAGAGCCTAGAGGAAATAGGGGGAAAAAAGAAAAAGAGTTGAACAGAAAAGAGCCAAATTTTGGAAATCAGAAAAAGTAGGAATAAAGTGAGAGCTGATGATGAAGAAGTTGAATTAGATCTAACCCAAGGAAATTAAAGTGAATAGTAAGAGGCTGTTTAATGGTATGAATAAAAAAGAGAATAAAGAAGGATAAGGTTGGATCGCTGGGCAGTAAGGATAGGGAGGAGATTAAAGGCAATCTAAGTATGCCCAGTAACTAAATGAATACTGTGGTTTGGTTTTCAGTAAATTTGATAATGTAGAGCATGGACATATAGCAGGATGGCTGATGGAAATGAGTGTATTGAAATGGAAGCTACCACATCTGAAGTGGAAGAAAAATTTAGTACTTTATCTGCTCATATTGCGAGAACTGGACGAATTCCATCACAGACTACTGAAATCATAACATTGTTATTGAGATGGCAAGGATTTTTAATCAAACTTTCTACTTAGGAGTGGTGCTACATGATTGACGAATAACTAACGCTGTACATTTATTTAAGAGAGGGAAAAATAACCATACAATTACACATCTGCATCTGACTTCTGTAGTGTACCAAATTTGCTTGGGGGAACTTCTAGCCTCTCGCTGACAGAAGCCCAGTGGTGTTGTGGGGGGGAAGGAGATGAGGATGGATCACTGCAAATACCCTGAAGCTCTGTGCTACTTATTGCTGGAGACAGGATGCTGGGCTAGATGGCCCATTTATCTGACTGGCTGTGGGAATTTTATATTGTACTGGAAGGTGAAATATCACACTAGTGTAGTTTTTCAAGGATTAGTTTTGGGCTGTTCTTTTTTTAATGTTTCTATTATCCCTGACAAAAATGCAGAATCTATAATGATACAAAGGTGGAAGGCATTGTCAAAACAGAGGAGAACTGGAATATTACACAGCTAGATCTGGATGACCATGGGGAATGGAGTGAGAAAGTGGATGAAATTAAAAATTACAAAGTGTGTGGTCATATATTTAGGATGTAACACTAAGAATTTGTGCCATGCATTTCTGGTTTGTGAGTTAGAAGTACCAGAAGAGGAGAGAGACCAGGTTGTGTGAGTCAATCAAAGGATGATTCTGAGCTATCAATGAGATACAACTGCAAAAGAGGCAATAACTTTGGCAGTGCCTAAATGAAGCACACACTATTTTGAAATAAATTTGAAAAAAAAAGTGTGTGTTATTTCCGTTCCAGTAAATCTCATTTCCAAAGGAATAATGCCTATTTCAAAATCAGAAATGCTATTTTGAAATAGCTGGATTCTATTTTGAAACACATTTTGTGTCTTGTTGTACTATTTTGAAATAAGGTACTTCTAAATGGCTACTTCATAATAGCGTTGTCATGTAGCTCTAGCCTAAAAGTTTTCCTTTTTAACCTAGAAAAGAAGAGGCTCAGAACGGACGGGATTGTGCTCTGTAAATACATCTGCAAGCTCAACCCCTGAGAGAGTGAAGAGCTATGTAAGCTAAGGTTCATTTAGAAGAACAAGAGAGTAGAAGTGGGCCATGAACAAATTCAGTCTAAGAATTAGAAGGTTTCTAGCCAGTAAATAAGGTTTCTAGCCTCTATAAGAATTAAATTTTGGATCAGCATCTCATTAGGAGTTGTGGGGGCAAACTTAGTTTGAAATAAAACTTGACAAATTTGTGAGCCCAACTTATGATGGGAATGCTTGTGATAGTGGGAGGAGGGCAGGACTCATAGACTCAAGGATTCTTTCTAATTAATACCGATTTTCTTAATGTTTCAGGGTTTCAGATGATTACTTACAAGAGTCAGGAGGGGGTTCCCAAATGTAGTCTATTTTTTTTCTTGGAAATGTTAGAGATGCGGCACTGATGGGATGAAATAACCCTCTGCATAAGTACAGCATGTTCTCTCAGATGCTTATCTGGTTTACATGCTCAGGGTCTGATAGACATACATGGGGTTAGGAAGAAATTTTGTGTCTGATCAGGATTAGAGTGATCTTTGCCCCCCCCACACACACACCCTTCCTCTGTGCTGTGAGGATTGGGTCACTTGCCAGGATTATCTGGACATATGTTACTATAGCGGGAGTCTTGTGCATTGGTGTCTCTTCATCTCTACAATTCTCTGCATGTGGCACATAATAGCTTAGTCTTCTGAAGGTTGTAATTTCAGTTATTGGGTGTAGCATATGGTTGCTGTATGGTCTTCGTGACCTGTAATTTGCAATCAGACGAGATGATCCAGCAGTCCTTGAATTCTACAGTTCTATCAGCTGATATGTTTAGTGGTTTGAGATGACCTGACCATTTTGAATTTAAAACCCAGAACTCTAAAATTAATGTTCAGATTCTTTCCCAATAATATATTTAGGCTTTTGACAAAGAAGGAATAATTCCTTAATATACATAATGAAAGCCAGAAGCCCTCTTTAGTCTCACTATCATTTATTGTGGCAAACTCTGCGCTGTTGGTTTCTACCAGTGACAGTGTAAGTTGTGGCTGAACAATTATGTTCACAGTTTCACACTAAAACTATCTTTTAGTGCCAGATCAAATAATCTTTTTATACAATGCACATTAAGAAGAATATGGCCATTGTTTAAGAGAGAGGTTGTAAAATAAAATGAACATTATTCAATGGCCTATACAAATGGCTTGTAAAATATACAGAGTAATTGAATGGCTAGTTATTAGAAGATGTGTTCAGCACAGAGATTAATTTGTATATGAAAGTAATGTCTATATTTTCTAGTAATAGCTTCTTTTCATAATAGGCAAATGTGCACTGTATACTTAACATCTGTCTAAATTATGAAGTTTCACTATCAAAGTGGCCTAGGAGAGCCAGGAAACAAAATTCAACAGAAAGTCAGTAATTAAGCTGAAATGGAATGTTCTAAATTGAACAAAATGGTTCAAACTTTTTGTTTGTTTGTGGTTGTTATGGGAGAATGGAAATTCTATTTTCTGACCAAGCCCACTGGATAGTAGGTATGCTTTTAAAGGCACACATTTTCAAGTTCAAAACAAAAAGCAGTCAACTAGCACTTTAAAGACTAGCAAAATAATTTATTAGGTGAGCTTTCGTGGGACAGACCCACTTCTTCAGACCAATAAATTATTTTGCTAGTCTTTAAAGTGCTACTTGACTGCTTTTTGTATTGATAGTATATAGACTAGCACGGCTCCCTCTGTGTGATTTTCAACTTCGTATTTCCAAATTGTAGGTCAGACACTTTTCTCTCATTTCTTTTCTACCATTAAAAGTCCAACTTCCTGAAGGACTACTATAATCAGTGGTGCCAACATCTGCCATAAGCCTGAGGGCAAGGTTGGAGGGTGGCCCAGCTCTCTGCCCCTGAAAGGGACAGGGACAAGGGTGGAAGGGTGGGGTTTAGGGCAGTCATCTCTGGCCCCCTCTCCATGATTCCTAGGAATTGCAATCAGAGTGGTGGTGGTGAAGCGCTCCACAGCATTTCAAAGTGGTCCACAGCTCCAGCCACCACAGCTGCTTCTTCAGCTGGAGCTCTTGGCCCCTTTGAAACTCCGGGCCTGGGGGCAACTGCCCCCTTAGCCCCCGCCCCATCAGTGGACTTGACTATAATAACTGTTTTTTACAGGTCTGACAATGAATCATTATACTTACATATGCTTTGCTTAGACTGAAATACAAACAAGATGAGATAATGTAGTTCCTTTATCTGACAGCTACACAGATTCTCTTTACTCTTGCATGTGCCTGTAAGGCAGTTCTAATCTTTTGAGAGGGAAATATTTTAGCTTGGGAAAAGAAACCCATTTCTCTGGGTCCTTATTAGTAAAATCTGTTCTGTTGTACTGCACTCCTGAATCTATTTACCAACGGTGATAATATGGCCTCCCAAAACATAAGTCGTCGTGTAAATGACACCATGAAAGCTCCTTCTGAGGTGCCCAATGGGTAACCAAACTTTTGCATTTATGTCTTATCAAATAAATCATTCTTTATCTTAAATACTATTGAAAGGGTAATTGAAATCCTTAATCAAATTAGCTGAGATTCAATTAAGTTGTCAGTCAACTATGAGGTCAGATACAGTCACCGTACCTATCAGCTCTTCTTGACTGAGATATGGCATTTATTTTAAATTTAATTTGCCTCATCTCTCTCACACAGACATTTCTCTGCTTATAGAAATCAGTGTACATATTAAATGAGTGACCTTATTTCAAAGCAACCTCCTCTTGCTTGATGTTGGGGCTGTCATTTTGATTCTTAGATGTGCAAATGGCCAGTGTCATTAAGTTTGTGCTGGAGAGTTTGGAAATGATGTTCAGATAACTCCTTTAATCATCTGGAACAACATCTATGGACGTTAGGAAATGTACATTTGGATTAAAATTATAGTTTCTTATGATCCCAGAAACTTGATCCCATCTCTCATTACAAAACTTTGTCGGGTTTGATTTTTGTGTTAGTTTTAATGCATGTTATTTTTTTAGTTTAACTTCTGTGTAAAACATTCAAAAAAGTAACGAGAAAAATAAACGTAATTATTAAGCATTAGGAAAACTTTGTTGTCACAATAATGAACTGAAAGGCATGAAAAAAGACTTTACCTATTTCATCTGTCTCAACTTTATATAAAATATTTAGCTCATGTAACCCTTAATCCTTTGAGGATGTGAAATAATCAGTAATCTCAGGTCTCAGTGGAAGATGGAGTGTCCACAATGTTATTACAGAGGCTCTGAGGGCCATGTGAGATTTGGCTTTCAGTACGCTTACATGAAAAAGTATTCACTTTTTTGAAGGCTATGGCTTGCTTGGAGAAGGAGAGAATTCTGATGATTGGCCGAAGTTGTGTCTTCCCCTCCATCTCACAAGCACATTTCTCATTATTTTTTTTAATTTATTCAGCTTTTAGGGGAGAACTGGAAGTAACCAGAATCTTTTTTTTTTTTTAAATGTAAGTGTCCATTTCTCATGATCCTTCTTCCCTGTGTAGCAAAAGACTTGAAAGTATAAAGGGACACTCAGTGATTTAATTGTAAGGTTATTGTTGTACTTTGGAAGTTCATAGATTTGTTGGGTTGGTGATCTAATTATAGAATATACCACTAGCTTAAAGTGTCTGCTCTGAATTTTAGCGCTCTGCCTTGAGGTTGGCAATCTTGTTTATGAGCCACTCTAGAAGGCATAACATCTGAATGAACTACCACCTTACTTTGCGTTTTATGCGTCCTCTGGAGCAAGTTTAAGAGGTTCAGATTTTTCATGGTTCAGGTGTGTCAAGTCTGACCATGGTCTGGGACATCCAGGGCAGCCCATTGTTCATCTGTGGTGCTATACAGGGATACTACACACATACAGGATGACTGCTTTTTTCTTTTGGCCCTTCCCAAAGTCCTTCGCAACCTGAACACTGGTGTTTCACTGACCATTAGCAGTCTGAAGACTATTTACTGTTTTCTGTTATCCCCAAAATAATAAATTGCTTTTCTTGATCATATACAGGCACTAGATGTATGTTATAATATATATTTTAATTTGCTGATACTTTTTGTGATAAAGAGCCATTGCAAAAGTATTAACAAAGCATTCTAACGAGTTGTTTGCAAAAGCACAGTGCTCTGAGAAAACTATCTTGAATGCACAGCCTTGGCTTTATTGATCTTGACAGGTCTTAGAAGGGTGTAAGAAAAGAACATTAATTCCTCAGTGGTATAAACAAATTATGCTCAGTAAAGTCAGCATGTAAGGATCATTTATAATCACATTTAGAGGTGGTTCTCATGCAACTGTCGACAAAGTCTTTTCTTCACCCTATGCTGCTTGTGCTTAAGATGGAGACAAAATCACATTCTGAGCAAAATATTTGTCAGCCGAAACAGAATTCATATTTCATGGTAGAAGAAAACATTGACAGAGCAGATCAGACCCAATCATAGCCCAGGGCAACTCTTCAGGGTGTTGACATTTTGTGCATTCAGATAAACAAATCTGACAGAAAATATCTTCAAGGAAGCCAAGTTCATCTTTAAAAATACTGTATTATGTTTTACATGGCACTTGGAAATGAATAGTGTTGTCTTTTAGTAATCAGCCATTTATTTGGAGGAAAAGTGCAAACTTCTATCAAACTTTACAATACATTTTAGCAAAGGTAAGACAGAATATTTTTAGAGGCCTACTGGCAGCTTTGATTTGTGGTGTGTATATCACTGCCCCCTCCAAGAAGCAGAACACAAATACAACTAAATTAAAATACACTTTCATCTAGGTTCCAAACTATTCTAAGTGTACAAAAGCATAAGTTGTGGTGAGGCAATTTTGGCAGTGTAGTTATGTGCATTCCAGAACAGGGCTCTAGTAAAAACATGTCAGTATGACAGCTGCACTTAAAAAACATACCTTGCCTTCAAGTTAATTTTTCACATTTGTTTCTAGGGCCTCTGCTGAGTCTTTCCTAGTTTATAAGCTGATGTTGCAGTTGTGCATGTTGGGGAATGTTTGAGGGGCTGTACAGCAGTGGGGCTTCTGGTCCCTTTGAATGATTCAGCTACGCACCCTCTGTCAGCCCTTTAAAACATACTAAATTACAAGCCACTACACCCTTTAGATGTGACTCATGTGTCCCATGTGTTAGACTACCTATCTTGGCCTGTTCATAATGTCATGAAGCCATGCATGACTCCTTCAATCTCACTTCTGTGGTACCTTGCTTTAGGGCATAAGAACGGCCATATGTAGTCAGACCAAAGATGAATCTAGCCAATATCCTGTCTTCCATCAGTGACTAATGCCAGGTGCTTCAGAGGGAATGAACAGAGCACGCCATCAAGTGATCCATCCTGTCATTCATTTCTATCTACTGGCAAACAAAGGCTCAGAGCAGAGCAAAGGGTGATATTATGTCTGTTCTTGACTTTCTACAGGGCTGTAGGGGATAAAGAAGGGTTCTTGCACGCTAGAACAGGTCATAATGTGGGGAAAAATATGAAATAATCTTTTTCTTAAAAATGACATGTTTGTGTTGGGAAGCATCAGAAATTAAATCACCCAATGTATATTACTCTCTAGCAGAATAACATATGTAAACAACAGAGTTACCTTTGGACACAACAGTCACGGTGTCAATGCATGAGTTTTATTTTTTCATTTTGGAAGAACAGAGCTAAGTGACTGAAAAACTGAAGTAACATCAAAGCAAAATGACACAACCACATTGTCTCAGTTCCAGTTTTAATCATAATACCACTTGCACAGATGTTCCCCGGCATTAGAAAATAAATATTTCATAAGTTGCATCTGACATTTGACCTCATTTCAAAACATTATCTGAGTATTTCAGATTAGCATGTTGCTTTTAAAATGAAATTTCCCCATTTTTAGTTTTGCCTGAAATTCAGTTAGACGCAGTTAGTTTCCTTGATAATAACTTCAGCTATTCTGATATAAAATTAGCATGTTTGCCCCTATAAATAGTTTAGCATGTTTAGCAGTGCTTTCAAAAATATACACTCTGCATCTGTGCGTGTGTGTGTGCGCGCGCGCGCATGTGTATGTATGTATGTGTGTGTATATATGTATTCACTTACACCTTTATTTTCAAAATGGCCATGGCTATGCTAGCCCACACCTTTCAAAAGGGATATGCTAATGAGCTACTTCTTCATATGCTAATGAGGCACTGCCATGAATATGCACTGCCTCATTAGCATAGTGTCAGCTGCACACTTTTCAAAAGTGCCGCTTTTGAAATGCACACTGTTCGTGTAGACAGGGGCCTTTTGAAAGGACCTCCGGGCTTCAAAAGCCCCTTCTTCCCAAAACCAAATGGGAAGAAGGGGTTTTTGAAGTCTGGGGGTCCTTTCGAAAGGCCCCTGTCTACACGAGCAGCATGCTTTTCGAAAGCGGCACTTTTGAAACGCTTGCAGCTGTCATTATGCTAATGAGGTGCTGCATATTCATGACAGTGCTTCATTAACATCTGCCAAAGTGCCTTATTAGCATACCCCTTTCGAAAGGCAGGGGATAGTGTAGCCATGGCCACGGTGTCTACAACTTTCATAGATTTAGTATTTGGGTTTGCAGCTTGAGATACCTAGTTTACCTCATTTGGGCATCCAAAGTGGAGCACCTCCAGAATTAAAATCTCTTGATTTTTTTCTCTTGAAAATCTGTCCCATGGATAGCTGCATGTGAACTTGTTGAGAAGAGGCAATAAGGCTGTGTCTACACTAGCACAAAACTTCAAAATGGCCATGCAAATGGCCATTTTGAAGTTTACTAATGAAGCGCTGAAATACATATGCAGCGTCTCATTAGAATGCTGGCAGCCGTGGGACGCGGCTCACTGCTGCATGGCTCATCCAAATAGGACTCCTTTTCGAAAGGATCCCGGAAACTTCGAAATCCCCTTATTCCTAACAGTAGATAGGAATAAGGGGATTTCGAAGTTGGCAGGGTCCTTTCGAAAAGGAACCCTGTCTGGATGAGTCACACAGCGGAGAACTGTGTCAATTTCGAAGTGCCGTGGCTGCCGGCATTCTAATGAGGCCCTGCATATGTATTTCAGTGCTTCATTAGTAAACTTCGAAATGGCCATTTGCATGGCCATTTCAAAGTTTTGAGCTAGTGTATACACAGCCTAAGTGTTACAGATCCTCTAAGGCAGCTTGTTGCTGGCTCCCTTCCCCACTGTGACAGAACCCAAATACTGGGCCCTCAGTTGTTTTAAATCTTCCGGGTTCTGAATGGAGTCCAGCTATAGCCTCAGTCTTGCAGTCCATAAACACATTTGGTAAGCAGACCTGCTACCCGTGGTGCTCAGTGTTGATCTTTCAGTCTCCCTCATACTTAGCCAGAACTCAGTTCCAAGGGCTCAGTCTCCTGATTTACAATTTAATTCTATTGCGGGACACATCGCAGTGGTGAAGCATATAACAAACTGATACTTTCCCCCAGAATCTAACAGAATTGCTCTTTCCTTCATCACTTCAGAGGAGTGTTTAGGCTGGGGTTTCAGATATCTGGAGCCCTTGAGGTACGTTTTGATCCTGTATGTGGTGTATCCTGAAATACACAGCGTTCATCCTTCAGTCATCATGCCTTCTTAATTGTCTTTGACAAGCCTGATCCCTTCCTTCCTCCTGCCCAAACATCTCATATAACACCTGGCTTGCTTTTCTTTGCCTTTTTGGTGACATTGAACACTCTTCACTTCCTCCTGCCATTCAAGTGAGAGGCAGTTGCATCCTTTCCCTATTGAATAAATTCACTTAGCATGTGGTCCATGGCTATGCTAAGAGTAAATTACCTTCCAATTGCCCTCAGTCTGGGGAAATTGTCTTTTTGTTTTTTTTTTAGCCTAGGTAGGGTCTGGAGAGGCATTCATGATATAGCAGTTTTTCACAGTAATAATTCCTAATTACTCTGTACAGCCAGTTCACCATATCATCATAACATGGTAATTAGAGTTGTAGCACTTGGCTTGGGAAATCTGGATTCAGGTCTCTTCTCAACCAGATGTTGCATAATCATGTTAATAATCATGTTAACCATGCCGTGTGTCACAAGTAAAATGGGAATAATAGTATTCGCTATCTCACAAGCTGGTCGGGAAGATAAATAGGCATTGTGAGGAAAGTAAATACTTGGGTTATGTGATAACAATAGTTAGAATTTTCAAATATCATTGCAAAAATATTTTGAAAGTCCAAGCACATACCTTCAGATGCAGAAGATGGTAAATGAATACAACAATAGTGGTGGTTGTGAGATGTTTGGCTGTGTGTATGTTCCCACTGTCTGCTGTCCCAGCTCTGCACAGGTAGCTGGCACAGCAGACTATGGACATACCACCCAATGACCAGAAGATCCATTTACATATGAAGGCACTTTTTATTGTTAATCAAGCATAGTAATAATACATAGCAGACCACACAAGGATATTAAGACTTTTATGCCCAGGACAATGAACACAGCTCAGTAAATGGCAGGACATTCCACTCCCAGCTCGGTTGGCCAAAGTAACTCTCTCTGACACATCTAGGTATCATATTTTGGTGTACTTGCATGCCACCCATTGCCTTGTAGCTGTTGGTTCAATCAAAATATCTCTATCCATTATGCTTTCATCCCAATTTTATCTTGAGGGTGGCTCAGAGTGTTCATATTATGTTTGGGGAATGTGCTGGCATTGGGGTATTCTGGTTCCACCCATTTGGAATAAATTAGTCTTTAAGGTGGTATAGAACTGCATTTTTCCATTTGGAAAGCATTTGTGTGTATATTCTTGTGTCTGACGCTACTTAAGGATATGTTTTTCTGCAGTGTAGACCTGTTTTTGCCAGATTCCGTGATCAGGACCTGCCCCCTAGTCACAACTTAACTTTGCTTTACAGTAGGAAAACTTCGACCACTAGTCTAATTCAGCCTCAGGCTTCTGATACAAGGGCTTATGTCTCACTCATTACTACAGTGTTTTTTGAGCCTAACTGCAGTATTCTAAAGTATTTTGGGAATCACTTTTTGCCACATAGGGTTATAACATCTATACTAGAACTATGCCCCACTGCCTTGTGGGTTATCCTGGGAAGGAGAAAGGCTAAGGGAGTAAACCCTGACAGAAAATCTGGAGGGGAGTCTTAAGGCAGTTCTGTGCCAACTTGTGGCATTGACCCGGCAACTCCTGCAGCTGAGCTGGTAACAGACGAAGAGGTTATCCTATCCTTTGGACTATAACAGTAAAGCCAAGAGGGGGACACCAGGCAAACTAATAAGAAAATCAACAAAAAAAGGAAACCATCAAAGTTTTAAGCTTGCTTGCTGGAATGTGTGGACCATGCTGACCGGTTTGACTGAAGATCTTCAGGACATCAGCGACACCCGAAAGACCACTGTCATCAATGAGGAACTGAAGAGGCTCCAAGTTGACATTGCTGCTCTGCAAGAAACGTGACTTGCAGATTCGGGATCTCTAAAGGAAAAGGACTGCACCTTTTTCTGGCAGGTTAGAGCTCAAGAAGAACCCAGGAAGCATGGTGTTGGCTTTGCCATCAGAAACACCCTTCTACAAATGGTGGAATTAGTCATGGGTGGATCAGAAAGACTCCTTCAGGTCATACTTCAAACTTGCTCCAATCCCATCCACCTGATCAGCACTTATGCTCTAACTCTGTACGCCACACCAGAAGTAAAAGACAAGTTCTATGACGTGCTTAGTGCTGCCATAGCGCAAATACCTGCTCGCAAACAACTGTACATTTTGGGTGACTTCGATGCAAGAGTTGGAGCCAATCGTGACTCATGGCCTTCCTGCTTAGGCCACTTTGGTGTGGGAAAAATGAATGAAAATGGACAGCGTCTTCTCAAACTTTGCACGTGCCACAATCTGTGCATCACAAACACATTTTTCCAAACCAAGCCACAGCACAGAGTGTATTGGAGACGCCCACGCTCGAAAAAATGGTATCAACTAGATGTGGTCATCACTAGATGTGATAACCTGTCCTTCTGACATGCAGCTATCATAGTGCCGACTGCGATACAGATCACTCGCTAGTTTGCTCCAAATTCAAGGTGAGACCCAAGAAGCTGTACCACTCTAAACCAACTGGAAGGCCCCTCATTGATGCCAGAAAGACGGCAAACTCAGAGAGAGACGAAAAGTTCAGAGAGACCCTCGAGGAGAATCTGCGCAGGAGCCCTGGGGGTGCCAATGTGACATCCAGATGGCAGCATCTGAGGGATACAATTCACAGCACGGCCTTGTCGGTGTTTGGAAGAAGAGCTAGAAACACAAATGACTGGTTCAAAGCTAACTCCGATGAGATGATTCCAGCCATCAAAAAGAAGCGCGCTGCACTCCTGGAGAACAAACACTCACCGAGCCAGAGTACCCTGCAAGCACTCAGAACAGCTAGAAAAATAGTACAGCAGGCAGCCAGGCACTGTGCCAACAACTACTGGCTCGAGCTATGCAGCAGCATCCAGACCAGTGCTGACTCTGGTAGTCTCAGGGTAATGTACGAGGGCATCAAGAAGGCACTAGGACCCACCCAGAACAAGATGGCACCTCTGAAATCCAAATCTGGTGAAGTCATCACTGACAATGCCAAACAGATGGAGCACTGGGTCGAGGACTACATCTAGCTGTACTCACGCGAGAACATTGTGGTTGATATAGCCCTCAATGCCATCAAGCTCCTACCAGTAATGGATGAACTGGATCAGGAACCAGCCGTGGACTAACTGGAGAAAGCCATCGACATCATTGTGGTAGGAAAGGCCCCAGGCCAGGATGGTATACCACCAGAGGTAATCAAGTGTGCCACGGGCACCCTCCTGGAACCCCTACCTGAGCTACTGTACCTGTGCTGGAGAGAGGGAGAGGTTCCACAGGATATTCATGATACTAACATTGTAACCTTGTATAAGAACAAAGAGACAGAAGTGACTGCAAGAAGTATCGTGGAATCTCACTCCTGAGCATTACTGGTAAACTGTTCACTCGCATCATCCTCGGCAGACTCCAGAAGATGGCTGAGAGGGTGTATCCCGAATCACAGTGTGGATTCCGTGCAGAGAGATCTACCATTGACGTGGTCTTCTCTCTGAGGCAGCTGCAGGAGAAATGCAGGGAGCAGAGGTAACCACTCTATATTGCCTTCATCGACCTGACCAAGGCCTTCAATTTGGTCAGCAGGGATGGACTTTTCAAACTGCTCCACAAGATAGGCTGTCCACCATGATTACTCAAGTTGATCCAGTCTTTCCACAAAGACATGAGAGGAACCATCCCATATGACGGCCCATTATCGGATGTTTTCAGCATCAGGAGCGGCGTCAAACAAGGATGCGTCCTTGCTCCAACATTGTTCAGAATCTTCTTCGCACTTCTCCTGAAGCACGCCTTTGGATCTTCAACAGAGGGCATCTTTTTGCACACAAGATCTGATGGGAAACTATTTAATCTTGCAAGGCTGAAAGCTAAGTCTAAGTGCGAGAAGTCCTCATCAGAGATATGCTGTTCGCAGATGACGCTGTTGTAGTGTCACACACAGAAGACCAGCTTCAGAAACTGCTGGATCAGTTCTCCAAAGCATGCAAGGACTTCGGGCTTTCCATCAGCCTAAAGAAGACAAATGTACTTGGTCAGGATGTTGCTGAACCTTCATCGATCAGCACTGACAACTATACATTAGAGGTCGTCCATGAGTTCGTTTACCTAGGGTCCACCATCGCCGACACCCTGTCATTGGAGACTGAGCTAAATAGGAGGATCGGAAAAGCAGCCACAACTCTGTCCAGACTCAGCAAAAGAGTGTGGAATAACATCAAGTTGTACACCCACACCAAAATGCAAGTCTACAGAACTTGCATCCTCAGCACCCTCCTTTATGGCAGCGAGTCTTGGACCCTGTACGCCCGTCAAGAAAAGAGGCTGAACGTCTTCCACTTGTGCTGCCTCAGGCGCATCCTTAGAATATCATGGAAGGACAGAGTGCCCAACACTGCCATCCTTGAGCAAGCTGGAATCCCAACCATGCACACCCTCCTCAGGCAGCAGCGGCTCCGCTGGCTTGACCACGTCCACAGGATGAATGATGGAAGGATCCCAAAAGACATCGTGTATAGCGAGCTAGCCTCTGGCAAAAGACTTCCCGGACGCCCCTAATTGCACTACAAAGATGTTTGCAAGAGGGACCTCAGGGAGGCAGACATCGAGCCGGACAGCTGAGAGGAGCTGGCAGACAATCGCAGCAGATGGAGGCAGGAACTACACAAGGCCTTCAGAATGGTGAGATGAGGATCAGACAGCTAGCAGAGGAGAAGCGAGCCCACAGAAAGCACAGTAAGAACCTGCCGGGCACCCACTACACATGCAACAGATGCAGCAAGGACTGTCACTCTTGTGTGAGCCTTCACAGTCACAGTCGACGCTGAAAGTGATGATCCCAAATGGAACTACGAAGGGCGCGATCCATAGTCTACATAGACTGAAAGATGCCTACTACTATTGGAACTAGTTAAAATTCCAAATTTAGGAGAGTATAATGGGCAGATAGCACCCTCAGCCGTGTTTAAGTTTAATATTGTTTTCTGATACTTCAAATTCATCTTTGTGTCGCTCTTCATTTTGCTGTTGTGTCCATATCTTAGCATATTTTAGATTTTGCACAACAGGGTTGCAAGAAAACAGGGTTCTTTCTGTAACTAGCTATCCTGCATAATAGCACTATGAAAACTTCAAATGTTGCTCAACATTTACTTACAATCTTTTATTTATGCCTTTCTCATGAGATTTTAAATAATTCTTTCTTAATCTCCTATTAACAGACCCTTAATGAAGGCAGACCAACTCCTTACATTTTTTTCGGCACAACAAAGGAAAAGGGGGGAAAAATGAACATGCCAAAATATAAAATTAAAATGTAATGCAGAAAGTTATGGATCATCATGCAGTAAGAGTTAATCTTGCAGAAAAAGTCAGTCAAGTGAAAAAAAATATGAAATGTGTGTTTCTTTAAAACTAGTATGTATAAATATCTTATTTTATAAAAATAAAAAGAACATGTAGTATTAGATATCTAGAGAATCTGCTCTTGCATACAGTATATTACACTTTCCAGTGCAGTAAATTTACTCATTAATTGACTCATTTCTACAGAACATAATAGACTACCCAAGCTTACCAAATTACTGTTTTCCCTATTAGTGATGCATGAATCTGCCATCTACCTTGTAACTTTATTTTATTAATTATTTCATTGCTAAATGTATATTTCTATTTATAACTGTCGCAGCAAGAAAATTTGACTTAACAGATGAGGCTTCAATAGGATTATATCCTGAGCAAGGACAAAGGGACAGATTTTTAAAGATATTTTGGGATTTTTTATTCTTTTTAAATGAGTAGAACCATATACTGAAGCTACAATGAAAGAAAAAAAGTGTGTAAATCATGACAGTATAAAAGCCAAAGGAGCATTCATTTGCTATCTATCCCATGTAAAGGGTTCATCTGTATTCTTTTACACAGAAGAAAGAAAATATTAGAAACAAGGTTATATCAAGAACAGGCAGGATGCAGGCAGAAATCATGTATAGATCAAATGTTAACACCATCAGAGAACTGTCAATCGAATGGCAATTCTGCTTTATTAGGACCGTATAAATTTTCAAGGAGCTTTTGACAGGATGCATAGAACAATTCTAATAATGTATGAAAATGACTGGAGGATAGCTAATCTCAGCCAAAGTTTTAAAAAAGGCTACAGAAGTGACCCTGAAAATTGCAGGTCAGTAAGTTTAACTTCAATACCAATCAAACTGGTTGAATCTATAGTAAAGAACAAAACTGTCAGGCACATAAATGAACATTGTTTGTTGGGGAAGAGCCAACCTGGGTTTTGTAAAGGGAAATTGATTCTTACCTATGTACCAGAAATTTTTAAGAGGGTCAACAGGCATGTAGAAAATGGCGATCCAGTGGATATAGTGAGCTTACATTTTCAGAAAGTCTTTGATAATAGCCTTTGGTGAAGGGCCTTAAGTAAAGTAAGCTATCGTGGGATATAAGGGAAGGTCTTCTCATGGGTTTATAAATGATTAAAAATAGCAAGCAAAGGATAGGAATAAATAGTTTGTTTTCATAATGGAGTGAGAGAGAAACAGTATTGTCCTCCAGGTGTGTGTTCTGGGACTAATGGTATTCAACATTCATAAATGATCTGGAGAAAGTGCATAATCAGTGAGGTGGCAAAATTTGTAGATGTTACAAAATTTCTCAAGAGTACACAGCAAACTGCAAAGAGCTTTAAGGGCATCTCACAAAATGTGGTGGCTGACAAGCAACATGGCAGATGACATTCAATGTTGATAAAAGCAAAGTAATGCATAGTGAAAACATAATTTCAACTATACATATAAAGTGACGGTCCAAAATAGTTGTTACCACTGAAAGATCTTGAAATCTTTATTGATACTCCTCTAAAAACATCCACCTAATGTGCTGTGGCAGTCCAAGAAAAAAAAATAAATAGAATAGTGTGACTCATTAAGAAAGTGATAGAGAATAAGACAGAGAATTCATTAATGCATCTACAAATACATGGTATGCCTACATCTTGAATACTGAATGAAGATGTGGCCACCCTATCTCACAAAAATATATCAGAAAAGGTTCAGAAAAGAGCAGCAAAAATTATTAGGGGTTTGCAACAGCTGCCATATGAGGAGAGATTAATAAGACTGGGACTCTTCAGCGTGGAGAAGAAATGATTAAAGGCAGATACGGTAGAGGTTGATAAAATGAGTGTTGTGGAGAAAGTTAATAAGAAAAAGTTATTTACTCCTTTCCATTACACAGGAGCTGGGGGGGGGGGGGGTCACTAAATGAAATTAATAGGTAGTAAGTTTAAAGCAAACAAAAGGCAGTATTTCTTCACACATTGCAAAGTCAATGTGTGCAACTCCCTGAGAGAGGATATTGTGAAGACCAAGACTTTAAGGTGATTAAACCAAGAATTCATAAAGGGTAGGTTTATCATTGGCTATTAGCTGGAATGGAAAGGTATTTAAATAGTTGCAGTCCATTTTATATAGTTGAAGCATCCGAATCTGTATGTAGTTCAGAATGTGAGAGAAGAATTGCATGTATATGGCATGATGAGCGTGGCAGAAAATTACAATTCTCTGTTCCATCAATCACTCATAATGATGCTATATTAAAGGTCAGAAGTGGACTGAAGCCAGTATTGTAAATGTAATATTCCACTTTCAAACTGGCCAATTGCCACTGGATGTCTATAGTCCCGACTAGATCCAAGAGATTTGACGTTTAAACTGCTGGACAGCAGAACAACATTAAGTAAATTAATGTTCACTGACATTTTCCTGAGTATGATGAAAATATGCTTGAATTTATCTCTTCCTTTATGGCGAAAATGTTAAAAGCTTTAAAACAGTATTTCGCTTGACAAAGTTTTATATATTTCATCTCCTATCTGATTAATGAAGTGACATGACTTAAAAATGTAAAAGCTTTCTTAATTTTGTTAAGACATCTCTCCTGAATTTGTTTATGCTAGTCCTTTAAAAGAACTATATTTAGTATTTTAAGCTAATTTTAATAGTTCCTTTATAGTATTTATTGTACTCCATACTTGAGCAGAAAGGTAACCTACATTTAATATAATTACCGGAGCTGTATTAAAATATTTTATTACATGAAAATTTTACATGAAAAGCTGATGTAATTTCTTTCTGAAACTTTTCATAACTCAGAAAATGTACCCCCAAGCACATTTTCTATGAAAAACCTATTTTCCCATTGACTATTGTGGGAATTGATTCTTATCCAAAAGAAACATCGAGTTTTCCAGAATCATGGTACTATGCTATATTTGCTTTCTTGTACTTTTCTACATTTATGTTGTTATATTTGTTTTTGCATAATCCATTTTCTATATTTTCAAGTTTTCCCAGCATGTCTCTTATCTTCCCTGACCTAATGCAAAACATGTTTTATATCTTTCATAGGAATACCTTTCTCTCTTCACTGTCATCTGAGACAAATATCTCTGAACAGGTTTTCCTGCTCCCCAGCTAAAATCTAATTACTTTGTTTTTCCAAGAATATAAAATGGACTGTATCCCTTTCTTAAATATTCTGCCTAAACTAAAAACTGATTATCCTTTCCCTGATGTCACTGGGCCAGATTCTGAACACACAAAATACGAAAGTGATCTGAGTTTAATTCACTAGCTAATAAATCCACTAAATTCCTGGCTTTACACAATCAGTAATTAATTCTATTGAACCCAAAGGATTTACTCTATATCCACATTGATGCTATGAAGATCCAAATCTGACTCATTGTGTTGGAGCAAATTGTATAAGCTTTTTGACAATGAACCAAAATCCATTTGTGTGAGTGACTTTTTTAAAAGGACAAATTTGTTAGAACTTAGGTTCCCAAAGGTAGGCTCCTAAATCTATGTGGGCTGCCACTCATTTATGGAGGCTCTGTGCCTTTAAATTAATCCATTCATTTTGATGCCCAAGTGTGGTCTTAGATCGTCAAGTCACCCAACTTAAATAGGAATTTCTTTAGCTAGGGACACAGTTAAGAAATTGAAAGGTAGTTGGAAATATTGGATTAAGGAAGAATTGTTATTCAAAGTGTTGACAACTGGTGAACTGATTAAAGGGAAAACAGCAATGGCAGCAGTGTTTTAGCCAGTGTATAATGAACACACCTTGAAAACTGACTTTAAAGATATAGAAGATGGATAAATCAAGAGGATATCCAGAACAACCTAATCTTCTTTGTTCTGTTATTTTGTAAACTGTCAGGTATTGTTTTAGAATATAATCTTGAGAGGAAAGTGGCTTACGAATTAATTAACATGTACTGAAGACAATCTCTCTTTCCTCCCTTGTATGTGATTTTGGTGGGGTTTGGTCTGGTGATTGGAAGAAGGGTTTCGAAAACTCTGGGGGGTCCTTTCAGAAGGTCCCATCTCCATGGGTTGCGCGTGATTTGAAAAGCTGCACTTTCGAATCACTGTGGCCACCATGATGCTAATAAGGTGCTGCATATTCATGACAGTGCTTCATTAACATCTGCCAAAGTGCCTCATTAGCATACCCCTTTCGAAAGGCAGGGGCTAGTGTAGCCATGGCCAGGGTGTCTACAACTCTCATAGATTTAGTATTTGGGTTTGCAGCTTGAGATACCTAGTTTACCTCATTTGGGCATCCAAAGTGAAGCACCTCCAGAATTAAAATCTCCTGATGTTTTTCTCTTGAAAATCTGGCCCATGGATATCTGCATGTGAACTTGTTGAGAAGAGGCAATAAGGCTGTGTCTACACTAGCCCAAAACTTTGAAATGGCCAGTTAACAGCATCTTTCAAACCTGCTTATTAACATGCCCCTTTCTAAAGGAAGGGGCATGTGTAGACCCAGCCTTACTGAATTTTAATGAGCCTTGTATACCTAGCTTCCTTAAGCTTTTACCTCATATGTTAGAGAGAGCTCATTCCTAGTTTCCCAGCGCCTGTGCAAATTAAACTGAGACAGAGAGGGATTTCATCGGGTTTAATGCAGTATGCTGGAGTGCAACTGTCTTCTCATTGGTGTTAATGCGTGTGACACACAAGAGCTCCTCAAGTTGATATAAAAATGCACCTAATATGCAGTTAGAATATTAGTATCTTTTGCCTTTTTTGCTCTTTCATCAGCTCATAGATGTGAGCTGTATGACAGCAGACATTTTCCTGACATCTTATCTATGAAACTTGATATTCTGACTGATAGATGGGACATAACCTCTCTTTTATGTAGATGTGATTAATGAAGATTGCAGCATATTGTGCCTGTTCTAATAACTATGGCTAATAGCTCCATTTCATACCCCTGGAATTTTGCCCTAAAGAGAATGTCAGAAATTGAAAAAGGACTTAAGAAAGTCAGTTGCTTTTTTTTTTTTCCTTAAAGAGCAAGGAAGAGTTCTTATTAGACCTGATATTCCTACATAATAAGCAAGCACTCCTATTTCTTTCTTGAAGATCTTGAGCCTGCTTAATTTTAAATTTAATGGATAAATAGAAAAGGAAGAACCATGCAGCAAGAATTGTAATTTTGGAGTTCTCTTCTCCCAGTAATATGATACAAGTATTTCATTGAAGTCACTGATTTTTAGTACTAGACAACAATTATGGAAGGACATAAAATAAATTGTGGTATCAGGCTCTAAAATTGCAGGTGAAATGCATGTAATCAAGAATACACTTTCAAACGCATGATTTGAAACTGCTTATTAAATATTTCTTAAGATTCACATAACTGCTGTGATGTAAAGGAATATTATTAGTCCTATTTTCAAAATGTTAAATCATTGGCCAAAGGTCAAATGGCAAGTCAACAAGAGGGGTGGGGAAAAAAGAATCCATGGGTTACATCCACTCCTAAGTCCTCTCTTCTATTAACTAAATAAAACTCCTTTCAAGAGTGGGGCATGTGAATTTAGTGTTTCCTTCATGTCTCTTAGTTGAATTGCCAGATGTATTCTGTACTATGGCAATCTACCACTTAAGCCATTTAAGATCCCTCTTCATTTTCAAAATGGCATGTAATATGAAAAAAAAAGAAACCTGGTCATCATTTTAAAATGTCAAAATTTTGAAAAAAACATTAAATATTAATTTTGATCAAAGGCAGGACATATATTTTGAGGATAATTTTCCCTGCCTTCAATATGCTGTAATGTAAATAATTTTTGTGGACGTCATTTTACTCTGGCTGTATTAATACTCAGACATGACAGAAGTATTTAAAAGCAGGGGAGGGACAATTCAGTGGTTTGATCATTGGCTTGCTAAACCCAGGGTTGTGAGCTTAATACTTGAGGGGGCCAGTTGAGCAGCTGGGGCAAGTAGATTTAAAAATAATATATATATATATATCTGTCAGGGAGGGTGATAAGTCCTGCAGTGAAGGCAGGGGAATGGGCTTGATGACTTCGGAAGGTCCTCTACCTTTCGGAATCACTGCTTAGTTTGTACTTAGCATGCTCAGTAACACTGGTGCACTGATCAGTAAGTGCTGCCAGGGGAAGCAGGCTAGGCATAACTTGTCTCTGTCTACACTACCACTTATGTTACTCAGGCTACAGCTACACAACAGCCCTATTTTGAAACAAGATATTTCAAAATATCTTATTTTGAAATAACACTACCACATTAAAAATGCATTTTGAAATAGCATCCAGATATTTTGAAATAGCACCTCTGATTCATAGCACTATTTCAAAATAGGCCATAATGAGCTCCAATGGCACTATTTCAAAATAGGGGTTATTCCTCAGGAAGTGATGTTTACCAGAATCAAAATAATAGACTCACTGTTTCAAATTTATTTTGAAATAGCATGTGTGTCACTTACGTGCTGTCAAAGTTATTTCAAAATAACTGCTGTTATTTTGAGATAGCCTCAGAAATCGCTTCACTGAGCAATATCGGTGAGATCTCTGGTGTGGACAGCACTATGTTGGCAGGAAAATGTCTCTTACTGACACAGCTGCAATAGCTCATGCAACATTAACTCAATGTTAAATAGGAGAGCGCTCTTCTGTCGGCCTAGAGCAGGGGTTCTTAACCTTTTGCCCTCATACCTCCCCTGAAAGTGAACTTAATGTTTACACCTCCCGTCCTTCCCCAAGTTAATCAATGAACCAATCAAGACATAATTAAGATGATAAAGGGATTTTATTTCTAGCCAATTCCTCACATGCACAAAAAATATAAAAAATAAATAAACTAAAAAGTTCTTCAGGAACACCTTAATGAGATGGCTGTTGCTGCTTTCGGTCAGTAAGGATGGAAATTCTAGGGACAGTCTTGGATAATGCTAAGCGCATGTCATGCCTGGCAGCCAACCAATTTCTAGCCTTTGTCTTCACACTGACCAATGTTGAAAATCCAGATTCAAAGAGAGAGATTGTAGCAAATGGGATCAAGGCTGAAAGAGCTTTTTTTTTGCCAAAACTGGGTAGGCAGCTATTTGAGATCACCAAAATTCATCAAGATTTTGATTGGAGAATCCTTGCTTCAGCAAAGCTTTGCTCTGCAAATCGATGAGGTCATCCTTCTGTAAGTCAGCATCATCCATCGAGTCCAAATTAAAGGTGAAAGGATTTCGAATCTACTCGTCATTTTTTCAATTTGTCTTTAACAAAGTAATTATCAAAAGAGTCCACAAGATTTTCCAGATGCCTCAAAATATCACCTTGAATCCAATCTGGGACCATCTCTAACAAACCCTCTCCAGAGAGAAGAACATTTTCCAGAGGAGGAAAATTTGCATAATTGTTCTTCACCACATGTCTCTTCCAAAGAGCCAGTTTTTGCTAGAAGGCAGCAATCTTCTCATTTCATCCAGAACAGTCACTTCTGACCCTTGAAGTGAAAAGTTGAGGTTATTCAATTGCGAGAATATACCTGCAAAATAGGCCAATGACACAATGAAACCTTGGGTTTCAAACTCTTCACACAGTTTGTTTTCCTTTTCTCGAAGAAACATGGTTACCTCAGTTCTAACTTCCATAACACGAGTGAAGACTCTTCCTTGTGAAAGCCAGTGTACTTCTGTGTGATATAACAATACTTCATGAGCAGCTCCAACTTCTTGGTAGAATATTTTGAAGAGTCTGTAGTTCAAAGCTCAAGACCAGATGAAGTTCACTACTTGAATAATGGTATCCATGGCAGATTTCAGTCTTGGAGAATGAGTTTTTGATGCCAATGTTTGACTATGTAGAAGACAATGGATGACCTCCATCTGCACCAAAGCTCCAAAGCCAGGTTTCTTCCCCAGCATGGAAGGTGCACCATCAGTGCATATGAAGCCCAATTTCACCTTCCAGTCCAGTCCATTTTTTGAAAAGAACTCGTTGATTAGCTGGTACGTATCAGCAGCTTTTGTGGTAGCCAACAGGGGTTCACAGAACAAAATCTCTTCTTTGATGCACATTTCAGTGGTGTATGTCACAAAAGCCTAGAGTTGACTGCATTGAGCCTCATCAGTACTTTCATCCAATTTGAATTTCAAAGGGCGGTGTCATTTTCTTGAATTCCTCCATGAGTTGATCCGAAATATCAGATGACATATCCAAAATTTGACAACTGCTGACATAATTTGACAGAGGTATTTTAGCAATCTATTTTCTCTGTTGCTTTCAGAGAACAGCTTCGACCATTTGAAGGGCACAAGGCTTGATCACAGGCTTACTGATTGTGTGCAGCTTTTTGTTCTTTGCAATGAGATATGCCACTTTGTAGGAGGCCTCAAGGAGTGGCTTCTAAGTAGATCCAACACCCAACCTGGGTAAAGTGCCTGAAGCATGGAATCAAGCTTTCTTCTGCTTCAGCAGCTCCAGTGAGTCTCCAGAATTTCCTGGGTGTCCATTTGCAAAATGCTCTCGGAGTTTGATAGGCCCCATGTTATCATTACAGAGAACTTTTGCTCATAAAAAGCACTGAGGTTTTTGGTTCCATCATAGTCAAGACAGCACGTGAACCCAAATTTCACATAATCCTCACTGTATTTCCTTTTCTTTGACATTTTCTCATCTTCTTGAGGGGACGCAAAAATGTAAACTAAACTATCAATCGTGGTAGAGTTAAATGCAAAAACAACTACCTACGCCAAAGACAGACTGCTAACTGAACCAGTGCATGTGGGAAAAGTACACGACAGTACAGAGCGACACAAAAGAAAGTGGTACCCCTGACCTTGAACAGGTCTAATAGAGGCGCGGGACATGTGGGAAGATTGCAGCAATTCTACAAAGGCACAATATTGTGTCTGACCTAATTTGTTAAAAGTGTCAGCCTTGAGGAAAAAAATATTACCTCTTATTGCATCAGCCAATCAAAATGTAACACTGTTAGCAAGATGTTAGTTTCTGTTGTAACCAGTTTAAAGCAGTTTGGTGGAATACGGTCAAATAGCTCTAACAGTGAAAGTAGACATTATTCTGTTATGTATCCGCTCTCACCCCAAGTTCCCCTATATTTAATTAATAAGCAATTAATGTTAATTTTAATTCATAATATTAATTATAAAGAATTCTACGCTTCAGAATTTTATACAGTGAGAAAGCAATTGTGATAAATTTTCTGGGAGTCAGCTAAAACCTCCACTGTATCCCCTCTGCACCTCCACTGGGGAGGTGCATCCCACAGGTTCAGAACCCCTGGCCTAGAGTGACCATAAGGATAAGTGAGGGATTTTATAGCAGTGCAACTGCATTGATACTGCTGTGCTGTTATCAGGTCTATAGTATCGACATAACTTACATTATTACATATAATATCCCAGCTACTCAGTTCTGTTAAGTAAATGATGAATTGGAAAGTGAACTGCATACGCTCAAATGTGGTGACTCACATAGATAAATATATGCAAACCTGACACATATCTCTCTATCAAAACAAAAAGCAGTCAAGTAGCACTTTAAAGACTAGCAAAATAGTTTATTAGGTGAGCTTTCATGGGACAGACCCACTTCTTCAGACCATAGCCAGACCAGAACAGACTCAATATTTAAGGCACAGAGAACCAAAAACATTCAGCTTTCGTGGGACCTAAAGGTATGTGTGTTACTGAAAAAGAATTATCGCACCATTCTGGAAAGGGAAACAGCCGAGCTGGCTTTTATATTCAAATTCAGCACATTAACACATGGTTTAAATCGTGATGGGAACTTTGAGTCACTATAGGGGCTCGTCTGCATATTTGGCTCAATCTAATTCTTGACCTTTCCCCCCATCCCTCCGCTCTCTGATTTGCTCACCTTGATTATCTTTTTCTGATTTGTCCTCCTTGCCTACTGTTTTTGGTTCTGTGTGCCTTAAATATTGAGTCTGTTCTGGTCTGGCTATGGTCTGAAGAAGTGGGTCTGTCCCACGAAAGCTCACCTAATAAACTATTTTGCTAGTCTTTAAAGTGCTACTTGACTGCTTTTTGTTTTGATAGTGTATAGACTAGCACGGCTTCCTCTCTGTTACTGTATATCTCTCTAGTGGTTGGTTATTATTACAATTCTGAGGTCAAATCAATGTGAATTTCCAGATTCTTTAGATTGAAGGACCAATATAGGAGCGTCTTGCAGTCTCCCCCAATCCTCCTAATTTACAAGGGGTTTTTTGTTTGGTATGTGTTGGGATTTTTTAAAAATATCTTAAGACTGTGTTTAAAGCAAATGTGAAAATTCATCTTAGTTGATAAATAACCAGTATTAAAAAAGGACATGTTACAGCTATGGTATACAGATAGCCATCAAAAAGTAAAAGAGCCTCATTTAGGAATTCAGAGTGGTATTCCCTGTGCATGGATGAACATGAACTTCTGTACTAAGTCTGTGCTTGCGTTAATATAAAGTTAAGAACAGTGAATTTTAATTACACAATTAATGAAAAAAACACTCAGTGAAGGTAATTGTAACCTAACCTGTACATCTTTATTGTAGCAAAATATTTAAATACTATTTAATTGCTATCAAATATATCAGCCTCCACCTTAGTGGTGGAAAGAGAGGTCTGTTTGCATTTTTGGCCAAAAGAGCAATAGTTCAATGTCTTGTGTATACATATTACCATTGCTAAATTTTGTAAACCTATGATTCTGATTCTTAATTTATCCTGATATCTGCTTTTCTTCATTCCCTTTTTAATTTGTGTTATAAAATAGACTCCATGCTATTGGTCAAATAGATAAGCACACATGCAAATAAATATTGCCAGTTCACATGGATTGTGAATCTTGCTTTCTTTATTGTGTAATCAAAATCTCATAAATGGACACCTCTGCCTGGCTGCATCTACACTAGCAAGTTCTTTCAAAAAAGTTTTCAAAAGAAGGGGGCAGTCTCAAGAGGCCCTGTAGAGCATCTACCCACAAAAAAACCATTATTTTCAAAGTAAATTGACAGAATGCAGCACTCCTTTTGAAAGTACTCTTCCACTCCCATTTCGGGAAGATTCTTTTGAAAGAAGGCAAAAGGTACAGACGCTCCACAGGGCCCTTCTACCGAAAGAGCAGTCTTCATGGCACCTGATTTTTTTTTTTTTGATCTCTAGCCCATTCTTGCGAAAGAGCGAGGACTGTGTGGATATTTCTCTCAAAAGAACAGATTACTCTTTCAAGCCGCTTTTTTGTGCATGGATACAATCTTAGAAAGATTTCTCTTTTTTTTGGAAGGTCTCTTCCAGAAGAACTTCTTTCAAAAGATCACTGTAGTGTAGACACAGCCTTCAGAGAAATACAGGGGTCAGAGAGCCTTTTTCCAATAACCCCATTAAGATGTATCAAAGTATTCATCCGCCAACCCCCAGTGTTCAAATGCATTGCTGACTTCTGTAGGCTTTCAATCAAGCTCTAAATACCAGATACATGCAACAACTAAAACAGAAGTTCAACAAGAGTTCCTGACTCAGAAGTCCAAGTTTTTAAAAGTCCTAGCTCCCAGAGAAGTCTCTCTGCCTGTCTCTTTTTATCCCATTCATGATCAGCTAAAGGGTAATTGTTGGCTTAAATTATTCTGCTTCTCAAATGCAGGCAGCGATAAGTAGTTATTTAATCTGCTGTCAGCTTTAACTAACCTCAAGTGTGACAAAAGGATAGATAGCATTGTTGTCTTCCTTACCTTACTGAATCACAGTGGCTGCTGCCTACATGCATGGCACACCAATTGTTCAGGTGTGATGTTCTCTCCACATAATTGGCACTTAAACTAAAACCTGACATCTCCATGTCGAGATGGATAAACAACAGTGTTGCTGTTGTCAATGTGCTGTTATGGTGCTGCAGGAGGCTGCTACGGTTTCCCTCTCCATAGGACTTCTTTCACAGCATTACTTTTGTTGGATGCAGTTTTCTATTTGAAGTGTTAAGAAAGTGAAATATTCCAGATGTCATGTCTCAGCTGCGATGAATTCACTTAGCAGTTTATGCATTGTGTATGCATGAGTATGTAATAAGTGGGTGTTGAGGGCTGATTGAAGTTTCTGAACACTTTGACATGTTTCATTGAAGTAGTCTTTATTCCTCCCCCACATCCTCTTTTTTCTGACCACAGTATTTGAGGGAAGCGATATACGAGTGGAAAGAACTCAAGCAGTGTTTTTTGTCTTCCACCATTTGGAACATGCATAGGGGAGAGCTTGAGTTTTCAGTGGAGAGTCAGTTACTGAAACAAACACATTAAAATGATCCTTTTTGGTACTATCTGGCACTTAACTATTGGTCTCACTTCAGAGGGAGTGTAACTTTTAGGACGTGTATCAGAGAGGTAGCCGTGTTAGTCTATACCGTCAAGAACAACAAGAACTCTTGTGGCACCTTATAGACTAACAGATATTTTGGAGCATAAGCTTTCATGCGCAAAGACCCGCTTCATCGGATGCATGAGTGGGAGGGTGTGTTCAGAGGGGTATTTAAAGAGTGGGGTCCCAGGAAGAGGGAGGGCCAGAGCTGACAAGGTTTATTCAGCAAGGTGGAAATGGCTCAGTATCAACAACACTTATCAAAAGAGGAAAAAACAAGTCAGGTCTGACAGGGGGATGTGAGCCTTTGTCACCCTTAAATCTGACACTGAGTGGCCAGGGAGATTGAAGGGTTCCCCCACAGGCTCCTGTACATTACTGTTCTTGATGTCTGATTTATGTCCATTTATTCTTTTACAGAGAGACTGTCCAGTTTGGCCAATGTAAATTGCAGTGGGGCATTGCTGGCACATGAGGGCATATATTATATCAGTAGATGTGCAGGTTAAGGAGCCCCTGATGGCCTAGTTGGTGGTAGGTCCTGTGATGATGTCACTGGTGTAGCTATGTGAGCAGAGTTGGCAGTGATGACTGTTGCAGGAGCTGGTTCCAGGCCTAGAGTTACTGGTTTGTGATTTGTAGTGGCTGGTGAGGATTTGTTTGAGGTTGGCAGGCTGTCTGTAGGCGAGGACAGGCCTGCCTCCCAAGGTCTGTGAGAGTGAAAGATCATTGTTCAGGATGGGTTGCAGATCACTGATGATGCACTGGAGAGGCCTTAGGTGGGGGCTGTATGTGATGGTCACTGGTGTTCTCTTGTTTTCCTTGTGAGGCCAGTCTTGTAGCACGTGGCTTCTGGGTACAGGATTCTCTGTAATATGGGTATCTTGAGGAGTGAAGATGAGCACAAGTTCCAGCTGATATAAGTTGTGATAGACTGCTTTCTCCATACTTCATGCCACTGTGAGTGCATGAAGCCCATGCTCTGGTCTCTGTCTATTAATAAGCTTCCAAGTTAAGTAAGAGGATTTGGTCCTAATCGTCAAAGCAATTAATGGATCAAGCCCTAGCTGTATTAAGGGCTGAATTTTGATCTGTTAGCCAATACCGGAGCTGTGCTCCTCTAAGACAATGAAAAAATCACTAGGCTCAAGATTCACTGAGTGAGAAACAAAGCAAAAAAAAAAACAAAACATCACTGTTAAGAAGCTCCAGCTACGTTACAGTCTTACAGGGAAGATGAGGACAATCCAGAGTCTGACCAGTTAGGAAACATTTGGGGAAGTTGTTCACCATAAGCGACTCTGAAAATCCATACCTTCCTTTGCTTATCTGCATTGCACACTTCATCGCTTATCTCAAGTAGCCTCAATATGCTGTCTTCTGCACACAGCCTGTCATACCCTTGCTTACAGTTTAACTTTACACTCAGATTAAGCCATATGCAAGTTTACTCATTCCGAGATATCTTTGTTTACAATCTCCTACTCCACAACTAAAAGAAAGAAAGAAACAAAACTCTCTGCCACAAAAAACAAACAAACAAAAAACAGCAACAAAAAACAAACAAACAAAAATACTACCCACTTATCGGAAGCAGCACTTTTACCCTGAAAGAGAGAGAAGTAATGATCTGCTTGGAATTTCACAATTGCAAAAGATTTGATGTGCAAGGCATGCAGATACTATAACGATAGGCAGTGTAACTGGGCAGGACTCAGCACTGCAGCGCCTCCTGCTGGTCACTTGAAAATTAGCTCTTCGGCCTTTGGAGCCCCTTCTTTTGCCCCGCATGTTGCCCACAGTTACCTGCCTTCTGTTCTTCACCATATTAGGACTCATGTCCCTCCCCAGTCACCGTATTCTTCCTTCTGGGTAATGACCTGTTGCAGTTCCCCATCTCCCTATGGGGTCCTTCCCTCCTGGGGAACCCCAAACTCCGATACCCACCTTAACTCAGTGATCAACTGCCAGTCATCATCTAGTCCCTTATATCAAGGGCAAACTACAGTCTGAAATGGCCACTCAGCATTGGCAAGAGGGTTGTGGACCTCCTGCATTCTGATGCCCTGACTGCCTCAGTGCTGCCTTTCAGTCCAGTGCTACTGCTCCATGATGTTGAATTTCCTGATACTTTTAGACCTGCTGTTGCCACAGCTTGGTTCAGTACCCCTTTCTGAATAAACTCCACTTTGTTGTGATGGGATCCCACCACTGGATCCATATAGCAGGTTTCATAATCATTGGAAGATTCCCTAACAGTGCTCCCATGTAAATGAGTAAGTGTAAGAGGGCAGTGATAGGCTGTGATATGAGCTACTGATACCCCACTAATTTTGCTGCCTCCCTATTGTCTATGACCATTGTTTCTCCTTGTGAATGCATGGCTCACAGTAACATTGGATGGCATGTCCTGCATACTTCCAGTTAAGAAGCATGGCTGTATATTTGATATCTTTTGCAGCCTGCATATTTTCAGTCTGTTCAGCTCAGGGCTGACATATGCTCCCTATATGCAAAAATGTTGGTGGAGATGCTATATTCTGTCTTGAATTTTAAAAGTGATTATAGTGCATCACACCTGTTTTACATCACTCAAATCACAACATTTTTCAGCAGCTGTTAAGAACATAGTAACTATGAGCCACAAATAGGAGGAAAAACAAGCTATAGGCTGGATCCTGCTCCTTTTGAAGACAAAGAAAGTAAAATAACTGATGTCAGCTGTTAAGCCACCTAACGTTCTTCTTAGTGGACAGAACTAAAGATCTCATTATTATGACAATACGCATCTGTTCATATACTTTAATTTTTAAGGTGGAAGATTCAGTGAGGGAGTTCAGCTTGTTCATTAATATACTATTTAATTGTCTAAACAGATATTAGTTTTCATTTATATTCTGTTCCTAGAGATTGCCCTGCTCCTGTAAGGACTTAAAAACAAATGTTTGGTAAATAGCTGCATCACATTCAATATGTTGTTAAACAGGATTTAGCCCTCCAAGTTTAAAGATAAGCCCATGCGTAAGCCTGAGCAGGATCAGAGTTTGAGGAACAGGTATGAAATAATATAATGAACAAAAGCCTCAAGAAAAGTAAAAGCTTATGAAGATTTCTAATAGGAATTATCATACACCTTTATATTAGTAGACCTGGGGTGACCACGTAATGTAGAATTTTATTTTAAAATAACGGAAAACCTTTCCTGAATAGTTTCCTTAGTTTTTATACTTCAGAGTTTCAGGATACAATTTATAATGAGAGATTAGTTTGTTTTACATTCTATATGGAAACAACATGTCAACTCATTTTTGATGATTTGATTTTACCACCAATTTTAATAGCGTGTCACAACTCTGTATAAAGTAATAGTCCTCTCATTGCAGTTCATTGAATTAAGTTATAAATATTATAACAAATGGATAAATACAATTATTAGAACAACCTATATATGAGTAAGTAATTCCAAGCAATTCCATATTACTACTATGTAAACTGAAAAGCAGAAAGTCTTTTTCATACTCTCGGCAGGAAGGAGAAATAAAAAAAATGAAAGTGAATAAATTGGGTCAACAACAAGAAGGCTTCCAGAGGAAAGGAAAAGGAGGGGTAAAAATCTTGAGTATACCTCACCTATTTCTATAGCAAGTTTAATGGCAAATAGAGATTGTCAAAAATGTCATATTGAAAGATTTTTGTTATAAGTGGGTGAGAATTTTCAGAATTACTTTCCCCTTTTGTCAGTAGATTAACTTCAGATTGCAGGCTTATCATCATCACAAGTAAGGCATGTCAGTTAAATTCATCTGAAGCAAATCTTTGCTATATCATTATGTGTATGTGAAATTCATCTGTATGGAATCAGGTGCAGGTTAACAATATTGTGTTATATGCCGCATATGACTGACATCTACTGCACTAGATAGAATAATGGACACTGGAGGTGATTACTTTTCTTTAGTTTTTTGAGGTAGGCAGCAGCTATGCTCTGGTTTATTAACACTTGTCGAGGGATAGGAGGAGATGACAAGGAATTTGCTGAGTATTTTACATGAAAATCTGGAACTATTGGAAGCTTTCAATGTTTAGGCTTAATTTTTGGGATATTAACAACATTTTATGCTTCTGTATGTTTTCACAATGTTTTACATATAAGATTAATACATAACCCTTGCTTTAAAGAACTTTCCCTTAAAGGGTCCAGAATCTATCATCCTTATTCCGACGGAGTAGTAACTAATGCCTCAAATACTTCTATTACTTTCAAGGTGACAAATTATGGAGTAATATATTATTCACTGTGAGTAAATGTGACATTATGTACATTAGAAGCAACAAGAAAACCCAAGGAAGACATAAGACAATAAGCAAGAAAGGCAAAATTATGAAGAGAACATTGGGAAGAAGGCTAAGGTAGAATTTTTCCTGAGGGCTGTGCAAATGAGCTTTTCACTTAAAAGAAACAACTAACTGATAAAACCACAAAGTCTTCCTAGTCTCTGCATTCCTCAGGAAGTTCCTGTGATGGTTCTACCTCCCCCATGCTTTATATAATTGGCATATGGATGTAAATATGAATAACTTATTGATGCTTTGGACAAAATTCCTCATGTAACCTATCAATTTTAATGTCACAATCTGCTAGAGTTGTATATTCTATTTTGGTGCATGTATCATTATTCTATGTGAAGTTAGAAATATAAAAGGTAACTGTTTATAGTTTTAAATGTGCTAATGAGAGCCATTATTCCTGCTCCAGAAACTCTAATGACTGGGTAATCAACTTAACAATTTGTAAGCAGCCATGTTTGTTCTGTAAGTCTAGAAGGTGGTTAGTTTTAGAAATATATGTGACCCTACCACCTACTACTAAACTCTAGAGCTACATCCTCCCAGAGACGATGTAACTCAGCGTGTGCGTTGCTGTGACAATGGGTGGCAACGCCAACTCTGTGTCTTGGGGACACTGGAGGATCTGGGCCAGCAGGACAGAGTTGTGGGGAGCTGCAGAGAGCAAGGTGGTGGTGTCAGTGGCATGATCAGCATACTGGGGAGCAAACCCAAGGGAGGCCCTGTGATCTCACACCATCACAGTTCCAGTTTCTTCTTGAATTTTTTTTTTTTTGATTGCTGGCTCCTGTAAGCTGGAATTGCCTTTCTTTTGCTGTATAGTGCCATTGTTATTCACAACCAGCTAATAAATAATTCTTGAAAGCAGTGGTGTTTACGGAAGGATCTGAGGAGGATGACAGCGTGTAGTCTCTGGAGGAAACAGTATGTAATTGTTTCAGACGTAGATTGTGTGAAAAATTTTGAGTGCCAGATTCACACAATAGGTCACTCATAAGAAATATAATATTTTGATCTAGTTTTGGTTGGTGAACTATATGTTTGTGATATACGAGAGCTCAGGCTAAGTGATCTGGTGATCCTTTCTCACCTTAAACTGTGTGACTATGACATAAAGGCTACGTCTACACGTGCAGGCAACATCGAAATAGCTTATTTCGATGTTGCGACATCGAAATAGTCTATTTCGATGAATAACGTCTACACGTCCTCCAGGGCCAGCAACGTCGATGTTCAACTTCGACGTTGCTCAGCCCAACATCGAAATAGGCGCAGCGAGGGAACGTCTACACGTCAAAGTAGCACACATCGAAATAGGGATGCCAGGCACAGCTGCAGACAGGGTCACAGGGCGGACTCAACAGCCAGCCGCTCCCTTAAAGGGCCCCTCCCAGACACAGTTGCACTAAACAACACAAGATACACAGAGCTGACAACTGGTTGCAGACCCTGTGACTGCAGCATAGATTCCCAGCTGCCGCAGAAGCAGCCAGAAGCCCTGGGCTAAGGGCTGCTGCCCACGGTGACCATAGAGCCCCGCAGGGGCTGGAGAGAGAGCATCTCTCAACCCCCCAGCTGATGGCCGCCATGGAGGACCCAGCAATTTCGACGTTGCGGGACGCGGATCGTCTACACGGTCCCTACTTCGACGTTGAACATCGAAGTAGGGCGCTATTCCTATCTCCTCATGAGGTTAGCGACTTCGACGTCTCGCCGCCTAACGTCGAAGTTGGTGCCGCTACTTCGAAGTAGCGTGCACGTGTAGACGCAGCTAACGAGAATAGGAGAGTAAGATGACCTGGAGGAATATAAGGTTAGTGTGAAGGAAGATAGAGATAAGGCAACAGCAGTGAGAAGAAATGTGATCACAGATGTGGTGAGGGATGAGAGAAGACTTGCAAGAGAGGAGTTTCAGTATATTCAGTGGTAAGTGACCGGCTTTAAGAATGTATATAAAAGGTCCAGAGCATGAGAGAAGAAGATGACTTTAACTATTTATGTTTTGGTAGACTTGATGTTCTGGTATGTAAGAAAAGTGGAACCCAGACAGAAAGCTAAAATATTCAACACAAGACACAGTAATGGTGTCTCCATAGGGAGGAACATGGAAAAATGACAGGAATCATTAATTCATTGAATGTGTAGAAAGAAGATTTTAATGATGACTTGGGCATCTTTAGGAGAGCTTATTTAACTAAACCCAAGAAAAATATTGTATATGAAAACAAACGACTTTGTGCTCTCTGGACCTGGATTGACTATATTCTTTGACTCAGCCTCTACAACTCGTTGTTGTGTCTTTGTATGCCTATTTGAATTATGAGAAAAATGTGGCAAGATACGTGGCAACTTACAGTAAACTCTTTCATATCTGGCAACCCTGGGACTGGAAGGTTGCTGGATATTCAAATATCTGGAAAATAGAGAGAGATACCTAGCAATGCATAACACTAAAGGAAAAACAGGATTAGATATTAAGATACTCACAAATGGATGCAGTGTACTTTATTTACCAACAACAGTAGTATTGTACACTGTAAACTTCTAGTGCATTTGCTTTATTGATTTGTATTTACTTTCTCTATACTGTACTTATGGAAAACATAACTAAAATTTACTTATGGTTAAAATGCTGGTTATTTGAGAGTTGTGGATAATAGAATGACATACATGAAAGCGTTTACTGTGTAATGGATACGTGGCAATTCTAATCTAAGTGACGTTTAACCCTTTACAGCATAAACAAATCAAAGGTAGTGCCAAGAGCGAAGAGCCAGAGGGATGGGAGGAATGTCAGCAGTATTAATGGAGAGGGGAAAGAGTGGCATTGGAGAAAGGGTAGGTTTAAGTCTATGCAGTACAATTTTAGTAAGAATGAGGAGACAGTTTTTGCACACATAAATTGACAGAAGAGGAAATTGTGTTTTAGTAGTTACTACACATCTAATTTGTTACACAGCAAAGACAGCAAACCATCTTAATTTTATGACCCAGGCAAATGAATGAACTCTTTAATTGAACCCACTGAATTTTAGAGGTCCATGAGGTTATTAGCTGACATATTTTCAGCATTTGACTGAAATCTGTTCAGCTGGTGTTAGTTAGATTCAGGTTCTACCCTCAGACATATATACTGTTCTATTGGTTTAAATTGGAAACAACTATGCGTACCTGGAGTCAGAACTGGACCAACAGCATCTAGCTACAGATAGGAATTAAATCCTTCCATACCTTGTTCACACAGGTTTTTAAACTGTTCAGAGGAGGACATAGAAAATCAAGAAAAAATATCATTGTTGTTTGTTGTTGTTTTAAAAAAAGGAAAGCAGAACAAAATGCCATGTGATAGTTAAATTTATTTTTTTCTCCACAAAGCGTACAATCAGATTGTCTTCTGATACCTATTTATGAGACAACAAGAAGACACCAGTACAAGGATTTCAATATGTAATTTATTTGTGCTGATTAACTTTTAAATATTTGTTATAGATCAATGCATCCATGATGTATGTGAAATTAAATCTTCTCGTGAAAGTAACACAGTCAGCTGGAACTGATAAAATCTGATAATGTAATGTTGCTTAGTTTGGAACCCATGACTGCTATTTTAGCTAATTTAACAGTGCATGTGTGAACTAGACTGAATTTAATCTGATTAGGTTAATAGATGTTCTTGGAAAACCAGAAGGCTCATTTACAATCTGTCTGGATTGTGGGCAGTGTCTTTTTAATTATGGGCGATGGTGGCTCAGTTGAGCAACATGATGGTGACCTGATTCTAATCTAGTGGATTGGCAGAACACCAAAACTGTGTCTACACCAGCAAGTTCTTTTGGAAAATCTGCCCCCTTTACGAATGAACATGTGGAGAATCTGCACACACAATGCTCTCTTTCAATCCAAAATTGAAAGATTCTTTTGAAAAAAGGCAGGTGTAGATGTTCTGCAGGCCCTTTTTTCAAAAGAGCAGTCCTTGTGGCACCAGGTTTTTTTTGATCCTTTGAAAGAGCAGGGGCAGTGTGGACCCTCTCTATGGAAGGAGCAGATTGGTCTTTTGATCTGCTTTCTTTTTTTGTGGATGCACTCTTTTTGAAACGAGTTTGTTTGGAAAAGATTTTCCAGAAGAGCTTCTTTTGAAAGATAGCTGCAGTATAGACATAGCCCAAAAGCAACGGGTGCACGTAACAGAACAACTTGGAAAATATTTTACAACTCAGGATAGTGAGGGCACTTTGGTCCTAAGGACCAAATATGAAAACAAATGTGAAAACAATTACCATTTTAGATAGGGTAAAAGAGTGGAGGGTGAAGAAAAATGCTTACAACTATTTCAAGGGTATTTCAGACAATTTTTGTAGCAAAGAGTATCTGCAATGATATATGCAGGAGTCTTAAGTATGGTGTAAAGCTCATTAGCAAATGGGTCTCTCAAAACAAAAAAAAGCAGTCAAGTAGCACTTTAAAGACTAACAAAATAATTTATTAGGTGAGTTTTCGTGGGATAGATCCACTTCTTCACACCATAGCCATACCAGAACAGACTTATTTTGTTAGTCTTTGAAGTGTTACTTGACTGTTTTTGTTTTGATAGTATGTACACTAGGACAGCTATCTCTCTATTACTATTCAGTAATTAGTGTTTTTTGCTTTTTCTGTACCTTGTAATTTTCTCTCTCTTTTTTACATATTCTCCCTTTCTTATAGCATATTTCATTTAACTGATGCATCATTATCCATTTGTTCATTTTTACTTTTCCACTGTTCCTGTTTTATGTTACTACTTTTCCTCTTTAAAAACACCACAAAAAGCTCGCTGTTCTTTGCTGATAGAAACATGTTTGAGAAAACTAATAAAGTCCCATCTAAGTGTGTGCTATTTCTGCATTTTCTGTCCCATTACATGCACAAATTTTTATGGTGAGTGAGGTCTGAGAAAATGCTCCAAATGGCAAATTATATAGCACGAATTAGTTTATTATGGGGAAGAGGTAGTATCTTAATAATTTAAGTCTCATATCCACAGCTACTCTAACTGAAGAAGGACAAATTATTTTGATAGCCACAAACAACACATGAGAAACTTGAGATGGAAAGTGTCTTTGGGTGGATGACTTTAGCAGCATGCTCCAAAATTGGATTAATAATGGAAAACAACATTGTTTCCAAAATTGCAAACATTATACTGTAGTTGTATTTGTATGAATACTTCCATACTTGTCTTTTGGAATACATTTTAGCAATAACTATACAAACTAAATGAAGAGACAGTATTAAAAATAGGAGTGATGATATAAAAATATGTTTGAGAGGAAGAACAATCCGATGACTGAGCACTAGCTGGCAATTTGGGCCACCCAGCTTCAGTTCTTGGCCATGCTGCAGAGTCTGTCATTAAAGAAGTGACACAGGGTAAAATTTTCAAAGTCCTCCTTTTCAAAAGTGGCATCGACTTTGAAGCCCAGCGCACAGATCCACAAAGGAGCCTAAGGCCTGATCTACACTACAAAGTCTGTCCCGTGGCAGTGGTTCTACTTTGGAAAGAGGCATTTAAAAGAGTCATTACAACAGGGAGATTGAGTAACTGTAGCCCAGTGGTTAGATCACACAGCTGCAAGGTAGGGATTCTGTTACCCGGATCCAATGACTCTTTAATTATTTATCCTAAGTGGAGCTATTTTGACTGAAGAGACTGAGGTTATTTTAAATCAGAATATTCTGTATCTCTATGGCTACAGCCCTTTCCAGAAAGGTAGGAAACCACTCTTCGAATCTTTTCTCCCTCTCTGCTTCAAAGTCAGTTCACTGTATATGCTTCCCGCATACAGACAGATGTAAGGCATGGTCTATACTTACAAAATAAGGCAGAATCAAGGCATCTAGCATTGTTATAGCTGTGCATGTGTCTTCACTTAAATTGTGCTCCTGCCAACATAAGTGCCCCATTATGCCAATATGATAACTCCACATTCCCCACAGTCCAAGCAGCAGAGAACTAGGATTTATGTACTCGATGTAGTATGAAGGGAGACAGTGCTTCGGTTAAGTCATCCATTACTCTCCTCCAAAAAGCTGTCTCTCACTGATCATTCAGATCACCTTTGGGACTTTGCTGCATGTGATCATGGAAATATAAACCCTCTTCCCCTTTAAGCTTCTGTAATATTTTAAATTCCATTTCTGGCTTGGTAAGCAAACCTGGCCGATCTTAATTTTTCAGTGCAACAGCTCAGCTGACTACATAACCCAAATGTGCTCCAGCCTGGATCTTCTGGGCCCATGGGAAGAAGAGGTTGTGCAGGACAGTTCTGAACCAGATATGGAAATGTGGATAGGGACGGGCCATTTGCTCAGTCAGATGCAGGAGAGATTCTGCAAAAGGAACAAGCAGACTACCTCTTGAAAACCAAGGAGATACAGGAGGCATACCAAAAGGCTGGAGAGACCAACAATCAATCTGATGCCAAACCACAGAGCTGTGAATGTGCAAAGAACTACAAGTGGAGATCCTACCACTATCATCTACAGCACTGTGGATGCCACTGAGGAGTTCAGGATATAAACCTTTGCAATAAGCGGTGAGTATGGATGACAGGCAACCCAGGGATCCAGCTGTGCAGTGAGCCAGCACTTATTTTTGACTCCTCTGTGGTCCAGCCAGTCCCTAAAGCCAAATATGGGTGAGCCCAATTGAAGGGAAGGAACCTGGGATAAACATATTGTTTAATTGTCAATACCCGAGATACTCCCCCAAAGTAGCAGAACACGTATTTTGACTTATCATTAATGTGTTCATGCTAGTAGAGGTAGTGGTACAATCAGGAGAGACATTCCCTTCGAGAGTTAGGCAAAGGGGGCCATGCTGGTTGGTTTCTGTACACACAGCAATGCCCCTTCAATTCTCCTGGGGGGGGTTTCGATGGGATGTTGATCTTTCATGGAGGTATTCTGCTATCCCCGATAAAGGTTTTGAGGAAGGACTTGCTTATTTCTTTTGCTGTGATAGGACATTGCCCAACACCATTTGGCTGTGACTTTAGCAGGCAGCATTACAGAACTCTGTTAGCAACATATGGACCTGGGTGACTTCAAGATGCCAGCAGTAACTCTGCCTTTGTTACCTCGGGGAGTGAGACTTCAGCTAAAATCACTACTGCCTGTGGAAAACGGTGCCAGGATTCAATGACACTTCCTTATACTACTACAATCATGCAACTGAGCAATTCCCTCCTCATTTCCCCAACTTCTGAAGGTTCATAATAGATGACTGATGCTGCACAGAAGCAATCCTTGGCAGGAGTGAGAATGTACCACTTAAAACTTTCAGGAAGGAAGCAGAATGAGTTCAGCATCTTATGTTTCACTTCCCAGTGTGAGCACACTGACAATGGTCAGGCTGTGTTTTGTCTGCTGCTGTTGCCATTGCAGTCTTCATTGCTTCCCCTCTACAACCATTGAACGAACACCTGAACCAAATAGGGAGGAGAAAAAATATGACTGTGGGTGACTTTTTCCTGGAGTACCCACAGGAAAGTGCTGCATCATATAATAAGCCTGGGGCCTGTAGAAGGCTAGAGTGGAGAGGAAAAAGGCACAGGAACAAGAGAGGGAATTGCACCTGGATATAGTGAGACTTCTCAGTCAGGAAACAGAGATGCTGAACACTATAATTTTAGTAATTCTGCTCTTACCACTTTCTGCAGCCCACTGATAACTTAATATCAGGACACCCTTATATCATCCCTATAACATTTCACATGACATCAGGTATCACTGCACTGGCCCCACCATCTCAACATGGGGGATATCAAAGATTATCACAGCTTCACATACACTCATCTCTGAAAGCCATGTATAGTGTATGCATAGCTGAAAAGTCCTTTCCCCTTGAAATGTTTTGTTCTCTTAATTTATTAAGTTTTTAAATGTATTTGGTTTTCATTTGACTGTTTTATTTTGCACACATTGTTGCAAAATGAAATTCTATTATTTGGTACATAATTCATCGTTAGTAGTTGACACCATATGCTGGCTGGCACACTGCAGTTCTCAGAGCGACTAATTACGTATTACCGCAGTGTCACACAATTCGTAAGATTATTCAAAAACAAAATTCATAGGTGCATTAACAATGTTATATTCCTACATGGACAGCACTCACCATGCAGTTCACACTGGACTGTGAAAGAGCAGGGCCAGATACAACATGCTACTACAACAAACACTCATGTAGCTCCCTATTAAAATCAGTCTTTCAAAGTCTCTTTGTGCTGCATATCTTGACGCTGACCTCTTTTAAAAGCCCTCGTATTTAGGTGATCAAGTGGAACAGACAGCCACTCCATCTTTGACCTCCACCCAAGCAGAAAAGTTTCTCCCTTTGCTGCACAAATATTATACAGGACACTGCATTCATCTGTAGTTATTGGGATATTTTTGACTCAGGACCAATCTTCTGAATAAACACTGTCAGTAACCCTTCAAATGATTAAATACATTGTTTGGTGCTGTTATGGAGGCTACTGTACAGATTTATGAACCAAATAACATACTGACATGCAAACACAAATGTTGTAGAACAATTTTTGCAATTTTAATTCAGACAATAAGAAATGTTGAATGCTGGTAGAGTTCAACTTCTGTCCCTCTTTGTTGTAAACTTCAAGACTAACTTAGTTTATGGTCAGTGTCTTTCATCATGTGGTGTTCAATATAGGGAAGATAGATATCACAATTGATGTGAAAAAGTTTCTCTTTTGTGATCCACAGTTACAATTCTTTTGTATAAATCAGTGTCCCCTTACAGTGCCTCTGGGTCCATCCTTATACCTTTAAATGTCAGTTATAGATTCCAGCATGTTGTGTATAACTTAGCATGGATCAGTAAGTTGGTAACGTGATCTGAGATCATAACTGAAAACTTGAGTCTGAAGATTTTATTTTCTTACAAAATCTACTAGTGACTGCAAGCAGATATCCTCTTCATAACCAAGATATATGAGAGGTACATGTACGGGGATGACAACAGAAATCTTACTAACCATGTAACAGCAGTTCTTACATTGCTCGTAACGGTGCATCATTTACCTGTGCAGCCATTTCAACTCATTCCTTGTGACAACTGATACGCATGACATTAGGAAAGTGATTCTGGGGTATCAAATTTGATTCTGAGGTCAGAAATTTGAACTCAACTGCATAGATTACTGCTTTTCCATTGAAAACACTTTTATTTCAATTTTTGACTATTCTAGTATTTAAGATTGTTACTCGCCTTATGGAATTGCAAGGGAAAAGCCACTAATAAATCTTTCCCTTTGTAGGACACAGATACTGCAAGCTGATTAAGAATAGGCAGTTAGTTCTTCAAGACAAAAATAATAATATTAGTAAATAATAGTGGTAAGTAACATAGAATAAACCTGTAAATATTACAGTTAAACTATTACAGATAAAAGTTTAAAAGAATGGCAAGGTAAATAAAGACTCAACATTGCATAAGCAATGCCTCTTAAATCAATAACATAACAATATAATTAATACTTTATTACAATAGCTATTTCATAATATAATAAGACGCATATAACATAATATCGATTGCTTATAACAATACAACAGTCAATATTAAATACTTAAAAATAAATACATAATGGCTATGTCTACACATGGTAATCAGCCTGATTGGAGAATACTAATGAAGTGCTGCAATGTACATGCAGCACCTCATTAGGCTAATTCCACCCCGTGGCAACTTCGAAGTTGCAAAATTTTGGGGAGTAAGGGCACTTCGAAGTTGCGTGGGTACTTTGAAGTGCTTGTGGCTACACAGCATACTGGCACGTTGAAGTTTGTAACTTTGAAGTTGCTACGGGGAGAATTAGCCTAATGAAGTGCTGCATATTCATCGCAGCACCTCATTAGTATTCTCCGATCAGGCTGATTACCATGCCCCCTTCAAAGAAGGGGACTAGTGTAGACACAGCCAATATGAAGCATCTCTTAAGAGCTGATCAGGTAGTTATCAGATAGGTCGGGAAGACATCTTACAAAACTCAGGGGATCAACTTCATTGACAGGCACAACACATGTGGTTCAGAATGTAAAAGATGAAAATATTTTTACTTACAGAAGCATCCTTAAATTAGGGTGATCATACTTCTCTATCCCAAATATGCTAACTTCATGTTCACAATGATCTTGCATCCTTTTGAGTCTGTTCATCTCTCTGTCCTTTGCAATCAGGCGCACACACAATTATTTAAACTAGTGATTGTGACAGAGCAACTTTAATCTAGCAAAAATCATACTGTTGTAGAATATAAATAAGGGAGACTTATGGAAAATATGAGTTCTGTGTCTTTACACTCAGATTAAAGATGATACTGACCTCAATTTTGGGTTAACACCCTTAAGCTCTTAAGCATTTGGCTGTTTATTCCTGAACTGTGTCCTCTGTTAGCACAGTGCACAGCACTATGCAGCTCCTTAGGTTCAGGGTTGCTAGGTTGGTACTTACTACTTAAACACAAATGAAAAGGAGTTGATTTTCTATGAGGACTTAAGAAGACACCCTGCCCAGTTAACACTACAGGAAGCTTTTGCTTATGCTATCTGTTGAGGTTCCTGTGTCCCAGTAGAGTTATCAGGGGCTCATTCTGTCACGGTTCCTTCCCCTGCCCCTGTCTCTGCTATGCCCCTTACTTCCAGTTGAATTTGGTGGGAATCGTTTCCAATGCAGGATGACACACACTGCTGCTTCCACCAGTTCTGTGCCAGCAGACAATTCACCTATTATCAAACCCCCTTTCTTATCAAAATTTGGGCCTTTCAATTTAAATGGCTTGGCAAGTGTGTTCTCTTGATTATAGACATCAGAGTGTTTTCTCTCTGGAATTTTTTTTAATTAATCTCTTCATTCTAATCAGGTCTGAGTAAACTGGAAAGCTCAGAGTTTAATCTGGGCTATGAACTGTTTCTGGTTCCACGTGTTTATTTCATTAAACTCGTCAGAGTTGTAAATTAAGATTGAAGACTGGAGAACACATAGGGAAAGTTCAAAATAAGCTAGCATAACACCATGTTTCAAAAAGATACCAAATTTTCAGTCAGAATCATTATAAATCCATGAAAAAGAAAACTGCCATCCCTCTGGTATGTGATCTATACCTAAGCTAAGGAATTACAGTAAAATTTCTTTAATTCATCCTCTGATTGTCTGGAAATCCTGATGGTCCAGCATCCCCCGAGATACACGTACCTTGAAATTCATGTAAGTTGGGGGCTTCGGTGATGGGTTGGGGCTGTGGGATGGGGTAGGGGGGTTAAGCCTGGGATGAGTTAGGGCTGCAGGGGTCAGGGCCTAGAGGTGAGCCAGGGCATGTGGGGGAGGTGAAGCTGGAGATGTGCGGGGGTGCAGAGGGATGGGAGTGAAGAACCTGAGAAGCATGGGGTGCAGAAGCTGCAGGAGCATGGGGTAGAGAAGAAGCTGGGGACACAGGAGTGCTGAGCCGCAGCTGGGCGGATGGGTGGTGAACCGTGACAGGGGGGTTTGAACTAGGGCTTGAGGGTTATGGTGATGTCCAATAGGCCAGAAAACTTGGTAATCTGGCACCTGTATGGTCCCAGATGTGCCAGGTTAACGGAATTTTACTGTACTTTAGATCCAGTGGCCTAAGGAATTAATTAAAAGCTTTAATAATGTCTGAATACTCCATGATAGAAATTATTTCTGATACTGCATTATCTTGCAATATAATTGACTTTTCTCTCTACTGCCGTCCCATCCTACCTCATGTCCTTTCTCCTATGTACTCACTGATGCTTCCATGGTTGCCTGTAGTGAAGCTCTAAATTCTCCCTTCATCTTCAAAATCCACAATATAGATTCCTCCTTTGCTTTCCTTCCAGTTATCTCCAAATCCTTCACCTTTCCCTCTTCCCTTTCTTCAACTTACTTTCTGTTGTAGTCATGTCCCTTTTTTATCCTTTCTACTCCTTCCTCTTTCTGACTTTCCTACCTGTCTCCTCTTGTCCTTCACTGACGTGGAAAATCTTTCTTCTGGCCAATCTCCCTGCTTCCATATTCTGATCTTTATAAACAACACTTTTCAAGAGAGAGTTCCCCATGCAGAGACCTAGGTAATGTGTATTTAACACCAGCCATGTGGCTCTCCACCTTAGTGTTTTGTCAGATTTCTTCCCAAGGTGGTCTTGAGGGAAAAAAAGGGAATGTCTGAAATAAAAGATGGAATCAAATTCACATGGCTGTACTAATGTAATGGGTTTGATAAATTGGATAGCAATAAATTTCATGAAAGCACTCCCTGAAAGCACTTTCGTACTCATCTACATCATCTGAACACAATCCCCTCTGCCCTTTATAATAACATCATAACGGCCATACTGTATTAGACCAATGGTCCATGTAGCCAAGTGTCTTATCTTCTGCCACTGGCCTATTCCAGGTACTTCAGAGATCATGAACAGAGAGGACAATTTTCAAGAAAGCTATCCCATCTTATGGTTGCAGCATCTGACACGGAGTCACCCAGTATATGGGGTTTCATCCCTGACCATTTATTTCAAAACAGGTACTATTCCTTATGGAATGAGGCTTACCTATTTCAAGATAAGCCAATTGTTTTGAAATAGTGGTTATGTTGTGTAGATGGTAGCAAAGTTATTATAAAATGATGGCTGTTATTTTGGAAAAACTTTGCTGTGCAGACATACCCTTAGTTTGTGTTGTGTGAAGTGCACCCTTACATTTTTTTAAACCTGCTGGCAATTAGTTTAACTGGGTGACTTCTGGTTCTTGTGTTATGTGAAGTAGTAAACAACTTTCTCCACACCAGCCATGATTTCTTAGACTTCTATCTACCCCCATTACTCACGATTTATATATACACGCCTACATATAATATCTGAGGTGTGCCTTCCAGTAGCAAGACATGCCAAAGGAGACAGGAAAAACAGGACAGGGGGCAGGGCTATGTCCCATGTATCATCCCACTGACAAGCAGAGATGGGCAGCGATGCAGGGGAAGAACATATTGCGACATTGTGCCCCTGAAGGGGTAAAGGACAATTCCATTCCAGCTAGAATGAAGAATTAAGGTTCTGCCACGCCACCTGTAGCTGGAAACGTTGCTTGAAAGGCAATATTGAGCTGGAAAGAAGTCAATATTTCTGGTGATGAACAGGTCCTTCTTCCCTGTCTTGTGGACTATGTAGAACTGGCCATCATCTAGGTTTATGGCTAATGTGTGCCTTAGTGCAAAAGAAAATGTTAAATCATTAAAACTTGTTTGAAATATTCTATCACATGGTTTTGAAAACAGCTGAGTGTTTGATGCTGAATGTCATCCAAACAAATTCAGGTAATATACAAATTTGTGAATTATGGATTTGTGTACTAAGCTGGCAAAATGATTGTGGATTGGATTGTCAAGCCCTAGCCTTTAAGGCTATCTGTACACTGGAAGCACCTGTTGAAAGGGAAATCTTGACAGAACCTCTGTTGGTGGATTGCATCTTCACACAACTTGGTCCATCGACAGAGAACTGCACAGCTCTCTGAAGCCAGAAAGCAGAATGGCAGCTCTGCAAAGAGGGCTGCCCTGCAACTGGAAGCCCTCTCTGTCGACAGGAGTGTCTACGCTACCATTGTGTCGACCGTAGTCTGTCGAGAGATTGTTATGCCTCAGATTTTTGAGGGATAATACTGTCAACAAAAATGCAGAGTTCTGTCGAGAGTTTGTAGACAGAATGCTTCAAGTGTGTAGATGCTCCCTGAGTTATGTAGGCAGAATGCCTCTTCTGTCGACAAAGCTCTCTAGTGTAGGCCAAGCCTAAGGGCTTTCTTTCTTAATAAACTTAATACTTTTATAAATAAGAACATGAGTGTCACCAGCTTTGGGTCAATCAGTAAATCCTTTGAGTAAGTATTCATGGGGCTCCTATCGCCATACTTTTTCTGTTGCTGCATTTATTTCTGTTACTATAGTGTCTAGAAGCCTCAAACATAGGCTAGGAATACAGTTCTGCTAGGTCCAGTACAAACACAGAAGGAAAAAGACAAGCTCCTATCCCAGAGAGCTTACAGCCCAAGCATGACATTTCTCAGATATCAAAGATCTAGTCAACAAACAAGTCCAGATTTCTGTGAAAAAGTTACAATAATGTAGTCCTTTTCTGCATAAAAATTTACATGTTAAAAGTTTTCCACTGGTCATACTTATCAACCCCATTTGTCCAATTGGGAACCAAAATACAGAGATCTCTTTAATCCCATTCCAATGATTTGCCTGCTAAAAACACCCTTCCTCCCTGAAGCATGAGGGCATATCAAGACTTATTATTGTAGGAAGGACACATTTTCAAAAGTACTTACAGGACTTCAAAGTATTTAGGTGACTAGCTCCCATTTGATTAAAATAAGGATTAGGCATTATTGTGTACTGGGTTGTCACAGCAACAGATCTAATTGGTGTCATAGTAACTGATTTAGATCAGTAGGGGATTAGCCTGAGCAGTTTTGGTTGGTTATTGCTGATATTGTGAGATAAAATAAATGGGAAGGCAGCTGTGTTCAAGCGATTTCTTCCTAAACTCGATGACTCCAAACCATATAATAGTCATCTAAATATCTGGGATCTAGACGTAAGTGATTTAAATGATTTTCAAAAGTACCTTAGACACCTGTAGTGGAATTTTCAAAATGTCTAACCCTATGAAATATGTGGGATTTGGGTGCCCAATAGGTTTGAAAATCCTATTGGGTTTCCAAATCTCACTGAAAGTGGGAATTAGGATCCTAAGTGATTTGTTGCTATAGAAAAAAGCATCTATAGTTAATTAAATAGATATATAGAGCTATGAAATTAATCAGACTTTATTAAAATCCATCTGAAATGTATTTATTTTTATTGGTCTCATTGGCAGCAAATTTAAGAGGAGTCAGATTATAAGAGCATAACACTGGATATTCAATTTCATGTAAATCCTCTTTTCACTGTATACTAATAAAGCCAATTTTCTTAGAACAATACCCTGGAAATGTTGTCAATGGCCATAATTATTGCTATAACACAGTGTGTTTTAATATGCTTTTTAGATCAAAAAACATACTGTACAAAAATAGTGCCATCAGAAAAATGGTGACAGACACCAGACTCCACCCTCCCACCTCCCGCCACATACACTCCCTCTCTCTTTAAAGCAATCAGGGGAATATCCATCTCAAATATTTCTTCATCTAATAGGTACAACTTTAAAGAAGCAAAGCAGTAGTCAGAGTATTCACTGCAGTGAATCAGGACATGACTCTTCTGCTGTCTTTGAGTCATGAAGATTTCTTAAAATAGGGATGACCTATCATTTTACGGCTTCTGTGTATGATTAGCATATTATTTTACAGTTGCTTTGATGTGCCAGAGCTTTGACTATCACTCTTAAACTGACTAGTTGCACATTATATTATAATCTTGTATAGCCGTCACTGACATTTAGTTTCATGAATGAAATTGTTAGACTAAAAATAGGGGTTTCAGAAAATAATTGTTATGACTCATCCTTCTCTTACTGTGGCTACACACCTCAGTGGAGAAGCAAAGTACTTCTAAAAATCAAACAATTTCATGTGAATATCAGGGCCTCTGAGATCAGGAGAAAAGACTTAAAAATAGATGCTTATTAATTTATATTAAAGATAAGTCCTGTCTGGTTGCCAGGTTACAGGATATCTTTATTATTGCTATACCCCATGGTAGGTTGCTGTCACTTCTGGAGAGCTCCTTTTATTGTCATAAGTATGCCCTGTAGTATATTATTTTGGAAAAGGCTCATGGAATCTTCACCTTTGGGCTGGCCAGTATGATTACAATTACACAGTTTTGACCATTTTTCATGTACTGTACTTGAAAATCTGGCAACATGGCTTTTCACTTGAATAAACAAATACATTTGTATCAGTTAAAAAGTTTGTTGCCTTTTATTTAAATACAGCTAATAAGACATGTGATCCCTCCCTAGAATATTTTGTACTACCGTTAAGAGGATGCCATGGAACAGCTCCTCAGCTGATAGAAACTATTTTGGTGTACTGAAAATAATTCATAGCATTTGAGAATCTGCTTCCATCTGTTTAAAAGTTGCAGTTGTGTCTGGAAATTGTATCTGTTGTTTCCTGCCCTAATGTAAATGGGGGAAAATATCCAAATATAAAATGAAAAAGAAAAGAGGGGAGAAATCTGTAATTTTACATGCTTTTTTTGTGCTTTCCATAGCAATTTCGTCAGTTCTACTGATTTCTTGTGTGCTCAGTACTCCTTATTTTTCTGGGTTCATCTTATATCTTTAAAAAGGAAGAAGACGAGGTTGTAAAAACAGATATGGCCACATGTTATTTGAATGATTTAGTGTTTGTTTATGATGTTACTTATTATGGAGTTAGTGCAAAAGTAGTTGTTACACCAAGCAGGAAAGGTAAAACAGTGGCCTAGAAAAGGAGCATCCCAACAAACATACAAACACAACAAACAGGTTTATAGATGTGAATAAGTAACTTCCCCATCCTCAAAATCTTTAATTGTCATGCAAAAGCAGTATGTTACCAGCTTAAGTCCAAAGAATGATCAGTTGCTGCAGGGTGTCACAGACTAAGAGTTAAAGTCTGCAGCAAACAAGTTGCACCTTGGTCCCCGAGAAAACAGGGATAACAAGGCCAACCCATGTTTACCTAGGGCCGGGGTAGGCAATATATTGCCTGTGGGCCAGATCTGGCCTGTTAAGCCAATTAATTGAGCCGCTAACTGGATGGAGAACTTTGTGAGCTGCCCCCACCCTCAGCAAAATCTCTCTGCTGATATTGTCTGGCTGAGTGAGTTTGCTGGGTGTGGGAGGGTAATGCATACAGATTCTCAGCTCCCATTGGCTGGAAACCTGCCGAAAAGAGGTGAGAGGTTTTCCTGGAGATGGAGTACAGCAGAAAGGCAGGTGGTCTGGGGCTGCTGGCAGGTCAGGAAGCCTCCCTCCCAGACTCTGCCACCCCTCTTATAGCCTCCCCCCAGGTCAGAGCTTGTCCTGCATCCATACCCACTCCCAGACTGTACAACCCAATTCCTTTTCCCAGGTCACAATCACCTCCTTCACCCACCTCCCTCTCCGACCCCACACCCTGTCCTGCAGCCCAGTCTCCTATTCCAAGCCCCTTTTTGCACCCATCTACCATTGCACAACCTCCAGAGAAAAGTATGGCCTTTGACCATTTACCAAATCTTGAAGTGGCTCCCCCATCAAAAATATTGCCAACCCTGACCTAGGAGCTTGAGGGAAATGTGAAGTATAGGCAAAAAGTATTCAGAGAGATCTCCTGCTTGTTATAAATCCATTTGTTTTCCAAGTGCAGTGCACCTTTTGGGCAAACAAATTCTGTTTTGCTTTGAAGAAGCTACTTCTGTGTCACTTACATTGTTACAGTCCACTGCATCCCAAAAGAAAACATGAGCAGGTGCCCAGCCCATTGCAACTGTTAGGTAACATGACTGGCAAACCAGAATATATCCCAGTGCCCCAGTCAGACAATGGGAGGCACAGGCCTTCAGCTTGGAAGTAGTGTATTCAGGAGACCGGAAAAAGAGGTCTCAGAAGGGTCAGCCTGCCCAGGGACTAGGATATGTAATATCAGGCCACTGAGAAGACAAGGACCGAGGAGAATGTCAAGTGACCAGGACAAGGGTGCAGTCTACCTAGTGGTCATAGCAGGCATCAGCCCAAGTGGTTAGAGGTAACATTGGGAACCAAGAACAAGATGTCAGAGTCAAAGTGAGTCATCTGAAGCTGGGGTTAAGGATCAAAACAGGGGGCTGAAATTGAATACCAGAGCTAAGGGTTAAGCCAGAGACCAATCAAAGACAAGCAATGCAGCAGGCAAAGACTGGGGGTGGGTGGGTGGAGGAATGGTGGGGGCACCTAAATATTAAAGACAGGAGCAGCAGGTACAAGAGAACACAGGAGAA